>NC_050579.1:52050509-52651134 GCF_011100635.1 Trichosurus vulpecula
AGTGCTTTGTTTTGAACTGATGTGTAATCTTGTTTACTCTAAAAAAAGGAACATTGGCTGGGGAGTTCTGTACCACAGGTTTGAATAGATGCTGATCCAAAGAATACCTTGAATCTGAATAAAGCTTTCAGGGGACCACAATGAGAAAGTGCCGGATATAGGTACATTTGATCCTTACAATATCCATTGAAATAGGTATTGTTATTCTCAGATTACAGATCGCACTGTCATAGTTTTAGAAATGGAAAGGAAATAAGAGGCCATCTAGTCTAAACTTTTCATTTTACAAATGCAGAAAATGAGATCCTGTGAAGTGACTTACCCAAGGTCATACATGCAGACACAGAAATAAGCTTTGAATTGCCATCTTCTGACTCCAAAGAGTTTCCAGGAGCACACCAGGATTTGAAGCCTTTCCCATGTGCCATGCTATATCGCTTCGGAAGAAACTAAGGCTTCTTGTGCCCAAGGTAAGTGACAGAATCCAGATATATTAGGTCCACCTCTCCAAGGTTCTTTTCACTATCCCAAACTATCTCTTAAGCACTATTTGTTAATCAATGGGTAGCTGAAAGTCAAATTAATGGAGTAATTTTGAAGTGTCAAGTATTGATGGCCTTGCTAAAATGACCTTCTCTCTGGCGACTAGCACGCCTTTTGGAAAGAAGGACCGGCCTTATCGATCCTCATTTGATATTTATCCCTGTCCTATAGCGTAGCAACTTCTCTGTATTTACTACATTGAAGTTATCCATACTTAGTCCTAAAACTATATTACTTTTATCAATCAAAGAAAGAATTGACTTCCCAAGATGGTGTTTAGGAATTATGTTTATGGAACGCTGACGTCAGCAAAAGCAGCCGCTCCCAGAGTGAGTCGTCTTTCCTTAGTACTAAAGCTGGACTCAGCCATTTCAGAGGGTTGAAATTTTCTCTCTGTACTTTTTCAAGTGATTTTTTTTGACTGAGTTTGCCAATCCCTTCTCTAGAATTAATCAAAAATTAATTAATTCATAGGGAATAGCACCATTTCATGGATTCATTTATGTCTCAGGAATGGAAGATGATAGGATTCTCTCTAAGTGTTTTTCACTGCTGTCTTGGTGACAGAGTGCTATTGGCCACCCTGTTAACAATGCAAAGATTTCTTTACCCACATTGCCATACTGCTTCTACCTGTCTTATACCATTTATATATATAGTACTTTGTGGATTTCAAAGCATGTCATATATGTACATGTACACATGTGTGTGCATACATACACGGATACGTGTTTATGATCAGTCAGCATTTGGTCGTGGGACATGGTAGTGAAAATATACTTGGCATGACCTCAGGTTTATCCAGGCACTCAGTAAATACTTGCTGTTATTATTAAATACTTTAATATTAAATATTATGTTAATATTAAATACTTGCAATATTAGCCACGACCAAGAAGGAACAGTGTAAAGCCTTCTGGGACTATTGCAGCCTTCATTTCACTTTTTTGCTCTGAACCCCTATAGATGAAATGAGATAATATATTACATTTCAAGAACGTGTCATTTCTACGGTATGGAAATTCCTTCGTCATGAAGTACATAACCCATCTTTTACCCTATTCTTTTAGAAATGTACCTGAGGGGGCAGCTAGGTGGAGCAGTGAGTACAGCATTGGCCCTGGAGTCGGGAGGACCTGAGTTCAAATTTGACCTCAGACACTTGACACATGTACTAGCTGTGTGACCTTGGCACTTAACCCCAATTGCCCTGCCCCCCCCCCAAAAAAAGAAATGTACCTGAGGTTGAGAGACATTGAGTGACTTATCCATGGCCAAACAAGTAACAAGTGTCAGAGATGGGATTTGAATATAGGCTTTCTCATTCCAGGTTCAACATTCTATCCCCTATACCTGCCTTATGTAGGATAGGGATAGAATTCATTGATATCTAGAATTTCAAGACGAGAAAACTACCAATGTAGGGTGGTGCCTTCTCTCCAATTTATAATCTTAGGGGTTTGGCTGGATCGCTTAGTTAAGTGACTTGTTCAGGGTCACACAGCGAGTATGTGTTAAAGATCAGGATCCTACTTCTGAGGATAGTTCTCTACCCATTGTCATATTGCTTCTGGTTGTGGGACCCTAGGCAAGTTGCTTAACCCCAATCGTCTCCAAAAAAAAGATATTGCATATGAGAGGTACTATAATTGTCTCATGTACACAAATCATCTACCTCAAATTTATTTTTAGCTGCTTGAGGCCAAAGATTCTATCTTATGTTTCTCTTGTTAAACACTCCCACAGCCCTAGCATAGGTGGCCCTGTGGTTCCAAGACTGACCTAAAGACGTTCTTATACTCAGAGAATTATTAGCGATATCCATTCATCTGCTCATTTCATAGGTTATAGAATTTTTTAGCTAGAAGATGCTTAGATCTAGCTGTAGCATATATATATATACATATATATATATATATGATTACATCATCAATACACGGTCAGAGGCTAAGTGACTTGTGCAGGATCACACAGCTAGGTCAGAATCCTGTTCTGAGGACAGCTCTCAATCCACTCTGTCACATTGCTTCCATCTGATGTATGCAATGTATGCAAAGTGCTTTGTATACCTTAAGACATTGCATAGGCAGCTACTATAATTGTTTTATGCATGCTTACTACATGGTAGGCACTGACTACTTCCCCATCAGTATATCACAAAGGAAAAAAACCAGGAACTCCTTCTAAAAAAAATTGGTAAAGCTTTCTTTTCTGAAGTTTATTTTGAGATGGGGCTAATTATAAATATATCCATGGTGTTTCAAAGAAACGTTCATCATAGGCCATGCTACCAAATCTGTCTCATGGGATACTAACAAAGTTCATAGAATTTTAGAGCTGGAAGGACCTTTGAGGACCTCCTTACTAGGAATATAAACCACCAAAGAAGGCTTTAAATAAAAAAAAGTGTGGGGGGAGGCGTTCTTAGCTTTGCTGTCAACAGAAAGGATAACACTTTAAAAATATCGGCTCTAGATTTCTGAATTAAGCTCACGCGAGTCTCACTACTTGGAGTACATCATGCTCTGCAATTAGATCCTATAGAGGGAAGCTACAATATGGGGAGAAGAATAGCTGGAGAAATGCTCAGAAATTCACAGAAGGCAAAATCTAAGAAAGGAGCCAGCAATCCAAGCCAGTCTAAGCTATCCAGAGACAACTGCCCAAAGTATGGGTGACAAGAAGGCTGACCCGGAGATACTAAGGCCAAGAAACAAATTTAATTTCACTGGTGTCACTGAGACTTTTTGGAACTGGGATACATGACTGGACTACATCTAGAAGGAGAGCATACCTCATTCAAAAGGAGTAGGGTAAGACCTATCTGATAGGTAAAGGGGGTAGGGAAATGGTACAAAATAGTGTTGTAGAGTAAGAAGATATATTCATGTAAGAAAATTCAGGCACCAGATCAGGCAAGGCAAGCTGGAGAGCACTTGGGTGAAGAGCAATGTAGGGGGAAAGAGAGGTGTTACGTCATGGATCAGAAAGGGGGAGTAGGTGAGGTCTTCAAGAAACCATGCCCACGCTTGGAACGTAGGCATGACATAGCAGTGAGAGATAGGATTGTGTGAGAAAAGGAGCACTGGACTTGGGTGCAATAGAGACCTAGGCAAGTTCTGCCTCTAAAATTTACTAGTTGTATGATCATAGGCAAGTCACTTTGAGCCTATTTTCTGACCTATAAAATGGGGTTAAGACTGCCTGTGGTCCCTATCTCACAGGGTTGCTGAGGGAAATGAATTAAGCTTTTTTAAGTCTTATGAGCAATATATAAATGCTAGGAATTATTAATGGTGGGGGATTTCAATTATACAGATATCTCTTGGAGAAGGCTTAGGTATGAGAAAAGTAGATTAAGGGCTGGTTCAGAGAAATGACAGGTTTCTTAGAACTAAAATTCCACAGCTGAAATCTGCTCAGAGTAGAAGTGCTCCACAATGATTTTTTTTTGTGTTTTATTTCTATTAATAAGCATTTATTTTTTCCTCCTCTTGCCCTACCCTCATTTAAAAAAATATAGACCAAAGCTTTGTAACAAATAGGCATATTAAAACAAATTCCCAAATTGGCCATGTCTGAAAATGTATATCTCACTATGCATTTTGATTCTATTGCCTCTCTGTCAGGATGGGGGTAGTGTACTTCATGATCCATCCTTGAGAATCATGGTTGGTCATTGCATTGATCAGAGTTCTCAAATCTTTGTCTTTCTTTATAATGTTGCTATGATATAAATTGTTTCCTGATTCTGCTCACTTCTCTCTGCATCAGTTTGCACAAGTCGTCCCAAGTTTCTCTGAAGCCATCCCTTTTGACATTTCTTATGGCACAATAGTATTGTATCACCAAGAATGAAGTTCTAAAGATATAAAGTGAGACAATTCTGATAAGGAGGAAAAAGTTATCTGAAGATAACAATTTGGATGCATAAGGAACTTAGCAATAAGCTTAGATTTCAGAAAGACCTTTACAGAACATGGAAGCAAGAACAATAAGTGAAGACTTACACATGCAAACACATGGCATTTCTCCAATGCAGAAACTTTCCCTGTCACCAGGTAACTCCACTTGGTGAATTCAGGCCATCTGGCCCTTTCAGACTCACAGCATTATTTCCAAGCAGGGACATGTCCTTCTTGAGGTCAATGTTTGGTCACCTATACTTAGCAAAGAAACACAAAACAGAAAAGGAACCTAGAGCTCTAAAATCTAGTCTCAGGCTCACACTTAAGCAGGATACATATTTTTAGCTGCTGTGTGCTTATGGGCAGACAGAAAGGGTGAGCCGCCCTTCTCCTACTCCTCACAGGAAGTCGCAGAGTTATGTGATGGTGCCTGATGGTTTGAGGGAAGAGAGATCCAGGGGTAGAGTTTTTTTTTTTAGCCCACTAGTTATGATCTCTTCCTATTCAGTGTTCAAAAATGGGATTGCTTCATCATCCCCAGTGCACCACTGTCCTGTCACACATGACCAGAAACAATCAGGGAGTTCATCACCCTGCCCCACCCCCCACCCCAGAGCACTCAAGCACATGGATAGCACATATAGTTGGTCATAATCAGGCAGGTGAGCTTCGCACATGCTCTGTGCAATCCCCACTTATAGAAGAACACACATTGTGAATGACCAAAGGGCAGTGGAGAGATATATGATGGACAGAGATGGGCACCTGCATGATACAATGACTTGTATGCAGAAGACAGCATAATGGCAGCCTCTAGAAATTTATCATCAAAAAGGAGGGAGTCTGATCATAAAATGAATCCAAGGGATAATAGATGTGTAGCTGAAGTGTTACACTTGTGTTCACTTAATGTTAACCAGTGTGGAGAAAGGCCACCAGTACATTGTGTAGTTAGTTTCTAGATGTATGGAGAGGGACACTGACCAGATAGAATGACAAGACAAGAAGACATAGATGGTTTGTATTCTGCATCAGTGGGGGGAGCACCCATGTTAATGAAGTGCTCCAGTAGATCTGTTATCTCATTAGTGTAGACGCTGCCTCTGGTGATGCAGGTCACAGTCCATACATTTCTGTCTATCACCTAGGTGCCTAAGTGGTTAGAACACTGGCCCTGCAGTCAGTTTCCTGAATTGAAATCTAGCCTCAGATGCTTACTAGCTGTGTGAACCTGGGCAAATTATTTAACTTCTGCTTCAGTTTTCTAACCTGTGAGATGGGGATGATAATAGCACCTATCTCCCAGGGTTGTTGTGAGGACCAAATGAGATAATAGTCTTAAAACATTTCGCACAATGCCTGGCACACAGTAGGTGCTTAATAAATGTTTTGTTTACCCTTCCTTTCCCCCTCCCCCACTATGTATGATTCTTATCCATGTCCTCTCATAATTTAAAGAGACAAATTTAAAACTGAAAAATGTATTAATCCTTGCTCTTAATTGTCTTTCATATAAATTAATTTCTCTCTGCCCTACCCCTTGGTATTTTTCCCTTCAAGATTTATCAATATACCCAATCTAGATCTTTCTTTTTCTCTATCTCTGTCAACTTTGGATTATAGTTATCTGTGCATATGGAATATTCTCCTTAATCTCTCTGAGGGCAAAGACTTATCTCTGTAGCTCTGGTCAGGACCTGTGATTTTACCATTGTGAGGGACATTCTTCTAAATGTAGATCAACTCTACTGCAGGAGATCAGCAAATGTTCTCAGACTTTGTATCTTAGAGAGTGGCCTGGAACACCAAGAGGTTCGATGACTTACCTACAGTCACACAGCCAGTAGGTGTCAGAAGTAGAGCTTGAACTCATGTCTTCCTGCCTTGAAGGCTAACTCCCTATCCCACACTGGCTCTCTAGGAGGCATTTAATAAATATTCATCAAATGGCATAGTCAGTAAGTTTGCTTTTGGCAAGTGGATCTGATTGAAGAGGAAAGGTAGATTCCAGTCCTGTCGAGTACAGATGCATGATCCACAGAGCTAACATTAGAAGTGGTGTTCACCACCCCTGAAAGACTGCATGACACTACAGTCAATTGAGAGAACAAAGGGTCTCAGAAAGAATGGGAATGAGAAAGAAGAATGCGAAACCAGAGGAATGACTTCCCAGAGTTCATTACCAAGCCTTTATTGAAAAAGCATGAATGAGCTGAACATGGTTCCTAAGCCAACATCCAGGGTGGGGTAACTTAAAACACAGGGAGAGGAGGATTGTAAAATCAGGGAAAATGACAGTCCCAAAGGCATAGCATAATTTTGAAATGCAAAAAGCAGCAGTTTCAAAGCCCTGAGCCAAATATCTAATAAGCAAATCAAATATAAAAAGAAAAGGCAAACTTCAAAAAGATAAATCAAATTTTAAACAGAAGGCCAGTTTTAATGGTGACTTAGTCTAATTCTCCTCCTGCCCAGCCCTGCCCCCTCCCCCTGCACTGGAGTGTTAATTGACACAAAAGTCTTATTATAATTTTCCTTTGAAGTAAAAATTTTTATTCTATTTTATGGATAAAAAAATGCACCATGTCTATTGACAAGCCTTGCTCCTTTTAGGTATTCCCAAATTCTGTGCTAACAGTACAAGCTATCTATTTATTAGATATAGTAGAACCCAATAACAGTGATGAGCTTAACATACTCCAGGTCAGATCGTGCGTCCTCAGACATAACAACTACATAAAACAAACACTGATAGGAGGTAGCTGAAAATGGAAGGGGTTCATCCTGTCCTCCAACAGTAATCTTAAAAAGTGTTCTCTGCAATATGGAAAAAGTTACCCCCTCAACATATAGCATGAGTTGGACTGCAGGAGGTAGAGAGGCAGATTGAGGATGTGAAAACAGAGGACTTGAGCCCAATCCCACTTTGCTACTTATTATTCTCATGTCATTGGACAAGTCCTTTACCTCTTCGGGCTGTGGTTCCTCACCTATAAAAATAAGGGTGTTGGGTCACATGACCTCTAAGATCCTTTCCACGTCTACATCGTTGGAGTGAAACTTTTGTTGTTGTTGAGTCATTTTTCAGCAGTGCCTCACCCCATTTGGGGTTTTCTTAGCAAACATACTGGAATATTTTGCCATTGCCTTCTCCAGCTCATTTTACAGATGAGAAAACTGAGGCAAACAGGGTTAAGTGACTTGCCCAGGGTCACACAGCTAGTGTGTCACACAGCCCTGTCTGAGGCCAGATTTGAACTCAGGAAGATGAGTCTTTCCAACTTCACATTGGATACTCTGTCCATGTACCCCGACAATCTTCCTCTCCCCGTCAAAACAAAGCAAAACAAAGCCATGACTTTCTAGAAATAGGTCTACCCTGCCTTCTACTTGTTGTCTCTGTAGCTTGATCTGTGGAATGTGCTCCCCCTACCTGTGAGACAGGAATAATATATTTGTTGCCACTGATATGACTTTAAACGAGGCTATAAAGGGATGAATTTAAGGAACCAGTGGTTCTGTTGGGGAATTCTTATTGCTGCCAATGACTCCCTTGCAAATGAGTTAATTACATTTAGAAAGGACTTTTGCCTGATAAAATAATTAAAAATAAATAGCTCTCCTTGGAAATGCAAATTGCCCTGCATTAAAGCAACCATGCTGTCTACAGAGGCAGTAAATAGACTGATTCTCTCAAGTCTGTTTGTTACATGGGACTTAAAGCTACCTATTCAGCCTGCTGCAACAGTCTCTCAACAGTTTCTGAAGCTCATCTGAGGGACAGATAGCTTTTTTAAATTAAATTTTATTTTTTCCAATCAATGAAAATCTGTCTTCTCTCTTTACTACCTCCTCCAAACCCCACAATGAGAAAGAAAGAAAAACGAAGCCCCAGTAACAAACATGTATAGTCAAACAAAACAAATTCCTACATTAGCCATGTCAAAAAAATCCCATATGTCCCAATCTGCACTGAGTCTGTTACCTCTCTATCAAGAGATGGAAGAAGCATGTTTCATCATGAGTCCTCTTGAATCATATTTGGCAGTTGCATTGATCAGAATACTTAAATCTTTCAAGGCTGTTTGCCTTTACAATATTATTGTCATTATTTAAATAGTTGTCTTGGTTCTGCTCACTTCACTTCGTATCAGTTCATACAATTTTTCCCAGGTTTCTCTGAAATCATCCCTTTCATCATTTATTACAGCATTCCATTCAGATGCTATAACTTCTTCAGCCTGTTTCTAATTCTTTGTCACTGCAAAAAAAAAGAGTTTCTATAAATATTTTTGTAAATCTTTAGTTATAGTTGGTTTTATTTGGGAATAATCAGGGAGCATGGACTTCAGTCACAGATGTTTTGGGAATCCTTTTTACTCTGAGGAGTCAGTAGGAGCCCCAAATCATGACCCTTTCCAGCATCTGGCCCAGTACTTTCCATCTAGCAAGTACTGATTGGTTGAGAACAAAGAACTTGAAGGAATAATATTTGATCTACCAATTTATGTATTCCCTTAAGCTCATGGCTTATTTGGAGGAAGAAAAGGTGGGCGGGTGGTACCGTTGACCTTCCCTCTTGCCCCGATCCCAGGTCTTACTAATTAGAATAATTTTTCTTACCATTAAGATAACTTTTGTAAGCTTACTGAGCAACAAAAGGATTACACACACACACACACACACACACACACACACACACACACACACGCACACAGACGCACACGAACACACACACACACATACACACACACACACACACGCACACAGACGCACACGAACACACACACACACACACACACACATACTAACAACAACCCCAAAACCAAAACAAAACAAAACAAAATCAGAGACCACTGTGACTGGCCTTAAGCTATGAGAGAATCTGGTTCATTAAGAGTACTGGATTTGTAGTTGGAGGACCTAGGTTCATATAATGATGCTACTAGTTATTATCTGGGTAACTTTGGAGGAGTCATTTAGCTTACATTTCCTTTACACTATAAGGAGGGCGTTTGGACCATTTGTTATCTAAATGTCCCTTCTAGCTCTAAATCCTGTGACTAACTTTAAACACTACCCTTTTCCCCTACTGTATCCCTACTCCTGAATAGTCATTCATTAATCAATATTAAATACCTTCTGTGTATAAAGGTCAGTCTAATTTGGGGGAGATAAGCAGAATATAAGGCAGCTAGGTGGTGCCATGGATCGACTGCAGGGCTTGAAGTCAGGAAGACTCATCTTTCTGAGTTCAAATCTAGCCTCAGACACTTACTAGCTGTATGACCCTGGGCAAGTCGCTTAATTCTGTTCGCCTCAGTTTCCTCATCTGTAAAATGATCTGGAAAAAGGAAATGGCAAACCACTCCAAGAAAATGTCAAATGGGGTCAGACACAACCGAAATTACCAAACAACAACAAAAAAGAGGATATAAAATGGAATTCTTGCCCTTAGGAAGGTTACAGTTTAATAGGAGAATCAGAACTCATATATATGAGATGAGCAAAGAACACATTTTTATTTTCTTCTGCTGTGCTAGTTGGGTGCCTTCTTAACCACCACAAGAAATGGACAGTGGAGGCCATGAAACAAGGTAGAGGAAACGGCGGTTAGAGCAATTCAGTCCATATGAGCATTTCCAGACAGGGATTCCTTTCAGCATTCAATTGATTTCATCTTCTTCCTCCTCCAGCTTCTCATCACTCTTACAGTCATTGTAATTCAGGAAGTTTCCTTCCGCCCTTTTCAAGCCCACCCAGAGGGCCTCTCCTTGCCTTTCTTTAGAACTCTGCAGAGACATCTTCTTGGCCTTCCTGTGTAAGCAGCATGTGAAAATGAGGAGGGGGATGAAAATGACAAAGGGATAGATAACCAGGAAGTATAATAAAAATGATGATGAGCAGATCCTGGATGAAAATGTAGGCTCTGCAACAAAAGAGAGAAAAACAATCATTGGAGATGGCAGCTAATTCTTTCCTAGTTCATTTCTATCGATCAGTTAGAAGCAATTCCCGATATGTTACAAATAGTTATCTATAAGCTGGGATCAAATAACAGTAATAAGTCTCTTAAATCATAGGAGATGGAATATAGAGGGAATAATGTGTAGAAATTGAAGCCGTTCGTCCAAGTTATAGTGCTCTTTCAAAAAAAAAAACATCCTTCTCCTCCTGTCGAGCTATTTATCATGACTCCAAAAGTCTAGGGAAGTACAGAGCATATCACGGATGGCTACGAGATTCTGGAATTGGGTGAATGACACAAACAGCAACCACTACTAACTCCTGGGAAAAGATATTGATCATTTGGTCTTAAATCCTGACAAAGGTTCTAGTTTGTTTTTTAAGTTAAAATTTTTGTGATATCTTTTGTTTTTCTGTATCTCCCATTCCAATGGATTTCTTCCTCTTCTCTACAACTCCACTATATTCCTCTCCTTCCCCCTTCCCACAAAGCTGTCTCAACACAAATAAAAAGAAGAAAAAAAGAAACAGTTCAGCAAAACATACTGAGAAAGTTTGACATGATATAAATGGCCCGTGCTCACAGTCCCTCTACCCCTGCAAGGAAGGCTCTGATTGTCCAGCTATCATTCCCAGGGCTACCATTCAAGATAACAAACTTGTACTGTGGGTTCAGCTGCCCAAAGCAGAGAGCTTAGTTGGTGATGGCAAAGAAGATGGGCTGAGAAAATGACATAAAGATATTCAGAAGCCTAATGAGTTAAGCCTCTGGCACAGTTGAGAATTACTGAGATGAAACAGTAGGCAAACCCAGAGGCCAACCTAGCAGGCAGGGGAGTCCCCAGATGGGGCAAAACTACAAACAATAAGGGGTCCCCAGAAACAGTGTGCACATCATTAATCAATGGCCAGAGTTTATGTGGGTTAATCAGGAAAAAACACATATTCTAACACCAAATGCAGTTTCTTATTTGAAGATGAAGGTGTTGAAGTTAGGGAATTCTAGAATTTGGGAGCAGGAAGGGCAGCCAGCTCAACTTCTCACCCATTTCAGGAATACCCTCTGTAACAAACATCCTTAACCTGGGGTCTTCAGACCTTCAAGGAGTCCATAGATAGGCTTCAGGGGGAAGTGGGCTACGAACTTGGATGAGAAAAACAGACATCTTGATTTTCAATTGAAACTTAACATGTCCCTTAATTATTTTAAAATACTCTTCTGAGAAGGGGTCCATAGGCTTCCCCAGACTGCCAAGGCATTCATTACACAAAAAAGATGAAGAACCCTTAATCTACCACATAGACATTAATCTCTGAATTCTTTTCATTTAAAGGTTTAGTTATTGTTTTGACTATTAGACTGTAAGCTCCATGAGGACAGCAATTGTGCCCAATAGGGTCTATCATAGTAGTCATTATAATACATAAATATGACACATAAAATATTATACAAATATCATATAATATGTTATAGATTATATAACATAACATAATTAGATCATATAATTATGTAATATAATGTTATGTGTTATCTAATACACTCATATAATATAGTACGATTATATGAGTATATATTACTTAACAATGTGATATTCATATATGATATAATATAGGACAATATACTATTTATATATAATTATATAATACGACATATGACAATTTTATAGATTATGTATGATACATATTTCTACAGAAATATATAAAAATAAAATATATAATATTACATATAAATGTATGATAAATATTCCTTACGCAAGACTCTGTGCTAGCTGACAGGGATAAAATTTATAGGGATAGCCCCAATATGGGCCCATAGATAGCAGAGCTTACCCTAGCTTTGAGGCATTCTGTGGGTTGGCACCCACTTAAAACCATGGCTCATTAGTTCTCACCAATGTGTTGACTTTTTTCAACCAGAGGACAAATGAAAGAAGACATTAATCCAGTAATATAGTAAGTTAAGTGACAGGAGACGATTGACTTGATGCATTCATAGGGTACAGTCTCCCACATGTTCCACCATTAGTGGAGAAAGCACATATATACACAAGGAACCAATGTGGCTGTGAAGCATCCATGAAGAGGCACATGCCACTAATCTATGCGGGCCAAGGCATACAGGGAGGGGCCAGAACATGTGGACAAGGCAACTTATACTCCTCATACTTCAGGACCACTAGTGATATCTTCCCATGGCTCACTGCTGAATGTTTTATCTCTGATCTCCATTTTTTATTTTATATTGTGCCTGACAGGTTGAGGGTAGCCAACAGGCCTCAAACCCATCAGTGAGTTAGGGGGGTATCTACCCCAAGCATGTGAAGACTCCCCCACCCAACCCCTGCCCCTGAGAAATGGGCAGATGAGAACAATTTGTTCTGACGACAGTCACGAAGGCGGCTGAAGCAAGTGCTGTGGAGTGCTGAGAGCTTGGTCAGACATTGAAGACCCGGAAGTCACCCACTGCAACCCAGGCTATGGCCAGTCAACTTGACTTTTGTCCTGCCACCAGACTTGACGACTCAGGAAGACAGTGAAGCTGAAGACTGCAACGCTGCCTTGCTTAACTCCAATTCAGGCACAAATCAAGACATCACCCCATAGTCCTCTTCAAAAAGGACAAACAAAAAGACAAACAAAGGATGTTGGACTTGCCACAGATCCCTACCAATCTCATTATTTCTTTACTAGTAGCTTCTGGGCTTCATTTCTTTGGTGGCATCTACTGGCTATTTCAGTTCCTACTGTCTAAAGCACAGTGACTCAAAAGGTTCTAGTAAGGACAGGTTGACAAGCTTGTTGTCATCTACCTTAAAAACCAAACAAAAGTCAGGCAGAGTGCCCCCAGGCTGAAACTAAGCCTGTTCTTTCCTAGCCTATGTCTGATACTGAATCAAAGCTCAGACAACTCTTTAATTTGAGGTTAGAAATTCCTTGGAATTCTCATTTGATCCCTTATGGGATACTGTGTACCAAGAGTCCATTTCACAGAGCTTTGACAAACTCTCTAGGACCTCATAGGAGCTATGTGGAAGCTGTGGTTACAAAGCCTATGGCACTCCCAAGAATCATTTGAAATTGGCATGAAAATGAAATCAAACAAGAAAAAACTTTCTTAAAAAAAGAAAGCAAAATCTTTGTTCACTTTCCTGGTCCAAATCAACAATTCTGGCTTTGGGGCTATATCCTAGTTCCCCTTTCTAAAAAAAGACAAAAAAAAGAAAAAGGAAAACAAAAACCAACACAAATAGCTCTGGTCCTCAAAGAACTTGCATTTTAACAGGCAATATAGGACATATACAAAAATAGATAAATATAGAATAATTTTCAGAAGGAAAGGGCATTAATAACTAGGGCGAAAGTTAAGATTAGGGAAGGCTTTGTAGACGATGGGTATCTGAACTGAACAGATTGAATGAGGGGACAAATAAATTCAATATCAACTGGAGACAGATGTTATTGTATTACACAAATATATATATACACACATATACAATATATACATATACACATATGTATATATACACATACACATATGTATATAGATACACACACATACATACATACATACACACAAGCAACTGGTTTATAACTTCTGAAGGTTACTGGGCATTAGTGACATGAGTTTAGGAGTGAGATTTTTTTTCCCTCAGGAGGGTACTGGAGCCAGATGACTGAAGAGTCAGCTGTTAAATTTTCAATGTTAATATTTACACTTAAGAAATCAGCAAATGCTACAAATCAGGACTTGAATTATTGTTTTATTCATTGTCTAGATTTTAAAAAGTGATGGAGAAAATGTTAATAATACATATCAAACTTAAAAATGTATTCTGCAAACTTTTCTCCCCTCCCCCCCCCACTCCTCCCACCCCATACCAGAGAGCCAGTTGTTAGACATTTACCAGTACACTCATTTTCTCTGGCCTCCCATCTCTACTCCACCTTAAGATCTTTTGTTTCTGGTTTTGACAGGGTGAGTAATAATAAAGCTATCTAGAAACTGGTTTCTGAATTTTCCCCCTCTTTTTAAAAAAAGTCACTATTTAGCTTTGCCTACTGATTGGGAACACATTTAGAAGGAAGCAGGAAGGAGTGCTGAGAAGAGAGGGCTATCGGGGACTCTGGAAAACCAAGAGCAAGATTTTCCCATTTTAAAACAAATTTACACAAGGCCAATTGAAGAGCCAGACTAGCAGAGCCAGTGGGCCCCTCGTTCCCCAGACAATGCACTTTTACTACGTGACCTGAGAGCTTCGGATAACAGCTAGATTCCATTTCTGTAGTTTTCTTAGGGAGGGGCAAAAGACTGGCAAAGAGTGTCCTGCCCCCCCACCCCCACCTCTCTATAATGACTTCAGCAGAAGCAGGAGCAACCATAGGTGGTAAATGGGGTTTTAAAGGACTGATGAGTTATGATGAGTTAAAACTGTGTAGGATCTTAGATGTGGGGCCATTTTGTATTTGGTGGGGTGGAGCTGATGTGTGTGTGTGTGTGTGTGTGTGTGTGTGTGCGCGCGCGCGCGCGTGTGAGAAAGATACAGAGAGAGAGCGAGAAAGAGAAAGAATGTGTGTTTATGTGTGAGAGAGAGAATGTGTATGTGTGTATGAGAGAGAGATTGAGAGAGAGTATGTGTGTGTGAAAGAGAGAGATACAGAGAGAGAAAGAGAAAGAAATAGTGAGAGAGAATATGTGTGTGTCTGAGAGAGAGAATGTGTGTGTGTGTGTGAAAGAGATACAGAGAGTGAGAGAGTGTGTGTGTGAGAGAGAGAGATAACGAGAGAGAGTTAGAGAAAGAGAAAGTGTGTATGAGAGAAAGTGTGAGAGAGAATGTGTATGTGTGTGTGAGAGAGAGAGATTGAGAGTATGTGTATGTGTGAAAGACAGAGATACAGGGAGTGAGAGAGAAAGAGAGAGAGTATATGTGTGTGAGAGAGACTGAGAGAGAATATGTGTGAGAGAGATTGAGAGAATGTGTATGTGTGTGTGAGACAGAGTATGTGTGTGTATGTGAGAGAGAGAGATTGAGAGAGTATGTGTGTGTGTGTAAGAGAAATAGAGTGAGAGAGAAGGAGAGAGAGTGTGTGTGTGAGAAAGAAAGACATTGAGAGAGAGTATGTGTGTGTGTGTGTGTGTGTGAGAGACTAAGACAGAGAGACTGAAAGAGAGTATGTGTGTGAGAGAGAGATTGAGAGAGAGAATGTGTGTGTGAGAGAAAAAGAGAAAGAGTGTGTATGAGAGACTTAGAGAAAGTATGTGTGTGTATGAGAGAGAGAGAGAGTATGTGCGTGTGTGTGTGCACGAGAGAGAGTGTGTGTGTGTGAGAGAGACTTAGAGTATGTGTGTGTATGAGAGAGATTGAGAGAGTATATGTGTGTGTGTGTAAGAAAGAGAGAGAGAGAGTGAGAGCGAGAGAGAGGAAGAGAGAGAGAGAGAGAGAGAGAGAGAGAGAGAGAGAGAGTGAGAGTGTGTTCTCTGGTATCTTTTCTCTGCCCTGCAGTCCTGTGTTGTGCCAGCCCCTCTTTGCCACTGAAGCCCTGAGGTGAAGTATGAGAGACCACTAGGATCCCAAATTTCTGCCAGAGCTGATTACCTGAATGTGAAAGGCCGTCCTAAAAGGATGGCAAAGTCTCTGATCACTGCAGTCATTTGGCGGGTGTTTGAGAAACCATCAGCTCTGCTGCTTCTAAATTACCTCTCTTGAGAGAATGGGGTTTGCTCCGGCTCCCCCATTCACCATCTGCCTCTTAGGATTAGAATTAGTGACATTCAAAAGTCTTAAAAGGGTTGGCATTTTGATTCAATCGGGGTAAGTGCCCAATACTCAGAGTACAGGGCCTGTGGAAACAGAGCCAAATATGTAATGAGAACACTTCATCAAGAGATTTATTTTGGAGCATTCCCAGTCCTGGCCAAAAACATCATGAGGCCCACTCTTGATATGACCTCAGCAGCTCTGGTGATGGGCAGAGGGGAGCTGCAAGAGTCTGGGCCAAAGAGGGGCTACTGAAATTGAGGCCAATTCATCAAGTTCGGGTAGCGGGGGGGCCATGTCGATGGGTCATCTCCCTGAACCCCAATTTCATGGAAAAAGCAAGAGTAAAGGCAGATAATACTGACAATAGTGGAACTGCCTTCCTACCCCAAATACACAATATGCTTTGTTAACATACCTTCATTTCCAAGTATTTTCTCTGGACAAGGGGTTCTAATAGAATATAAGTTGCTTGAGAGTATGGATTGTTTCATTTTGGGTTTTTTTTATTGCTGGTACCTAGGCCCATGATAGGGGTTTAATAAATGCTTATTTTAATGTTCCTTCAATATTCCATAAGCATTTATTAAGTGCCTATGTGCCAAGCTCTGTACAAAGCCCTGGTGATAAGGCTAGGGACTGGATCCATGATTTCATTGGTTTAGGGAACCCCTAGATGAGCAAACTCCTTCTATCAATGCAGGTCAGCACCTTCTCTGCAACTTATCGTCTTAGAGATATGAGGTTAAGTGACTTTTCCAGCTTATCACAATCTTCCACAGGCTACAACATTAGTATGGAAAGCACAAAGATCCATGGTGACCAGGAAACTCACATGGAAGGCAAATAACACAGGAAACATATGTGGCCATGGAATGTACACAGGGAAGCATACGCTAGGATGTGACAGCCACTTTTATGCCACAAACCTTGCCTTGGTGATAACAAAGACAATAACAAACCTTCCCTGTTCTCAAGGACTTTACACGCCAGGACAGCTAAATCACTGCAAAACATAGAGAAAGCGATTCCAAGGCAATTCAGCGGTAGCATGTACTCCTAGGTATGCAGGGGATGGGAAGGGAGTACTAACGCCTTAACTAGGAAGAGCAAGACGAACGTCCTGGAAGAGGCAGCATCCTTGAGCTGAATTATGAAGAAAGCCTGAAGGGATGCCAATAGGTATCAGTGAGCAGGGTGCATTCCAGGAATGAGGGATGGCCTCTGCACAGGGAGTAGTGGACAGGATGTTCCATACAAGGAACATATCTAAGCGAGAGCTGGGAAATTGTAATAGTAAAAGGCTATTATTGTCATCATCGATTGAAAGAGGTCCATAGCGCCCTTTTTATTCCTCTGACTTCCTGAAAGAATCCTGCAGGTTAATTCCCAAGGCTAGAGAGAGGAGGGGAGGGAAGCACTCGGGCAGCTGCAGCCTGAGATTCCCTGATGCCATTTCTCTGTTTTTACTGAACCACTGATGGGGGGGATGGGGGGAGTGGAGGTGAAAGGCTTCCCAGCTCAAACTCTCACAAAACAGACCCAGCCCTTCCCTTCCCTCCCCTCATTTGGGCCACTAAAAGGCTCTGAGAAGTAACTCCCAAACTGACCCAGCTTAAGAAATCTCTCATGCTCGAGTAGAAGCAGAGAATTGTTTGAGGAATTGGCAGGAACATCAAATGCTATATTTGGCCTAGATTGGGCTGGAATAAGCTGGTACTCACTTGGACCATGTGCTGGCTTGGGGAGGGCAGGGAGAAGAAGGAAAGAGAATGAAAAGGGAAGGAAGAGGCAAAAGGAAGGGGAGAAGAAAAGAAGAGGGGGAGGGGGCAGGCAGAGAGGCACAGGGTCTGTCTGAAGGTGTTGGGCCCAGGTTGGAGTTGGAAGAACCAAAAAAAAAAACGTCTTGTGTCATAAGAGCTTCCAGAGGGCATTCAGAATAATTTTCTTCTTTAGATGTAATGAAAAAGTCACAGTTTATCAAGATCATGATGTAAAGACCTAAGACCTCTCTGCCTCACCTACTTTGAAGAAGGCAAGAACCACATAATTTTAGATACTTTTCTCTCCAATATTTGCCTTTTGAAATGGAATACCTGTTGGTTTTACAGTTATCCCGGGGAGGCTAACAGCAGGGGCATATTGTGCAGTGACTCAGACAAGGAAGACCTTTTAAGAACAGAGAATTATATTTTCAGTTATTATCCTTTTCCTCCATTGTAAAAACCTCTGTAGGATCTTGGCCCCAGAACATTAAATGTGGAAATACGGAAGGAATGTGTGGAACATCGAGTAATTATTGGATGGAAGAGAGGTTAGTGGAAAAAAAAAACTGTCTAGCAACCTGGGTGGGGCTAGAGAAAAAACAGGGGAAGAATAAAATCAAAACCAGCTTCTCTTCTATCTGGGTGTTTGAAGCTCACCTGGTCCAACCAGATGAAAACAGCAGGTTCCAACAATAATCTTTGCCCCTTTGGGACACTCACCAAAGCTAGTTGGTGGCCTCCCAAGCTCCTCCTACCTCTCCATCTCTTTCCTCCTCACCCACAGTTAACCACTTTGATTCTCCCTCATAGTACACAACTACCACCTCTCTGGGGCTATTTCCTTACTACAATGGCAGTTTTGCAGTCCAGTTGGGACTCCCATTCATTACATTTTCTTTTTACTCTCCACTCTGCACTGCAGCAAGTTGTTCGTCCTACCCTGAATCCATCTTACCCTGTGTCTAGAATCAAATAAAAATGGTTTCCTATACTGAGTAGTGTTTATGTGCTACTATTGGTGAGGAGTAGTCATTGTCTACTGGAATGACTTGCTGAGGAAGGTGGAAAACTTACCTTCTCCAGGAAATCTTTAAAAATAAGTTGTAGTCTCCTAATAAAGTAACTCAAATCAATATACCCTTTGACCCAGCAGATCCCACTGCTAAGGATAGACCTCAAGGGGGTGAATAGTCTTATATATTTATAGTAGCATTTTCTGTAGTAGCAAGGAATTAGAAATAACATAGACGCCTATCTCCCGGAGAATGGTGAAAAACAAGTTGTGGTTCATGAATATCATGGAGTATTGCACACTCTAAGAAAGGATAAACACAGGAAAGATTTATATGAACTGAGACAAAGCAAAATAAACAGAACCAGGAAAATAATAAATACTACAATGATGTAAGTGTGAAAGAACACCACCAGTAGGATAATTGAAACAGAATGCTGTAAAATTAGAAAGACCAAGCTCGGTATCCAAGAAGTAAGAAGAAATACCTTCCTCCTTTCCTGGCAGAGGTGAGGGACTATGAGTGTGAATATTATATATAACATTGGACTTGGACCCTACAGAGGTTCTTACAGTGGAGGAAAAGGATAATAGCTACAAACACAATTTTCTGTGCTTAAAAGGTTTACCTCTTCTGAGGCATTGCACAATATAGTCCCTCTGATAATTAACTTTGCTAGTTATCAGTGAAATATTTGTTATGAGGAACTTTCTGGAAGGGGGTAGAAGAAAGGCATCTGAAAATACAAATGATACAAAAACAAAAGATACAAAGAGCAAATTAAAAAAATAAGTTATATTCTCCTCAGTCTAGGATGATTTGTGTGTAAATATATTCTGAAGAGGTGGATGAGATGGGAACAGCAGGGTCAAAGGATATGTTGATACCTTTAGTTACTTTATTAGGAGACTATAATTTATTTTTAAAGATTTCCTGGAGGAGGTGACTTTTCCACCTCACTCAGCAACACGAAGCCAAAGGATCATAGATCATCAGTTTGGAGCAGGAGGAGACCTCTGAGATAGTTTCTAGACCAAGCCTCTCATTTTCATATGTGACAAAAATGAGATGGCCCATAAATGAGGACTGTTCCTTAGACATTATCTGCCTGATTCTAGTCAACCATGTGGGAACTTAGGTAGAGGGGATACTTCTGACTCTATGTGACTCAGGATCTTAAACCATGTGATGACGAGTCCCCTGATGGGCTACCAAGCCAGAGTTAGCAGACCTTCTCAAAGAGAAAACAGCTTCTGGATGAGGTCTCTTGGTGGCAGCTCTAGGCAGAAAACTGTGACTCCAGTGACTGATGGGGAAAGACAGACCTGTGTCTGAAAGCAATGAAAGCGACTTCAGCAGAGAGAAAGAGGCCACCAGAAAGAACAAGTTTGGCTGATTGCTCGGCCAAGGCCTAGTGCCCAGGTGAAATGACTAATTAGCAATATTGTGCAACTGCTTTAGATTCTGATGAGGCTTAAGATATTAGCCTCTCACCTAATTGTAACCATGGTTATAAGTTAGGTTATTCAAAGCTGTTTTTAGTCCTTCTACTAATTATGCTTTGATACTTTTATACTTAACATTTATCTCTCTGGGCAGCTACATAGTGCATCGGATAGAGTGCTGGGCTTGGAGTCAGGAGGATCTGAGTTCAAATCCAGTCTCAGATACTTCTTCTTGTTCTTGTTTGTCTTTCATTCTTATGATCTCAGGGAGGTGATGCCATGACATGCAAAGTGAATTGGATTTAAGTGACTTATTAGCTATGTGGATAAGCTGGAATAATCACCTGTTTGCCTCAGTTTCCTCATCTGTAAAAAGAGCCAGAAAAGGAAATGGCAAACCACTCCAGGATCTTTGCCAAGAAAACTCCAAATGGGGTCACAAATAGTTGGACGCGAATGAAAAACAACTCAACAACAACAAATGCAGACTCATTATTTCTGGTAGGACTGGTTTTGAAAGGGGCGAGAGAGAACTCACCAGTCTACATCAAATACAAAGGCTTCTAGGGTCAGCCAAGGCCTGTTTCAGGAGCTAATTTTGATACAATTCACCTGTGTTGGTATTTGGGCAAGTTTTACTACTTTCCGGTCTTCATTCACAGTCCTGTATACTGGACCATTGACATGGAAAAGGATCTCAATGGGAGTTCTGTGCAGAGAAAGGAGGGGACAGATTTCTGCTAAAGATAGTAATTTGTTGAGCTGATACAAGGCTGAAAAGAGGAGGAATGGTCTGCATCCTAAAAGAGGTTTTGTTCACGAGAAGGTTTTGTTCATCGGAATTGAATGGAATATGTAGTTTATAGTACATGTAATTACTGTTTCTGCTTCTACTATGTATTTACCAATCCAATTAGACTATGTAATTAAATCATGACCTTAAGTTGAGGTAGATAAATTAAGCAAAAGGAAGGAAAGAGAAAGGAAGGGGACCCCAAAACACCGTGGATAGGGGTCAGAGCCAGAACCAATCACTCACACTCCTATAAATGACTCCCAGAAGCTATCAGAATGGGGTGGAGTTCAGATGACTGATAGTAATGGACCCCCTGGGTCCTGACTGTTTACTGAACCCAGATGACTATATTTGTTTATGCTTCTTAACTATGGATGAGGAAACTGAGTCCAAGAGAGGCCCACTAAAACTCGGACTCTGCCCCTCGGAGAGCCAGCTCTGATGGGTGAGCTTTCACCTTGCCTTGGTAGAACCAGGACACCAACCCTCCTGGACTCTGGCCCTCTTCCTTTTCACTCCACTGGATGATAGTCTCTGCCCCAGGACTTTGGAATCTGACCCGTGAACTTTGACCTTGTTTTACCCAGTAGCAGGTCAACAAACCCCTTTCCAGCCATCTCCACCCTATGCTGCCTTACAGTTACCCTTATTCTGCCTCCCCTCTCCCCCCAGTCTATCTTCCCTTTGTATGTATCCTTCCTTATTAGGGCATCAGTTCCCTGAGCATAGGGACTTTCTTGCTTGCTTGTTTTTGTCCCCAAATGCTTCGCACATTGCCTGGCATATAGAAAGCACTTAAATGGTTGTTCAGTCAATCAATCAATTTATTTATTCCTAAGGACCCACAAGTAGTAACAGAAACAGGATTCAAATATCTACATAGGAACCTATAATAAAATAAGGGGATTGGTACAGGTAGGTGGCCCAGTGGATACAGCACCAGCCCTGGAGTCAGGAAGACCTAAGTTTAAATCCAGCCTCAGACACTACCTGTGTGACCCTAGACAAGTCACTTAACCCCAATTGCCTCCAAAAAATGTATATAGACATATATGTATATATAATGGGTGTGTGTATATATATATATATACACACATACACATATATGTATGTATATATATGTGTGTGTGTACATATATATATATATATATGTATAGATAGATATAAAACATAAGAGGCCAAAATATCTTGAGTGCTAAAGGAAGAGGACAAACAACCTTCATAGACTATCTACTAAACCTGATCTTTTAGGATTTTGTGTTGGCTCAGACGACTAGCATCTTGACCATTTTTATGAAGTAGGCTGTGAAACTCCAACCACATGCTCTTCTCCATGGGCCCTCCCAAAAGTGCCATCCTTCATTGTGCCTGTCTTTTGTCTTTTCTTCATCTGGAATTTGAGTACACACACACACACACACACACACACACACACACACACACCCTGCCAAATCCTAAGCAACCAGTAATTTACCATCTGATGCATTGCTGAGACTTGGTCTACAGCTGCATAATCCCCTAGGCAGCCAGCTAGATGTCACAGGGATAGAGGGCGCTAGGCGTGGAGTAAGGAAGTCCTGAGTCCACATCTGGCCTCAGATACCACTCACTCACTGGCTGTGTGTCCCTGGGAAAGTCATTTAAACTCTATCTCAGTTTATTCAACTCTAAAATAGGGATAATAATAGCATCTACCTTCTAGAGTTGTTGTGAGGGTCAAATGAGATAATGTTTATAAAGCACTTAGCACAGTGCCTGGCATACAGTAAGTGCTAAATAAATGCTGATTTCCTTCCTTCCTTTCATACAAACATTAGGTACCTGTGATCTTATGAGTTTCCCCTAATCTTTATTACCAAGAATAATAAAAATAGACTTCTTATCCCTTCAAAAACACCCCCACCCAAGTTCACAGAGGCACCCTCAGACAACCAGGCAGGATGGTTAACCCTTTGTTACCTGAATGAAGCACCCTGAGCAGCATATGTCCTGACTCATCGGATGCCTGGCTGACCCACTTGCTGGGACTTCCATGGAGCTGCCATTCCTCCACCTTACACCAGTATATCCCATTATCCACCATCTCCACGCTTCGAAGCTTCAGGACAAAATCTCCAGCGGATGAGCGGTAGCAATGCAGCTTTCCCCTGTGTTCCTCCTTGCCATACTTCAGGACGCCATCATGTTGCATTTCCACTAGAACCGTAACTGTAGAGTGCTCTTGCATTCTGAACCAAACTACAGAGAAAATGGATGCTGAGGGGCTGGGGCTCTCCAAACTGCAGTTGATGGTTACATCTCTGTGTTCAAGAGTGTTCTCGGTGTGATTTGTCTTCATGACCTTTAGCTTACTTCCTGGGAGACAAAAAGGATGAGACCAAAATGAAGGAAGTGCATGTTTTTTAAGATCAACTCTTAAGATCTTAAGCCTTAAATCTTAAAGTCTTAAGATTTTAAAATCATTCTTCAAGGACTGAAATATCTCTTTGGGAATTATTCACATCATCCTAACACCCCTGGGTCTCAGTTTCCTTATCTGTAAATGAGGAACTTGGGCTAGTGGATCACTAATGTCTCTTTCCAGCTCAGAAACGATGTGTTCTCACCTCTCTGCCCTCTTTAACCTTTAATCTCATCTCTTCTCATGGCCTTGACGATGGACTCCGAGCAGATAACTCCTGAATCTGTATACCTGTGCTCATCCACAGTCTCTTCCTAGAGTCTCTTCCAACCATGAAGTTCTCAAGGATTGCTCTGCATGTGTTAGGATACTGCTATGGAACGATAAAAGGGGCTCTGGATTTGGAGTCAGAGACCCTGGGTTAGAATCCCAGCTTGGCCCTTGGTTACCTGTATAACTTAGAGTGAGTCCCATAATCTCTCTAGCTTAGTTTCCTTCATTTGGAAAATGAGCGAGGTCAGACTACATGATTGCTAGAGTCTTCTCTAGCTCAAAATCTGTGATCTGCTCTAAAACACAGGAGCAAATAGTCAAATAGCACCTGAGTGTATTTAAGGTCCCATGTAACTGATCATGTGGAAATGGGGCAAAAAGATGGGAAGTGTCTTTTTGGTAGAAGGTGTTAGGATAAGTAGGACTCAAAAAAGGTAAGGAGTAAAGAGCTGAATTCCTCTACCTACCTCCATTCCATATTTTCCTCTTGCCTTTGATCTTATGCCTCAGACAATATTAATATTAATTAATTAACATTAATTAATATTAATAACACAGTCTAAGCGAACTGAACTCATATGTAGGAAAACTCTTCTCTTTCTGAGTTTATAAATGAGCACATGGTTGAAAAATCCATGATAGAATTAATTCTAGGTAGAATTACTCATCTGACCTATTACCTTGATTTCTATGTGTATTTGGAGCTATTTATTTAGAAGCGTTTTTGATTTTTGCTTAAACGTCAATACTTTTAGCACCCTAGACTACAGTGGTATGAGGGCTCCCTGCACAAATAAGCCATGTAATGTTCATGATGCACAACACCTTTACTAAAGTACACCACATATTCATCTTCATGAGTTGCAGTGGCTGAAAAAAAGTTGTATCATCCAGGAGCCAATCTTCTGGGTATGTGTCTCTACATAGACCTTTCCTATATTTAATGGCTCTTTAGTTTGGAAGGACCTCCTAGCCACTGGCAGAGTCCTTGAGAACCCACCTCCACTCTCTGGTGGAGTTTTGTCTTTTGAACACCTAATAAATGACTCACCTAGAGAATAAAGGAATTGACTACTTGATTGATTTCAACCCATGCTGCTACCACATGACAGCACCCACCAGTTAAACAAGCAAACCCACTGGTGGGGAAAGAAATGTCAATATAGATGGAGTATTAGATATTATAGGCAGTTAATGAATTTTGTGGAATATTAATGTCATTTTAGCCACAAGACTTAAGGAAACCTGAGAGAATTTACCTATAGGCTTGAGTTTTAATTCTGTCTTTCCTGATTCCTTTTCCCCAAGCTTATGCCAAGAGCCACTTGTGGACCATAACCACTCCTCCACAGTGCAGTGATACGTTCCCTGGTCACTGTTATCTACATTCTGAATGTGGAGCTGAAACAGGTCTTTCGAAACCTTCTCACTGTGAAGTTTCTGTTTCTTTTTTGGACTGTGAAAATCATCACCATATTTGACAACGTCATCTTGATCAGTTTCCAGGATCTTTAGCCACGATGCTTCACGAGAAGGGGGAAGGTAATACCAAGTGACACTAATTTGAGTCTTTCCCTTAGTTTGCGATAAGATGCTACATTCGATATCAGCTTCCGTGTTGATGGAGATCTCTTGGACTTGACTGTCTGATTTCACCATCAGTTGACTCTCTAAATGAAAGGAAGAGTGCCTTCCGTTATTTTTCTATCACAATGGCACTTCATCACATACATTAGGTTCATCGTTCACAGTCACATGATGGCTTTAAGGGTCAAAAAGACCATTATGCACATTGTCTTTTGGATCAACTGAGACCATATATGCAAAGTGCTTTTCAAGCTTTTAAGTGCTATATCAAGGCTAGCTGTTATTATCTTCACAACAACCCTAGAAGGGGAGAAAAAATGATCATCTTATTTCTGTGGTTTTAATTTTTATTGGTATTTTTAATCGCTTTCATTTCTGAATATGACCCTTTCCTTTCCTCTCCCTATCAAATTATCCCTTGTAACAAAAACAAACCAAAAAAAGCAGTTCAGTAAAAACTAATCCACATACATCACCAGCTCTGTTATTTACTACCTCTATGACCTTGGGAAAGTGATTTCATTTTTCTGGCCTCAGTTTCCTCACTTGTAAAATAAAGGAATTAGAGTAGGTCTCTTTCGGCTCTAAACTGATGATAATATAAACTGAGTCTGACATTGTACCATATCTAGAGTATTCAGACTCAGCCAAAAAAAAGGGAGGGAAGTATATTTTCTCATCTCTCTGGGGCCAAATTTGGCCGTTATAATTAAACAGCAGTCAGCCTTGTTTTGTCCTTTCCATTTACCTTATTGTAGTTATTATTCATATTATTTTCCTGTTTCTGATCACTTTACTCTGCATATAAATACTATATAAATATAATCTGCACAAAATATACTCTATTTTATACTTAGTATGCTTTATACTCTACATAAAAATGTATTTGACCTGATATTCTCAGTTTACATAAATCTTCTCATACTTCTCTGAATTCTTCATTTTTGTCATTCTTTGTGGCATAGTATTATCTTATTATATTCACATATCCACCAGATATATAACCATTCTTCATTCAATGAGTATGATAGATATAACTATAATTCTCATTTTACATACCAATCAAACCATCAATAAATATTTATTAAGTACCTATGTGCCAGGCAGGGCAACCAGGTGGCTCAAGGAATAGAGCATCAGGCGTGGAATCAGTAAGACCTGAGTTTAAATCTGGCCTCAGACACTTACTAGCTGTGTGATCCTGGGTAAGTCACTTCACCCTGTTTGTCTGTTTCTTCATCTGTAAGATGAGCTGGAGAAGGAAATGGCAAAACCACTCCAGTATCTTTGCCAAGAAAACCCTAAATAGGGTCACAAGGAGTGGGACACAACTAAACAACAATAAAACATGCCAGGCACTATGCTAAGCATTGGGAATACACAAAGAGGTAAAACACAGTCCTTGTCCTCAAGGAACTTATAGTCTAATAGATACTAGATAAGCTCAAACCTAGGTTCAGAATAGTTGAGTCACTTGCCCATGGCCACATAACTAGAAGGTGTTAGAAATGAGGTTTGAATTCAGGTCTTTCCTGATCTCAAGCACAATATCCTTCCCACTTTTCCCATATTGCCTCTTGTTTACTGGAAGAGCAACCTCTGCTCATAGCAAGGACATCTCATTCTGTCCAGGTTACTTGTGAGTTCTTTATAAATTTGTCTAACATCAGCTCTGCTATCTTTAACTGTGCACAGAAAGATGGAAGTTGTGTAGAGAGAGATTTCGACTGTGTGCATTTGCACATGGGCCACTTAGAAGGAATTCTATATACATATTAGAGTCAGCTCTCAATTATTTCCAGGCAGCTTTTCAGCTTTGCCATAAATAAACCATGGTAAATTTTGTTTCTAACTTCTTGCTGACACTTGTTACTAGTCAGGCCGACCTTGTAAACCACTACCTGTCCTCAGGCCAAGTAAGATTTAGAAAACCAGCAAAGCTCATGTTGAGAGAGAGAAGGAAGGAGGGAGGGAGAGAAAGAGAGGGAGGGAGGGAAGGAGGGGGAGAGAGAGAGAGAGAGAGAGAGAGAGAGAGAGAGAGAGAGAGAGAGAGAGAGAGAGAGAGAGAGAGAGAGAGAGAATGTGTATATATCTCTGCTCAGACCGTGCTGTGCCTTAGACTGAGAGAGGTAATCTATCTTTCTCCAGAATAGGGTAGAGAACAATTAAGAATGCAGGTGGGGAACAGGGTTAAGGAGGAGGAACAATTTTCCATTTCTTCCTAATTCAGTTCTTGACATCATTACTTTATTATTTGGTTAAAGTTGTGTGAATTCCCAGAACGTTGAATGCAGCCAATTTTAAATATAAGCACAAAAATGTATCTTAAAGCCAAATACACATACTTTTTGGCTTATCCACACAATTCCTCTGCTTCCAAAATAAAGAACATGCATGCAAACTACATGGTACATTCAGGGGGGAAAAATAGTGCATGATGATTTCATTTTCCCAACTTAACATAACAAGACAACTGCTATTAAGAGAAAAAATTTGTGTCAACTGAAGTTTACCTGGCAAAGTAATGTCTATCCCCACTGGGTGAGAGATGACCATTGCTGCTCTCCTGGTTGGGCCATAGGTATATTGTGTCTCTCTCTGGTAGGCTTCCACTTTACACTGGTATATTCCCGTGTCTTCTTCTGTGGCATCATAGATTAGGAGTTGAGAACCGGAAGAAGACTGTGAAACCTTGATTTTCTTTTGCATCTGCTCTTGGAAGTGGCCCCATTCAATGGTGCCATTCTGAGTGATTGTGACTAGTTGTTGATAATCTAACGCTCCCCGGGGCTGAAATTGCCAGGTTACTGTTATTGGCACCTTCAGGCCTGAGTAGTCAAAACGGATGATGCAGGACAAGGCAAAGGTATCACTTATTGTGACCTTGGGTTGGCGGCTCTGCAGAGTCACATGTAAACCTGAATCTGCAGTTCAAAACAAGAAACACATTCCCAGGACAGTTACAAGATGGAAACACAGCAGGTCCATAGCTTCCTAGCTGCTGCTGTTGCATATTCAAACCCAAGTGTTCATACCAGACAGGGAGTTGCTGTATATTGTCGGGCTGAAATCAATCTAAATTCATACTTTCTATACCGGCTGACCCTCTCTCTCCTAAAGCTGCTGACAGTTGACAGCCAATGGAGAGTTTCCTCTAGACTGCTTCTTAAGCATTTACTCAAGGGTAAAACACCCCACTCCCCCAATCTGTCCCTCTAAAGTCACAACTCCATGCTGCTCAATAGCTTAATAACTGTTCCTTTCAAGGGACGAGGGGGGATGGGATTGACTCTGCTACTACTAACCCTTAGCTCTAGCTGTTGGGGTGGGGACCTCTCAGCTGTCATGAATTCCCAACATACTTGTCATGCAGTCATTCCAGGAGAAAGGAACCACCTTTGACCCTTAAAAGCTCAACTCAAGTGTCATTATTTCATATGTGTTTCAAGGATCACTAAATTTTACAGATGTGGTGGCCTAAGATTACACTCGGTGACATGGAGCACACTTCCACCCACACCTCAGACCTTTTGGCTGTAAACGATTTGACCATTCCATTAAACCATATTCCCTTGGGGAAATATCACTCAAGTGCTAGTTTCTTATTGAGGAACTATCCCATGGAAAAGAAATTAGTCTGGTTGCTCGGTCCTAAAGGGTATAACTGGGAAATGGGTGAAAGGTATAAATGGGCAGATTTAAGCTTGACGTGAGGAAAAGACTTCCTAAGAATTAGAGATATACAAAGATGAAATGGGCTATGGAAGGAGGCAGTGGGTTCTCCTTTAGGGGAGTTCTTCAAAAATTGACCAGATGACCATTTGTCCAGAATGTATTATAATAATATACTATAATTATTATATGGTATAGTTATATTATAAATGTTTATATAAATATATGAGAAATGTAAATACTACATAATATATTGCTATTATAGTTATTGTATTATGTTATATACAATAACAGAGAATATATTGTAATAATATAACAATCTATGATATGATAATCTATTATGATATAGCATAATATATAATATAATGTAACAATATAATACAACATAACACACCGCAACACAACGGAATATAATATAATATAATATAATATAATATAATATAATATAATATAATATAATATAATATAATATAATATAATATAATATAATATAATATAATATAATATGATACGATACAATATAATACAATATGATACAAAACAATACAATACAATGTAATATAATATAATATAATATAATATAATATAATATAATATAATATAATATAATATAATATAATATAATATAATATAGATACAGAATGTATTACAAGGATTCTTTTTCCAATGTGGCTTGGACTAGATGACCGCTAAGGTCTTTTCCAGCATTAATATTCTACAATTCTTCGAAATGGAAGAAAAGAAAAAGATCTGATTGACTTACTTAGAGAGTTTACTGTGACTGGAGTCTTCTGAGTCCAGCTCGAACCTCCATCCTTGTTCTGAAACTCTGTCACTTTGCATTCATAAGTCCCTCCATCTGTCATTAAGGTGTTGAATATCTCCAGTCGGAATGTGGCCACATTCTCTTTCTTCAACCCTATAGAGCCATCATTGCTACGGTCTTTATAGGAAGGGCCCAGGTGCACAGTACCATCTTTTTCCAGGCTACCTAGGAACTCTGGCTGCTGCAGGTTGACTGGAGTATGCCACCAGATGACAGACAGAGGATGTTCTGCTCCATTCAACTTACAGCAGAAAATTAGGGCCTCTCCCTCCCATATTGATCTCTTTCCATTCTCTGCAGATAGTTCCAGTGTTTTTGCTGTGGATTTGATTTGTGAGAATCAATTCGCTGTTTCATTAGACAAACAAAAATTTCCATCGTTCTATACCCGGTGAAATCCTCATTAACTTAGATTCCAATATTTTGAACTTGTTGTCCTGTCCTGTCATTAATTGATTTCACAAAAACATGATGGTAAGAGAAATAAATATTATTGGGGGCAGTTATTCCCATAGGAAGAATTGCTATCAATAAGATAGTAAGTAGACCTAGAATGGAGGGAGTTCAAATCCTAGGATCTAAAGTATGAGTTCAGATTACCACCAATTATCTAATTAGCAACTGAGATAATCAATTTGAATTAATTATAGCTTTCTCTCCCTCCCTTCCTTCTTGTGCCCCTTCATGCCCATATTTGTATATATATTGTTTTTGTATAGAGTAAATGAGGGCAGCTAGGTGGTGCCTTAGTGCATGGAGTACTGGGCTTGGAGTCAGCAAGACTCAAATTCCTGAGTTCAAATCTGGCTTCAGGCACCTACTAGCTGTGAGTCCCTGGACAAATCACTTCATCCTGTTTGACTCAGTTTCCTCATATGTCAAATGAGCTGGAGAAGGAAATGGCAAAGCACTCCAGTATCTTTTGTCAGGAAAACCCCAAATGGGGTCACAAAGAGTCAGAGACGGCAGAGATAACTGAACAACAACAGAGTAAATGTGTACGTCCTGATATGATGGCTCCTCATAGTCACTTAGATTAATGACACGGATAAAGGCACAGATGATAGGCTTACCAAATATGCAGATGGTGCAAGACTGAGAGGAATAGCAAATATACCAAATGACAGAATTGGGGTCACAAAACAGTATCAATAGGCTGGAATAATGGACAGAGGAAAACTAAATTAAAATTAATAGGAATAAATGTAAACTCTAGGATTTGGGTTCAAAGAGATCAACTGTTCAAGTATAAGATGGAGGAAATGGGGTTGCAGAGAAATTTAGGTGAAAAAGACCTAGGGGGCAGGGTTTAGTAGATCACAAGCTCAGTATGAATCAACCAGGTAATGTGGCAACCAAAAGAGATGGTGTGATCATCTTAGGCTGCATGAAAGAAAACATAGCCTCTAGAGCGAAAGATATAATGATCTTTTTGTATTTTGACCTCATCAAACCACATCTTGATTTCTATTTCTGGAAGCCAGCTTTTAGAAGAGATGTTGACAATGACAAGCTGGAGCACAGTGGCAGAAGGACAACCACTATGGTGAGCGGGGCTTGGAACCTTGCCATATGAGCATCAGTTAAGGGAATCATGGACATTCAGTCTGGAGAATAGAGGATTTAAGATGGTGTATGACAGTTGCCTTGAGTATAGGAAATAGTATCCCATGGAAGAAGGATTGCATTTATAGGAACAATGGGAGTGGAAATAACAGGGGCCCAAATTTCAGCTCAACAGAAAAAAAAAATTCCTAATATATGCTATGTGTGGAAAGGAAGGGAAATGCTATTAAAAAAGTGGGAGAAATTACCAGAAAAAATAGATGGATTTGGTTATGCAAAAATCAAGCATATTTGCACAGGAAAAATTAATGTAACCAAAATAAAAAGGAAAGAAATAAAATGGGAAAATATGTTTAGTAAATAGACTTCAGATTTCAAGGATCCATGATTTTGTTAGCTCTTTGTGCTACAGTCCCAGAGGAGAAGTATTACTCTTTCATTTGGCATTTAAAGCCCTTCATAACCTGGATCCTCTCTGCCCCTCCAGTTCTTACTCCCCTTCACATACTCTACAATCCAGCTATACTTTCCTTCCGGCTGCTCCTCGCACATTCCATTCCATGCATTTGCACGGCCTGCTCCCCAAATATGGAATGCCCTTCCTCATTGATTCTACCTCCTAGCTTTCTTGGCTACCTTTAGCATCCAGCTCCAAACCCCTCTTCTGCAGGCAGCCTTTCCCATTCTTCTCCCTCCCCTCCCCCCACATCCCCTGTGGCAGTTTTGTAGACATGAGGTTGTGGGCTTTTCAGAGTTATCATCCAGATCATGTTACACCTATTTAGGCCTTCATAATCCAGGCTGACATTCATTTACATAAAATTGATTATTAAGGAGGCTGAACAATTTTCCAAGTGACTATTTCTAATTTGCAAGTCATCTTTTATAACTGTTTATTCATATCTACTGACCATTTATTTATTAGGGAACGGGAATTTCCCTCGAACATTTATATTATATACGTCCCTTTTATGTTTTTGATGTCATTTTAATCTATTACATTTGCTACAAATATTTATCCCAATCTATTCTATTACTTTGTGTAATTATAACACTAGTAACTAGTAATACGAGTAACAGGTCACTAGTAATGCTAGTAACTAGTCAAATACTAGTAATTAGTCACTAGTAATACTAGTAACTAGTCACTAGTAATATAGTAACTAACATTTTTATAGTGACCTAAGGTTTACAAAGCACTTTACATATAGCATCACATTTGATCCTCATAACAATGCGAAGAGCTAGGTGCTATTTTTATCCCCATCTTACACATAAGGAAACTGAGGCTGAAAGATGTCAAGTGGACTTGGCAAGGGCCATACAGCAAGTAGGTACCTAAGGCAGGACCTGAACCCAGCTTTTCTTGACTTCAGGAGCAGTACTCTATCCACCTACCTGCCATTACTACACACAGAAAAGAAGCAGCATGTCATAGTGGAAAAAAGAATTGGCTTTGAAGCTAGGAAGACCTCAATTCCAGTCTTGCCTTTTACTTATTCTGGCTGTGCGATGTAGGCAAATCTCTTAAATTCTCAGTGATCTAGTCAACTCTCTATGACTATGAGTCACAGGGAAGGTGGCCACCTACCTAGGGAGAGGGAGCATCTTTCTTTACCTGGGAATGAAGAATTGTATTTTTCACCTATACTCGTGAATCAGAGATTCTCTATCCATATGTTCACATATAATATACATCTGCACTGACAGTAGATTTTTATTTATGAATGTTTATAGACAGTAGTATTTTTATAAACAGTATGGTACGTGCAGAGGCAGAGTATGGTAAGGTGTCAAGAGCAGAGAACATGGAGTCAGTGCACCCGGGTTCCATCCATCCCATCTAGCCATCCATCAAGACAATAGAGCCCACTCAGCATAGGCGTCTTGCCATCTGACCTGCCTCTATACAGGAGCCCCCACCTCCACATACATACATAATCTACCTCTCACTCTGTGACCCCTATGATGAAATGACCTTATTCTGTAAAGAATCCATTACTATCATTGCTACCGAAAAGGCCATAGCTACGGCTCTGCAGCAACCCTGACAATCCCTAGGACAGTTCATATTAAAACTCTCTTCCCTGGTCTCTGTTCCCCTCTCTACGTCATGTTCTTCATTAGAATGTAAGATCCTTGAGGACAGGCACTGTCTCACTTTTACGTTTATATTACTAGGCACCAGCTTCGTGCCTGGTAAATAGTAAGCACTTAATAGGTGCTTGTTAACTCAGTCCTAGACTCCAACTCTTACTGGTTTCTTGGTCCTGGGCAAATTATTTAATCTCACTAAGCCTCAGTTTCACGTACCATGGGTATTCTGATACTATGCGCCTCACAAGGTTGTTGTGAGGAAAGCATTGAAAAGTGCTCTGCAAAGGCAGGTTCTTATTTGTACAGAATGTTTGCTTTTATGTAATCTAATCTGTCTACCATGTTCCTCCTCATTTCTTTTGTTTGTTCAATAAACACAAATGTAACCTCCATCCGCAGTTGAGATAAATATTTTATTCCCTTTATTTGCAAAGGCAGCATGGCCTTGGGGATAAAATATAGAACTTTGAGACTGGGTTTCAGTTTAGTCTCTGACACTTGGTAGATGTGAGATCCTGACTAAGTCACTCAACAAAATTTTCCTCATCATTTTTTTGTTCGGTTGTTTCAGTTATGTCCAACAGTCTGTGACCCCAGTTGGGGTTTTCTTGGCAAAGATGCTGGAGTGGTTTTGCCATTTCCTTCTCCAGCTCATTTTACAGATGAGGAAACTGAGGCAAACAGGGTCAAGCGACTTGCCTAGAGTCTCATAGCTAGTGTCTGAGACTTCAGTAAGATGAGTCTTCCCGACTCCAGACCTAGTGCTCTCTGTACACTATGGCGCCACCTAGCTGCCCATTCCTCAATCGTTAATGTGGGAATAATAGCCCCACCAGTACTCATCTCATGGCGTTGTTGTGAGGCTCAGATATAAATGTCACTGTCAAAACTCATTCTGTTTTTATGGCTTGCCTTTTTATGGGAGGCAGTCAACTTCAAATCTCACTTCTGTCATTGTGATCATGGGGCCACTAGGTGGCACCATAGTGCATATAGCACAAGGCCTGAAGTCACTAAGACTTATCTTCCCTGAGTTCAAATCTGTCTTCAGACACTTACTAGCTGTGTGTCACTTAACCTTGCTTGCCTCAGTTTCTTCACCTGTAAAATAAGCTGGAGAAGGAAGTGACAAACCCCTCCAGTATCTTTGCCAAGAAAACCCCAAATGGGGTCACAAAGAGTCAGAACACAACTGAGCTGACCAGGGGAAAGCCCCATTAACCTTTCTAAGCTTCAACTTCCCCAACTGTAAAATGGGGATAAGAAGAAATACCTGTAGTAACTACACCACAGTTTTGTTATGAGACTCAAACGAGATAACAGGTCATAGAATCATGGGTTTAGAGATAGAAGGGAAGAGAGCTTAGGGGTAATCTAGCCCAATTCCCACATTTTACAGATGAGGAAAATGAGGACCAAGGAAATCAAGTGACTTTACCAAGGTCATACAATAGATGGCAGAGATTTGAGTGGTAAGATTTGAACACAGGTCCTGGGACTCCAGGACCAAGGTTCTTTTCCCTATGCCATGATTTCTCTAACATTCTGTTCCCTCCTTTGCAGAATGATGTACCAACATTTATAATCCCAGATTGAGTTTGTCTCTTCCAAATCCCTTTTTAGTTAGTCAGTGTCTCCCTCTCGATCTTTCTGCCGCAAAGGGGAAAATTAGCTATGTTCCTTCACCCCAAACGTGCCTCGACTGTATGAAATAAAGAAGCAAATAATCCATTTAATTCTGTTTACTATACCAAGGGCTTAGAGAGCGGTTTGTGCTCCCCTGAGCCTGGACAGTGTCGGTATTTCCTCAGCGCCTGAATGTCGGCAGGTCACTGCCCATCCATTCTCTCATCTGGCCCTTTCCACCTCTCAGCGCGATGCAGTTTTCAATCACCATTTTACAAGCCCAGTAACTGAGGCTCAGAGAGAGAAGAGACTGGCCCGAGATTCCACAGTATAAAGGGAGAGAGAGAGGGCTGGCATCCACACAAGTTTCAATCCGCTGACTCCAAGCCCATTGCCCCTCAGAGGAGCTCAGAGCAGTCTGATTAATGAACGCCTGAAAACAGAGCTCCTGCGAATGTCAACCTCCTTCTTATTTGTTAGGATAAGTTGACCTTCAGAGTCTTCTCAGCCATTCCCTTACACAGAGATCTTAATCACCATTTTCCCAAACAAGCTAAGGGATCCACATGTGTATATATTTCTATTTTCTAAAGATTAAACTTGGCCTAATGTTTGTAAACAGGTAAAATGAAACATGAATTCCTGTAGAGGCGGAGATTTTATAATATGCTTATATATAGACACATTTGGGTGGAGCCAGAGGGAAGTTCTTTGGATGACGGCATCATCAGAATAGGAAAACTCCCTTTACTGAGGCAGATCTACAGCCATGGTATTGTTCAACTTATATTATTAGAGAATCACCAGAGGTAAATAACTTGTCCACAGCTGCAAGGAGGGAAGGAAAAGAGATGGGCATTTATTAAGCACCCACTGTGTGCCACATGGGCAGCTAGGTGGCACAGTAGATAGAGTGCAAGCCCTAGAGCAGGGGTAGGGAACGAACCTTTGGCCTCCAGGCCACATATAGCCTGCTAGGTCCTCAAGTGCAGCCCTTTAACTGCCAAATTTCACAGCAGTCAAAGGATTCCATCAAAGGGCTGCACTTGAGGATCTAGAGGGCTACATGTGGCCTCGAGGCTGCAGGTTCCCCGCCCCTGTCCTAGAGTCAGGAAGACCTGAGTTCAAATGCGGTCTTAGACATTTACCAGCTTGTGACCCTGGGCAAGTCACTTCACCCTGTTTGCCTCAACTTCCTCCTCTGTAAAATGAGCTGCAGAAGGAAATGGCAAACCCCTCCAGTATCTCTGCCAAGAAAACCCCAAATGAAGCCACAAAAAGTTGGATGTGACTGAACTGACTGAACAACAAAAATAAGCGTTACATACTTTACCAAACACGTTACAAATATTATCTTATTTGATCCTTATAACAACCCTGGGAGGTAGGTGCTATTATTATCCCCATTTTACTGGTGAGGAAAATGAGGCTGAGAGAGATTAAGTGACTTGCTCAGGGTCAAACAGCTGGTATGTGTGGGAGGCTAGATTTGAACTCAGGTCTTCTTAAGGCAGTTAGGTGACTCAGTGGATAGTGTGCTGGGCCTGGAGTCAGGAAGACCTGCCTGAGTTCAAATCCGACCTCAGATATTTACTAGCTGTGCAACCCTGGGCAAGTCACTTAACCTCTGTTTGCCTTAATCTACTGGAGAAGGAAATGGCAAACCACTCCAGTGTCTTCCCCAAGAAAACCCCATGGACAGTACTGGCATGCTATGGTCCCTGACATCATGAAGAGTCTGACACAACTGAACAACAACTTCCCGACCCCAGGTCCAGGGCTCTCTCCTCCGTGCCACTTAGAAGCCCACATATTTCAGAGATTGGGTTTGAACCCAGAGTTCTTAACTCTCAGGCTAGTTCTGTATCTAATTCCTCCCTCTGCCCCTTGAGCAGGCGTTTAGTATAAAATGCCTTATAAACCTGAAAATGCTACATAAATTTCAGCTATCATTACAAGGACAGAGAAGTACAGACCATGTTGGAATAACTACCCTGTAAGCACACACTGTAATAAATGGAATTTAAACATATCATTTGCCTCTTTATTTTATACAGTTGAGTCATGTTTGGAATGTAGGAACATGACTATTCTCCCCCATACCAGTGAGGGAAGGGAAGGGAAGACACTAACTGAAAGCATCTGGAAGAGGCAAAATTCATTAGGGATTTTAAATCTTGCCACATTATTTTCCAAAAGGAAGAACAAAATGCTGAAGGCAAAAAAGAGCTCCAGTTCTGAGTTCAAATCCTGACCCTGCCATTTATTAAATGTGCCACCTTTGAGAAAGTCACTTGACTTCCCTCATCTGTAAAATGGGGGTGTTGGACTGCATAGCCTCAGGGGTCCCCTCCTGCTCTTCATCTGTGATCCTGAGATCTTCCTATTTACCCACTTGCAAGACAATTTTATCTCCCTCACTTTCTGGTCAACTCTTCCTTGACCCCACTGTCCAGGCAAGAGGGTTGAAATGTTTTCTCTGTGTTCCCGTCTTTAAGTATGAAAAACCAGAACTTAATAAAAAAGAGTTAGAAGAAGATTACATAAATCTAGAGCTCTAAGGGACCTTAGAGATCAAAAGCCCTCATATCCCAGGTGAAGAAACTGAGGCCCAGGTAGCTTATTCAAAGACCTAACGCTAGTTAGTTACAGAAATGAAACTAGACCTTGAGTCACTCTGATTCCCAATCTACCACATTTTCTCTTTGTGGAACTGTTTCAGTCCTGTCCAACTTGTCATGATCCCATTTGGAAGTTTTCTTGGCAAAGATACTGGAGTGGTTTGCCATTTCCTTCTTCAGCTCATTTTATAGATGAGGAAACTGAGGCAAACAGGGTTAAGTGACTTGCCCAGGGTCACACAGCTAGTGAGTATCTGAGGCTGGATTCGAATTCAGGGAGATGAGTTTTCCTGATTCCAAGCCCAGTGCTCTAATCACTGAGTGACATAGCTTCCTACACTTTTCCTATCAAGCTATTTTGGGGAGAATTATATGCCTAAATAATAATAAATAAAAGGCAAAGTCAGAGTAAACAATTTGGAGTTCAGAAAGACAGTTCAAATTCAGCCCCTGATGTTTAGTTGTTTACCTCCTGACAAGTCATTTCTTTCTCCAAATTCCAGGCCACTCTCCTAAGACTCATCTACTAAACCATATATGGATTGACACTGCATCAGTGGGAGGAATTCTTACACCAGTGAAATCACACATTGACATAGTCACTTTATAAGAGGATTCACCACAGCATTCCTTCCAATAAGAACTTTCCTTGGTGTATTTCAAATAAGCATGATTTATACCCAGTTTCTCAGGACGCATCCCTTGTGCAAATGCAGACACACCTGGACTCACTATGGAAGAAACATTAAAAGAGTAAGATCCTTGTTCAGGCATGTTTTTCAAGGACAGCCCTATCCTTACCTACCTCTTGGCTTTCTGAGACGAACAGTGATGTCTGCAAACTGCTTTCTCTGAGGTAGCCCTGGAAAGTCCTCATGAGCGCTCACCACCTCCGCCACCTCACACCTGTATGTGCCTTCATCCCGAGGACCCATGGAGGAGATGGTGAAAGTGAAGGCCTTGGGGCTGATCTTTGACACTTGGAGCTGCCCAAGGTTGGCTCTTTCTTCATAGTCTTTCTTTAAGCCCAGAACACCACTAGCATCAATATTGCCAATGTCAGTGGCATTCAGGAACCAGACAACCTGCAATCTTTGGTTCTGGCTACTCTTTGATGCCACTGAGCAAATCAGCCTCAAAGGTTGTCCTACGGCGAAGGAACTTTCCACAGAAATATCAACTTGAAAATCTTTAACTGGGAGAACAAAAGTGAGACATTTAGTTGCAAGATTCACTTCATTTCTCCTTGCTTTCTTTCAGTAACAGAAAGTTCACCATATTACAGTAGTCTTTAACCTCTTGAGACCAGTAATAGCTTTTTTCTTGCCAGACCTATAACTAAGGTAGTCTGACCAGGGCTTTTCCCAAGGGTGATGAAATTTAGCAGGTGCTGAAAGCATTTATACTCTGATAGTTAAAAACAATTAAGCTCCTTTAGTACCTTGTTAGCAAGAACAATGAGGTAAAATAAGAAACTATTACAAATATGCACTGTCACCTCCCATTTCCCCCAATGATTTAGTCTCTACCTGAACCCTCCCTGTTCTTTCCCCTGGCTATAGCAGCCTCATATTCTCTCCCTACGTGAGGCCTTGGGTCCTAGGATCTGAATTCCTTCCTTGAGATCTTCCCCTGAAATGGAATTTGTCTTAAAAAGTTGATTTGAGGTTTTTCTTGCTGCTTGCTCTGGACCCTTGGAGTTGCTAGTTACTGTTCTGTATCCTGCAGTGGAACAGGAAGTTACCAAAAGAGAGCATAGAAATCCACTTTTATTCTTAGGAAAACTTTTTTCATCAAGCCCAAGATTTTTTTTCTAGACAAAATGTCTAGATAATCTTTTGCCCGACTGGGCTCAGAGTCAAGTGACTTCTTGCCCTGATCACATGGCTGACCTCATAGAAGTGAGGGTCCATCTAAGAGCGACACAAAACTGTGTTGAAGAAGGTGAAAACAGCACAAACAAAAATGAAACTTCATATAATAAATTTCAGTTGTTTTAGATATAGCTATCAAGGAAGGGGACTCATTCTTACAAATGACCTGTAGACTGTCATTCATTACTTTATCAATCAATCAATTGATGAGTATTAAGCCCCTGGTATGTGCTAGATGAGGTGCTAGGCGACAGCCCATACACAATCTCATGTGAATAGAATTAAAATGGAACACTGCACACTTATTACCTATAATTCCCACATGGCCAAATCCTAGTTTATTCAAACCTAGAAAATCTATTTTGGAACTGAGGCAGAACGGAGTCCTCAAATGGATTTCCTTTTCTTCCCATTAAAATAAAGACACCTCTAAACATACACAAGCATGGGAATAATTAATCACCTTAGAAGAGTCTTACCTTCAGGTTGGACTATCAATGTAGCTTTGTCTGTCTGTTTCCGAGTGATAAATGTCCAGGTCTCATCAGGGTCCTGGATCCATTCAATGGCTTCACAGAATAGCTGGCCTTGGTCCACAGGCTGCAGCCTCCCTATGGACAACCTGAAGGCTGTATTCCCGATTTTGTCTAGCCTCACATCACCTGCTGAAAACCTCTCTGTGTAGGAGGATCCGGGGATCAAGATAAAATCTTTGGACAGGGAAATGATCTCGGTGGCTTGGTTTCCTCTTTCCTGAAGCTGGTACCAGGAGACAGAGAGGTGCGTGTGTTGAGTTGTGGCCTTGGAGACCTCACAGGTAAGGGTTAATGACTCTCCTTCCTCTCTGTTGAGAGTCTGAGGACTCATGGTCACAGAGAGGGTATCTGGAATCACTGAACACAAGAGAAATAATGATGTCCATAGTGCAGTATTATATAACATGATTGAATGAAAAGAACACAAGACTTGGATTTAAGGGCCCTGGGTTCAAATCCCAGCTCTGACACTTAGGATCTGGCAAAGTTAATTAACTTCTAAACATCTCAATTCCTCATGTGCAAATTTGAAATTATGTTCCTAGTATCACATACTCATAGGATTTAGAATTTAGAGATCATCAATTCAAACCTAGCTCATCTTATGGATGAGAAAACAGACTTCTTCAAGATCACACAGGTCTAGGGATGTGCTCATGAGAGCCATTTGTTAAATTTTCTGTGTGAACATTTATATCTAGGAATTTGGCAAGTGCTATAAATTAAGGCTTAATTTGTTGTTTTGTTGATTCTCTAGACTTAAGAAACTGAAGGAAAAAATTTAAGTAATGCCAATTAAACTCAAAAGCGGGCTGCACTTTTTTGGAGAGCCAATTGCTAAACATTTGCCAGTACACTCCTGCACATGTTGCAGGTGGCAGAGCCATAATTTGACCGCAGGTACCCTTATTCCAAATCGAGCACTCTTTCTGTGACTCTGAATGTACTGGCAAGTATTGGTAAGCACCCCGTTTAAGAATATCAAGGACTACCTCAAAGGGTTGTTGTCAGGGAGGTATTATATAAATGTGTTATCATAAGAAAGTAATGCTATTTGCCCACCATCATGACAGCTGCCTACTCAACTACCCATGTTCGACTTCTTCATTTCCACTGTGACCAATGGCATATATTTGCAAAAGAATGGACTGGGCCAGTGATCTAGTGCCATGATACGGATCAAAGCCAACTGGTGCATAAAAAACTGAACTCAGGCTTCATTAGCATGTTGCTCAAAGCAAGTTGGCTCATCAGCCTCAGGTAATACTTAAATGGTGCAGTGGAAAGAATACTGAAGTAGGAGCCAGGAAACCCGGATTCAAGGCCAAACCCTCTCATTAGCTTATTGCGCAACTTGGCAAAGCACAGCCCTTGAAGGGCTTCAGTTTCTTCATTTGTCCAAAGAAGGAGTTGGATGAGAAACTCTCTAAAGCCTCCTTCTAGCCTTATAATCTATGACCTATGATTCTTAGCCAACATAAAATGCATGGATAGAGTTTTGGCACAAAGAAGGAAAAAAAAATATCACGCCAGCTTATATTAATTCTTCACTTGGGTTGAGACAAAAGGGCAAACCCAAAGACCAAGGCTTTCCATGGAATAACCAAGACAATTAGGGAATCTCTAATCAGCGATAACAACCTCTAAGCTAACCACAAGTTCACTAAAGCCTGGATATTTAATAGCATTCCTGATTTCAAGTCAAGTCCCCAAGGGGGAAAAAGGAAAATAATTTTTAATATTTTAAAATAATTTTATACTCAAAAAAAGCATAACCACCTAACCCTGCATGGCAGGGAAGTCAGATAAAGAAGACATACTATATTTAGAGAGAAGACGCATCTTTGTTTCTGGGCTCTAAACCATTTGGACAAAGATGAAATGTGCTTTTGCTATGAAATATATACTATAAAATGACAATAAATCTGTGGTTTCATCAGTATGGGTATTCCCTACAATAATGCAGATGGTGACCCATTCATGCATGCCCATCCGGTGCAACTGGCATTCAATTTTCCACAGAGGCTTTCCTTTCATTTTCTTGACCTTGCATAGATGCTGGTGGAGGATTTGGGCCGGTAATCCATTGGTAAACCATCACTCTTGTGACCTTCATTTTTTTGGCCACACATTTCTTCACTGATCTCAGATGTTGGTTTGCTACATTGTGTCATAGATTTCAGTTATAAAAAGAATGAAATATGTGATATACTATGAAATCCCATTATATCATAGAGTTTTGCAACTGAAGTAACCAACAAGACTTTATCAAGTTCCTACTTTGTACCAAGCTCTGGGTTGGACACTGGGGATACGAAGGCAAAAGTGAAATAATCACTACCTTCAAGTAGCTTGCATTGAAACCAGGGAGATAGCGTGAGCGTAAATCAGTATGCAGAGAATATATACAAAGTAAACCAAAGGAACTTTGGGAGGGAGGACATAAGGAGCTTGGAGGGATCAGCAAAGGCTTCGTGTAGAAGGTGGCATTGAAGGAAACGATATTCTAAGAAGCACAAGTGAGGAGAGAATGAATTCCAGGCATCAGAAGGATAGCTAATGTGATGGAGCAGAGATGAGAAATGGTCAGGCATAAAGAGGGAGAAAAAGGCAGCTTGGCCAGACTGGAGAGTGTGGGAAAGGGAGCACTTTATAAGGCTGCAAAGGTAGGCTGGGGCCAGGTTGTGAAGGGCCACATAGAAATGGGAAATACTTTACCTGTTAGGATCACCTTGTCACTGTAGCTCCCAAAGTATTTTCCATCAGTGTTCAGTGTATGACACTCATACTCGCCAGCATCCTGGGTTTGGAGCTTTGAAATATGTAGCAAGACTGAGTTTCCTTGGATCCTCTCCACGTAGATATCCCTACGCTGAACTCGAAGGGTATAGAAGGCATAAGTGAAGTCAGGGTCCTTAGTACTGATTATCTGTACCTCTCTGTCTGGCTTATCTGGTTTGTAAATGGACCATTGGAAAGTCTGCTCAGCCAGTCCCTGGTGGCCAGTTACATTACACGCAATGCTGACTGGATAACCTTCGGCCCGGTACAGCGGTCCTTTCTGAACTGTTACTCTTCTCTGGCCAGTGCTGAGCTCAGCTTTCCCATTAGAGAAAGGAAGAGAAATAAAAATAGATTAATACTGTAGTTCCCTATGTACGACACAGCGCAGCTCCCTATGTTACAATTCCAGTAAATGAGATCACAGGTTATTGACTACAGTAGCAGCCCAAACACTCAATGTCTTCTCAGGCTGAACATTAGTGGAATGGCTTGATGAGCTAATTGGACTTTAGGGGTACAGCGGGAGCCAAGGATATGGTGGAAAGATATCAAGAGAGTCTGGCAGAAGGCATGGGATGAGGAGATGGAGTTAAGACAATTAAAAAAAAGGTCATAAAAGCAAGCCTGAGGGAGTATAGAATTTGGTGAACTTTATGAATCCACAAGGACAGAGAATGAAGAAAAGAAAGTATTTTAGAGAAAAGGGAGGGTGAAAGGAATGGAGAAGAAAAATGTCATAAAGATCACATTAGTACTTTTAAAAAAAAAGAATAATTCCAAGGGGCAGAGAAAGAGAATGCTAAAAGAGAAAAAGGCAGGAAAGACAAGGATTCACCAAAAGAAGCAAACCCAATTCAAAAGAATGTGATTTACTAAACATTTAATAAATACCAACTCTAAGCAAGACACTGTGCTAGGAACCTGAGGGGCACAAAAATAAAGAAAGATCTAATCCCCGATGATAGAGATCACCATCTACTAAGAAAGATGAGGCTATAAAACTGGACATTACTTGCCATGTGACTCAGGACAAGTCATTTAACCTCTCAATGCTCTAGGCAACTCTCCCAGACTGTAAGTTGTAAGGAAAGTGTACTCCTGTAGTAAGAGAGGGAGTTTCCTCACTAGGGACGTCCCCAAACCAGGAAAATCCTAGATCCAGATCCTCTTCCAAGATTACATAATAGAATATTCAACGGCCAAATGGCATTACCCCCTGGATATCTCCCAACAGTACCTCAAACTCTGTGTTCAAGAATGAACTCTAAACCTGCTCTTCCATCTGTCTTCAATACTTCTATCAGTGATACCATCATTTTGCCCTATATTCTGGATCAGAAAACTTGTTTATCTCTTGGATTCTTCCCTTTATAGCTGAGAAGTTATACAATTTCATTGAATCTAGCTCTGTAGGATCCCCAAATCTGTCCCCTCCTTTCTATTCCCATAGCCATCACCCTCATTATCATGCACCCAGGCTGCTGTAAAAGCCACCTGCCAGATGAGTCATCTCCCCCCTATCCTTTCTTCCTGCTGTTACCAGACTAATGTTCCTCATGTATAGATTTGGTCATTTCATGTCTCTGCTCAAAACTCAAATGTCTATCCGGTACATAGGACCCATTTTGGAAGCCAGAGGGACTCCCGCCCAGGACTTTCTGAATGAGCCCAGCTCTCTGTCAGGCCGTCCCCTCTCAAAATAAACAACAAAAACACTTATTAAGCATGTGCAAGGCAGTATTCTAGGGACTGAGGATGCAAATATAAAAACGAAAACTGTTCCTGACTTCAAGGAGCTTATAGTTTTGACACCCAAATGCTCTCCCCAATCGGCTTCCCTACCTGTTGAACTTCTATTTATCCTTTAAACTCCTCCTCCTCCTTGTCCTCCTCCTCTTCCTCCTCTCCTCCTCCTTCTCCTCCTCTTCTTCTTCTTCCCAATGATCATATAGTGAGTATCTGAGGATGGATTTGAATTCACATCCTTCTGACTCTAGGTCTGGTGCTCTATTCACTGTGCCACCAAGCTGCCCCTCTGTTTGCTTGGGTTTTTTTTGGCACAAAGAAACAACCATTTAATTAAATATCTAAATACAACCAGTATTCCAGAAAAAGTGGCACTGTGTACCCAATTACTTTGCTAGTGCACGTCCCTTTATTTGGTCAATTTTTCATTAAAAAAAAAAAAGAATTCATGTCCACATCTAAGTTTCCTGAAAGTCATCACCGTACAAATTTTTGTTATCCTCAAGTGGAATCTTAAGTTTTATGGATGGAACAGTACTGCAGGCACTGAGTAATTATTTAAAAAAAATTAAATCGAAGAAGTACAAAGTACTGCTGGAAATCAGAGACAGAGAGCATGGGATTCTAGATTCAGAGCTGAAAGAGGTCTTTGGAGTCATCAAAGTCACTCCCTTTATTTTTTTGTAGATGAAGAAGCCCAGGCCCAGAAGTGGCTTGTCCAGGGTCTCACAGCTGGTAAGTATCCAACCTAAGTTAGAACTCAAGTCCTGTGGACTCTATGTACAGCACGCTCTCCACGACTGACACTTGGTGAACACTGAGATAAACATTACGGGCAAGTATTTTCAAACCCTAGAGGAAGAGAAAGGCCAGACCACAAAGGACATTTCAAAGATAATGAAGAGGAAAAGCATCAATCACCCATACTGATAGTTAAAAAAAAATTTATCAAGGCCCTACTATGTGCTAGGTCTACTAAGCCCGGATAGGTGATTCACAAAGACTCAGGTCTAGAGGTTGCATTCCCAGCTCCCGGTGGCATTACCTGTTTAGATCCGGGGACAGGATGAATACCTCAGAAACTGCTGAATTGCTTTGACCAAATTGTTTCTACACCAGTAGGGCGATGATGTGTAAACATGATCCGTGTAAGGTATCATTAGCCCAGAGGAGGGATATGTTCTGGAAGTTTAAAAAATAACAAATTTGAGGATGGGCAGCATCTGCTGGGCCTTTCTTGGGCTTTTATCTAAAATTACTCCCCTTCATGGAGACAGAGCATCCGGTTGGTGAGATTTTGTCTGAATAGACTCAGCTGAGTCCAGTCAGCACTTTCTTTTATCCTGTCTCATTTGCCATTCCTACTGCCCAATTACTACTTTATTATATACTGCTTATTCACTCATGTGGATCATGTGTTCAAGGCTCCCCTCCCCAGTCAGATGGTATGTCTTTTGTAGGCAGGGACTATGTTACAGGATCAGAGAAGGTGCCATTCAATACAGACCTTTTATTCTACATCTTAGGAGTCTGAGACCAAGATGGGTTAGGAGACTTGCCCAAGGCCACACAGGCAGTTAAATGGTAGATTCAGGATTAAAGCCCAGGTATTTTTAGGGCAACTAGGTGGCAGAGCGCATAGATTGCCAGGCCTGGAGTCAGGAAAACCTGAATTCAAATCTAGCCCCAGGTACTTCCTAGCTGTGTGACCCTGTTTGGCTCAGTTTCTTCATCTGTAAAATGAGCTGGAGAAAGAAATGGCAAACCGCTCCAATATCTTTGCCATTTGTTGTTATGTTTCAGTAGTGTCTGACTATGACCTCCATTTGAGGTTTTTTTAAAGAGTGGTTTGCCATTTCTTTCTACAGCTCATTTTATAGATGCGGAAACTGACTCAAACAGGGTTAAGTGACTTGCTCAGTAAGTACCAGACTAGATTTGAACTCAGGTCTTCCTGACACCCAGAGTTCCATTCATTGTATACCCAGTTGCCCTTGTATCTTTGCCCAAAAATACCCCGAAAATGGGGATCATGAAAAGTTGGACACGACTGAAAATGACTAAACCACAAAATGTTTTGGCAACTCAGTGGTTCAGGCATTGGACTAAGAAGACTGCATTCGAATTCAGCCTCAGATACTTATTAGCTATGTACTAGCTCTCTCAGCCTCAATTTTCTTATCTGTCGATTGAAGTTAACAATAACCCCCACGTCCAAGGGTTGTTATGAGGATCAAATGAGAAAACACAAGTAAAGTGCTTTGTAAACCTTAAAGCACCATAAAAATTCTAGCTAATACTATTACTTTGATTCAAAATCTAGCCCCTTTTCTAATGAGCCAATACTTGGTCACACACTTTTAGCGGAAAAAACCCTGGGCTTGGACACATCAGACATGGATTTGAGTGTTAGCTCTGTTATTTACGGCTGGGGTAAAGCTGTACAAATCACTTTACCCCTTACAGTCAAAATTTCCTCATCTGTAAAATGGACATAATCTTTGTACTCCCTGTGGAATATGTACATATATGTATGTATATGAAATAGGCATGTTTCATATATAATATATATTTCTTTAACACATGAAAGAATATGTGGGGGAAAAATTTGGTAATTGGGAAAAGTTCTTGTTTATACATACACATATATTACGTATATATATGTATATATATGTATATATATATGAATTTCTGAACACATCATACCTATGTAGCACAGGGCTTAGGTGATAAAAAAAATGCTCATTTTTGATCGTTATGAATCTTGATGAGAGAGAGCACGGTGTCAGAGAGGCAGTACTTGGAGTTATGTATTGGGTTCAAATCCTGTCACTGACACATACCACCCGTGCAGCGATGGCCAAGTCACCACCTCCCAGCATCCCAAATGATTCCCTTAAGATGATAAATTACAGATGGGTTACTGATACACATCAATGGAGGGAATGTCTATACCAAAGTAATTCTTCTTACCAATTACATCACAGGCCTAGACCTATCTAATCTCTCTATCCACATATATTATATATTATGCAAATGTGTATATCTATGTCTCTATCTCCTGATACAGATCTGCCAAGCATGGTGGCACCTTTGAAAAAACTTTTAAATAACAACTATTTTGGATATGAGCATTTCTCAAAAAGATAGTTTCAAACCTGATCACTGGACTAGGATGCGTGTGTGTGTGTGTATGTGCACACGCGCATGTGCACACGTGTGCATTTGTGTTTGTGAACTTTTTTAGGATGAAATCAAGCAACAATTCGAAAACCTTTTCTGGAAATAGCACACTAAGAAGCAGCTTATCTTCTTTTTTTCTAAACTCAAAAATAGGCCCTATAAATCTAAAGGATATGGTAAGCCCCAATAAATGTTGTCTTTATATATGAATTCAAGGCTATTAATTAGACATAGCCTTCCAAGTGGGCAGTGAGAAGGAGTTTTTCTTTTTAACCCATCCAGCACCCCATTTCTAAGACCCCTTTTGTGACAAATGCATAAAAGTGAGCCAATGCTTATAATAATAGTAGCTTACACTTTAAGGAAGCACTTTATAAATATTGTCTCATTTTATTCTCACAAAAACCTTAGGAGGAAGGTGCAATTATTATCTGAAGAAACTGAGACAGAAGTTAAGAGACTTAATCAGGGTCACACAGCTAGTAAGAATCTGAAGTTAGATTTGAACTCTGCTCTTCCTGACTCCACATCCAACACTCTTACCCATCATGCAGCCTGGCTGCCTCAGATGAGGCCAATGCCTCATCTGCAAATAGGGCAAAACCTGATGTGGCTCAAACCAAAGTCTGAACTTGTAACTTGGATCCATTAGCTCTTTTCTCTAACCAGCTGAGCTTAATAGGCTTTTCATTGACAAAAGTAACTATTTCAAAGTCCATGTTAATAAACACACACGTTTGCCAGTTGATGATTTTAAAATGAATTTCTGCAAGGTAGTGTTTGGGTGAATTATAAGTTTTTTCTAATTTTTTCATGTTGCTTTCTTCACCATGGTGTGGAGGTAAAAGCACTGGATTTAGAATCAAGGAAGTTTGCATTTAAAACTCAGCTCTGAGGGGCAGCTAGGTATCACAGTGGATAGAGAACTGGCCCTGGAGTCAGGTGGATCTGAGTTCAAATTTGACCTTAGACACTTGCTAGCTGTGTGACCCTGGGCAAGTCACTTAAACCCCACTGCCTCCAAAGAAACAAAAACCCAGCTTCGTTATTTATGGCCTATGTGATCTTGGGCAAATCATTTTGCTTCTTTAGGGCTTGGACTCCTCATACGTAAAATGAGCACATTATTACTTTTCCTTTCTTGGCACCTTGATGACTGGCATCCTTGTTTGTCCCTAACCAACCTTCAGTCTGACAGAGGTGCTAGGAGAAGTCTTGGGGGGAATAAACACTGCAGGAGGTCTCAGTATTTTATCATTACATTTTTGGTTAATGAATCACCTGACTTCTTGAGGTCTGATGTGTGCACATGAAGGAACAGAGAACTGCTTTTGTGGGGTGAGGGTGGGTGAACAGCTATGGTGTTTTGGCTAGATACTGAAAGTCCTTCTGTCCTCAACCCATAACTACATACTGGAAATGGTTTTGAGTGCCCCATGTTAGGAAGGATAAAGATGAGCAGGAGAAGGTCCAGAGGAGTACAGCATGTAGGATCAGAAGCTCAAAGGGGTCTTGGAGATCAGCTAGTATTCAAGGAAGGTGAGAACCTGAGAGGTTTATTAACAGATGATGACTAACAAAGACAGGAATGGAGTCAAGGTGTTCAGACTCAAAATCCATGGTCCTTTCCACAACACTGGGCCATCCTTTTCCTTCTCCTCATCTTCCCAGGGGAAACATGTTTCAGTATTGAAGTCAGGTACCCAGAATGCATTGCAGAGTGAGCCGTGCCCACCAGAATTTAGAAGAAATATATCATCCTGTTTAGATAAATTTAAGTGGGTTAAGAAAAAAATATCACTTCCACATTCCCCTTCCTGTTCTGTTGACTCTGGGGCTTTTTTTTCCCCGGGCCCTTTCTTCTGCCAATAAAAAAGTTAAGGAAGAAAAAAAAAAGGAACTTAAGTTTCTCTAAAACACTGCACGATTTCATTCCCAGTTTGGTTTTCTCATATAATGAAACTTGGCAGTTCAGTATAGAAAAAAAGTGTACCAGAGTCGGAGTCAAAGGAACCTGAGTTTGAAGCCTGGCCCTAGCGTTGTGACTTGGGCCAGTCACTTTCTCTGAGCTTCTGTCTCTTCATCTATAAGGTGAGGATAATAATACCTGAAATACCAATAATCATCACTGACATTTACAAGCTATTTTAAGGCTTACAACATCCTTTACATTAATTATTTCATTTGATCTTCACAATTATCCCTTCATAATTGTCTTTATATCTCTAATGGCTAGGTCAGCACCTGGTACGTGGTAGGTGTTTGGTAAATGCTTGTCCAACGAGTATATTATTATTTATTATATATTAATTAATTATTATTTAATTAAATTGTTGTTAATGAATATATATTAGTTAATTAATATATTAATAAATTAATGGGAGGAGCACTCCCATTTTTAGATGAATAAACTGGGGCTCTGGGGCAAGTAGGTGGTACAAGAGCCAAGAAGACTCGTCTCCCTGAGTTCAAATCTGGCCTCATACACTTACTAGCTGTGTGACCCTGAGCAAGTCACTTAACCCTGTTTGCCTCAGTTTCCTCATCTGTAAAATGCACTGAAGAAGGAAATGGCAAACTACTCCAGTATCTCTGCCAAGAAAACCCCAAAAGGGGTCAGGAAGAGTCTGACACAACTGAAACGACTGAACAACAACAACAAAACTGAGATTCTAAAGATAAAGTGACTTGCCCAAGGTCACACAGCTAGTAAGTGTATGAGGCTAGTAAGTAGTAGTTACTAGCTAGTACGAGCTAGTATGTGTTGGAGATGTGCAGATTTATAAACCCAGATCTTTCTTGGCTCCAAGACCACTCAGAATTGTCAACTCCCCCAACCCAAACTAACTCACAGGGCTTATGAGTTATTATGATCTTACAATAAGCAAAACCATCTGGAAACTGTCTGCCACAAACACATTAAATACAATGGACAGAAATAAATGCGTGAGACTTTTAGCTCACCTGGGATCTCCATCCCATCTCAGCACAGGGATGATCATTTAGCCTCTAACATCCAGGCCTAGTGACATTCCAGTGACCTCCGTGGACTTCCTGGTCCCAGAATCCAACCCTGACCTTAGCCATCATCCTCAGGACTTTCACAAGCCCAGCTCAATTAAGTCAGTCAACATTTACCGAACACACACTATAGGCTGACTACATTCTGTAATTCTCTGTACTCAGTCTGGCTCATATTGGAATTAGGACAGCTGAACTCCCTATGCCCATCCTCTCATGGCCCTCCCTCAGCCTAGTATAGCTCTTTAGGCACTTAGCAGCCCCAATTGGATGAAAGTCTTCCAGTCCCAAATCATAAATACCCACCAGCCCGACCAAGATGCCTTAGCAGGCTCCCACTCTATCCAAAGCAGTATCCACTCAGCCTCAATTCACTCCTGGTAAAACTTCCCTTCCTCTCTCCAAGATAGTCCAGACAACCCTAGACTCAAACCCCAAACCAGCAACATCACATTAAGCTCCATCATGATGCTGTCTTCTGGTCTGGTTACATCTTCCTAGACCCACCAGCCTCACCCAGACAGCTACTGAGAAGTCTTCTCTTGAGGCAGTTACATGGTACCATAATGCACAGAGCACTGGTCTTGGAAGACCTGAGTTGAAATCTGGCCTCTGATATTTACTAGCTGTGCAACCCTGGGCAAGTCACTTAACTCAGTTTGCCTCAGTTTTCTTAACTGGAAAATGAGGGTAATAGCAAGTCCCTACCTTGCAGTGTTGTTGTAAGGATCAGATGACATCTAAAGTGCTTAGTACAGTACCTGACATGTAGCAGGTTATGACATAAATGTTTATTCTCTCTCTCCCACCCCCATTTTCTCCTCTCTCCCTCATCCACCCTAGTGAGTCCCTTTAAGATCTGTCTTTCTACTCCAGCACAGGTTCAACCATTATCTTCCCAAAGGAGTCCTCATTTAGTCCAGGAAGACTTAATCCAAGAAAGGAGGGCTCCGAAATGGAAGTCCTGGGAAGATCCATGGGGTAATGAGCAGGAGAGGCTATAGCCAAGACATCTTTCCACCCTCCAGGGCCAGACCTACCTTCCCTAGCACCCAAATGAGCTCATGTGTTTAAAGTTGTTTTGCGTACCTCAAAGTGCTGATATAATCATCGTACAAGCATTTATCAAACACCTACCATGTACCAGGTGCTGACCGAGCCGTTAGAGATATAGAGACAAATGTGAAATATTTCTCTAACCTCAAATATTCTCTATCCTCAAAGCACTTACATTCTATATGGAAAGATAACACATGCAACATGTACATACATATGCGAAAAGAAAAAAAGAAAAAGGTAATGGTGAGGAGGGTAATAGAAGATGAAGGAACAGGAAGGTTCCCAGAGGAGGTACCACTGGAGCTGAGCTTTGAAGAAACCCAGAGATGCTAAAAGGTGGCGATAGGAAGGGAGGACACTTACATCCCAATCTTGGGAGGCAGCCTGTATACAAAGTTAATGATGATGCTGAGCAGGACGACTATGTTTTGCCTGGTACAGCAGCCCCCTCCCAACACAAAACACTGCATCTTCCTATCCACCATCCCAATTTATAAAGTGCTTAATAAATGCTTGCTCTCTTCCCTCCCATCCTTCCCTCCATCCTACTTACTAGACCCAGCAACATGCAGAGAAACATGTGAACCATGAAACTTACTCAGAAAGAGGAGAACATAAGTTGTCACAAGTGGGACAGAACCCATGGGGAGAGGGAGAGATGTGGCCTTTTCCTGGTGGAGTGAAGTTACTTGAAAAGCAGACAGTGACAAGCAGAGAGCTTTCTTCACAGCCATAAAGAGGAAACGAGGGTGTGGTTTTTAGCCTACAGAGACACAGAGGTGCGTGCAAACATAAAGCATGTTGCTAAATGCTACCCTGACCTAGTCACTTCCATTTGTGTGTGAGAAAAAAATCAGTTCAAATATTATATATTCTTTTTAAAATAACCAACCAACAATAACAAAAAAATTCCTAAAAGACAGGCCCTTTTCCATGTGATGAGTAGAAGCTAAAAGCCTTCTCCTATAATTCTCTATGATTTCCTTAAATATGTGAAAAATACATATGATCAATCAACAAACATTTGTCAAATGCCTATACTGTGCTAGGCATTAGGGACCCAAAGAAAAAAGTAAAACAGATCCTGCTTTTAAGGAGCTTATGTTCTAGGAGGGTGGACAACATATGATCATCAGAGAACTGAATTGAGATGATAGAGACCATAATCACTCTCCTCTCTGACTGCCCTCCCTGATCTCCTCATCAGAACAGGGACACGAACAAAAGATCTCAAGTGAACAGCTTTCACGCTAGAAGGGACCTTAGAAGTCATTTACTAGGACTCTGTGAGTCCTAGAGAAGTAAAGTGACTTCCCAAGGTGATGTAGGTGGCAACAGACAGAGGTATCATTCAAACCCAAGACTTCTGGTCCCACATTCGTAGCTCTTTACGCCTTACCATTCAATACTTGCCTAAAAGGACTGTAGTTCCTAGTGATAAGCCTATGAAACTTTGCACCCAAACATGCATAACTCACTTTTCTTTGGTTTTCTACAGCTGGGCCAGCCTAAAAGGTATGTCATTCCTAGAGATAAGCCATCCCTACTTCCAAAGTAAAGGAGATACTAACCATCAGGCTTCAAATCCTACTGTCAGGTTAAAAAACTCACAAGGGATAACAAGGTTAGTCATTGTCTGTAATATAAAGCCTAAATTCTATTTTCCAGTATTCAAGGCCCTCTGTACTCTGACCTCCAATGTTTTCTCCTACAAATTTGCTTCACAGTCCCTGTACTCTGACCAAATAAGACTATGAAACTTTGCACCCAAACATGCAAAATTCATTGTCTTTTGGTTTTCTACACCCAGGCCAACCTCCATTCCTCCCCAGGTTCTACTCTTGACTCTCCAGACTTTCTCCACATCTACTCTGGAAGGTCACTCTTCCCCTGTAGCTGTCTAACTCTGGAGGTCCACTCCAATTCTGTCCTCACACTAGAAATAGACTGTCCCTTTGGTCCCTTCTTCTGATCGGTCATTTTCTCCTAGAATCCCCATTAAAATGTCTTTTTTATTTTTGGAGACATTCAGGATTAAGTGAGTTGCCCAGGGTCACACAGCTAGTAAGTGTCTGAGGCTGGATTTGAACTCAGATCCTCCTGACTCCAGGGCCAGTGCTCTATTCACTGCTCCATCTAGCTGATCTCCTAGAACTTCCATTTTAAGGAAAGTGCCCAGGCCAGCTGTGTCTTCATTCCTCTCTGAGCTCCGTTCCTGACTCTGGACTTTCTCCACCACGGCGCAGTACAGGTACCTTCTCCCCCCATCCTCCAATTGTTTTTCATCTCTTGTTTATATGTTGTCTTCCCCTTTTAGAATATAAGGTCCCTGAGGGCAGGGATTGTCTTTCTGCTTGTATTTGCATGCCCAGTGCTTGGCACGATAACTAGAACATAAGAAGTTCTGAATAAATAGTTGTTGACTTGTACAAACTGATCTTCTTGTATGTAACATCCTTTCTCCTACCTACCTGATAGCTGCCTTTCTCAAATCCCACCTCTACAATCCCTTCCCAGACCACCCCAGCCAGGGTACTATCTCCCTCCTAGCAACTCCAACAGCCACAAATTTGACACTCATATACCAATATGTATTGTAACTGAAAAATTAACTATACATTTTGTTTCTCTAATTCTATTGGAAAGCTTTTGTGGGATCTCCCACCCTGAGTGCAATAAGCTACATCATGTCATCAATAAATACTTATTGGGTAGGACAGGATCACAGATCATAGATTTAGAGCTGGATGGATCATATGGTCCAAACCCCTTGGTGTATAGATAGATAAAAAGCCCAGGGAGGCTGAGAGATTTGTCCAAGATCACATACATTGTAAGTTACATGACTAAGCTGTGAGTTGTGTTAGTATTAGCCAAGACTAATTAGAGTACATGAAAGGAAGAGGAAGAGAGGTGAGAAGTGAAGCAAGGAAGGAGAAGTGAGGTTAGGCTCTCCTAGACCACAATCAGGAAGGCAAACATGGCATCTACAACTCTCCACAGAAAGAGCTGCTCCACTCATGGCCATGATCATGATAGAGGCAGAGTCCCCTTGGGGGAACATGATTTGCTGCTATGAGCATTTTCTGGTCTGAAGCCAGGGGCTAATATGAGGGCCATGGTGGTCTGCAATCCTGTATTTAGGTGGGACAGTGGATGTTTCTGCTCTCCTCCAGGGCAGAGACTGTCTCATCTTTGTTTTGTATCTCTGGAATCCAGCATACTACGTTGTGTAGATGTGTTTAATAAATATCTGTTGGGGGGCGGAGCCAAGATTGCGGCTGGTAAGCACGGACTAGAGTGAGCTCCGTACCCAAGTCCCTCCAAAAACCTATAAAAATGGCTCTGAACCAATTCTAGAACGGCAGAACCCACAGAACAGCAGAGGGAAGCAGGGCTCCAGCCCAGGACAGCCTGGATGGTATCTGGGTGAGGTCTATTCCACACGGAGCTGGGAGCTGGGAGCTGGGAACGGAGTGGAGCAGAGCCCAGCCTGAGCGGCGTGGACGATCCAGACCAGAAGCCGGGCGGAGGGGGCCCTAGCGCCCTGAATATGTGAGCTGCGGCAGTTACCAGACCCCTCGACCCACAAACACCAAAGACTGCAGAGAAGGTTAGTGGGAAAAGCTGCGGGAGTAGAAGGAGTTCGCGGTTCAGCTTCCAGCCCCGGGGGCAGCGGAGGTGGGGCAGCTACAGCTGTTGTTACTTCCGGCTCCAGGCCCACCTGGTGGGAGGAATTAAGTGGCGGATCAGAGCAGGAGTGCAACAGCCTGCTGAAGATCTAAGCCCAGTCTGGACTGGGGGTCCTTGGGGAAGGAGGAGTGCGGCTCTGATAGAGCTGGCACCTCCCCCCCAAACGTAGAACATAGAACTCGTAAGTCTACAAGCAGTCATACCCCACTGAAAAACTCAAGGGTCAAGTTAGTTGGTTGGGAATATGGCCAGGCAGCGAAAACGCGCCCAGATTCAGTCTCAGACGTTGGATTCTTTCTTTGGTGACAAAGAAGACCAAAACATACAGCCTAAAGAAGACAACAAAGTCATAGAGCCTACAACCAAAGCCTCCAAGAAAAACATGAACTGGCCCCAGGCCATGGAAGAACTCAAAAAGGATTTGGAAAAGCAAGTTAGAGAAGTAGAGGAAAAATTGGGAAGAGAAATGAGAAGGATGCGAGAAAACCATGAAAAACAAGTCAATGACTTGCTAAAGGAGACCCAAAAAAATACTGAAAAATACATTGAAGAAAACAACACCTTAAAAAACAGACTAACTCAAATGGCAAAAGAGCTCCAAAAAGCCAATGAGGAGAAGAATGCCTTGAAAGGCAGAATTAGCCAAATGGAAAAGGAGGTCCAAAAGACCACTGAAGAAAATACTACTTTAAAAATTAGATTGGAGCAAGTGGAAGCTAGTGACTTTATGAGAAATCAGGATATTATAAAACAGAACCAGAGGAATGAAAAAATGGAAGACAATGTGAAATATCTCCTTGGAAAAACCACTGACCTGGAAAATAGATCCAGGAGAGATAATTTAAAAATTATTGGACTACCTGAAAGCCATGATCAAAAAAAGAGCCTAGATACCATCTTTCAGGAAATTATCAAGGAGAACTGCCCTGATATTCTAGAGCCACAGGGCAAAATAGAAATTGAAAGAATCCATTGATCGCCTCCTCAAATAGATCCCAAAAAGAAATCTCCTAGGAATATTGTTGCCAAATTCCAGAGCTCCCAGATCAAGGAGAAAATCCTGCAAGCAGCCAGAAAGAAACAATTTGAGTATTGTGGAAACCCAATCAGAATAACCCAAGATCTGGCAGCTTCTACATTAAGAGATCGAAGGGCTTGGAATGCGATATTCCGGAGGTCAATGGAGCTAGGATTAAAACCTAGAATCACCTACCCAGCAAAACTGAGTATCATGTTACAAGGCAAAATATGGAGTTTCAATAAAATAGAGGACTTTCAAGCTTTCTCAGTGAAAAGACCAGAACTGAATAGAAAATTTGACTTTCAAACACAAGAATCAAGAGAAGCATGAAAAGGTAATCAAGAAACGGAAATTGCAAGGGACTTACTAAAGTTGAACTGTTTTGTTTACATTCCTACATGGAAAGATGATGAGTATGATTCATGAGACCTCAGTATTAGGGTAGTTCAAGGGAATATGCATATATGTGTGTATATATATATATATATATATATATATATATGTATGTATATATATATGTATATACATGTGTATATGTGTATATATATGTTTATGTATATATATAAGTGAATGTGTATGTGTGTATCTATCTATGTGTATATGTATGTATATGTATGTGTATATATATATATATGTGTTTATGTGTATATGTATATATATATATGTAAAAGAGAGAGAGCAGACACAGGGTGAGTTGAAGATGAAGGGAAGATATCTAAAAGAAATAAAATGAAATTAAGGGATGAGAGAGTAACATACTGAGAGAGGGAGATAGGGAGAGATAGAATGGGGCGGATTATCTCGCATAAAGGTGGCAAGAGGAAGCAGTTCTATGGGAGGAGGGGAGAGGGCAGGTGAGGGGGGAATGAATGAACTTTGCTCTCATCAGATTTGGCCGAGGGGGAATACCATACATACTCAGTTGGGTATCTTACCCCACAGGAAAGAAGAGGGAGGAAGATAAAAAAAAAAATAAAAGGCAGGGGGATGATGGAGGGGAGGGCAGATGGGGGTAGAGGTAATCAAAACAAACACTTTGGAAAGGGGACAGGGTCAAGGGAGAAAATTCAATAAAGCGGGATGGGTTGGGAAGGAGCAAAATGTAGTTAGCCTTTCACAACATGAGTATTGTGGAAGGGTTATACATAATAATACATGTGTGGCCTAGGTTGAATTGCTCAACTTCTTAGGGAGGGTGGGTGGGAAGGGAAGAGGGAAGAGAATTTGGAACTCAAAGTTTTAAAATCAGATGTTCAAAAACAAAAAAAGTTTTTATATGCAACTAAAAAATAAGATACACAGGCAATGGGGTGTAGAAATTTATCTTGCCCTACAAGAAAGCAAGGGAAAAGGGGATGAGAGGGGAGGGGGGTGATAGAGGGGAGGGCTGACTGGGGAACAGGGCAACCAGAATATAAGCCATCTTGGAGTGGGGGGGAGGGTAGAAATGGGGAGAAAATTTGTAATTCAAAATGTTGTGAAAATCAATGCTGAAAACCAAATATGTTAAATAAATAAATTGCATTTAAAAGTGAAAAAAAAAATATCTGTTGGATTCAATTGAATGTCTATGACCCAAGGTGGTCATAGGGAACACAATTCTTGGGATGAGGGGGGGTTTTCTTTTCTCTAAACTGGCCTTGACCTCTAAGAGTTTGGGTTGTCCTGGGCTCAGGGTCATCCGTGATGCCCAGATTCTCTATCCTTGGGATCCCTTTGGATCAATATTCCTTATCCTCTTAAGAAAGCAATGCACAGTGGAAAGGGTGTGAGATTGGGAGACAGGACCTAGTTTCAAATCCTGACTCTGCCACATATAACCTGAGCCTCTCTGGGCCTCTTCATCTGTAAAAATAAGAAAACTAGATTAGATTAACCCCAAGGTCCCTCCAACCACTAAATAATGATACTAAAAGGAACAGACCTGTTTTTGACCCTTAATTCAATTCAATAAGTGTTTATCCATTAGACTATTAGCACCTTGAGAACAAGGACCATCTTTTATTTTTCTTTGCATCTCCTGTGCTTAGTAGTGTCTGGCACATAGTAGGTGCTTAATAAATGTTTGTTGACTGACTGACTACCTACAACTGCCTGTAACAGCACACCACAATGGAGAGCATACAGGCTTTGAGTGAGAGGACCTGGGTTTGAAACCTGACTCATAGACATTTATTGGAGATACAAATAAAAAGTCCTTCCCCTCAAGGAGCTTGCATTCTAACAGAGGTGACAGCATGTACTTATATAGTCATGAAATAAAGTCGATATAGTAAATTTTGGGGGGGGAGCTACTAAGAGCTACTGAGACCAATAGAATGTAAGGTCCTTGAGGACAAGGGTTGTTTTAACCTTTCTTTTGACCCCCCAGAACTTAGCATATATTGTGTTTAATGAATGCTTATTGATTGACTCCAAGAAAGACCTCCTGTAGAACATGGTGTTAGGGTTGAGTCTTGAAGGAAGCCAGAGATTCTTTGAAGTCGAGATGAGGAGGAAGAGCATTTCAGACATGGGGAATGGCAGTGCAAACATACGTAGGTAGGAGATGGAACACTGTGTGAGGAAGAATACGTAGACCAATTTGGCTAGATTTTAGTGTGTGTGGAGGGGGATACTATGTAAGAAAACTGAAATATAGAAAAGGTTCAGGTTTGTTTAAATGCCAAACTGGGTACATTTTTGATCTTAAAGGTAATGGGGAGCCACTAAAATTTATTGAGTGTGTGTAGGGGAAGTAACGTGGTCAGACCTATGTTTTAGGAAAATCACTTTGGCAACCTATTACTTGACCTCTCCAACATTATCTGTAAAATGACAGGGGTGAATTAGACGATGTCTTAGGTCCCTTCCAGTTCAGCACCATACTAGATGCTGGAGTCAAAAAAACAAATTAAAAATAGTCCCTCCCCTTCAGGAGCTTACATTCTACTGGAAATGAGGTACTTCACCCCACATGTGATTTTAGCCCAACTTATCCACACAAGAGACTTTCACTATCTCGAGTCCCCATTTAAAATTGTTTTAGGAATGTTGTACCTGTTGAGAAAATAAGGGAGTAACATTAAGTAGCTCCTCTGGGGAATAAGGCAGAAACTGGCGACAACCCTCCATGGAGAAGCAGGAACTATCTAAGCCCTTCATAAAGGCTTTTGGGGGACAATGAACAGAAACAAGAGTCTGACATAAGGAGACAATCATTGCCAGATGAACACCTCTGCTATGGGGATACACACGGTCCCCTGCACCCGACACACACCCCAACCTCACTTTCACATTTTAAGGGGCCAATTTGTACTAGGACTTTGTATTGATGAGAAGGAGGAGGGTGGGAAAATAAAGGAGTAGGGGGGAGAGAAAGAGAGACAGAGACAGAGACACAGAGAGAGACAGAGACAGAGATATAGAGAGACAGAGACAGAGAAAATATTCTTGGTATCATTAAAAAAAACAAAACAAAAGGAGACAATTATTCTATTAATCTGGGAATCACTTCTTTGCAAATGTATCAGTTGAAAGGAATGTTAAAACACAGTTCCTGATTTCAAGAACAAAAACAATGAATGGTAAAGCAATGGGGAAAAATGTTCTGTTAGAACAATTCTGTGACAATTCTGGGAAAATGAGTGAAAGACAATTTTTTTCCTCATATCTGACTCATTACAAAGCTTGTAAAATTTATACAATTCACATCCACAATTCCTAGTAATGGGGCCTGTGAATAACTCCTGGAGTTGCCCTTCTATTCTTCATCTGAATTGACCTTTCAAGATATCCACCTTTAGTAACCTCTGATCAGATGGGAAAAGCCTCAGAATCTGAGAGTGCCAGCATCAGAAGGTCTTAGATACAGAGTTGGGATGGACAGAAGTCAAATTCCATGTACTTATTTTGCAGAAGACCAGAAAAATGAAGTGATTTGTCTAGGGTCACACGGGAAGTAAGGAGCAGAGCCAAGACTTGAATTCTGGTCCTTTGACTCCAATTCAGGACTTTCCCCACTCTATTATGCTGCTGTGGCTTCTAGTTTAGTCAGCTCTCTTGACCTTAAGCCCCCTACGACTAGTTTTGCCCTAAAAAGTAAACCTAGAACGTAAATTCCTTGAGGCTATGAACTATCTTACTTTTAATAACAATAATAATTAATAATTAAAGGCAGCTAGGTGGCACAATGAGTAGATTGCCAGGTCTGGAGTCAGGAAGATCTGAGTTCAAATCTAGAACCCTGAGCAAGTCACTTAAAAAAAAACCTCTGCCTCAGTTTCCTCATCTGTAAAATAGGGATCATAGTAGTACCTACCTCCCCAGGCTGTTGTGAGGATCAGATGAAAGAATGACTATAAAACAGTATCTAGCACATAGTAAACTCTATATAAATGTTAGCTATTATTATTATTATTAGCATTATAGTGCTCAGTAGAATCTGACACATAGGAAGTAATAGTTTTGTTGCTGTTCAGTTGTTTCAGTCGTGTCCAACCCTTTGTGATGCCATTTAGGGTTTTCTTAGCAGAGATACTACAGCGGTCTGTCACTTCCTTCTCCAGCTCATTTTACAGATGAGGAAACTGAGGCAAACGTGGTTAAGTGACTGGCCCAGAGTCACACATTTAGTAAGCGTCTGAGGTTGGATTTGAACTTACAAAAGACGAGTCTTTCTTACTCCAGGCTTCACACTCTATCCACTACACCACCTAGCTGCCCAGTAACCAATGATAGCTAGTATGTATAGAGTAGCTTAAGGCTTGCAAAGCACTTTGCATATGTTAGCTTATTTGATCACTTTTCTTTCAGGGTCTTCAGTAGCTAGTACATGGTAAGCCCTTAATCAATGTTTGTCAATCAATCAACCTGACTTAGCGACAACAGTGAGGTTGAAGGTGAGGAAGGAGAAAAGAGCTGGAGGGAGACAGAGTAAAGGAGACTGTGTGTGATTCTTCTCCCCTTTAGTCCTTGAGGGCTCTTGAAAATCTAATGGGACAAACTTATCAGGCTCCTGGATGTCAAAGGAGGCCTAGACCCAGACTTGCCTGTTGCCAAGAGACCAACAGAGTGGGCTCTAATGGCCATGATAGCCAGTCGCTGGGAAGAGTGTAAGTCTTGGAGTCAGGAAAACCTGAATTTAAATCCTGCTTAAGACACTTGTCAGCTGTGTGACCCTGGAACAGTCACTCTCAGCCTTAATTTGTACAATGTGGGTTGGATTCAGTGGGTTCTAGTAAGTCTACGTTCCTTTATGCTGAATGCCATAGAATTATAAACCTGTAGTCCTATTCTCCCATTTTTATGACTGAGGGAAGTAAGACCCCAACAGATCAAGTGACTTACCTAGGGTCAAACAGTTAGCAACAGAATTAGGCCTCTTAGCCCTCATACCAACACTTTACCCCTTCAACTTGGTAGTTTTGGGCTTCACCAGAGTTCCAAGTTCGACTAATGTACTAAATTGAGGCTGCATTGTAAACCTTTTGGAGGTGGCTTCCAGTTCTTTGAGTCTTATTTTGATGGAGGAAATGGGTCAGGGAGTTGCTTTGAGTTTATTGGCAAAGACAGAAGTGAACCTTGGAGCAGACTGAGCTGGAGAAGGTGGAGGCAGATGGGGGAGAGCCATTAGTAATAGGCTCTGTTGGTACCCACCTCAAAATACTACTATGAGTTTGGGCTAAGAATGGAGTTACCGAGGGGTGGAGCCAAGATGGCAGCTGGAAAGCAGGGACTTGCTTGAGCTGTCCCCCAAATCCCTCCAAACACCTGTAAAAAATGGCTCTGAACAAATTCTAGAGCTGCAGAACCCACAAAATGGTAGAGGGAAACAGGTCTCTAGCCCAGGAGAGCCTGGATGGTTACCAGGAAGGGTCTATCACACAGTGCTGAGAGTGGAGGGCAGCCCAGCATGGGCTGCGCTGGGACAGACCAGACCCAAAATCAGCCAGGTGGAAAAGGCCTTGGGGCCATGAAACAGTGACCTGTGGCAGTTACCAGACTTCTCAACCCACAAACGCCAAAGAACAGGTTAGGGGGAAACTGTGGGATCGAGTTCAGAGCAGTCTGGCTGCCAGCTCTGGGGGTGGAAGAGGTGGTGCAGCTGTGGTGGTAGCAGCAGCAGGAAGCTGCTGAGGCTGCTTCCAGAACTCCAGTGCCAGCTGCTTCTCAAGTCCCTGGCTCACACAGTGGGAGGAATCTAGCAGCAGATCAGAGTGACAATGCAAGGAGCGCTTGGTGGGCACAAAGGCAGTTTCTCTTGCTGTGCCCTGCTTGGATTTGGATTGTGGTCCTGGTTGGCAGTTCTTGGGGAGGAGGAGTGCTGCTGGGACAGAGCCTGGAGCAACAGTGCAATAGAAGTAACTCTGAAAACAGCACTGCTTGGACTCTAAAGCTTGGGACAAAGTACTCTCTACTCTACAAGCAGTCATACCCCGACGTAAAGCTCAGGGGTCAAGTAGTTGGCTGGGAACATGAACAGGCAGCGAAAATGGACTCAGATTCAGACACAAACTTTGGAATCTTTTTTTGGTGACAAAATAGACTAAAACATACAGCCAGAAGAAGTCAACAAAGTCAAAGAGCCTACATCAAAAGCCTCCAAGAAAAATACGAATTGGTCTGAGGCCATGGAAGAGCTCAAAAAGGATTTGGAAAAGCAAGTAAGAGAAGTAGAGGAAAAATTGGGAAGAGAAGTGAGACTGATGCAAGAAAACCATGAAAAACAAGTCAATGACTTGCTAAAGGAGACCCAAAAAAATATTGAAGAAAATAACACCTTAAAGAATAGACTAATCCAAATGGCGAAAGAGTTCCAAAAAGCCAATGAAGAGAAGAATGCCTTGAAAGGCAGAATTAGCCAAATGGAAAAGGAGGTCCAAAAGACCACTGAAGAAAATACCACCTTAAAAATTAGATTGGAGCAAGTGGAAGCTAGTGAATTTATGAGAAATCAAGATATTATAAAACAGAACCAAAGGAATGAAAAAATGGAAGACAATGTGAACTATCTCATTGGAAAAACCACTGACCTGGAAAATAGATCCAGGAGAGATAATTTAAAAATTATTGGACTACCTGAAAGCTATGATCAAAAAAGAGCCTAGATATCATCTTTCAAGAAGTTATCAAGGAAAACTGCTCTGTTTAGAAATTGAAAGAATCCACTGATCACCTCTTGAAAAAGATCCCAAAAAGGAAACTCCTAGGAATACTGTAGCCAAATTCCAGAGTTTCTAGGTCAAGGAGAAAATATTGCAAGCAGCCAGAAAAAACAATTTGAATATTGTGGAAACACAATCAGCATAATACAAGATCTAGCAGCTGCTACATTAAGGGATCAAAGGGCTTGGAATATGATATTCCAGAGGTCAAAAGAGCTAGGATTAAAACCAAGAATCACCAACCCAGCAAAACTGAGTATAATGCCCCAGGTCAAAATATGGATTTTCAATAAAATAGAGGACTTTCAAGCTTTCTCAATGAAAAGACCAGAGCTGAATAGAAAATCTGACTTTCAAATACAAGAATCAAGAGAAGCATGAAAAGGTAAACAAGAAAGAGAATTCATAAGGGACTTACTAAAGTTGAACTGTTATGTTTACATTCCTACATGGAAAGACGATGTTTGTAATTCATGAGACCTTTCTCAGTATTAGGGGAGTTGAAGGGAATATAGACAGAGGGCACAGGATGAGTTGAATATGAAGGGATGATATCTAAAAAATGAAATAAATTTAAGGGGTGAGAGAGGAATATATTGAGAGAGGGAGAAAGGGAGAGATAGAATGGGGTAAATTATCTCACATAAAAGTGTCAAGAAAAAGCAGTTCTGTTGGAAGGGAAGAGGGGGCAGGTGAGGGGGAATGAGTGAATCATACTCTCATTGGATCCAAGTCGAGGAGGGAATAACATACACACTCAATTGGGTATCTTACTCCATAGGAAAGTAAGGAGAAGGGGATAAAAAAAGGGAGATAGAAGGGAGGGCAGATAGGGGGAGGATATAATCAAAAGCAAACACTTTTGAAAAGGGACAGGGTCAAGGGAGAAAACTGAATAAAGGGGGACAGGACAGGATGGAAAGAAATGTAGTTAGCCTTTTATAACATGAGCATTGTGGAAGTGTTTTACATAACGATACATGTGTGATCTATGCTGAATTGTTTGCCTTCCTAGGGAGGGTGGGTGGGAAGGGAATTTGGAACTCAAAGTTTTAAAAGCAGATGATTAAAAAAAAAAGTTGTTTTTTGCATGCAGCTGGGAAACAATATAATATGGAATGGGGCATAGAAATCTATCCTGCCCTACAAGAAAGTAAGGGGAAAGGGGATAGGGGGGTGGGGATGGGGAGTGGGGTGAAAGAGGGGAGAGCTGACTGGGGAATGAGGCAATCAGAATATATGCCATCTTGGAATGGGAGGGAGGGTAGAAATGGGGAGAAAATTTGTAACTCAAAATCTTGTGGAAATCAATATTGAAAACTAAAATGTTAAATAAAAAAAAAAAAGAAAAAAAAAGAAGGGAGTTACCTAAATCATCAGTTAATAGGATAATAGATTTAGAGCTAAAAGGAACCTCAAAGATCTAGTTCAGTCCCTATGATCTTATAGTTAAGAAAATTTGGGGCAGCTAGGTGGTAGAGTGACTAACGCACTAGCCCTGGAGTCAGGAGTACCTGAGTTCAAGCCTCAGACACTTGACACTTACTAACTGTGTGACCTTGGGCAAGTCACTTAATCCCGATTGCCTCTCCTTCCCCACTCCAAAAAAAAAAAAAATTTGATAGAAATGAGTGACTTCCCCGAGGTCCCACAGGTAATAAGTAGCAGAGACAGAATTCAAACCCAGGAATGAAATCTGACTACAAATTCAATGTCCTTTCCACTGAACCACACTGTTGCTTTATGAGGGATTAATTTACAGGAAGAATAGAGGGAATGAGAAGGGGAATAGGAATGGGAGAGGAAGGAAAGGCATGTTCATAGATGACATTTTTCTGTCATAGACTTTAATTCCTTTCAAAATCCACCAATGGCAAAACCTCAGCTTTTTTGGAACATTTAAACCAACTCCTACTAAGAAGGCAAAGTGATGTCGTGGAAAGAATGATACATTTGGAGTCAGTGGACCTGGGTTTGAATCTTGCCCTTGCTACTTACTAGCTTACTAACTAATTTCCCCTCTCTGGATCTGTTTTTTCATCTGTAAAATGAAGATGCTGGATTAGATGGCCTGAGGTTGCTTCTAGGCCTAAAGCTTGTGATCCTATTTCCCAATTCCACTCACATCAATAAAACAGGTGTGGTTTCCTTCTAGGAGATAAAGAATAAGAGGGAGGCAAATCAGATGACTCCTGGAAGGAGTCCAGCAAAGTCTAGAGGGTCACGGTGGCCACTCACTCTTTACAGTGGCTACTTCCAAGCCAGGAGGGAGGAACACCACTCTTGAACTCTCTGGGGTGGGGGAAATTGTTGGGCAATCCTACAAACCTCCCTCAATTGCAATCCATGACTGAAATGGGCCAAATTCCAAATAGACGTGTTGGTTCCCACGGGCTCACGAATCCCCAAACTGTTCTCCAGCCATGACCAGGTCATAGAACATGTGTTCATATTTCCTCTGCTGCAAATTGGAAGAACAACAATTCCCACTTTCATCCCGTAGATCACTCAGACACCTAAGAGGTAACATGACCAGGAGACAAGGGGGCATACCAAAGACTCTCTTAAAATGGAAGGTTTGTTTCTACCCTGTCCTTTCCATGTGGCATCAGGACACATCGGTTTCACCGAGGCCTATTAAATTTACATGCTTTTTTGTCTCTGAGAACAATCTAAACTGTTTTCAGGGTTTGCCAAATACAGAGAACCATGGACACACAACATTCATCTTACCACGGGAGAGGAGGAAAGAAAAAGCCCAATAAATACCAAGCTCTCAATACGTTTTGACTTTAAATTAAACTTTCTTTAATGAAATTAGAAAAAAAAAAGAACCAGACTGTGTATTGCATATTATTTGTGATCACAGTATAAAACACAATATAATCAGTTCAAATGACACCGAGTATGGACAAAAATATGCAAACCATTTGTCTAAGCAAGTTTTTGTAGATTTGTGAGCTGGTGTTTCCGGTCCTTGTTTCTTGTGTAGGAAAAAAGTCTAGACTTTCTCCCCAAGCAATGTGCATGCTGGGTGTGTCATTAGGAACCTGGTGGATCAGAGGAAGAAGAATGCACTTACCCGGGCCCTGGTTCCCTTCTTCCTCTGTTGTCAGTTGCAAAGCTAAAAAATAGTTCAGATTTTTCTGCGAGTAGCAAGTTGTATATTGCTTATCGTCCCTGCTGGGAAGGCTCAGTCTCTGGGTCACTGACTTCAGTGACAAAGTAAAGGCTGCCAAGAGTCTGTAGAACAAAATGCAGAAGGGAAGGTAGACAGAAGGGTCTTGATACCAGGGGTCTTCCTGCGCTGGGACTTCAGCGGAATGCTGGGAGAGTGGGGAGAATGGAAAACACTAAGAAATATTTAAATGGGATAGATGAGTCTCTGCATTTTCACTGTCCCCAGAGACTTTCTCTATGGTGTCAGTTTGTGTTTTTGATAAACAACAGTAACAACTTCCGTATGTCTATAAATTTTGGTTATTTAAGATTCACTCGTGTGAATAAGCCCTAGGCTTTTTCTAGGGACTATGTTTATGACTGTCACGTTGCTCAGATAAACAAACATAAGTGGCGACTTGTCAGCATCAGGGGTTCTAGGACCCCTGGTCATTCCAACTGCTACTGATGGTAGGAACCTCTCCACTGGGACCCTTATGTGGTATCCCAAGAGGACCCTCACCAACACATTTCACACTAAAGAAAGAAAGAGAAAGACAGAGAGAGAGAGAAAGAGAGGAGAGAGGAGAGAGAGAGAGAGAGAGAGAGAGAGAGAGAGAGGATGGATGGATAGAGAGACAGACAAATGATCAGCAAAGTTTATTTTCCAAGTTGATGCAAGGTTTTTTTGGCATGGTGTCCTGGGTCTACCTCCCTCGCAAAAGCTATGGAAGGAAGCAGACATTTTGGGGCAGCTCCTAGCATTGCAATATTGGCTCTGACCAGCAGCATCAGCTTGTAAAGGAAAAGGCACAGGGCACAATTCCCCACAAAGCTTCGCTAATGCTAGTGGCATTGACCAACCGATCCATTATGTAGTGTTCAACCCTAACAGGGCAGCAAGGTTCCCCTCCCTCTCCACCTCCCCCCACCCCCATCAATAGCTGGGCGCCCTTCTCTACTAACGAGAAAGGCCTGAGTCATGAAAACCCTGAGTTTTCTCTTAGCAAATGGTAGACCCCAAAGTGCTCAGAGTGTGCTGGCTATTAAATAGTTAAAGTCCCAATGTCAACTTCTTTATTCTAGAATTGCTGCCTTTAGAAGAGCCTGATACCTCTCTCCTTGGAAATAATACCTTAAAGAAATGGTGTCTATTTTAGTGTTAGCATGGGGCAGGGGTGGGTGGGGAGAGAAGGGAAGGACAAAACTTAATGCTACTAAAATCCTACAGCTTCTCCCTTTGGTTATCCCTACTCTTGTTCCATGAACGTGGGAGCGCTTTCCATTCAGGGACACGCAGACCTGGAATGCCAGGGCTCTGCTACTGTCCTCAGGGAGCATTTTTGCGCTGGGCACTAAAGACTCTCACAGCCCAGAGACAGCGCTCATTATTGCATGAGCAACCCTCTCTATTAGCAAAACAGAGGGAAATCAATGTGGAAGCTCACATGATCATTGAGACTGTAATCAGTGAGAATAGGTAAGGTGGGGGAGGGGGAAAAGGGAAGGGTTCATCCTGCCAATTATGAGGAAATGGAAGTACATGAATGCTCTTCTTTGGGACCTGACTTTATTGCTCAAAACAATTTTTTCTCCTCCAACCCTCCCCTCCCGCCCTTCCTTTCCTTGGAAGACAGCACTGTGACTGCTCCTTCAGAGTGAGAATGAAAGCAAAGCAGACAGAAATCTAGGCCATGAGTCATCAATGGGCCTCAGAAAACCCCACTGGGATGCTTCAGAAAGGCCACGCCGAGTCTGAGACACTTTGGAAAGCAGGAGAGTGCTGGGGGAAATCTTTTTTAAAAGCAGGGGGAAAAAAAGAGCCTCAGGACAAATAACATTTCTTTCTCTCTGCTTTGACCCACTGTCCCAGCCCTGACTGACACAGTCAAGGAAAAGAGACTGATACTCATTCAGCGGGTTGTTTACGTGAGAATAAATAGATGGGTTTCATTCCTCTTCCTAACCATACCCTCTCCCCTTTACACCCTGTTGAGTTTTCTAAAAAAGACCTGGAGGATGAAGAAGGCCATGGAAAAGGATGGCTTTTCCACCTCATTTCTGATTCCTTTCAGGTAAGACAGTCTTGGCAAAACTATGCACTTTCCCGATTAGGGAGTCAAAGCAGCAAGACTGGAATGTTGGGTTTCTGCAGGTGCTCCCATGGGGCCCACCAGAGCTGCTGCCAACGTGGCTGCCCAGCGGGCAGGAGACTGCAGGCGGTGGTGGCTTCTTCTGCATGCCAACCCAGGCCCTCATCATATGTCTGTCACTCCTGCCCTGAGCTGCACAAGGTCAGCCTTAGAGGTCTGCCTCCCTAGCTCATCCGATTGCTTACTCGAGGGAAAGGAGTACTCAAAGCTGCCGATGCTAAAAATTGGCATTTCCCCCCCAATCCTCATTTCTTCACAGGCCTACCTATTGCCACTAGCTGGGGGGGCGTTGCTGGATTTTTACTTAGCTTACGTTTTAAGGCTGAGGTGGCAAGGTAAGGTGTTCGGTGGGGTGTCAGGTTCTAGGGTGGCCAATATTCTAACACTGAATGAACAGAGAGGGAACAAAGAAGCAAAAATGCCTTTTGATTCAATAGGAAACTAAGTTTCCATGTAAAGTGTAGCATAAGCCCCTGAAAATAGGGGGATGATGATAAAAGCCACAAAATGGCTTTTAGCAACAGCGCCACGCTGTCTCCAAGCAGTACTAGAACATCTCATTCAGGAGATCTTAGCAACGGTGCCTCGAAGTCGACAGCAACCTTTTGGAGTGAGCAAGCAAATACGCATCCAAGACAAAGGTCTCTAAATTCTGCCACCCCACTTCTCTCCACAACCCCCTCTCAATAGACAAAAAAATAGAACATGGAGTTTATAAGAGGGTCTAAAAACGGGTAAGAGGGAAAAAATTCAGACAAAGTTCACCGTTTAAAAAGCCCCACTTGGGAAAACATACACCCTATGAAACAACTGATAATATCCAGAACGGAGTGTCCCTTTAGAAAGTGCCCTTGGAAGAGTCAGTACTGGTAAACACGTCCCGTGCTCTCGGTTCTTAACACGCAGAAAAGAGAGAGCTGGAAGTCCCACCTGAGATTAGAGAGGACTTTTCTTTTGTTAGTGTAAAACACTTCACTTTAAAATGCCACTGTCCTCCTCTCACCCATCTCTTCCCCACAAAGACAGTCCATCTTTCTCGGGCACGTGCCTAGTCCATTTCCATTGACATGAGGCGCCGTCGTTCTCGTCTTGTTTCCTGGACCTCCTTCTTACAGCACCAGTGAGAGCTGCAGTAGCCTATGAGGCAGGAGATGAGGCCGATAATGGTGGAGAGGCTGATGCCGATTAACAGGGGATACTTGAAGGCATTCAGGACTGTGTGGAAGAGGAAGAACAAGGTTAATAAAGCAAACCAGGCCAGCTCTGATCATGATGACAACAATTCGTGTGGTAAAAATGGGTGAATATTTTCATAATGACTTGCTTTTAATTAGCCTAATGTCCCTCTCCCAAATTCAATTTGATTCAGTCAGTCCAAACATTTATTGAGGACCTACTATCGACTATCTCAAAAAGTTGTTTCTGTCTTACTTATAGGTGAGGACAGAGGTAAGTGTTTCTCCCTGTCACCCAAGGGTAAGGAAAGTAGGTTAAGAGCCCACAGCAGAATTTAGGCCTATGTTCCTTCACCTGAATAATGCTTGCATTCCTTCTTCTCAAGTGAGGAGTAGGAGGTAAAATAAAATAAAATAAAAACAACTCATTTGGCCATCTTTGAGTATCATTTTTTTTAAGGGAGGGTGGGGGTGCAGTGCTATGAGGATGCCTCATGAGATGTAGTAAGTGTGGTATAGTGGATAAAGAGGCAGCCCCAGAGTGAAGAAGACCTGGGTTCAAGTTCTGTCTTTGACTCATCATGACTGTATCACCTTGGGCGACATGCTTAACCACTCTGTGCCCATGGCAACTAAGATTATAAATCATGGAAGAGATGGCATTCTATAACACTGGACATGGTTTCTTCACTGGAAGTCATCTGTGCTGAAGAAATCATATACCTGGTCCAAAAAAAATGAAGGTTACTTTACTTTTATATCACTATATATGTTCCCAAAATTTGTGAAGAAATCAAATGTCTGCAAGTCAAACACCATCAAAGCGGCCAATTTAAAGAAATGTTATGGTGAATCCTTTTGCAAAGTGAATCATCACTCAATATTCTCGACAAAGCTACATTTCCATACATGGAGTGACTCAAAGCACTTTACACCAATACTCACAGATGGAGGCAAAACATCAGTAAACAACCATGACTGCATAAAACCGAAAGCTGCCCTCCTCACCCATCTACACACCTATACTACAGTCCTGCGGGCTGGCAGAAAGGAAATAGGTGGTCAGTCTTTAGTCGAGCATTGATTCTAAGATGTAATCAATGTTAAAGGGGTACCAATGTCATGTTGAGTCACGTGGGGGGGGGATGGGTCCAGGGTGGGTCTCTCTACACTGTGGCTTTGTCTAGAAAAAGGACATCTTTTCCTTAGTTGTTTTCCTACTAGACTGAAAGATCATCAGGGCAGGGAACACATGAACTTTGTGTCTCCCTCCTTCAAGGCCTAGCTCTATGATCCCCACCATAGTAGGAACCTGATAAACATCTGTTTAATTAAATAGTTCCTTCCCCCTTCTCATTACATCTGGGAAAAAAATCCAAGTTAAGACAAGGAGGAAGCAAATAGGGCATTTATATAGGAGTTCAAAGGGCATGAAGATAGCCAACATCTTTCTAACAGGTCTACACCAGGTAGGCTTTTGCTGCTTATTTCTTCTGTAGTTAGATTTAGACCTATGTCAAAATCAGAAATTGTTAACCTGGGGTTCAAAGACACCCATGCATGTACAAAATTTTTAAAAATACATTTTAATAACTGTGTTTTGGCATGATTGATTTCCTTTGTAATCCTATGTATTTTATTTTGTACATTAAAGTAAACAAAAAACAGTATACTGAGAAGGCTTCCACAGACTTCACCAGAGTGTTAAAGGGGTCTATTATCCCAAAAAGGCTCAATCATTTTGTCCTAGGTAGAAAACAATATTCACTGGGACAAATTTTTTTTATACTAAGTATTCCCCATGTTTTTGGTTAAAATAAAACAGCTTGAAGATACTTCATAAACACTGAGAAAAACGAGCATGTGAGATCCATACCATCCATCTTCACAGTTACAAAGATGGGCTTGGATTTGATCTCCGTCTCCCGCTGCCAGGACCCTGTGGTTGACTTGATCCGGTATCACAGCACAAAAGTAGTTGCCAAAATCTTGGTCCTCAGAGCCGTGAACCTGTAGGAGGAACTCCATCACACTGATCTTCTCCAGGCTCAGGTCACTCTTCCAGGTTCTCCGGGCCTTGTTCACACGCCTTTCCGATCCAATGAAGACAGAAGGACGGCAGGCTTGTCCAAGGCAAAGGAATGAACAGCAAACCAGGATACATCAAAGGACATATCATCTAGAGTGGACAATCAAATGAGAAAGTGTAATTAGTGCAGTATACAGATCAGGGTCCCTGGACCCAAACCTGGAAGAAAATTACCACGTTATAGAAATGCCCCTATGGCTAGCGCAGAATATAAAATCGGTCTGGGCAGATCATTTTCTAAAAACCTCAGTAAACCGGACTTTAAGAACAGAGGAGCCAGATGGCAGGGCAGTGGATAGAGCACTGGATTTGCAGTCAGAAAGAACTAAGTTCTAATCCTTCCTCAGACACTTACTAGCTGGGTCACCCTGGGAAAGGCACTTAATTTTGCTCTGCTCAGTTTCCCTGTCTCTAAAATAGGCACCTACTCGTGAGGATCAAATGAGATGATACCTATAAAGTGCTTTACAAACCTAGAAGCACTACACAAATCTTAGCCATTAAATGGGTTAAAAGCCCACTACTCACTCATGCTTTCCTAAACCTCTTAATGGGTAGCTATGCAAAGTCCTTTTCAAATGACAAGTAGGGACAAAAGAGACAACAGAGAAAGAAAGAGACAGAGACAAAGAGAAAGAGAGAGAGAAATAGAGAGACAGAGAGAGACAGACGGAGAGAAAGAAATAACAGAGAGAGAAAGAGACAAAGAGAGGAAGAGAGAGACAGATATAGACACAGAGACATACAGAGAGAAAGAGACAAAGAGAGAGAGAGAGAGAGAGAGAGAGACAGATATAGACACAGAGACAGACAGTGAGAAAGAGACAACAGAGAGGAAGAGAGGGAGAGGGAGATGGAGAGGGAGAGGAGGGAGAGGGAAAGGGAGAGGGAAAGAGAGAGAGAGAGAGAGAGAGAGAGAGAGAGAGAGAGAGAGATGGAGAGAAAGAGACAACAGAGAGAGAAAGAGACGAAGAGAGAGACAGACAGAGATAGACACAGAGACACACGGAGAGAAAGACACAGAGACAGAGACACAGAGAGAAAGCCAGAGGGCCCACTGGACAGTTCTGAATGTCAAACTTCTTCAAGTTTGGGAAGTAGCATTGTTTTCAAAGTCAAAACATGGGTACCTCTGAAACGTCAGGTTAAAGAACACAGCTACATACACATTGATTCCAATGACGTAAAACGTTTGCTTGAACATGGGAAAAGATAGGAAGAGAATCCTGAGAAAAGAGAACAGTTTAGAATTCAATGGCCATGCATTCCTTTTTTCTTTTGGAAAAGTGCTTACGTTTATAATATTTAAGAATAATTTTTTAAAAAGTCAGACCAAGGAAGTTGGGAATGGTCAAATAGCCCCAGAGAGTAATGTTGCTGAATTGTAAAGTACTTTGCAAAATTAAAGTTCTAATAGAAGCAAACAACTTAGCATGGGCCTAAGAGAAATAAAGGCTTTGGGACAAGTAATAATTCTTAGACAATTTGGGAAAACAGCCAACAGTGAGTAGTATGAGGCCTTGGCGTCTTCAGGTTAAAGGTGTCGCTGCCATCAGGGGGGACTCAGCCACCAGCTTTGAGAAGGATTCTGGCCAGGCCGATGGATTTTTTTTTTTAAAGTACGCCCCACAAAGCTGTTTAATTTAAATATCTAATTTTCTAAACAATGAAAATTAATATATTTATTATTAATTTAGCAAAATACACTTAGGGCAACAGAAAAGGCAATGTAACAATATTGATGTTTTTAAGATACATATTAAACGAAATATGGGTAACATGAAAACAATTTCCTAACATGAGACTCTCTAGATGTTCCTTTTTATGACTTACAATGAGGAGAGTGCTGGAGTCAGAATCAAGATGACCTGAGTTTGAATCCTACCTCAGGTAATTACTATCTGTATGTGACCCTGTCTAAAGCCCTTTACCCCTCACAATCTCAGTTTCCCCATCTGAAAATGGGATAATAGCACCATCTGCTTCACAGAGCTGTGAGGATCAAGTGATAACATATATAATGTTATTATCATTACTGAAAAGTAACATAAGAATGTGCCCTCCACCAACATAAGGAATATTATCTTTGAGGTTGGGGAGGGACGGTACATTTTTTTCCCCTTTTCCAACGCTGAGATGCTTAGGCACAAACCTTATCTATGCCGCAGGGCCACATAACAAAAAGAATCCCTTACAAGCCATTGGATGATTGGAGGAAACCCAATCACAATTTGTTTTTAATTAGTCAGACTCTTCCACCCACATACAAAGCAAAAGGGCAAAGTTCCACAGGCTGTGGCCTGCAGTGTAACAGACAGCCTGAGCTGGTTGCAATCACACTGGAGAATGAAGCTTTTTATGCAAGGAGAGTTTGATTCAATCATAGGCCCACAGAGTCTCAGGGTTGGCAGGACCTCGGGGTCATCCGCTCTAATCCTCCCCTGCATTCCTCTTCAGTATACCCAAGAAGAGGCTAGCCTAGTGCTGCTCAAAGACCTCAGAATTATACTCAGGAAGAGCACTGAAAATATTGAGGGGCTTTGTGGGCAAAAAAACTACTTCCTTTTTGTTTTAAGACATTTCTCTTCCCTTTCTAGTGATGAGGACCTAACTTGGAACCCAGCATGGAACGTTATGCTGGATGTCTAACACACATGCCATTAGACCGAAGGGTAAATTTAGACAGAAGGTGGAAAAGGAGAAAGATATTGTAGGGGCAGGGAGGACAAGAAGGAGCCCAAAGGAGATCAGATAATGAGCAAATCACTTAATGCTGTTTGCCTCAGTTTCCTCATCTGCAAAATAAATTGGAGAAGGAAATGGCAAACCACTCCAATTTCTCTGCCGAGAAAACTCGAATGGGGTCATGAAGAGTCAGACGTGACTAAAATGACTGAACAACCACAAAGGGATTCTGAGTGGTAGAAGTGTAGTGCTCTAAAGTTTACAAAGCAGAGCTCACACATTTTAGGAGTTCTGAAATGGGGAAAAATAATTTCCATTGATTATGGGTCCAATAACCCATATCACTCTCCATATACTTTTCTACATTAGTGTTGTATTTAGACATGCCAACCTGAATCAAGTCAACAAGCATTTATTAAGCACCAAATGTGTTCCAGGCACTGGCTAAATACGCACTGGACTATGGGACCTGCTATAGGGGTCAGGGGAACAAAGACCTGAGTGGCCCCACAGGATATACATGAAAAAAGAAGTCAAGAAAACAATCCAGGGGTCCAACTATATTACTATGCCTTCCCCCACGTACTACTAAAATATCACTTCCTCTTTCCTCTTTAAAGTGCCATAATTACTTAGAAATTGGAGGTGCTTCGAGGAGGGAAATAAGAAGGAAAAGATCATGCAGAGGACGAGGGAATTCGGACTTTTGTCAGAAGGCGGAGGGGTCAGAGACTATCACAGGAAGGGACCATGTGACCTCTGGAGCTCAATACCCACTCACTGTGTCAGGTACTTTCTGGTGGTCAGGATGATCAGTCTTGGTGATTCTACCGTCCCACCAGTTCTTCCATTTGTCCCCTTCTTTCCACTCTTGCCACCACTATCCTAGTTCATTTCCTCATTATTTTGGCTCTTAGGAAGAAAGACTTTCCTAACGGACTCCTAGATTCCCACCTTCTCCCTCTGCAATCCATCTGCCACAAAGCTAACCACGAAGCTTTCTGAAGCACAAATCAGAGTTCACTCCTTTGCCTAAGAAGACTCAACAATCTCCTTTACCTCTAGGTTAAAGGTACAAACTCCTCACCTTGGCATTCAAAGCCCTTTGCGACTGAGCTCCCACAAACCTTTCCAAGTCTGTGTCGTTACTTTCCTCCATGTGCTCTATGTTCCACCACAGAGCCCAAGTTGTATCTCTTACTTCTGTGTCTTTGCATATGCTATCCCCCATTCCTGGAATCTATTCCTTTCTCACTTCTACCACTCAGAATCCCTTGTGGTTGTTCAGTCATTTTAGTCACATCTGACTCTTCACGACCCCATTCGAGATTTTCTCGGCAGAGAAATTGGAGTGGTTTGCCCATTTCCTTCTCCAATTCATTTTGCGGATGAGGAAACTGAGGCAAACAGCATTAAGTGATTTGCTCAGGGTACAAAGCTAGTAATGTCTGAGCTAGATTTGAACTCGAGCTTTCCTAACTCCAGGCCTGGTGCTCTATCTACTTCACCACCTAGTTATCCCCCTAGAATCTCTAGTTTCCTGCATAATTCAGCTCATGTGCCATCTCCTACGAGAAGTCTTACCCCACTCCCTTCACCGCAGTCCCTACCCCTGCTGCTAATGGTTCCTCCAGCACCTCATCAACCCATCATCTGGTATTTATTTTGTATGTATGTGTGTTGTCTTTATCCTGAGAGAATGTAGTAAGCCCACTTCAAGACAGGGAATTTTCATTTTGCCATTATATCAATAGTACCTGGAACATAGTAGGCATTTTACAAATGCTTGTGGAGTAAAGTCTTTCCTGATTCCTTTATTGTTAGTCCTTACTTCTTCGAATTATCATGGATATACTTATCTTTTTATATGTTATATACCACCAGAAGATTTCCTCCTCGAGGGAAGGATCTGCTTTTTCATTATGTCTTCATATTCCCATGCTTACAACAGTAAATTGCACATAGTAGGCACTTAATTGGACTGGAATGGAAGAAATGAGTAGTAGTGCAGATAGGTTAAGAAGGCATTCATCTGCCTACTTTATACAATAATTGAGAAAGCCGCTATTTTTTCTAGGGCATATATCTAAGACCTAAATGAGAAAATCCTGAGTCTTGTCAAAACTGAAGAATGATGCCAAAGATGGCTATTCATCTGCAAGAGAAATTGCAGTTCACGAAGGAACTTAGATACGCCTCAGGGAGGCCACGGAGAAGAAATAAGTCCCCATTAGACTACAAAATATTTATAATGGCACTTTTTGTGATAGCAAAGAATTGGGAAACATGGGTTGATGCCCATTGATTACAGAATGGCTAAACAAATTGTAGTACATGAACGCAATGGAATATTCCTGTGCTTTCCAGAAATTCATAGGGACGATAAATCCAGAGAAACATGGAGTTTACACAATCTGATGCAGACTGAAGCAAGCAGGGCCAGGAAAACAACATACACAATGACTCCAATGATATAAATGGAAAGACCCCATCACAAACAATCAACAGTGAATGCTGAAACATTACAAAGAACAAGAATGCCTCCAAAGATCAGATAAAAGAGGAGCCTTCCTCTGCCTTACTTCTATTATTTTCAGACTTTTGAGGAGTATTGATCAGTTCTGTTGATTTTTTTCTCTTCTTTTTCTTTAGAAATATTACTGTCATATAGAATGCTTCTCAGGAAGGGAAGGGAAGGAATACTGGGACAGCTTTTGGTGATGTAAAAAAGCAAAAGATTGATTGAAAAAGGATTTCTTTTGGAAAAAAAAAAACAAAAAAGAAACTTAGAAAACATTGATAGAAATCATGAACTCCTAGGTTTAAAAAAAAATCAACTAAAACCTTCGAGCAGGGGTGGGGAACCTGTGGCCTCAGAACTTCACACAACAAATCCCCAAAAGGAGGACTTGTTCTGTGAAGTCTGGATTCAGTCAAAGGGCTGCACTTGAGGACCTTGAAGGCCACATGTGGCCTCGAGGCTGCAAGTTCCCCACCCTTGCCTTACGGCGGTGTTTTCATCCAACATTGTCAATTGAAGACGGGGCTTCACATACTTTTTCACTTTATTCCTGTGTATTTTTTTCTTTTGATCTGTTTATTCTTTTACAACCATGACTAATATGGGACATTGTTTTACATGATAGCACATGTATAACCTATAACAAATCGTCTACCACTTTTTGGGAAAAGGGGAGGGAAGGGAGGGCAAGAGAAACATTGGAACTCAAAATTTCTAAAAATGAATGCTAAAAATTGTCTTGACATGTAATTGGGGAAAAATTCTATTTAAAAAATATATGGGGGCTTCAGGATGATAAATCAGATCTTAGACGTGAACAAGTGTTTAAAAAGATGGTATCTGAGATTTAGATGCCTGGACCACAGCTTAAATACGGGAATGATGGGCTCTTGCTAGCAACAGATTCACCTAAGAAGTCATGGTAAAAATAATTTCCCTGGAGTAGTCTTATGAAGCTAATCCAAAAGACTGAAAACTGAAAAGAGATGGGTAGAGAGAATATATCTTTTAAGACAGCTGACACAGAGAACAGTAGGTACCACATATGAAGAAAACTAGCAATAGGAAAGACCGATGATTTACAGGAGATAGAACTCAAAGAAGAGTAAGAAGACCCGTGACCTTGGTACCCATGCATAGTAGACAAGGTCAACTGGAAATCCTACTGAAAGGAAAACAACTTCAACTTTATACTGAGATGGCATGGGATGGACTCCTGATTGTTGGATAAAAGATTTGGTAGGATAGTATTGTATATTAAGAAGATATCCTAATAGAAGGAAGACAAAAGGAAGAACCAGATAAGGAGCTCAGGAAAAAGATCATAGGAGTTAGAGCTCTAAGGGGCCATAGGACTCTCCTGGTTATTTAACCCAACACTCATTAAGTGCCAAGTAGGTAAAAGGCACTAAGCTAGATGCTGAAGACACAAAGACCAAATTATCAGCAGTCTGTACTCTAAAGAAGATTAGATTCCTCTAGATTTCATTTAGTCCAAACCACTTTACATATAAGAAAAGTGAGGCCTGGCATACTTAATGATTTTTTAATTTCTTACAGTTATATGTTACCATTCCACTAAAACAGAACTAAGGTCACCAATGATCTCTCGATGTCCAAGGCCCGTTTTTTTTCAGTCTTCAACTTCCCTTGACTTTTCTACGCCATTAATCCTATAGACCAAAGCCACCTGTTCTTACTGATACTTTCTTCATCCTCTCATCCTGCCATACTCTCTTAATTCTTTTCTTTGGTTCACAGACCTTAGCATGGAGGCAAGAGGGTGTAGTGACAGGGGACATCTAGGTTTGGGGAGAGTAGATTTCAAAGGGCTGAGAGAAAAGGTAGGCGGGTTCTCTGGCCCTAAAATTCTACAAGGGAATCTAGCCCAAGGTTTATGGAAAGCTCTCAAGAAAGAAATTTTGAAATTACAAACAAAAACATTTCCAAAGAGGGGGAAAAAATGAGAAGCTGTCTAAGGAGACAGATGGAGACAGATACAGAGCTCATCGACTAACTTAGATTTTTAAAAAGGCATACACAGAAGAAAGAAACCAGGGCAGGTAACTGAGGGTGATATAAAAGCAAGCCCTAGACCTAGAAGAATAGTGTCAGGAGTGCTTAAAAAAAAATCAGAATGAGAAGGCTAGTGAGGAATGCTAAGACAGCAAAAATGATTTTTTTAAAGCTATCCTGGGAAAAAAGAGAGGATCAAAGAAAGAAATGCTGCTGTGGGGTAGATGATATAATGAAAATGGATGATGGAGAGTAGAGAGTTTGCCTCTTATTTTGGTTCTGTTTTCCTCTGTGAAGGAGAATGATCTTTAGACTGGAACAGGACAGAGTGAGTAGGTCAACAGTGATGTTAAACACAATGAAAGTAAGGAAGTAGTAGGACAGTGCCTAGATGCTGTTTGCTGAGTTCCAAACATCAGGTCCAGACTACATCACAGGATCCTCATAGAACTGGCAGATGTGATTGTCAAACCCTTATTAGTATTTTGGCAAGGATGGGAAGGGAACTGAAAGATTATAGATGGACAAATGTACTGATTTTTAACTCCAGGGGACTCACGATGGAGAATACTATCTTCATCGAGACAAGAACTGGCGAAGTTTGAATACAGACTGAGGCACACTACATGCTCGCCTTTTCTGCTTCTCTTTTGTTTTTGTTTTTGGTTTTTTGTTTTTTTTTGGTTCTGTTTCTTCTTCTTTCTCATGATTCATTCCATGGTCAAGGTTCTTCTCCACGACTTGACTAGTGCATAAATTAATCCAATGCGAAGTTATACATGCAGTTAATGAGACTTCATGCCGTCTTGGGGAGGAGGGGTGGAGGGAGGGGAGAAAAAACTGGAACTCAAGACTATGTAGAACCGTGTGTGGTAAACTAAAAATAAATAAAGAAATTTATTAAAAAAAAAAAAAGAGAGAAGAAAGTGGTGCCTTCAAAGTTTCGGTCAGTAAGTTTGATTTTAAGTCTTGGTAAAATTCGAGAAAGCATTATTAGAAGGATGGCATATAATGATCTAGAAAAGGAAATACTGATCATTACCAAAAGCCAACAGTATTTCATTAAGGATAGATCATATCAGACTCAGTTTATTGCCTTTTTGGCAGGCTCTATAGACTATTAGGAATATTATATAGTTACCTAATTTTAGTAAAGTGTCTGACAATATGGTAGATTTTTTAAAAAAATTAGATCTTAACGTCACATTAAGAGACTAATAGTGACCATAACATGGGAGGTGACAGGCCCACTGTATTCTATCCTGGTCAGACCACATATGGAGTGTTTTTTTTTCAGTTCAATTTTAGGAAGAACACAGATAACCTAGAGATCACCCAGAAGACAGTGACCAGGATGAAGACTGGTAATTAGATCACACAAATACTGATTGAAAGAATTGGGGAAACTTAGTTTGGAGAAGAGATTTGGGGGGTCATGGTGGGGACCACATGGGCTGGAGCACATAGTCTCTAGGGTCCTTCTAACCCTATGATTTTGATTAAAATAGGTTTCAGTTAAAATTAATGGTTATTTAAAATTGAAGTAGGCAACTGGAAATTTTCCTTTCTACTTTTCCCTTCATCCCTACTTCTCCATTATGCCATGACAACCACCATTTTTCTTTGTGCTCTTTTACTGCTGCCTTCAACGACAGTAATGATAGCTTACCCAAGGAATAGGGTCATTGCTTATTTCTGTGAATAGTATTTACCAACTAGTGAGACTATGGCAGGTGTCATTTCATTCTTATTTCCTATGAATTTTTCCCTTCCTCATCATCTCAAAGTTCAATTCTCTAACTTACCCACCAGTCACATCCCTCCATGGCAACTTTTAGTATTAGAAAGAGTCTGTTTGTCCTTCAAAGGCCTGAGTTTGAAGCTTGGGCTCTTCCTCCTACTGCCAATATGTCTTCAGAGGTCCTCAATTTCTTCATTTGATAATGAAGATGTTAGACGAGATAACCCCCAAAGTTCCCTTAAATTCTAAATAGTAGGATCATGTGAGCTGATTGTATTCATATCAGTAAACCATTATTTGACTCATCCCCTCCCCTGTACATCTTTACTCAGATTTTGACAAGTTTTTCCTACGAGATGGCCCCAGCCACACCTCTTCTTATCAGAGTTCGGCCTTATCTATCTTGTTTTCACACAGAGATGCCCACTGTTTCCCTTCCACACTGTTCATTTCCAGCCTGCTTCATGTCTTAATCATTCATCATCCTCGAATACCAGAAGACAAGTACTTCCAGTTCCTTTCCTAGACAATCCTTCAATACTACTCTTCCAATTCCTTCCACACAAGTGTCTGAGCATCAGTTTCCCCAACCATCTTCTCCTCAAAGCCAAATCTATTGAAAGCTATAGCTATACGATCTACAGGGCTGGAAAGCATGGAAATACTTCAGTACCACAAGGGATAAGAATGGGAAAAGGGGAAAAAAAAAAGGATGCTATAGAAATTAGCCATTAGGTTTGTTGCTGTCATTCCAACTCTTCATGACCCCATTTGGGGTTTTCTGGGCAAAGATGATGGAGTGGTTTTGTGATTTCCTTCTCCAGCGCAATTTATAGATGAGGAAACTGAGGCTAACCGGTTAAGTGACTTGCCCAGGGTCATACAGCTTGTAAGTGTCTGAGGCCAGATGTGAACTCAGGAAAATGAGTCTTCCTTATTCCAAACCTAGTACTCTATCCAATGCACCTTCTAGCTGACCACTATTAGGTATCTCTCCTTCCAAAGCTTCTGTGGGGTTTATATACACACCCACATATATATATAGGTAGATAGATATATAGATATATATACACACACATATATGTGTGTATATATATGTATATATGTGTATATATCACACCTATATGTGTATATATACACATAGACGTATATATGTGTATATATACACATATACGTATATAGTTGTATTATAACACATATACGTATATGTGTATATATACACATACGTATATATGTGTATATATATACACATATATGATATATGTGTATATATACAACATATATGTATATATGTGTATATATACACACACACACATACACACATATATATACACACACACACACATATATATATAAGACATGAGATGATAGTATCTCGTTAGACTTCATATGGAGTATTGTGTTCAGTTCTAGGAAGGACAGCGATAAGCTGGATGGTGTCCAAAGAAGAGCAATCAAGACGGTGCTTGAAGGGATGTTAATGAGAGAAGGATGGGATCCATTCTGTTTGATCCCAGAGAGTATAACCAGGAGTGATGGGTAAAATTTGCAAAGAGAACAATTTAAGCTTGATATCAGGAAAAAACTTCCTAACCACTGGCAACATCCAAAAGTGGAACAGATGGAATAGAGGGCTAACGAGTTCCCTAGTCTTGGAGGTCTTCAAGTTGAAGCTGGATGGCCAATTGTCAGCATTAGAGTGGAGACTCATTTTGTATCTGGGTTGGACTAGATGGTGGTGAGATACTTTCCAACCCTCAAATTCTGTGACTAGCTGAATTTAAGATCTCTTCCAAGTCCAAGAGTCTATCTGCAAGGGGAAGGTCAACAGCAGGAAAACCCTGGAATAGGAAAGAAGCAGACTGACACTGTACCTAGTCTTACATTTGTAATGTTTTTTTTTTTTTGAGGGAGAAGGTAGGGCAATTGGGTTAAGTGACTTGTCCAAGGTTATACAGCTAGTGTGTCAAGTATCTGAAGTAAGATTTGAACTCAGATCCTCCTGACTCCAGGGCCAGTGCTCTACTCACTGTGCCACCTAGCTGCCTCATTTGTAACGTTTATAAAAGCATCTTAGTAACAGAAAGATTCAAAGATAGCGGCTGGAAAGCAGAGACTTGCTTAAGCTCTCCCCCAAATCCCTCCAAACACTGGCAAAACATGGCTCTGAACAAATTCTAGAGCTGCAGAACCTACAAAATAGCAGAGGGAAGCAGGTCTTCAGCTCAGGATGGCCTGGATGGTTGCTGGGAAGGGTCTATGCATGGTGCCGGAGTGGAGGCAGCCCAGTATGGGCCACGCCAGGACAGACCAGACCAGAAGTTGGCCCGGAGCAGGCCTTAGAGCCATGAATCATTGAGCTGTTGCAGATACCAGACTTCTCAACCCACAAACACCAAAGACCATGGAGCAGGTTAGTGGGTAAACTGCTAGATCGGGTTAGCCCTGGGGTGGTGGAGGTGGTGTGTGGTGGAGCTCCAGCGTCACTGCTTCAGAGTCCTGACTCACACAGTGGGAGGAATCAAGCAGCAGACCAGAGCCGGAGTGCAGGGCTTGCTTTGCCCTGCTTGGATCTGGGTTGCAATCCTGGTTGGCAGTTCTTGGGGAGGAGGAGCACTGCTGTGGCAGAGCTTGCAGTGACAGTGGAGTAGCAGTAGCTCTGAAAACAGCAGCACAGCCCCTAAAGCTTGGGGCAAAGCACCCTCTACTCTACAAGCAGTCATACCCTGACAAAAGCTCAAGGTCAAGTAGTTGGCTGGGAAGATGGCCAGGCAGCAAAAAAGGATGCAGACTCAGACTCAGACTCTAAAATCTTTTTTTGGTGACAAAGAAGATCAAAACATAGAGCCAGAAGAAGTCAACAAAGTCAACGAGCCCACAACAAAAGCCTCCAAGAAAAATATGAATTGGTCTTAGGCCATGGAAGAGCTCAAAAGGATTTGGAAAAGCAGGTAAGAGAAGGAGAGGAAAAATTGTGAAGAGAAATGAGAGTGATGCAAGAAAACCACGAAAAACAAGTCAACTTGCTAAAGGAGACTCAAAAAAATAATGAAGTAGCAAAGATTCATAACCTGGACCCAGCCAACTTTACCTGCTCTACAATCCAGCCAAACTGACCTTTTGCTGTTCCTCATACATGACATCCCTCTCTCATCTTTATGCCTCTTCCTAGTCTACTTCTTATAGCCAGAATGTATTCCCTACTCATCTCTGCTTCTTGGAATTTCCAATTTCCTTCAAAACTCAGCCAAAGCATCACCCCCTACATGAAGCCTTTCATGATTCCCCCTACTAGCTGCTAATGCTGCCCTCCAATTACCCTCTATTTATTTTGTATACAATTATATAAGTACGTGTTGAACTCGCCCTCCCCTCCCCCAAAGCAAGTATGGTCCTTGGGATCAGGGCCCATTTCTTTTCTGCTGTTGTATCCCCAGCACCTAGTTGGTATATAATAGGAACTTAATAAATGCTTGTCGATTGATTAAAAGAAGGAAAGAAGCCATTGAGTAAGTTTAACTCAAGCTACAACTAGCCTGTTTGTGCCTGGGCCTCAAGTCGGCCTGAGTACTTCCTGTATTAAAAAGAACACGGTCACCACATGAAAGGAACCATTTAACTGGTGTAGGTAGAAGGGAGAATTGCACACACTATCAGTTTAAGCAGATGGATGGAGGCTGGGGAAAGGGCAGCTCACTACCTCTGCCTCCATTTGACCACCTGTCCTGCTTCTTGGGTTCTCTGCAATGGTGGACCTTAATTTGAGTATGTATGGGTTAGCTACATTACAGCTAAAGATAATAGCATCATGGCACACAAGAAGAAATGAGACTGGGGAGAAACTGTGACAAGAGGATCGGGGAACAGGACTATTCTTTCCTCAGGCTTTTAAAGCAAAATAAGATATAGAGACCCTTTCTGTGACCTGTTTGGTCATGAAGTGATGGAGAAAGAAGTTATATCTTAGACATATTCTCAAAGCACTTAATGGATAAGTGATTTCTGTTAGGATTATTCATTTGTTCATTCATTCTTTTAAACACTTATCAAGTGCCTATTATAGTTGGGGAATATTAGTATGCATAAGACACAGTCCTTCCCTTTCATGAATTTATAATCTAGTAGAGGGCATAATTTCTATTATTTTGGTACTTCCCATCCTCTCCAGGCACTCCAGCCACCACCTCCTTCACCTCTTTTCATCCAAAGATGAGCTGGGCCACCTCCAATCATTCTGATGAATATCTGGCCATGGACCCAGAGGGCTCAAGAAAGAAAGTGAGGCTGGTGACTGCGCAGCCCTCCCTCATTTAATCCAATTCACTTGCAAGTCATGGCATCATCTTCCTGATATCATGGTATTCTTTCAGAATGAAGGACAAACCACATGCACAATATTGCAAAAGCTGGAACTCTAGCCCTGAACACCTGGGCCCTGACTGGTGAATTTTCACCTCATTTTGTCCAATCCTAAGCCTTACCTTACCACTTCCTGGTTGTCTCTAAGCCATGCTATCTCACACACAGCCTCCATCTACCTTCCCCCCGTTTCCAGTATGGATTCTCTCATCTGTGCTGTCTTCCTCATTTTAGAATTCCTTGTGGGCAGAGTCTGCCTTGCTTTCTTGTATTTGTATTTCTAGCACTTAAATGCTTTACATTCATTCAACTTCTCGGGTATTTTGTATTTACATAGTGGTGTTTTGGTTTCCCAAGGCAGGGACTATCTTGCTTTATTATATTTTCATCCCTAATACAAGTTCCTGGCACATAGTAAGCGAGATGTGTGTGTGTGTGTGTGTGTGTGTGTATACGTACACACACACACACACACACACACACACACACATATATATATTATAGATATATATATATATGTATTTATATTATATATTTTTTTCTTTCATTTGTGCATCCTAATATTTATTTCTTGGTTTACTGGTTTCCCTCCCTGAAGGCAGGGACTGTTTCTTTTCTGTTTTTGTCTCCCCAGTATCTAGTCTAGTGTCCTGACACATAATAGGTGCTTATAAAAGTTAATTGAATAAAATATATACACAAAAAGGAATACAGGGTTACTTCTCTTCTCCCTGCAATAAAATGGAGAGGGGAAAATGGGCAAGTACCTGGGTCGAGGGCTGCTCCTTCCAGAGAGACGATGCAGAACAGTTAATCAGATCTCCTCGATATACTGTTGGCGTATCAGAATGCACTGAGACATTAAATATGGGCCCTGAAGAAAATAATTGTGATCTCATTACTCCTACTGCCTTTGTTCAAAATTAACTCCAACTCTAAATGAATTCTTACATGAGTTTAAAAAACATACAGCTTCTTCTCACTTAGAACTAGTCTGGGAACATCCGCTAAAAGATCTTTTTTACATTCAGACACCAAAAGCTTAAACTCTGCCAAATGATTGCATCTGAAAATCAAGAGTAAATTTTTTTTCTCCCTTTTCCTTTCTGTGATGCCAATGAAGCATGCTCATATCGCAGGCCCTGCGGAAGGTTCCTGGCTTATTGTTAGCGGCAGGGTTCACTACCGGGTAATGAACTTGGCTGTCTCAGCAGTGATAGTTGCTGGATGTCCCCCTTAGAATTCTGCCTTTAGAGGAACTGGAATTGTCCCATCGGTCTCTCTGAGAACCCCTCCCCCCCTACCAAACACAGAGGGGAATGATGTAGTTCTTTGAAAGGGGACGGGAGAACGTTCCATCTCATTGGATCCTCATGAGGTGGGTCGTACATCTAGAGACACAGACAGATACAAAATACAAGCTAACTCCAGGTGGGGAACAATGTTCTGCCATAATTTTTGTAGTTGTGAGCAGACGACAATGCTACAATGCAACCCGTACAAAGCGGAAGCTTAGCATAGTAATTAAATAATATTTTAACGGGCAAAATTAATCGACATATACTTAATGATAAGTATAAGTGTTACTGTTCTACACAGCAATTAGGTGGACAAGGCAAACCATTCACATAAATGAAAATGAACGATAGGATGGCAGATTTAGAGTAGGAAAGGCCCATAGAGGTCATTTAGACCAATGCTTTCATTTACAGACTTGAGGCCTAAAGATGTTTAAGTGACTCATCCATGTTCACACAGGAAATAAGCCAAGAGTCAACCTGGTCATTTCACTCCAACTCCATATCCTTTCTATTGTCAGTCATTCAGTTTATGTCTGACTTTTCATGATTCTGAATATAGTAAGGTAAAGGTACTGGAGTAGTTTGCCATTTCCTTCTTCAGTGGATTAAGGCAAACAGAAGTTAACTGACTTGACCAGGGTCACACAGCTAGTAAGTACCCTGGGGCTGGATTTGAACTCAGGTCTTCCAGACTCCAGGCTCAGAGCTCTATCTACCGAGCCACTTAGCTGTCTCACCCTTCTACTACATTGATTTAAATTTAAGCATTTATAAAGTCAGCTAGGGTAAAGGGGTAGTTCTGGACAAGAGGTATATATTGTGGCCTCTAGCTTCAACCTGCATCAGACCAATCTGCTAATTTAAGGAAAGAGTGAAGTCTAGATTAACACCATTTCTCCCCGGCCCAGGGCCTCGTTGTCTCTCCTATGGGCTCAAATTACCTGGGAATGGGCATACTTATCAGCCAGGGTTTCTAGGACTGTAAAGAGGCCCTGTCCGGACCTCCAAGAAGTAAAGAAAATAGCCCACAGCTATGGACTGGGATTCTTAGGTTATCAAAGACACCAATGAAAAGTAACTCTCTCTTCTCTGATTAGACAAAGAGAGAAACAAAGCTGGCCCATAGTCAAGCTGGCAGCTAAGGCAGAGATAAAGAGAAGGCTCCTCTTCTTTGTCCTCCCCTCCCCTCCAAATAACCCAGTAGAGTACCAAAAAAAGTCTATATGGGGAGGGCATTTTGTAATAATACCACTTAACCCAATTTCAAACATGTTGCTTTGTTTCCAATGAGTATTAATGGAATGGGAATTTTTATGGGGAGAGTAATTCAGGAATAGGGCAGGCAGTTCTGGATAGGATGCTGGATTTGGACAGTATAAATGCTCTGAGTCATAACAGGGGTAAGAGGGATGGCCCGGCCGGTAAGACAATCGCAGAAGGGAAGTGCCAAAGACAAATTTCACCTCTAGGTTTACCTTGGACCAGCCCTACTCCCTCCCTTCCCGAGTTATGTGATTCTTTTTACATCTCGGTCTTCCTCTTTTCTACCCCGTAGGAGTGTGGTGAGAACTAGCCTCACCCGCTAATGCTCAACTAGGTGTTTCAAGCTGTTGGGGAGGTATCTTAATCAAAACTTAGCAGAAACAGGGAAGAAAGTGATCACAATTTTTTGTTGTCCAGTCATATAGTTGTATCTGATTCTTTAGGACCCCATCTGAGGTTCTCTTGGCAAAGATAATGGGGTGGTTTGCCATTTCCTTCTCCAGTTCATTTGACAGATAAGGAAACTGAGGCAAAGAGCGTTAAATGACTTGTCTGAGGTCACATGGCTAGTAATTGTCTGAGGCCAGATCTTCCAGATTTCCTTAGGAAACCTCAATTTGAGGGTGGCCTGTATTTCTCATTCTCCCTGTTAGCCATGGTTCAGTATAATGTTTCTACCACAATATTGATGCTAGGGACAAGTTGGTTTTTTTTTTTGGGGGGGGGGGGGGTGGGGAGTGTATGCTACAATGAATTACACATGTTAGAAATTTACCTGTAATGAAGACAATACTATTACCACAGGTCATTGGTATTTGACCAATCTACTTAGAGGATAATAAAGAAAAACTTTGAAGGGGTATTAGAGCTCATCTAGTTTTAAAAATAAGAAAACTGAGGCCTAGCAAGTTAACTGTCTTGCCCTGAGTTAAATAGAGAGTGAGCCTGGATCCAAACCTAGGCTCTCTGACTTTGGAGTCTGTGCCCCTTCTACTATTTTACACTAATTTCCTAGATGGGAAAGAGGGGCCTGGACTAGGAATCAGGGGACCAAAATTTTAGTCAAGGGTTCCCTCTGTGGGCCTCAGCTTCCTAATCTCTAAAATTCAGGAGGCAGAATAGATAATCTCAGAGACAGAGCCTTTCCAGTTCTGACATTATGCTCCTAAGAGTTTAAGTGACATGTGAATCAAGTTCCTAGAGGTCTCTCAACTCCCAGTCTACTGGAGAGTGCAATTTGACCACACTGCCTTCCAAAATACTATACAAGTTCAAACCTCATCACCTCTGATCTGAACTGCTGGCAATATAGTCATCAATAGAACCTCTCAATGCCATCCATTTCTAGGCTTTCCCCTCTCCAATCCATTCCCCAAACAGCCACCAAATAAATCTTCCTAAAGCACCTCTAGTCTCACAGTCTAACCATCTCACTTCTGCTCAGAAATCTTCAGTCACTTCCTCTTCCTCTAGGATAAAATATCAGCTCCTCAGCCTGGAATGTAGGGCTTTTCACAGCCTCCTTTCCACCTACTTTTCCCAGACTCATTTCACACTATCTCCCTTCACATACTCTGTTCCAGACAGGCCTGCCTACTGACTGTTCCCCAAACCTGCCACTCCATCTATTTTCTCCCAGCCTCTACACAAACACAGGCTGCCCCCTCTGTAAGACACACTCTCTTTTCACCTCCATCTATTAGCAAACTCTAGTTTCTTTTTAAGGTTCAACTCAGGTATGCTGGTCTTTTCTGATCTCAGTTAGTGATCTCCTTGTCTTCAAATGTCTCATATTTATTTTGTTGTGTACTTGTTTATATACCCCAATGGAATGTACCCTCCTTGGGGGAAAGGGGGAAGAGTTTTCTTTATTGTCTCTGAATCCTTAGGACCAAGCGCAGTGCCTTTGGACCTGATGCTTACAAATGTCTGTTGAACTGAATGAGCAGCAGAGATAGAAAAGAAGATGACTTTTGATCACATTAATATATATTCCACTCCCCACCAATACCCCGAGTCATTAAAAATAAAGCAAAGTATTAACGAGTGGAAAAGCACCAGAGGGAATACCCAAGGAAAAATGAGATGGGGCCAGAGGAAGAGAGGGAAATTAGTCACCAGGGACAGATGCATTATAAACCATGGCTTAAGGCTTTGCTGCACACTTAAGTGATAGCGCTTTTGTTATCAGAATGAACTAAGTCCTGTCTGGAGCAACGGCCTTCTATGGAGCACTTGATTTTGATGGAAACTTATTTTAAGTGAAATAAAGGAATCTTCCTCAAGACTGAACAAACAATTCCAAAGGCTTGGTAAGATGTGGAAAGAGCCTGGAGGGTTAATTTCAGTCCAGAAGCTACAGACAACAAAGACAAGCATCACACAACCTTTTCTCTTTCAATTTGGGAAATTTAAGAGTATTTCCTATATGTAATTAAATCTTGAATAGTTACTTTAGAAAATATAAAGGAAAAAATGAACAATAATCATGGAGATGACTTCTAATTAGGGCAGTCACAAGAAACATTAGTAGAAGTGCACTGCACCTCATAAAGAATATCACTTTCCTCTCCCGTACCCCAAGACTGGGGGAAATGGATTAGGAATTTTCAGTGGCCTAAGCTTATAACGGTAAGTCAGCAATTTGAAACTTGTGATGAACTGGCCTCATTTTTCCTTGTGCGGGGTAATTAAGCTATTAAAGTTAAAAACTGCACTAAGGCTTTTGAGACCCACAAATTTCTTTTTTAAATCCCTATTACTCATTGCTGTTCTTAGCAAAGACAGACAGACAGACACACTCCACCTCCACACAGCTGCCCTGGGTACTCTGCCAAGCACACAAGCATGGAGGGAGTTGTTTGCCAAGCCAGACGCAATGCCAATGGAATGAAGATGAAACTGTCTTCCCCTGTATGGAAATACTGCTTTGATTTTGGGGGTGGGAGGGGAGAGGGCTGGGGGAATCTGCACCTGTCATTTCAGCACCACAGGGATTCCTTCCACGGATTCCAAGCAGCCACTCACCTGTAACTTACTGTCTTACAAAATTGCCTGTGACTCAGATAGGGGAAACATTTTGCTCATGGGCATAGAGCTGTTATGTATCAAAGGCAGGATTTGAACCCAGATTTTCTTGATTCCAAAGTCAGATCTTTTATTTACTATGCCCTGCTGCCTTAGTAAGTCAGACTAATAAAAATTCTGGTACATTTCTGCACCAGACTCCCAACCCCAAGCTCAACCACTATGTAATCTTACCCCTCTCTCAGCCTCAGTTTCTTCCTCTGTAAAATGAGGGGTTTGGCTTAGATCACCTCTAAGGTGACACTGAGCTCTACAATTCTACTCTTCTATGATTCTACCTCAATTTGACACCAACCTGTGGTTTGGAAGTCTATCTGAATTGGATTAGATAAACTGGTCCCTGCTTCTCTCCACAGGTTGCCTCCCACAGGGGACCAGGCTGTTACCACACAGCGGTACAGCCCAGCATCGGACACCTGAGTCTGGTACATTCGATAGCGGAATTCATCTTCTTGGACCTTTTCCAGTACCACTCCATCAGCCCGGGCCTCATCTGTCCAATTCTCCAGCTTCACCACCGAATCCTGGTCTAAGGAGATGATGTGCTTCGTCTCGTTGGGGCTGAAGGGGTCTGCCGCAGGCTTCTCAGCTGTGACGAGGACTGAATACCGAGGAGTCTTTATGTGCTCAGAGGAAACCTTGCAAGTCATCTCAAAAGTATTTCCGGCAGCAAAGAAAGGCTTTGCCTTACTTGCCTTCACGAGGAGCACAGAATCTGAAATGAAGCATCAAAAGAAATTAATTACAGAAGGGACTTAGGAAAGTTGGACTTTTTGCTCCCAGATATCTATCAAAGAAGCGCTCGCTCATTTGAACACTGTCCTAGACATGCACTTGCTCCCCAAAGCTGGAGAGTCAAGGAGGAAAAAAAAATGTAGATTGGAGGACAAGCTGAAAATCACTAATGAGGTAGGATGAGCTCCAACCACAGAGGGGCAGAGAGAGACAGGTCGGGGGAAATCTGGTTCTGGGCCACTGGAAGATGAATGAGAGGGGGAACTGGGGAAAGTCTAGGGAGGCTCCTCCTGTCCCTAACAGGGCAATCTGGATGACTCTGGATAGCTCCAGGATCACTGGTATGGTACAGTACTCCTTTCCACCCCATATTTGTCATCTCCCTTTTCCCCCTGCTCTATCTCTTCATTCCACAGATCTATCCAGCTCAGCAAGTAAAAACTGCTAAATGGTGGAGTACAGGAGGGGGACCTAGGTCTAATTCAGTTCAGAGCAGGACTTCATGTCTCACTCCCATCCACTCAGCCTTTGGAATCCATCCTGATTGGTGGATGAGGAAGTCAAAACTCATCAAATCCACCCTATCTATCCCATGTAAGACCGTGCTTCACAATCTACCCAGCAGGACACTAGGGCTGACCCAGCATGGACACACTACCATCTGCCCTGCCTCTATGTATTCCTCTGCACCCCACTATCCCCATTTTCCAACTCTTGCTCTGGAAAAAAGCATGCATACAACTATTACTACAGGAAAGGACACAGCAATCTGTTCCCCCAGGGCTCTACTCATAATTCCTCTGGCTTCCTTATCCATAACTTTGCCTGGCCATCAATCCCCTCTATGTGCTGTATCTCCTATTAGAATTTAAGCTCCTAGAAATGGTCAAAGGATATGAACAGGCAGTTTTCAGAGGAAGAAATTAAAGCTATCTATAGGCATATGAAAAAATGCTCTGGATCACTACTGATTAGAGAAATGCAAATCAAAACAACTCTTAGATACCACATCTCTCCTGTCAGATTGGCTAAAATAACAAAGCAGGAGGATGATAAATGCTGGAGAGGATGTGGGAAAATTGGAACATTGTTACATTGCTGGTGGAGTTGTGAGATGATGCAGCCATTTTGGAGAGTAATTTGGAACTACGCCCAAAGGGCCATAGGAATGTTCATACCCTTTGACCCAGCAATACCACTTCTAGGGTTGTATCCCAAAGAAATCACACAAGAGGGAAAGGGACCGATATGTACAAAAATATTTATAGCGGCTCTTTTTGTGGTAGCCAAGAATTGGAAATCAAAGGGATGCCCATCAATTGGGGAATGGCTGAACAAGCTGTGGTATATGAAGGTAATGGAATACTATTGTGCCATAAGAAATGGAGATGATACGGACTTCGTAACAACCTGGAAAAACCTACACAACATAATGCTGAGTGAGCAGAGCAGAGCCAGGAGAACATTGTACACAACCACAGATACATAGATTCTGTGAGGACCAACCCTGACAGACTTCGCTCTTCTCAGCAACACAAGGTGCAAGTAAAACTCCAAGGGACTCACGATGGAGAATGCTATCTACATCCAGAGAAAGAACTGTGAAGTTTGAATGCAGATTGAGGCACACTTCATGCTCGCCTTTTTTTCTTCTCTTTTGTTTTTGTTTTTGGATTTGTTTTTTTTTTTTGGTTCTGTTTCTTCTTTCTCATGATTCATTCCATTGGTCATAATTCTTCTCCACAACTTAACTAGTGTATAAATTAATTCAATGCGAAGTTATACATGGTAGCTATATGAGATTCCATGCCGTGTTGGGGAGGGAGGGGGGAGGAAGGGTAGAAAATCTGGAACTCAAAATTATGTAGAACTGTGTGTTGTAAACTAAAAATAAAAAAAAAAAACAAAAACAAACAAAAAAAAAAAGAATTTAAGCTCCTGGAGTGAAGACTTACTCACTTTTGCATGTGTATAGTACCTAACAATGCCTGGAATATAGTAAGTGGTTAATAACGGTTGCTGGGTTCCTAAATCAATCTGATTTCTTCAACTCCCTAACATGCCACTTAATTCCTGAGCCTTAAGAATCCTCACTTGCAAAATGGAAATGCTTGAGCTACCTACTTATTTCACCTGAAAGTAATGTGAGTAAAACGCTACAGAAATGTGAAAGCAATAGGAAAAAAATCATCATCACCGTTTTCATCCTGGGGAATAAAAAAGTCATCATGATTACAATGCCTTGCACACAGTAGGCATTTAATAAATATTTGCTGAACTGAATTGAAATGTCCCAGATTCTGATGCTATGTCTTATTGGACATACAGTAAGCACCACTTGCTGAACTGGATCCTCTGTGGGGTAAGGGATGGGGTAGATGTATGGTGTGGTACAAGGAGGGCGGAGAGAGAGGGTAAAGACAGGATGAGAGGAAGGGACTGCCTTTAGGTGCTTCTGAAAACTCATCCAGCAAATACTTCCTGAATGCCTTCTGTGTGCAAGGCACTGTGGGGAGTACAGAGAATAAGACTGTCCCTGTCCTGTGGAGCTTACCATACAGTAGAAGAATAAAAGATTTATATACAGTATCCAAAAAGTCTTAGAGCAACTTAAAGCTTTAATAGATGAAAATGTAAGACATTCTGCACAATTCATATACTTTAATACCATACCCCAAAGCTTAGGAATGAAGCACAGTTAGTGCTGCTGTAACATGAGATGCTTGTTCCTAAAAATCATGGCATTATGCAAAATTGTCCAATAAAAAACACAGGCTTATGGGAAAAGTGGGGTGAGAAGCACGATGTTTCCAGCCATGATTGTTTCTTTTATTTTTGTAGCATTGTCTCTGATGGTCCACAGTGTGGATTCCTTTATATCTGTTGCTTGGGAGATATTACATGTTCTAGTTTCTTTCAAAAGGCTTTATTGATTCACATTTCTTCTCAATACTTAAAAATTTCCTTTTGCACGCACTGACTGGCATTTTTGAAGCAGAATGCTTAGGCATTTGGGGATGATGAATGAATATGTGTGTATGTCTATGTGTGTTCACACACACATACACATATATACGTATATGTATATATAAATATGTACATACATGTATGTATATTGTATATATACATAATTATATTTATGAATACGTGTGAATATATGTATAATGTATCGAGTACATGTATATACATATACACACACATACATATAGTTCACAAATGCTAAGGAATAACAAAACACAAGTTATAGGATAACGTATGTGAATTGAAATGAGGTGACTCATAGATGGTTAAGGCATGTGGGGGTGGGTGTCACTTGGCTATGGCTTTCTACATTCGCCCAGTGTTTCTTGTGGATGGACTCACACAGAAGCAAACACGAAATTCACATTGTGCTAAAACTGTTCCCTAATCTATCAATTGGAATTGGAACAAAAACAAGCATTATAACAGTTACTATACCACAACAGGGCCATGGTCCGCTCTGTACCCAGCCGAGAAGTAGCTACAATGAGTCTCCATTTGCCTGACTCCGGAGTCAGGAGAGACCTGGGTTCAGAGTCAGACTCAGACCTCATCATGTGACCACGAGAATACCACAACCTCAGTTTCCTCATCTGTAAAAAGCCCTTGTCTCGGATCACAAGGCCGCTGTGCCGTTCCAAAGAGATGATGAGCTTTGTAAACCTTAAAGTGCTATGTAACTGACAGGTATTATTACTGTGATTATTACTTATTATTATACCATCTACCTCTCAGAGGGTCGTTGAGAAGAAAACAATTCGCCCATCTTAAAGCACTAAGACACCTTTTTCCAATAGACTTAGAGTCCTAGCGTCAGAAGACATGAGTTCAAATCTGGCCTCAGGCACTACCTGTGTGACCTTGGACATGTCACATAACCTCTGTTTGCCTCGATTTCCTCATTTGTAAAATGGGGAGGATAATAGCATCTACCTCCCAGGGCTGTTGTTATCGGGTAGTTACTACTGCTACTGGGGCTGCTGCTGCTACTACTACACACAGTTATACTCCAGGTCAACTACTCCTACTCCTAGTATTATTAGACATAGTGACACTCCAGGCCAAGTCATATTCCTTGTATACATAACAGAGTAGAATTCGTTATAAACAGGAAAAGCCCATAACATAGATGTTCCCTACCCAACCCCATCATTTTCATGGGGGTCCTACTGGACATTCAAATACAAATTACTACAAGTTCTTTAAATATTATTAACCCAGGAATTGCTACCTAGGAGGCTACTGGGCACTATGACAGCCGCCATCCTCTATGAGAAAGAGGAATCAGTAAAGGAATCGGCGCTCCTACCTTCTGCAACCCAAAAAATGTTGACAGGCTTGGACACGACCTCCTTGCTTTTCATCCAGCTTTTGTTATGCTGTCTGGTCCATGCAGACACAATACAATAGTAATTTCCTCTGTCTCCCTCTGAAGTCCTCTGAATCCGAAAACTGAACCTGGACCCATCCTCCTTGGAGAAAATAATCTCCCCATTTTGTGCTCTCTGCCTGCTCCTCTCCCCAAATCTCACGGTCCAATCCCCATCCATGGCAGCAAGTAGTTCATCAGACACGACTTCATCGCTGCGCGAGTCCATCCTGTAGTACCAAGAAACAGTGAAGCGGACATTGGCATCTGCGTTCCTCACATCTGTTATCTGGCACTCCAGTTCTGTGGGATCATCCAGGTACTCAGGGACCCTAGAAGCATTCATCAGCACCTCAAACAGTGGCTCTGTGAAAAAAAAAAGGAAGGGGGGGGATCAGAAAGAGCAACCTGCCAGAGAGATAGGTAAGAATGAAACATTTGTTGCAGGATTCTTTTTATTCATCTAATTCTAAGCTTAAAAATCAAATAAAATGGGCATTTCAATAAACAAAGTACAACAGAAAATGAAGAAGATTGTACATGAAACTGCAGCTCTCTTAGGAAGTCTAGTTTGCTTTTCTTTTAAAATCTGTAATAATTCAACCTGTAGTGTTCCAAGATGCCATGTCTGTTTGTGACTTTCTGGTCTTTCTTCTGATCTCTTCTGTGCATGTCTTAAAAAGAAGCCAATGATCCTTTTTTTTTTTGGCTGCCCTATCTCTGTTCCCTACTCTCCCTACCACCACTCAGTCACTAGGAAATAAAAAAAGAAAAGAAAAACAAACCATTGTAACAAATACGAAGAATTAGGCAAAACAAATTCTCACATTGGCTGCCTGAAAACCATGTTTCCACAATCTGCATCTTGACTGTATCACTTCTGTGTCAGGCGGTGGTCAACACACTTCATTATCAATCCTTTGGCATCTCAACTGGTCACTGCACTGATCAGAATTCTTGTCTTTCAAAAATTGCTTATTTTTATAATATTGTTGCTGTATAAAATGTTCGCCTGGTTCTGTTCACTTTATATATCAGTTGATATAAATTTTGCCAAGTTTCTCTAAACTGACCCTCAAGTCTAAAATGTTGGAGTTAGAAGGGACCTCTAGTGAACATCGAGTTGCCCCCCCCCATCTTATTGATGAGAAAACTGAGGGACAGAAAGGAAGTGATCTACCCAAGGTGACACAGGTATTAAGAATCAGAATTGGGGAGAGGTGTCATGGAGAAGTACATAGAGGGCTGTCTTTGGAATAAAGAAGGCCTGAGAGTATGACCCTGGGCAAGTGGCAACTTCTAAGTATCCAGGCAACTCACTAAGATTATTGAGTTGCAGAAAATTTTCTGATCTCTATGAATCAGGTATCACCTACACCAGTGAAATGAGAGATACAGAGAGATGAGAGATAGAGATAGAGAGAGAGAGAAGGAAAGAATGAAGGGAGGAAGGAAGAAAGAAAGAAAGAGAGAGAGGGAGGGAGGGAAAGGAAGAAGGGAGGAAGGAAGGAAGGAAGTAAAAAACAAAGAAAGAGAAAGAAAGAGAATCACAAACTTTCAGAGCTGACCTCTGGCCCTGACTCCCAGTCCAGAACTCATTTACGCACCATGTGGCATTTCACTCCGACAGATTTCAGTAAGAGTCTATTAACCATCTATCTTACTATATACAAATGATAAAATACTAGAGATGGAAGAGAATGTGAGATCATCCAGTTCAAACCACTCTTTAATAGATGCAGGGGCTGAGGCCCAGAGATGTGTTTCACAAAAGTCACAGAGCTCATCAGGGGCAAATTCAGGACTTGAACCCAGGTCTCCAGCCTCCCGGTCTATTGGTCTTTCCACTATTTCTCATGGCTGTGTAGGTTCAATTAAGGCTCCTCTGACTGTAACAGAAGGATCTAGGAAAAATTTTGTTCCCAAACCTAAACAACACTGATAAACATGGCAAGAAATGAAGCCTGTGAAAAATAACTTCTCAGAACTTTTAAAATGTTCACAGAAATCCTCGATTTAGAGCTGGAAAAACTTCAGAAGCCATCTAGTTCCTTCTAGTCCAAACCCTCTTGTTTTCAAATGAGAAGCCCAGGGAAGTTAAATGACTTGCTCAAGATCATACAAATATTAAGTGTACAAAGGTGGGATTTGAATCTAGGTCATCAGGCAGGAGAGTCTGTGCTTTTTATTAAGCACTAAGCTAGGTACAAAACTTAGAGCACCATACAAATGTTGGGTAAGTGCTGGAGATACAAAGATAAAATAAAACAGTCACCATATTCAAGGAGATTCCATAGTATTTTAATATTTCCTAAAGAAATGGAAACTTTTCCCTTTATTCATTCATGGTGTTCTGTAAGGACAGCTAGGTGGCGCCATACTGCACACAGCGCCGGGGCTAGAGTCATCTCCCTGAGTTCAAATCCGTCCTCAGACATTTACTAGCTGTGTGACCCTGGAAAAGTCATTTAACCCTGTTTGCCTCAGTTTCCTCATCTGCAAAATGATCTGGAGAAGGAAATGGCAAACTGCTCCAGTATCTTTGCCAAGAAAATCCCAAATAGGGGTCATGAAGAGTCAAACATGACTGAAATGACTGAACAACAACTACTTATAAAGACAGCAGGACTTGGAGCCAGAAAATCTCAGTCTGAGACCTGGCTCTGCCACCTCCCAGCCGTATGACCCTGGGCAACTCATTTTCACCTCTCTGAGCCTCCGTTTCCCTCATCTTGGATGATCTCCGAGGTCCCCTCCTCTAGCAATGGCCTTCTATGATTCTGTAAATGCCCATCTCACGCTCAATCTCCCACCATCTCGTCTGTCCAAATCACCTTGACTAAACAACTTAGTTTTACGTATGACTCATCTGGATTATAAACTGCTGAGGTCATGGTGCTCATCTTTGGAGATTTACACGTCTGATGAAATTTACAGCTTTGTGACTAAGCCAAGTGATTTAATCATTTAGGGACCAAGAAATGGAACAGAATTTTGATTTTTTCCCCATGTATGAAGATGAGAACCACCAGAATTCCTCATTCTGAACTGGATTTGGACCACTAGAAGCCTTCAGTATTGCCATTTTTCTTTCAACCATTCCAGCTAATCTTTTACTGGAAAAATCCTCCCCTGAAGAAAAGCCACTTTGGTGTCTAATTTTCTTAGATGTTTCCAAGGGTGCAAAATGTTTAAAATTCTTTTGTGAAATTATAGATTATCATATTCTAGCTTAAATTATTTTGCCAAGAGGCAGTGTTGCTTAGTGGATAGAGTTGGCTTCAGAGTTATGAAGACCTGAGCTCAAGCTCTGTCTCAGACGTATACCGGTTATGTGACTCACTGCAAGTTACTTAACCTTTAGAGACAGCTAGTAGATAAAACTCAGTCGATAAAGCTCTGGTCCTGGAGTTGGGAAGACCTAAGTTAGAATTCGGCCTCAGATACTTACTAGCTGTGTGACACTGGGCAAGTCACTTAACTTCTGTCTGCCTCAGTTTCTTCAACTGTAAAATGGAGATCACGATAGTACCTACCTCCCAGGGGTGTCATGAGGATCAAATGAGACAACATTTGTAATGTGCCTGGCACATGTTTAATAAATCCTTTTTTCCTTTCTTTCTTCCTTCTTCCCTCCCTCCCTCTTTCCTTCTTTCCTTCATTCCTTCTCTCCTCTTTTCCTTCCTTCCTTTCAGTGTCTTAGGCCTGAACTAAAGAGGTTATATCGTCAGTCTCTATTCCTTCCTGTTTTTCTATGAAATGTTATCTTCCCAAGGATTTCCTATTTGTATTCAGTATTAGGATCATCCAATACAAAGCAAAATAAAATAACAGGGTCACTTGCCTCCCAGAGGGAGATGAGAAAAACAAGTAATACTATCTAGTCCATTTTGTACCTGCGGCAAGTACCCCTCACAAATCACCTGGCCACTGCTACAGACCTCCAGTAATGGGGGATCCATTCTTCCTATGAAGCCTATAAGACTTAAACAGTTCTGATGATTAGGAAGCTTTTCCTTATTTGGAAGCAAAATCTGCCACTCTGGAGAGACACCATATTAACTCCTCAGGAAAGCTAATACTGATGAATACTGATATGAACACATTTTAAAAATATCACAGAATCTCATTCTTTTTTTTTTTTTTGAATCTCATTAAGAGATAATCTAGGTGTAGCGAGGTGGTACAGTGAATAGAGTACCTGAAGCCAAGAGGACCCTAGTTCAAATCCAGACTCAGAGACTTAATTGTGCGACCCTGGGCAAGTCACTTAACCCTGATTGCCTCCAAGGGGGAGAGAGGGAGAGGGAGAGGGAGAGGGAAAGGGAAAGGGAGGGAGGGAAGGAGAGAGAATATCTAGCCCATTGTGATCATTTTTCAATAAATCCAACAAAGATGAAATGCCTTGTTCTAGGTCACACCACTAGTGAGGATCAGAACTAAGGTTTCTAATGTGTCTTTCAGTGTTCTCTCTAATGTTCCACTCTCCCTCTCTAATGTAATAAAAAGAACAGTAGACAAAGAGTTAGGAGGCAGATTAGTTTCAGACCTGTTGCTAGTTACTTGTGTGATCTTGGGTAGGTCACAAATTCTCTGGATTTAGTGCTCTCATAGAACATATACCCTATACTTTCCAGTCTCTCTGCCTTTGCTTATGTTGTTCCTTCTGCCCCGGGGTACTCTTCCCTCCCCTGTTGCCATCTGTCAAAATCCTAGCTATCTTTCAGGATTTTTCCCACAAAACCTTCCCTGAATCTCCCTCCTCTGTCCTTGGATGGTACTTTGCTTCTACCTTCCTTGGGACACATAGCTCATTCTAGCTTACTCCATGTGTTTTTCCGCTCATGGCCCACTCTGTACCTCATCATGGCATAGAGATGACTCATGGCTTCCTGGAGGCAATGCCAAGGGGAGCACAAGTGCTGGAAGGTCCCACCAAGCTAGAAAGTCTTTAAGTGTGGAACTAGCAGTGAACTACGTGCTTATAGTCTAGACTATACTAGTGTATTAGAGATACCTCGAGCCACCAAAAAAAAAAAGAAGAAGAAGAGGAGTTCATTGTTAAGTTTTCAACGTGAGCATTTACACCCCCAAAACTGGCAAATGCTACAAATCAGGACTTGATTTATTGTGTTATTGATTGTCTAGGTTTTAGAAAAATTTTAGATGGAGAAAATGTTAATAATGCAAATTAAACTCAAAAGTGTGTCGTGTATGTTGTTCAGTCCTTTCAGTCATGTGCGACTCTTCATGACCCCATATGGGGTCTTCTTGGCAAGGATACTGGTGTAGTTTGCCATTTCCTTCTCCTGCTCATTTTACAGATGAAGAACTGAGGCAAACCAGGGTGAAGTGACTTGCCCAGGGTCACACAGCTATTGAATGTCTGAGGCTGGATTTGAACTCAAGTCTTCCTGACTCCAGGCCCAGGGATCTATGCACTATGGCACCACCTAGCTGCCCCACAAATCAGGTATACCTCCCTCCCCTTCCCCCAGTGCTGGTTGCTAAATATTTAGCAGCTCGTTCCTAGTCAAAGGACTAGCCTAAGTTTGGATTCTACTCACCGAAAGGACAGTGAAGGGGAGGGGGTGGATTAGTATTTGGAGTCTTAGAAATTACTCTTCTCAATCACTGTAGTCACGAGCGAGTCACTGAACCTCTCTGGGCCTCGGTTTTCCCATTTGTAAAATGCAAATAATCAAAATCAAAGCAATTTACAAAGAGCTTTAACATACCTGTTCTCTCATTTGATTCTCACAAAAAACTGAGGCAGGTACGATTATCCCCATTTTATGGATGAGGAAACAGCTTCAAAGAGGTAAAGTGGTCTGTGCAAAGTCACATAACTAGGAAGGGTCAGAGGGAGAATTCAAATTCAGATCTCTGAGATCTCTTTCTACTACAAGGTGATCTAAAGGATGGTATTTGCATTGCTGGAGAAGGCAGGAGGACCGATGAAATTCACTTGAGGTATGCATTGATCTGAACTCCTTTTATTAACATGGGAAAGAAGGGAGGGAGGGAGGGAGGAAAAGAACGAAGGAAGGAAGATAGATGAGGAAGGAAAGAAAGGAAGGAGGGAGGAAAGAAGAAAGGGAGGAAGGGAAGGAAGGGAGAGAAGGAGAAAGGAAGGAAGGAAGAAAGGAAGGAAGGAAGGAAGGAAGGAAGGAAGGAAGGAAGGAAGGAAGGAAGGAAGGAAGGAAGGAAGGAAAGAAGGAAAGAAGGAAGGGAAGAAGGAAGGAAGGGAGGGAGGAAGGAAAGAAGGAAGGAAGGGAAGGAGGAAGGAAGGGAAGGAGGGAGTGAGGGAGGGAGGGCATGCAAATGCATACTGTGTGCTTGAAGATAAAAAAGTGAGCTAGTCCTTGATCTTAGGACCTTCCATTGGAATCGTTAAGACAACACATACTGAACAATCCTGGCCAGAAAAGGCTGTTGTGATTTGGGAATTCAAAGGGATGATGAATCTCGCCCTTTCAGAAGCAATGGGAACATTGATTTTTATTAAAGTTCCCAGAGCACTTGGAGGGTGAGGGAGAGGGATGGGGAGGATGGCCCTCCTTTGCTCCCAGGGGCAGGGACTTTGTTCTATTCATATTTTTATTTTCCAAAGGGAGAAGCAGCCAGGCTTGGCAGACAGAAGGCTAACAGGCACTGGCGAGGTGCCCCTGGGGAAGTCACTTAACCCCTGAGCATCCCTGGCAGTGAAGACTGTAGAACAGCCACTGGTCTGCATTGGCTGAGGCAGTCTCTGCATCCAAAGATAGCTACACCAATGACATCACAGGTCCAGAGTAAATTAAAAGTCTGAGAGTGGCAAACGTGGCACCCTGCACACAAGGAGGTCCTCAAGAAACGTTTACTGAATGGAAAAAGCCCAGGACAGGGGAAAGAAAGTTCATTCTGGAATCTGTAGCTCTGCATCTTTACCACTCCCTGCAGGACCTTCCCTAAATCACTTCACCCCCTCAAGGGTCCTCATTTGTAAAATGACCCTATGGTTAGGTGGAAGCTGAGTGCCGATCGTGCCCAGCAGCATTTGAGGTATTAGAGAATAGGTAAGAATCACATTGTAGTCCTTGCCCTCAAGGAGGTTATAATCTAGTTGATGAGACAGGCTTATTACAGATATGAAACCATCATTTCAAAATGATAGTATACAACAAGGTATCAGCTAAGTCCAGAGGGAAAAAGATGAGTTCTGGAGTCAGAGGTCCAGAGTTCAAATCCTGCTCCTTTGATGTTTACTATATGCATGATGACCCTGGTCAGTTAGTTTCCTGACCTGTAAAATGAAGGGGCTGGACTAGATGGTCTCTAATGTATCTTCTAGCTTCAGATCTATGATCCTTTTGATACTATTTACATGATAGATTGGTCAGTACAAAGATTGAGAAAGTATTCAGGGAAGGGATCGAAGTCAGTTGGAATAATTAGAGATGAGTCTGGAACAATTAAGATCTCAGCTGGAGGAAGGGTAGTACAATGGATAGCGAGAGCCGGCCTCGGAATCAGGAAGACCCTACCTCAAATCCTCCCTCTGACACATCCTGGCTGGGTGACCCTGGGTATGTTGCTTTATCTTTCTATGCCCCAAGCAGTTCTTTAAGATTATAAGTTACAGAAAAGATCTGCATGGGCAAAGAAGTTTCTCACCAGAAATTCCCAATGCCAGGGTCAGCTAGGCAGTGCTGTGGATAAAGCACTGGCCCTGGAATCAGGAGGACCTGAGTTCAAATTTAGCCTCAGACACTTACAAGCTGTGTGACCCTGCGCAAGTCACTTAACCCCAACTGCCTCAAAAAAAAAAAAGAAAGAAAAAAGAAAAGAAATTCCTAATGCTGTTGAAATCACAGATCTAATAAAAAATTAAAAATAAAGCAGAAAACTAATTTCAAAAGCTGTCTGAATAAAGGGAGAAAAAAGAGTTGTTCCAAATATGGGTGTGGCCTGGGATACTGGTTGCAGGCAGAAATGGGAGCCCCCGAGGAAAAGAATGCAGGAGTAAAGAAATAGATGGGAGAGATGAGTTAAGGGATACATGAGATAGGAATGGCGCTCTGGCCTTCACTGCAGGAATTTTTAAACTATTTTGAAGCAGGTAGTTTGCAAACAAATTTAGGTTTTACATGGTTCATGGGTAAAATTACTGAATATTTTCATATTTTCTGTTTGTGTGGTCATTTCTGAATCTGTTTCCTCTGTCTTCTATTGGCAAAATACATTGTTCAAATTCTGTAAAGGTGTATTTGACGCCAAATATGATGGAGACCTGTGGCAGAAATAGCATCAAAGATGTAATGCTTATTCCAATGTGCTTTAAACACAAAAGGGAAAGAGGGAAATTTTATTATAATGTTTAAATTTATCATGCCTAGCCTTACTCCCATGATGGTTACCCCATTAACCGTTGGTCTAATTTCAGGATTTTCCTTCCCCTCCCTCCCAACACGGATCAGGACTTCACTGTCATACAATTTAGATATTAGGAAAAATAAGCATAAATTCCGCCATTTTTCTTACATAAGCCATAAAATATTGGCTGGATAAATCCTTTCTGAATGGAAGACAATATAGCTCAGGGTACTGGCCCTCAAGTCAAAAAGATGGAGGTTTCAATCTATTCTCAGATATTACTACCTCTGTGACCATGAGAAAGTAACTCAATTATAAAATGAGGGGAAAGATCTAGATGGCCCTTGAGATCCCTTCTGGTTTTCTATCTGTACTAAACACTAACCTCTCATAGCCTCAGTTTCATCATACATAAAGTAGGGATGATAAGAACCTTTATTTCACAGGGCTTTAGTTGCTCTGTCACTGTTCAGTTGTGTATGACTCTTCATGACCTCATTTGGAGTTTTCTTTGCAAAGATATTGGAGTGGTTTCCTTTTACAGCTCATTTTACAGGTAAGGAACTGAGGTCAACAGGGTTACGTGATTTGCCCAGGGTCACAAAGCTAGTAAGTGTCTGAGGCCAGATTTGAACTCAGGAAGAAGACTCCACGCTCAGGGCTCTATCCACTATAGCTCCACCCAGTTGCACTATTTTATGAAGAACTCACACAGGGCAAGCATTCACATGGTGGTCAGAAGAAGCAATACAAGGACACTCTCAAGGTCTGTCTTAAGAATTTTTGAATTGATTGTGTGACATAGGAGACACTGGCATAGGACCACTCAGCACGGTGTGCCCACGTCAGAGAAGGTGCTGTGCTAAGCAAAGCGACATTGAAACAGCTCAAAGGATACACAGGATGCGCAAATTTAGAGAATCCACCCCAAATGTTCACAAGAACTATTTGCGCCCGATCCGTGGTAGAGCATTCCAAGCTTGCATTGGTCTGTCTGATCAGCCACAGTTGGACACACTGAAACTTAACTCTAGCATGGTGGTGTCATTTTGGTCCTCTTCAAGAATGAAGGACAATAACCAACCAACCTAGTAGCACCTAGCTCGCAGGGTTACTGTGAGGTTAATGGTAACAAACCTTCATGTGCTATATAAATGTGGGCCTAATATAACGATCATGATCTGAGTTTGGTAATAACTGTACTATTTACCTCATCGTTGTGAGGCTCAGAAAAGACCATAGAGGTGCTTTGCAAACTTTAAAGGGATAAGTAACTACCAGCTATTAATATTATAGAATTAGTTTCTGGATAGCTGAGAGTCAGCCTTTTATTTTTAAGTTCTGTGGTAGAGCTCTTCATTTTAAACTGTACGAGGCCCTTCTTTGCCTTCTTCAATGAGAGGCTAAACATAATTTTGGTTGATGATGCCCAGTAAGTACTTGTTGGCTATGGCGATGATATGGCAGGAGATGCTGCTGGATGTGGTACGAGACAAAGGGATGGAGGAATCCCGACCCAGCACTGCCCCCAGACCTTGCTTTCTGAGAAAAGTCCTTGAGGTCATTTTGCTTCTTTGCCTTTTTCAAAATAAAGCATGTATAGTTATTTGTAGACTTGTCAGGAAAGCACTGTAACCTGCCTTCTTTGCTGCAAAATGAATTGTTGAATCAAAAGTCAAAGCAGCTTTCTGCCAAGAGGTTTTTCACCCTTCAGAATACTAACTGTTATGAAGGCTAAGGGCTAGAGGGATGGGGGGGCCTGGCAAGGACTGGCTCCAAGGGCATCAAGTCTATCTACCTAGTCAATCCACAAGCACTTATTAAGTGCCTACTGTATGCCAGGCACTGTGCCAAGCACCAAGGATACAAAAAGAAGCAAAATACAGTCCCTTTCCTCAAGGAGCCTACAGTCTAATGGGGGAGACAACACGCAAACATATACACAAAGCAGGTTACATATAGGAAAAATAGGAAATAATTAACAGAGGGAGGACATTGGAATTAAAAGGAGTGGGATGCTTTAAGGGAAGCAGTGCCGTTATATCATTTTCTTCCTAACCCTTGCTTGGTAGAAAATGTGACTGCCTTCAAAGAATGGATGACTAATTATTTGGGTTGGACTAGAAAATGGAAAGTGGCAATAATTTAGAAGAATTGTGGCTCCTGCCAAGGATAAAGCTGAGCAGCACCTAGGCATGGACCCAGAGGTGAAGCTAATTCTAACCAGGGATTGGGACAGGGGTGACTGTATAATGAAAGTAACCAACAACCAAGGCTGGACCTCTAGGAGAGATGATGTAAGGATATTTGGGGAGGAATAGAGAAGGATCAGGAGAGGAGAGGAAAGCTTATATCTTGTCCCTAGAGGCTACAGGGAGACTGAGCTAGGCTTGCCTGCACATCAAAGCCCACTCCCTAATCCCTTTTAGTTGGAACTTGGACTCACAGTTACCTAGATCTATACAAGTCTATACTTGGTGAAAAAGCAGGGCAGGGTTAGAGGAGTACTCAGGGAACCCCAATGTCCCTCCCTACCGCCCTCAGTCTCCTCAGGATCACTTAGAACCCTAACTGTGATCTATTTATCACAAACATAGTGACTACAAGTATATTTCCTTGCTGGTTTGGAAACTTGGGTTTTATTTTACCTGAAACCTTAGCTGATGCAGTGGGAAGGAAGAAGACTCATCCCTCACTATCTCAAGAATTCCTGCTTGAGCAATTTGGGTAGGACTTAATCCATAGTTTACTGAAACATCAGACCTGGGGGCTCAAGTCTCAACTCAGCTACACTCTATTTGTGTGACTTCAAGAATCGCCTAACCTGAGCCGCAGAATTTCCTCATCACACCACCAACCTCATGAGACTCCTGGAAGGAGAACGCTTTCTAAATTGCTCTATAAAAGCAAGCCCTCATGATCACCCGTACCTGTGGCATTTAGCCGCCGACGGGAAAGCCAGTCACAAATTTACCTCAAGGTATCCTTGATTCGGGAATTTGTACAAAATCCTGAAATTGTCCTATCGTGTCTTCGGGATGGATCCACTTTCTCATGAAATCTCTTTGGTGAGAATATCACTTATTCTGAACACCACCCTTGTCTATACTCATCACGAGAGATAACCCAGAGGATAGGAAGACGGTAATAAAACTCTTGGCTTTTTCTCAGTGAGCTCTACAGTTAGCTAGCAAAAGAATATTTTACTTAGTCCAGGCAAGACTGAGGCCCTGAAATGATTTTTTTAAAAATAGTTTATTGGTGTTTTGTAAATGGAGAGGGCCAGTGTGGATGGTGAGCTGCATAGGCAGGGGAATGGGAGGCACCTGGATTCCTGAAAGTACAAAGGTACTAAAAAGATGATGGAACTGTTCAGAAAGCTGGTCTTAGTGTAGGGATGGCATGCAAGGCTACTTGGCTGCCTTGGATGCTCTCTGACTCAGTGGGTCTCCACAACTGGGAAAGGGGCTGCAGAAAGTGTTTCAGGATCATCTCTTTCTAGTCACTTTCCTTACCTTCTCTTCTGAAGGGCATGATCTTTATGTATTTCTGAGTCACCTTTCAATTATCCCAAGCGGTATTGGGTCTATATTATAACATTATGGTTATGAAAATATTCCAGATGTCCCGATATCAGCAGACCAGGCCCAAGGGTTTCTGGGAAGGGGAGCAGACTGGCAAAGCCCCGAGGGCTCTGGCCTTCCTACCTCGGCCAGCCGTACAAGCAGCTGCAGTGTGTGGTGGACGCGGGGGTGGGGAAGAAGAAGCCTTTGGAAGAAAAAGTAGGAGGGAACGGCTGTTACAGCAGCAGCAGCACCTTCTTCCATCCTTTGTGCTCCCTATGGGTTTGCTCATTGTGAATATCTGTGAATATTCTAGGAGAGGAAAATCAGCGCTGCTTGGTGACTCTATGCACACGTTTTATTCCTAACATAACCATTGCTCTGATATTAGGGTGTGTGTGTGTGTGTTTATTTGTAGGCTTTAGAGGTGGCTTTAGAGAATGACCTGAGAGGTCATCTAACCCAACCCCCACACTTTACTGATAAGGAAGTCAAGGCCTGAGAGATGAAGTGATTTGCCCAAGGTCACACAGGCCACAAACAGCACTGGAAGAATTTGAAAGCAGGTCCTTTTTGCTCCAAATCCAGTGGTTTTTTTCACCACTTCAACATGACATTTCCATATATAGAAAGTACATGACAGTGTACATGCATGCCTATATATGGTATGCATTCATATAATGAGTAACATTTATACATAGCTTTAAGATTTATAAAGTGTTTTACATATAGTAACTCATTAAATTAATGGCACAGTGGACAGAGCACCGGGCCTGGAGTCAGGAAGACCAGAGTTCAAATCTAGCCTCAGATACTTACTAGCTGCATGACCCTGGGCAAGTCACTTAACCCTGTTTGCCTCAGTTTTCTCAACTATAAAATGAGCTGGAGAAGGAAATGGAAAACTACTCCATTATCTTTGCCAAGAAAACCCCAAATGGGGTCACAGAGTCAGACCCAATTGAAATGACTCAACAACAACGATAAAACTCATCTGACCCATGAAAAGCAGAGTTGTCTTTAGGGTCAGGAAGACCTGTCTCTGACATATAATGACTGAGTTATTCTGGACAAGTCACTTCATCTTTTAATGACCTGGGCAACTCTGTAAGATGGCAGCTGTTGAGCAAGGAAAATCTGCATTGGGAGTGAGTTTTCTCCCTGGGAGTTCCCTATACCTGGGAACTCATATAAGGAATTCATTCAGTGAAGGAAATCATAGATCTGCTCCCCTACCCTAGATTTACATCCACAGATGCTAAGAGATAATAAATATATACATGCATACATGTATATGCATGTATGTGTGTATATATATATATACACATATATATAATGTTTGTTATCTCTTAGCAACTAAGGATATATATTTTAATATATATGTATGTACGTATATTTGGATGTCTAAGTATGTATATATCCACATATATGTATGAATATATAGTTATCTATTAGTATCTATGGATGTCTATCTTCATGTATATGTGTGTATACATATACATATATACATATATGCATACATATGTGTATGTTTGTATGTATACCTGGATTACGTATGTGTGTGTATATATATGCATATACATGTAACATTTTATATATAATGTATATGTATATGTTTATTATCTATTAGCATGTGTGGATATATCTGTATGTATACGTATGTATGTGTATCTAGATATATGAGTGTGTGCATATGTGCACAAAGATATACACATGTGTACGTATATACAAGTATATGTATGCATATATGTTTATTATCTATGAATATATCTGGGTATATATGTATATCTGGATGTAAATTAGTATGCATATATGCATATATACATGCGCACATATATACATGTGTATGTACATACTATACATGTGTATATTTATTATATATTATATATAATACATATATAATCTATTAGTATCTGTGGATATATCTATCTGGATGTATATGTGTATATATGTGTCTGTATATCTGGATGTATGTTTATATGTGCATATACATATATGTATATATACATATGTATGTGTATGGATAATGATTCTTATGTATTATCACCTATGGACATATAATATATGCACATGTGTATATTACATATATCTGGATTACATGAGTGTGCGTGCATGCATATACATATATACACACATACTTGCACATAATCTATACACACAGCACACATGTACAAATGATCAAATTAATCATCTTATTAATGTTTTTACAGATAGTAATATTCTGCCACTTGCCCCTTCCAGACCACATACACACACACACACACACACACACACACACACACACACACACTCTATGCAAGACAAAAGCCTCAGGCATGTAGCTGCACCCTATTAGCAACGCTACCTCCTCCTCTGTCTTTTTCCTCCTTTTCACTCTCTGGAAAGCACAAATCCTAATCACTCCCTTCCACGAAAGAGAATCTCGACGCCTCCCCCAAGAGCTCTTCCTGTAATCTGACAGCCCCGCAGCCCCCATGTGCTGAGATCAATGCATCGGGCCTTCAAAGGCTCCCAAACTGGAGAGCAGGCAGCCCACTTAAAAACGCTGCTCAGGCAGTGATTCAGAACTTGGGAGTGGGGGTTACTCAGTGTTTGGGATTTGACGGCATCATACACACAACATGCCCAGGGATCAGAGCTGTGGAACAAATTCAGCTCAAGAGATGAAAAATCATCCTTTGGTGCTGACAACATCTGTTTTATTTTGAAGAGTTGCTAAGGAGAGTTCTGGTTGGGCCAGCATTGTTCCAGTTCAGTACCTCCCTGTATGTTGACACATGGTTTGGATGGCAGGAAAAAAGGCTCCCAGATAAACTTTGTTTCATGAGACATTGAAGGACTGCCCTGCTAAAGAGGGTGACTATGTGGCACATGATGGATAGAGTGCCAGGCCTGGAGTCAAGAAGACTCATCTTCTTTAGTTCAAATCTGGGCTCATACACTTACTAGCTGTGTGACCCTGGGCAAGTCACTTAACCCTGTTTGCCTCAGTTTCCTCATCTGTAAAAACGAGCTTGGGGAGGAGATGGCAAACTATTCCAGTATTTTTGCCAAGAAAACCCCAAATGGAGTCACAAAGAATCAGACACAGCTGAAAACAAAGGAACAACAAACACACACCACATAGGCTGAAGATGACTTGAGGAGGGAGAGGCATTCAGGGCACAATTCTCTCTTACCTACCTTTTCTTTCCTCTGCCTCTCTGTAGTTACGTTAAAACACGGAAAGAGCATGACCTAATGGACAGGACACTGCACTCGCAGAAAGACCCAGGTTGAAATCCCACCTTAGACATCTATTTGTCATGTACCGATCGTTCACCAAACCTCTCTAGGCCTGTTTCCTCAACTGTAAAGTGTGGGTGTTGCACTCTTTGACCTCTGAGGTTGCTTTCCGCTCTAGATCTGTGATCCTATGAACACTCCTTAGCTTGCAAAATAAAGCAATGGATTCCCCACCCCAGCCAGGGAAGGCAGGCCCATGGGACAAAAATGTTCAGTATAGGAGGCACAGAAATAGGCAAAGGGGTCCGAACTGCTATGAACTGACAACAGTTGATACTTCTGGTTAGAAAACAATCACGCAGCTGAGGAAAAGTTAAGTAGGTTTAATTAGTAATAATGATAATCACTGGCATTGACATAGCACATCAAAGTCTGCCATGTGCTCTGCATTCTGTTATCTCCTTTTCCTCATGATACTACTTAGGTACGCAATACAAGGACTTTTATTTGAGTTTTACAGATGAGGAAACAGGTTCTGACAGGTTACATGACTTGTCCAAGATCAAACAGCAAGTAAATAAATAAGGGACAAAACCAACTTCAGAGAAGCCAAAGGATCTCAATGGGCATTATCTCTGATGACCCTGAATTCCCTTTGCTTGTGCCCACATGGGCCCTGGGCCCTGGGGTTTATACCAGGCAGAGGAAAGGCAATCCTGATCATCAAAGTATTGGTGATATCACAGGCTTAAAGCAGTGGAATGTGAGTTTCTTGCTTAATGACAACCACCCACATTTGTATAGAGCTTTAAGGCTTATAAAGCCCTTCCTTACAAGCACCTTGAAAAGTGGGTTGTAAAGGCACTGTTATCCTCACTTTTACAGATAAGGAAACAGAGGCTCAAAAAAATGAAGTGACTTAGCCATACCACCAAGTTAATGTTGCAGTGGGGATTTTTAATCCAGTTCTTTCTTCACATTAGGTCCAGTACTCTTTGCACTGCGGTAGGCTGCTCTCTTCAAAATTATAGTGCAAAAAGGGCACGTCTAATATCTCTCTATCAGGCTTTTTTAAAAAAAAGACCAATATGTATTGGCCAAGCAGAAGTCCTGAATCTGAAGCATGAAGGGAATTGTCTGTATTGTCTCCCCTTCGTTGGAATACCCTCCCCTTCAGTTTGAGGGGAGGAGAAGGAGGAAAAGAAAAAGGGCAAGCCGACCTCTTTCAATGCCCACTTCATTCAGCCTGGCTAGTTTCACTTGGAATAACAATGAAAAGAGAATTTAAGAGGGAGTGTTCAAGAATTTGGGGTTATTTCAGCCTAAAGACTAGTTTGGGGGTAGAGCTGTGAGGAAGGAAGGAAACTAAGGGGAGAAGAAAGGAGAATAAGGCTTAATCTTCTTCAGTGTACATGAAAAGTTAAGAGGTAGGGGACTATGGGTGTGAAATAATGCATATAATGTTGGATTTGGCTTGTTTAGATCAAACTGGTTCTCACCCTTCCCTCAGCCCTTACCCCTTTTTTATTCTTAGTTATAAGGGATGACTCTGGGTAGGGTGTATGTTGGGAAATAAAAGTGATGTAAAAGATATCAATAATCATTTTTTTAAAAGTTGTGACATGAGAGCTGACAATTCAAATTTCTAAAGCACTTTAAAGTTTGCAAAACACTTCCCTCAGAGTCTCCATGTATCTAAGTAACGCAAGTATGGTTCTCCCCATTTTGCAGATGAGAAAATGGAAAGAAAGCTTTGTTATCTCTCGTTTTACATTTGAGGAAATGGAAGTGGGAGACTGGCTGAGGGTGAGCTGAGGGTTACACGGGCTAAGATGTGAATCTCAGTCTGTGCATTCTGGCCCCAGTGCTCTTCCTTCTCCACCACATAGAGAGATGAACACTTCTGGAAGCAATCCTTGGATCATCCTTGTCTAGTTTTAGCTGGACCAGCCAAGGTCGCTAAAATACTCTGACAAAGTACCTGGGCTCCCAAACCTGACATCGAAGAATAAAATATCTCTAGATTCTGGGGGGACTCAAAGGAAAATCCGGTCCCTCTTAAGTGAGGAAATCCTCTCATGTTTTTTTCTCTCTGCTTTGGGCTTTTGGAAAAGCACCAAGATAAACTCAGAGTCCCTGCTCCAGCTCCTAGGAGTTGCAGGATAAGGGAAGAAAGAATGATACGCCATCCTTTCTCTGATGAGGATTCATTTCAAAGAGCCATTCAGGAACACCCTGATGCTATAAATCTGAGCAACAAAAGGAGATTAAATTCCCTCCAATGAATTCATTGAGACTGAGGCAACATTATCTAAACACTTCCCTTGCTTTCTAGATTCAGGCTCAGTCAGTTTGGTTTCATCCCTGGCTGAGGACATACCTGGTCAAAAGTTCATTTCTGCTGATGTGTGGGAAGCCAAAATAAAGCAGATCCCCTTAATATGCCCATGGGAACGATTATGCCTGAGGAGGAGAAAAGCCCTTTTCATGAATTCTATTGATAACCAAATCACTTACCCGGCAAGGTGACCTCCACTCCAGCTGGTTCAGACATCTTCTCAGCCACCTTCTGCCAGGTCCTGTTATGCCTAGGTGCCCAGAGAGCCACATGGCAGAAATAGTAGCCAGAGTTTTCTTTGTTAGCATCTCGTACTAGCAGACGGTATGAGTGCATATCCACACGATTTAAGGTAACTGTCAATGGGCTGTGCACCACGGAATTGTGGTCCATGCTTGCCAAAATGTGTGCATTAGGCAAAGAACTGTCAGGTGCCTTGCTAAAGTACCATGTGACCTCAGCCTGGATATCATCCTTCTGATCAGTTGCGATGCTGCAGGTAAGGTCCAGGTCTTTTCCTTCAGTCACAGACACATTATTCTTGGTGACAGTTGCTCTTAAGGCTTAAAAATTAAAAACAATATTGAGAAATCCTGATAAATCAGATTATTCAAACCTCAGATTAATTTATTTTTAGATTTTTTAAAATATATTTATTTCATTAAATATTTCCTAATTATATGTAAAAAAGATTTTTAACATTCATTTTTTAAAAAACAAGAGTGCCAAATTCTCTCCCTCCCTCCTCTCCCTTACCCCTTGAGAAGACAAACAATAAAATTTTTAGACTTTTCTTAACAAAATTAAGGAGAGACTTCACAGGTACCCCAAAATATCTGTTGGATAAAATGTATTATGTTCTCTTTTACTCCTTTATGAGGCTTAGTATAAAAAAAAAAAACAAACCTTTAAAAAAAAGATTAAATTACCTCCTCCAACCCAGGGAAAGTGTGGACTATAACTTTGGCAATTTTAGAGACAAAGGACAACCCAGGATCAGCTGGGACTGTACGTTAGTCTGAGCAGTGATGCTCTCTCCAGCACAGAGAAAGGAAGAATTCGGAGCAAAGGGGCCAAAATGGTGAGAAGCCAGATGACTTTCCTTATAAGTCTTCAACGGTGTGACTTCATAACAGGGTCAGTTCCAAAAACATTAGACATACCCACATACCAATGAAATATAAAACCAGATGATAAAGTTCTAGATATATAATTTTTATAACTTAAATCCACCCCACTTCATTAGTGTGGTTCATCAAGAGTTGACTATATTTGGATATAATATTTGAGGTATCTTGTGTTATCCAACGGCAGCCTCACAGATGGAGTTTCCACTCTTTGCTTCCAAAGCTTTCCACTTACTGATACTTTAGTCTATCTTTTTTTAAAAGAAGTTGAACATCTGTAATCTCAGTACAACAACACTCAGCCTACTGATGATGATCTGGAAACAATTACACAGATGAGAAATAACTAACTGTTCCCGAGAGGTTAATGGCTCAGCGTATCCCTATGGTTCTCTGGCAAGAGTTATTCAGCAGCAACAGCTGTACCCAATGAGTAGGACAAAGTGAGGTTGGTGCCCAGCTGAGGGAGGGAAGGAATCCTAACCCAAAAAGCTCAGGCCTGCCCGAGTGAACGACTTTCATCTGAATCTAAACAAAACCTGAAATACATTTCAAACAAGATTTTCAGGCCAGTTTCAAAGTCTATTTAGGTAAGAGAGAATGAGAAACAAGCCTTAAGTGTTAGAGAAAGGGAATGCCATAGGGCTAGTTCCCATTTCTGGATAGAAATAAAACACATATACATATATGTGTGTGTGTGTGTGTATGCACATGGTGTATATAATTGCACATACATGTGTCCATGTGTATATGTGTGTGTATGTACCTTCTCTCTTACACCATCTAAAAGGCTTAAATGAAGATTAAAGCAGCCTTAAAAGTTGAAAGAGATAAAAATCTCCAGTTTTTCCTAACTCATGTTATGGTTATACCCTCCCTCATCCATCCTGGAAGGGAATGGGCATTTATATAGTGCTTACTAGATGCCAGGCTGAAATCAAAACTAAATGTTTTCATGAATATTACCTCATTTGGTCCTCATATCAGCTCAGGGAGGTGGGTATTTGCTATTATTACTCTCACTTTATAGATGAAGAACTGAGGCAAACATGGTTAAGTGACTTGCCCAGGATCACACAGCTGGTAAGCGTCTGAGGCTGGATTTGAACTCAGGTCTTCCTGACTCCAAACCCAGCACTTTGCACTATGGCACCACCTTGCTGCCTCTAATCATCTAATGATTTCTTGCCACCAAAGACAGACTATGACAGGGAGCACAGGAAGGCAGGGCCTTGTGGAATGTGGCAGGGAGGGTCTTGGTTCAGACAAGCACGTGCACATTTCTTATGGCACCTTGCCAGGCCCTCCTTTAACCCCATCCCATTCTACTGTGTCTCAGACTTATTTGTGTACATGTTGTAGCCTTCTCTATGAAACGGTGAGGTCTTCCTAGAACCCACACACATCCTCGCACCCCCAGCACCTACCACACTGCCTTGCACATCACACTTAGTAAATTTTGAAGGCAAAAGTCCTAGTACTCTTGTGACACTTTTATTAATTCAATAGAAAATTCAATCTTCTGCCATAGCTCATATCAGTGAGTAGGAAAACTTAGGGTGCTACAGCTTTAAAATCACAATTATGATTTCTTTTAGCTGTAAGACATAAACCTGTATTTACGTTGTTCTTCAAGCACACAGTGACTTCTGCTTCTTTTTGACTTTTCTCTTCTGTAAACAGGCCACAGAGCAAGATCACTACCTACCAACAGATGGGGAACATATGGCCATTCCTTGCTCTGGGCATAGAGTCTTTGATGGAGGGGAGAATTTGAGGGTGGCAAGGACTTAGAGAGAACCTACCCTCTTTTAGAAAAAGCATGGAAGAGACTTGAGTGTGTTTGTACACAGCATGGAAAGAATTGGTAGATTGGGAAAAACTGAAGATTAACAATGGGGTAGAGATAATATTATCAGTCAGTCAACAAGCATTTATCAGGTGCCTCCAATGTACCAGGCACTCTGCTAAGCACTGGGGATAAAAAGAAAGCCAAAAACATGGTTCCTACCTCAAGCAGCTCACATTCTAATGGAGGAGACAATGTGCAAACAACTACATACACACAAGATATATAAAGTGTAAGTGGAGGCAGTCTCGGAGGGAAAGCATGAGCAATAAGGGGGCCAAGAAAGGCCTCTTGTCAAAAGTGGGATTTCAGTCGATTCTAGAAGAAAGCAAAGAAAGCCAGTTGGTGGAGGTTAAGAAGGAGAGCTTTCCAAACACGGCAGACTGCAGTGCAAGGTCATAGAGTCAGGAAATGAACTGTTTTGTGGGAAGAACAGCAAGGCCACTGTTGATGGATTGTAGAGTACAAGAAGGGCAGTTAGGTGGTACCATAGTGCATAGAGCGCAGGGACTGACTCATCTTCCTGAGTTCAAATCTGGCCCCAGACACTTACTAGCTGTGTGATCCTGGGCAAGTCACTTAATCCTGTTTGCCTCAGTTTCCTCATCTATAAAATAAGCTGGAGAAGGAAATGGCAAATCACTTCAGTATCTTTGCCAAAAAAAAAATCCCAAATGGGGTCATGAAGAATTGGACATGACTGAGACGAATGAACGACAACAAGTAGAAAAGTACATGAAGGGAAGTAGAGATGAAGACTAGAAAGGTAGGAAAAGGTCAGGTTGTGAAGGGCTTTAAATGCCAGAGGACTTTGATCCTAGAGGCAAAAGTGGGAAACACTGGAGTTTACTGAACAGGGGAGGACATGGTCAGATTTGCACGTTAGGAAAATGACTTTGACCATGAGTGGAAGGTGGATTGGAGGGAGGAGAGAATTGAAGGCAGGGAGGTTGGGAGTAATCTGCTGGAGAATATGGGAGGGGACTGATCTATTTGAAAAAGAAGATGGCACAGGTTTATATAGAAAGTCAATCCACAGATAACATGGTAACTACTAAGAAGATCATGAATAAAGGAAGTAGTACTGTCACTGACAGTTTAAAGACCTTCCCTAGCCTATCATGTTGGTTCAACTATGGGGCACACTTTACCCACCACCTTAACTCTTACAAAACCTAAGTGTGGCCTATAATTTATATTTTTCAATGTACTTATTTCAGTTGTAAGGGATATCAGGGGTCACCTGGGTAGGAATCCTCTCTCCCACCGTCCTAGACAAAAACTTATCCAGCTTTTGCACAAAGACCTCCAGGGATGGGGAACTTTCTACCTCCTAAGGCAGCCCATGCCATTTTTACATAGCTCTGTTAGGAAAAGATTACCTCCAGCCAAAGTCTGTGTCTATGCTGATCTTACCAGTTGCTACCAGTTCTATCCTCTGGGATCAAACAGAAGATGACTAATCCCTCTTCCTTGCAAATAAAGACAACTATTATGTGTCCCCTGAGTCTTCCCTTCTCGAGGATAAGCATTCCCAGCTCTTTCAGCTGGCCTACCAGAGAGGAATGGTATTTAGACCCCTCATTGCCCTATTTGCCCTCATGGAAAACCTCCAGCTTCCTCCTAAACTGTGGTGCCCAGAGATGAACTCAATAATTCATTTGTGTTCTGCCCAGAGCAGGGTACAACTAAACTATCACCTCTTTAGTTCTAGGCACAATACCTCCATTAATGCAATCTAAGATAACATCAGCATCTTTGACCGCACATGTCAATCACCATCTTTTTCCCTTTCAAAAAGACTTCAGCTTAGAATTAGGTGGAGGGTTATATTTGAAAGCCACCTGCATCTGCTCCTTAAATCCAATGGCTATAGTGTGGAAAGACACTGTAGAGGGAATGCTGGATCTGGAATGAGTAGATATGGGTTCAAATTAGCCACTGTCACTTCCTGCTTGGATGACCAACTTCTCCGAGCTTCAGTTTCTTCATCTGTAAAATGGAAGGGTTGAACTAGATGGTCCCTGAGGTGTCTTCCTGTTCTAAATCTACAATCTATGAACACTTTTAAATTTAATCTTTATTATTAGTATTTTCTCCATCACTTTAATTCTACGTAATCAACAAAACAATAAATCAAACCCTGATTTATAGCATTTGCTGATTTCTAAGGTGTAAATGCTCATACTGAAAATTTCACAGTTGGTACTATGAGCAAGTATGAGTTGGCTCCAGCATACATACCCTTGCCCCATGTTAGTATAATTCTGCCTCCAAAGGAAATGTCTTAGAATAATGGAATTTGATATTTGGAAAGGCCTTAGAGGTCATCTAGTCCAATTCCCTGCCACGCCCACTAATTCCTCATTAGAGTGTAGGCTCCTTGAGAGTTGGGATAATTTCACTCTTGGTATCTGTATCCCCAACACCAAGCACATGGCCTGGCATACAATTAATGATTGATTGGTAGTATTTTCAAGCCTCTACTCTCTGAGTCCGAACAACATGGCCCTCACGCTTGTGAAAAGAAAACTGAGTCTGACTCAGCCCATCCTCATTTTAAAAAAATATTTAAAGTTGTCATGGGTGGCAAAGTGTACTACATAAGTCTGTAGCATTGAGCTAGCTAGCTATATGCCACAGGGCGGATCTGCCATCTTGAAATAAGAGACCACTCTGTGTAAAGGCTCATATTAAACATCATTATAGGCTGTGTAAGAAGGTAAAGAAATAATTCTTGGCCTGAGGAGCTCCCACTTGGATCAGGAAGGCTCATCTGTAGGAACCTAAGACAGGCTTGGGCAAGTCCATGTAATGTGAGAGGTTACTGGGACAGTCAGATTCATTGGAGTCCAAACAGCCTTGGAGAGAATGAAATGTAGAAGTCAGGGTACAGACATAGAAAGGAATGAATTCAGTGAGCCCATGATGATCATTACTATTGAAAGCCTTTAGTAAAGCTAAGCCTTCTTGATGGCATGACACTGTGCTAAGTACCAGACCAAGAGACACAAACTGCCGTGTGAGTAGAAATGCAAATGGCAGAGAAAAGAATTAACACAGGACTTGAAAGAGCATTCGAACAAATAGAGCATTAGAACAAATGTGAAAGATAGGGAACTCCCAATGTGGAAAATTCTTCCACTAAAGCAGATCACTATCCATCTACCTATAAATTAGTACATAAGCTCTAAGGAGTTGCTTAAGACAAATGTTAGGTGACTTGCCCGGGGTTACGAACTCAGCTGGAGTCAGAATCAGGATTTGAATTCGTGTCTTCGTGACTCTAAGACCAACATGCTATCCACTACATCATGCTGCATTTACTTCAATAGCATTAAAATAAGTAAAGCAAGTTATGTCTCTACCATTGGAGGGCAGAGTGAAGAGTTCCTGCCAGAACCTTCATTTAAGGTGGATGCCTAGGCCAGCTGTCACTTCATTTCCCATTTGGGTCCACTCTTTTGGCCTTTTACGTCATGCCCCCATGCCTGGTACCTTCCCTCTCCCCCTTTTCAGATTCCTTTTGTGTGTTGTCTTCCCCCACTAGATTGTAAGTTTCTTGATGACAGGAATTATCTTTTTTTTTCCTTTTTCTATTTGCATTGCCACCAATTAGCACAATGCCTGACACATAGTAGGTATGTAATAAAATTTTTTGACTGACTGTACCATGTAAAAGCAATAGAAGTGGATGCAGTTAGTGGCATGGAAAGCCAGCCAGGAATCACAGGAATTTCCTGTTTAAATGAAAAAGACCTTATCAATTTGGAAACAGCTAAACAAATCGTGGCACATGAATGTAACAGAGCATCACTGCTCTGTAAGAAATGATGAATATAGGAAACACAGAGAAGCATGGGAAGACTTAGAGGAACCAATATAGAGTGAATTAAACAAAATCATGCACAATGACAATAGAAATAGAAATAGCAAAAAAAAATTAGTGACCGAACCAATGTGATAATTGTAAAGAATAAGCCTGGTGTTGAAGAGATGAGAAAATGTACCTCCCTCTCCTATTTGTAGAGGTGGGGGCCAATGGGCGTGGAAGCTCCTACATACTGTCAGACTCAGTTGATGTGACTGTTGGTTGCATGAAATTGGTTTTTCCCCACTTTCATTTTTTCTTATTCTTTGTTACAGGGAGTGGCTCTCTAGATATGAGAAGGGAGAAAGTTATAGGTAAAAATGAAAGTGATGTAAAAACAAAAGACATGATTAAAAAATGAAAAGAAAAAATGGACTGGACTAGTGACAGTAATCTTGAATTCAGGAAGATACTCAAGTGGAAAAGACTCCCTTGAGATATGGAGGGTTTGCCCTCACTTGAAGTCTTTGAGCAGAAGCTGGAGGGCTATTTGTGGGCTTTTTATAGGGAGGATTATTTTCAGGTATGTTTTGGAATAGATAGGTCGTCAGTGAGGCCCTATCCATCTCTGGAATTCCTTTATTCTGTAATTCATCAGAGAAACATTCATGGAGATACAAGTGAAGTTCAACCAGATGTGCTAAGATAACATTCCATTTTTAAAAGACCTGGAAATCTCTTGAAAGAGTACGTGTATTGAGAGGTTTATTGTCCTTTGGGGTATATTTCACACAAGGAGGAACCTCATGTTTGTGCTATGTGCCAGATTCACGTTCAAGGGAACTGAAGGCTTCTTGAAGGTAGAGACAGACAAAAGGAGAGAGACAAAAATCTGGGCTCTGAAAGGCAATCCTTACAAGAAGTCACATGTGCTAAAGCCATAAGTATTCACATCTTGATGCACCTGTAAATATATACTTCCTTCTATACGGTCCTGATCCATAAAGTAAATGGGACAAAGGATGACAATAGGACCAGAGATTTCCCAGAGAGGCATGTTTTACCATTCACAAAATAAAGCATACCTATTTAGAAACTTCTGGTGTACAATTCCCTGACATCACACTCAGGCATTATATTGTATTAACCAATATTGTGTTTACCAATACAATAATCCATAGGCACCTTAAGAAAGTTATACCATGTCCAGCAACATTTAGATACGTAACTTTCATATATCTGTTAAGATTTTCACCACTGAGCTAGACAGATCTAATCAGGAACCCTAAGGCAGGGGTCCCCAGTGGGCTAATCAAGAAAATTGAGCTTGATAACAGGCTACTATCCATCATTCTGGACACATTATGGTATAGTGGAAAAAGTACTGGTTCTGAGGTCAGAGTACTTAGTTCCCACCTCTAATGGTAACTTACCTGTGTGACCTTGGGAATCATGTCCCTTCTCTGTGACTCACTTTCTTCATCTGTAAAAATGAAGGGGTTAGACTAAATGGCCTCTGAGGTCCCTTTCAGCTCCAGACCTGATTCTATGATACTATGCTTGGCTCCACATGCCTTACTGGGACTTTAAGAAGTAAGGCAAAAGAAAAAGGGGTATGGTGGTGGTAGCTTCCATCATACTCAGAGACTGAGTCTCTTCTGTCCTCCTTTCTTCTCCTCAAGTCTGGTCAACTTAAAACATCATAGGATCACAGATGCAGAGCTAGAAGGGGCCTCAGAGGCCACCTATTTCAATCCCCTCATTTCACAGCTGAGCAAAAAGAAGCCCAGAGGGGTTAAAGGATTTGTTAGAGGTTGCATTTTAAGTGAAAAGCCTGAATAGCTTCTTATCACAAGCAGTGACAGTCTTCTGGTCTAGGATATGACATCATCGCTGACCCAGAGGGAAGATACACACACATATACAGACGCTGGAAACCCACCTGTTGGCTGGATTGTCACAGTGGCAACATCCACACTTTTCTCTTGAATTTCTTGCCATTTACCTTTCTCTCCAATCCACTCACTGACCACACATCTGTAGGTCCCCTGGTCTATTGGCAGTGCCCGAGACATAAACAATCGGTAAACATCCTCTGCGGTGGTATCCAGACGCAAATCTCCACTCTGGTAACGGCTTTCATACTGTGGGCCAGGATGGAACCGATTCTCATGTGTCAAGGAGAGGATTTTCTGCCTGGCAGGGCCACGGTGAAGCTCCCACGTCACAGACAGGTGTGTATGTTCCAGGGAGGCAGAAGAGGCTGAGCAATGGAGTTCAAATGAGTCCCCGTCCCTTAGGCGCAGGGAGGACGCAGGTTGGGATTTTGAGCTCACTTGCAGGGCATCAGCAAGCACTGTTCCAACAAAACAAAACTGTTAGAAACACCCAGCCTGCTATGTAAAAGTTTGAGACCAATTCTGCAAGCACCAGGCATTTTGGCCTTTCCGTCCTTGCTGGAAGCTCCTGGCCCTAGGGCCACAACTGATGGGGCTCACAGCTCCAATACCAGCCAGGGTGTAGATGGCTTCCTCTTCTCCTTCCCTGAATCAAATACTCCAAAGTCCACATGTGGCCTCAAGGCCACAGGTTCCCCACCCCTGCTTCAAACTCTATGCTCCCAGTACCCATTCCCTTCCACCTACCCATGAAAAATACCCCATTTATGATGTGGGAGTTTATTAGCACATTTAAAAAATTACTCTATTGTGGTCCAGATGATGGAGAAGGAACCCTAATTCTAGCAGTTTGCAATGATGATAATCTTAAGTTCTGCTCCAGTGCCATCCTTGGGGCTTTTCAAAGAGAGTGTAGAATAAAAACAGGAGAGAGGATTAGGAAAGCCCCTGATCTGGAGTTTACCATTATGCTCCCTCTTAATCCTGCCTCCAAACCCAAGGGGGTGGGGAGGACCTGCTCTGAAGTCAATCAGTGAGAATTTGCTGCTCCCCTGCATAGTCTGGCATTGTCCCAGTAGGGTGGAAGCTCCCTGTGGACAGAAATTGTCTGGCTTTTGTTTTTTACACCCCTGTCACCTAGCAGAGTGCAGGGCACACAGTAGGCATTTAATAAATGTTAGCTGACTAATCTAAGTGACCATTGGTTGAGATGCATTTATGTATAGTGAATACTACAATTCTTTCAGTCTTAAAATCAATTTCTCTCTCTCTCTTTCTCTCTCTCTCTCTCTCTCTCTCTCTCTCTCTCTCTCTCTCTCTGTGTGTGTGTGTACTAGCTCATTTTCCAGGCTGGGGGGATGGGAAGGAGGAATTCCATGGTTCAGGAAGGAGGAGGTCTAGATTGCTTCTAGATTCCCTTCCAGCAACGATTCTAACACAAAAACTGTTCTGATTGGACGACTGGGCACCTGGTGATAATTTTTTCAAGGAATATAAACTATTGTAAGGCTTCCTTATGGGATTTTCCACGTAGATGGGAGGGGTACATGAGGAACAGAAGAGGTGGAAGCATGCAATGGTTTCTCTGCCTTGAGCCATTCGTGTTACCCAATCCACTTAATTGCATCCAATTTGAAACTTGGGCATCAGTGGACATTGGTCCAGCTCTTCCTATGAACTAAAATGCATACCTTCCAAGCCTTCTTCCCTACTCAGGGAGCCCTTCCCATCCCCCTTTAATGCTAGTGCCTTCGATTCATTGTCTTCAGTTTATCCTGTATGCAGCTTGTTTGTACATTGTTGTTTCTCCTTCATTAGACTGTGAGGCAGGGACTGCCTTTTGCCTTTCTTAGTATCTCTAGTATTTAGTACAGTGTCTAGCATATAGTAGACAATGAATAAATGTTTACTGACTGGCCATGCTGCTATCCCTTTATCTTTTCATTATTATAATTATTTGACAATCAACTAGGTGGTACAGTGGCTAGAACACGGGGCCCAGAGTCAAGAAGCTCTGAGTTCAAATCTGACCTCAGATACTCACTAGCTGTGTAACCCTGGGCAAGTCACTTAACTCTGTTTGCCTCAGTTTCCTCATCTGTCAAATGAGCTGGAGAAGAAAAAGACAAACCACTCCATTATCTTAGCCAATAAACAAGCACAACTGAACAACATTCACTCTATAATAATAATAATGATAATTAACAATAATTATAAATAGCTAACTTTTATACAGCAATTACTATGTACCGGACACTATGCTAAGTGCTTTTATCCTCACAATAACCCTGAGAGGTAGGTGCAATTATTATCCCCATTTTACAGGCGAGGAAACTGAGACAACAAGAACCTAAGGCTCCCAGTGGGACTCCCTCTTTGAAGGACGTACCTCGCACTTGCACCGTGTCATCATAGTTGCCCTGAACGGTGGCGTCCGTGCTGGGGGTGGAACACTTGTACTGCCCTTGGTCAGCAGCCTGGAGGTTCTGAATGTGGAGTTCTACGGCGTCATTGCCGATCCGTCTCAGCTGGATCTCCCCTCTCTGCAGCCGCTCCCTGTATGGCTGAGCTGTGAAAGCCGCCTCCCACGTGCTCACTATCTCCACAAAACGGGTCCCCGAAGATGAGAAGCTCCAATCAAAGTTCTGCTCGCTGGGGCCGTCATAGTCACTGACGTTGCAGGGGATGACCAACTCTGTACCCTCCACTCGGACAAGGTCCCCAGTGGGGATCTTCACGATGCGCCCCTGGCAAACAGCTGCAATGAGAGGGAAGGAAAGATGGACGTTCAGTCACCAAGGCACACCAGGGACGGAGAAGATGGGCTCTGGGAAGTTCTCATGCCTCCACACTACATAAGGACCTCCCAAGATCCTGAATCTAAGAGACTTTGGAACACAGATGCTTCCTGCCCAGGGCCTAAAGCCATCACACCACGGAGGTACTGCCTGGCAACTACTCCTGAAGGTGTGACTGTGAAAACTGCTAAAGACCCAAAAGAGGAAATTCTTGCCATCAATGATTCAACATCAAAAACCCATATGATTTTTACCAGTGGAAATGAATTTATGAAAAGGCCTGCCCATCTGCTTTGCCTTTGCACCCCAAGGACCATGAGACCTTTCCATCTGACTTGCAACTGAAACCTTCTATATGGCTTGTCTTCCCCATTAAAATGGGGGCCCCTAGAGAACAGAGGCTGTCTTACTGTTCTATTTGTAGCCTCAGTGCTTAGTCCAGTATTTTTTTTTTTACATTCCAGTCATTTTCAGTTGTGTCCAACTCTTCGTGACCCCATTTGGGGTTTTCTTGGCAAAGATCCTTGAGAGGTTTGCCATTTCCTTCTCCAGCTCATTTTACAAATGAGGAACTGAGGCAAACAGGGTTAAGTGACTTGTCACACGATAAGTGTCTGAGGTCACAATTGAACTCAGGTCTCCCAGACTCCACACTCTTTCCACTAAGCCACCTACTAAGCCCTTAATAAATGCTTTTACATTCATTCACTTATTCACGAGATAAAAACCACCACAATGGGTACCATAAGGAAGAAATGCTTTCAAGAATCATTTCATCAAAGTTTAAGAATTGTACCAAGTAATGTCCATTCCAATCAGTGAATTCCACATGCTCAGTTTGCTAAGATTGACAAAGAAAGAATCTTAAGTGTACCCTTTGGGAAAGCTTTGTTTTTTTCTCAGTTATTCTCCAATACACACTCATTCTTTCAGACTTTACCCAAAAGGGAGGGATTCAGTTATCAATTATTTATCCCTCTTCACCCCACCCCTTTCACCTATTTTCTCTTCCAGAGCACTTTCCTGAGGCTAATCAGGACATGATTTTCTTTGACTCATGACAGTTTTTTAATTTGAGAGCTATATCTAATAATAAAATGTTTAAGCAGTGGTTTCCTGGCATGTTTTATAGTTAATGTCAAAAATATGATGAAACTACTGTGTTTTAATTGTCCCTTCTGACTCCCTAATCTAGAAGTAATGATAAAAGGCAAGTAGCTCATAAGGATGCCTCAAATTCCCAATTCTAACCATTCATTTCTACTGGGAAATCTTTTGAAGTCCTCTACAATAACGGGTTAGGTGGGGCACTGGGCAGGGAGGCAAGGCAAGGGAAAGTGAGGCAAAGCTTTTAACTGTTTTGTTAATATCCCAACCTCCTCTGTATATGTGGCTTTGCACACAGCTTGAAGCAAGCAGACACTGGGAGGAAAAAAATCTGAAATTCCCTTGGTATCAATAACCTTCAGGAACAGCTGATAGAGCAAACTTAGGCACATGGGGTTTCTAGATACCTTCAGCATAAGTTAGAGGCTGTACCTGGTCTAGCACCAGAGATGGTAACAGGACTGAGAGTTTCCTGGGTCCAGTGTTCCATACTGGCTTTATTATCTGAACTGTCATGAATTCCCATGTAGATTAAACTCCAAAGGTAAATACAGAGATATGTCCCCTTCAACTAAATATCAGTGATTTGGGGAATGTTCATACTGGTGAAGCACTGAGGTGGCATAGAGAGTATAATGCTAGGCTTGATCTGAACTCAGATCCTGCCTGAGATACTCACTAGCTGTGTGACCCTGGGCAAGTCATGTAATTTCTCTGTGCTTTCATTTACTCATCTGTAAAATGAGGAGGTTGGGCTCAATGACCTCACAGATTCCTTCCAGTTGAAAATCTATGATCTTGTGTTTACTAGTACTGAGAATTAAGAAAGGTCAGTAGATGGCCTGAAGTCCCCATTTCCACTATCTCTGGAACGCATAATCAGGTAATTAACCACTCCCAACCTTGTCCTTAGATTGGTGCTATGGTGGATAGAGTACAAGACTTAGAGTCAGGAGACTCCTCTTCTTGCGTTCAAATCTGCCCCAGGATATGTATTAGCTGTGTGACCCTGGGCAAGTCACTTAACCCTGTATGCCTCAGTTTCCTCATTTGTAAAATGAGCTGGAGAAGAAAATGGCAAACTACTCCATTATCTTTGCCAAGAAAAGCCCAAATGGGGTCATGAAGAGTCAGACACAGCTGAAAGTAATGAACAATAACAATAAACCTTGTCCTTGGGAGGGAAAAGTATTAGGCATCTTGTTCTAAGACACAGAACTACTGATGCAATAAAAATCCCAATACTCAGCCTCGGCAAACAAGGAAAATCATTTGAAGTCAAGGAATACTAATTCATTCATCTGCCTTCCTTAACCCTCTTCTTAAGAATTATGCTTTTATTTCTACTACCATCAATGTTACTCTTATTCAGTATAGAGTACTCGCACAAGTTCTTTGTAATCATTTTTAATCATCGTTCTAGTTTTACTATCCCATTAAGTCCCTCCATACAAGCAGCAAGCTGATCTTCCTCTTCTGAATCATTTGAGATATGTGCCAGCAATTATGTCACAGCCCATCCAGAAAAAAAAAGTCCAGCTTAGACTTCACTTAGAGTTATGACTAAGTTTCTTACCAAAAGATTGACTTTGTTTCTTTTGTGCAAGAGGAACCACAGGAGGACAGGGAGATGAATAAGAGAAAACCTCAGACCTCAAGAGGCTTCACAAACATCCATGGTAGACAAGATAAGATGTGTGAAAAGAATGAGATGTGGAACATAGTAACCACTAAAAAGCATCAGTTCTCTAACGCTAAGGAACTCAGGAGAGGAAGTGGTCAAAGAGAGACTGAGACTTGCCTAAGATCACACAGCAAGCTAGCAGCAGATCCAGAACTAAGCATCCTTTTAACTCTTAATCTAGAGCTCTTTCTTTGGCATTAGAAAGATGGGCTGGAAAGGAAGTGAGTGCTGTGGCACAAGTCAAGGAACCTAGCTCTGCTAACTAAGCTGTGTGATCTGGGCAGATCATTCCATCTCTCTAGGCCTTCGTTTTCTCTTTGGTAAAATGAAGATGTAGAACTGAATTATCTCTAAGATTCTATGATTTTTTTTTTAAAAATTCTATGTTATATAAAGGTACCATGAACCTGAGAAAAAGATGTATTCCTTTTTTATTCCCATTCAATGCTCTCCCAATGCTACAGCTAGGTGTGGTAGTGCGTGCCTGGAATCCCTGCTACTGGAGAGGCTGAGACTGGTGGATTTCTTGAACTAGGAGCTCCAACCTGAAATAGTGTTGATGACAATTGGGTGTTCACACTAAGACTGGGGCTGATATGATGAGGTCCACCATGCAGTGGGCCACCAGACTGCCTAAAGACAGGTGAACCTGTTGGTTGGAACCAGGTTGGAAATGGAGCAGACCAATTGGTACTGGGATAAGACTTGTGAATGGTCTGATGCACCATCCTAGCCTAGGTGAAATAGGGAGATCCAATTTCCTCATCTCCATCTCCCAGTCTTAGGGAAAAAAATTCTATGATCTATTACTATTAATCAATCTATTAATACTGCTAATCTGCAAAAAGGCAGATTTTACCTCAATATTAGTAAAAACTTTCTAACAATTAGAGTGGTACAAAAGTTGTGGGGTAGCTAGGTGGCACCATAGCGCACAGAACACCAGGTCTGGAGTCAGGGGGACTCCTCTTCCTGAGTTCAAATCCATTCTCAGCCACTTACTAGCTGTGTGACCCTGGGAGAGTCACTTAACCCTGTTTGCCTCAGATTCCTCATCTGTAAAATGAGGGGTTAAATCTAGGTGGCTTCTGAAGTTCTTTCAAGCTCTAGCCTCTCCACCCTGCAAAAAAAATTTTGAACATGCTATCACAACTCCCCTCAGTCTCCTCTTCTCCAGACAGAACATTCTTAATTCCTTCAAGTGACCTTCATACAGACTCAAGGCACTTCACCATCCTGATTGCCCTCTTTTGGACAGATACTTCAGCTATCTATGTCTTTCTTAAACTGTGACGGCCAGAACTGAACACAGGACTTCATATGTGGTCTGTCCAGGGTACAGCACAGAGGGGCTGTCACCACCTTATTGCTAGAAATCGTGCCTCTCTCACTGCAGACCAAGATCACACTAGCCTTTTTTGGTTGTGATATTGCATTACTGATTCATGTTGAGTTTATAGTCCATTAAAATCACCAGGTGTTTTTCCCCACAACAAACTGATAACTATGCCTCCCCTATCCTGTATTTCAAAGTTGATTTTCTGAATCCAAGTATAAATCTATACATTTATCCCTACTAATTTTCATCTTATGAGACTCAACCTAGCATTCTAGGCTGTTATGATCCAGGACCCTTTCTGGATCCTAACCCAAGTAATTAAGTGCACTAGCTAGCCCTCCCCACCCCCACCCAAGCTCACTGTCATCTACATATCTGATGTCTTTATGTCTTTATGCAAGGCAGAGAGGCCTCTGGCTAGAGATGAATGAAGGAAGGCTTCAAGGAACCTTTGAGCTGGGACACAAAGAACAGAAGGATTTCAACAGGTAAAGATGGGGGAGAGAAGGGAGTTCCAGGCAGAGGGAACAGTACAAGCAAAAGCACAGAGGTAGAAAAGCATGAGTTATCTTCCTGAAGTAATATAGTTTGGCTAAAGGATAATGCATAGGAAATCAAGGGGAGATAAGACTGAAAAAGAAAGTTAGAAAGAGATCAACCATCAACTCTGAATGCCAGGCAACTGAGTCTGAAGGTAATTCTGCAGGCAATGGAGAGCCCTGAAGATTCTGACATATGAGAATTACCAGATCAGAAATGGGCTTTAGGAAGATTAATCTGACAGCAATATATAGAAGTGATAAGGAAGAAGAGAGACTAAAAGGAAGGGATATTGTACTGCAATGATTCAAGTAACAAATAAAATAGAGAGGACTTGAACTTAGATGGGAAAAATGAGAAAATTAAGGGGAACACTCCACCAGAGGCATTTTTGAAATAGTCTCAATGTATTTTAGCAACTGATCAGATGTGAGGGTCAAAGAAAAGGGAAGAATCAAATATGAAGTCAAGATTTCCAGAGTGGGTGACTAGGAGGATGGTGACAGCATAAATAAAAATAGAGAAGTAGGTAAGAACTGGGATTTTTCTTGATAATTTTTTTTTTTTGTGACGGGGAGGCAGGACAGAAGCCCAGAGGGAAATCAAATTCATTTTAGACACAGAGTTTAAGATGTTGGTGGGACATCCAGGTAGAGTTATCCAACAGGCAGCGAGAAATTTGAGTCCTGAACTCAAGAGAAGTTGGTCTAAGGATAGATAGGAAATGGTTTTGCTTTTTTTTTTTTTAAATCCCTAGCAATTAAGACAGTGCCTGGCACACAGTACTCAATAAATGTTTACTGGCTGATTAATAAATGAGATTGTTAAGGGATAGAGTATAAGGAGAGAAGAGGGCCAAGAACAAAACCCTGAGGAACATTTATATTTGGAAGGCTGAAGAAGATTGAGAACAGGAGACCAGAGAGGTAGGAGAAACAGGAGAATGCTATTGCCCAGGGGAGGAAAGAGTTTCAAGGAGGACGACGTGGTCAGCAACGTCTAACGAAGCGGGCCAGTCAGAAAGGATGAGAATTGATTAAAGCCCACCGGCCTTGATGACTGGTTAGGCAGCAATGACCTTCAAGAGAACAATTTCAGTAAAAAGTTATCTGGTTGGGAAGAAGGCAAGGGGTACAGGAGTGAGTGGTAAAGAAGCAACGGGAATGAAGGCAGACGATTCTTTCCAGAAAGTTCATCAGCAAAAAGAAAGCAACGGGTCAGTATTTCAATGGGGTACCAGGATTGAGAAAGGGTTTTTCCTTATAGGAGAGACTTGAGTACATGTGTAGGCAGCTAGGAAGGAGGAAGTGGAGAGTAAAAGACTGAAGATACAAGAAAGAGACGGGCTGACTTGAAAGAACAAGGTTCTGAAGGACATAGGAAGGGATGAGGATCAAAAGTACAAGAGAAAGGTGAGTTTTGGAGAGAAGAAGGGAAACTTCTTCCTAAGGCAATAGGGAAAGAAGAAAGATGAATGAAGAATCAGAGAAATGTTGAGGAAGAGAGGAAGTTGAGAGTTCTCATGTTGGATAGCCTCTACCTCAATTAAGGTTGGAAGTGAGGTCAAATGAAAGAGACAAAGGATAGAGGTGAGGACTTTAAAGTGTAGGGTAATAAGGAAATCAACATGGATCATTAACAAAAAGTTTGTGGAGCTTACGTGTACTCATTTTGACCTTTTCTTGGTATACAGTATGAGATGTTGGTCTATACCTAGTTTCCGCCATACTGTTTTTCCAGTTTTTATCAAATAATGATTTTTTTTTGGTTCCAGATGCTTGGATCTTTGGGTTCATCATATATTAGAGTAGCATTGTGATGAGGAGCAGTACGGGTCTTGCTGAAGTTATCAAATATCCACTGACGGTAGTCTCTTGTGAGCCCAGATTAGGGTTTTGTTTTTGGTTTTGTTTATGCTTTAGATCAACATTCAGCAGCCCAGGAGCACAGCAAGGACAATTCATAGTGGGAATAAGCGAGGGGAAAATGAAGCAGCCAAGAGACACTAAGGAAGGCAGAGTTGAAATGGCTGCCCATAGGACAACAAGGGGGAGGGGAAAGTGGCACAGAAGATTCTTAAGGGAACAGAAGGCAGAAAATTGACAAATTGGGGAAACAGAGGAGGAGAGGTGAATTAGCCAGAAGATTTAACGAAGGCAAGAAGAAGGTACAACAGGAGTAGGTGAGAATGGTAAGAAAGATTGTGGTCAGAGAAGGAAATTTCAGGGTTTGAGATCCTTTGCGGAAGAACAGTTCTGAGTGATGACAAGGTCCAAGGTGTGTCCCTGAGATAATGACAAAGTTTATTATTCTCCCAGGAGGTCAGGTTACATGAGGCACTCCCTCTATTGAGCTTGGGCATGAAGTAATGGGGAAGGGTGACTTCTAGGAACATAGAGGAACTTGAACCTTGTTTCTTCTTATCACCTAAATAGCAATATCTAAGTTGGATCATTAATAAAACCACCATAATAGCCAACACATCCATTTTACAGATGAGTGGATAATAAAACATCTGGCAAATTCAACAGGGAATTAATGAAAGAGCTGAAGTTGTTGATGACTTTTATATTTTAATCTCTTCTGTGGCCAATGAGATTATGGTTCATAAACTGAGATTCTGTTTCACCCAAGAATCCTGGCAATACCTCTACCCATCACACAGAGAAGTCAGAGGAAAGATGTGGGAGGAGATGGCACCCAAGCAATGAAATTTGTGTAAAATGTTAAGAAAAGGATAACCAGCCATATGCTTATGTCCTGCTTGGTAATGAAGGGTGGATCAGATGACCTTTTCAGGTCCCTTTCACATTTAAGACTTCAAGGTGCATGGAGTCAAGGATCATGCCTACCATGTACCCCCGAAACATCTAATATAATACTTATAAATTGTGGGCACTCAGTTGTTGTCCTTCATAATCAAAGAGAACCAAAATGACCGTTACGTCATCATCAATGTACAACGCGTCTAACCGTAACTGATCAGACCAATAGGAGCTCAGAAGGCTCTACTATATGTTGGTCACATAGATTCCATATGAACATTTGAGATGGAGATGTCTCTAAATTTGCACATCTCACATTTCTTTTGAGCTACTTCAAGTCTGCTTTGCTCACAGAGCACAGCACCTTCTTTGATGTAGGCATGGCATGCTGGGTAGTCTTGTGCCAGTGTCTCCCATGTCTCACAGTTGATTCCAAAGTTGTTCAGAGAGACCTTGAGAGTGTCTGTAATAGTAATTAAGGTGGGACTTTTTGCTGTTGACCTTTAATGATTCAGGCCTTTGTTTGAATGGGGCAGATAAAGTGGGATGTTTTTGTATTTCTCAGCACTGAGACAATTGAGAGCCATTGATTTGTATCTGATGTGATATTGGGGGTGGGAAACTTTTCCACACCCAGCCTGGGTGAGGTCAGGATATATAAGTGGCCCTGAACAGGATACATAAGCGCAAAGTTTAGCATTCTCGCTTGGAGCTCTGAGCCACAGTAGGAGTGGTGTGTGACTCTGGGCCAGCTGTTATAATGAGCTCCCTGGTTGTACACCCAGATGTTGATAATTATGAATTGTATTTGGTCTGTAATTCAGGGTGCTGGCTTTTTCCCCTGAATTAGGTGGATGTTATTTGTATGCTGGATTAAAGTAAGGTGGTTAACCCCTTAACGTTGCTTTCCTTAAGTAAAGCAGATCAAAAAGACCTGTGTTGGCAGCTTTCTGGGTGCTGGTTGTTGGTGGATCTTACACCCCCACAGAAGCTGCTAGCTGGATTGTTGATACAGTGTCCTAGTATCTCTTCTTCTGATGTCCATGTGAGCACCTGCCTTCTGCAAGTTCTTCAGAAAACAGTCTTTCAGGCAAACGTTCATATGGCATTTGAACAATGTGGGTACTAAATAAATATTTATTAATAGATGGAATAGCTAGCTTAATAACTACCATCTAGTTCTGAAAAAGCAATTCTCTGGTCACATACCAGAAGTCAAAAGGAGTGGAGGAAAGACAGATCCACAAAGGACACATCACATATGGCCTGGCCTGGGCTAACTCTGACAGCTCCCCACTTGTACCTGCATGCAGCATCCACTGTGTTCTGTATTCTGTTATTTCTTCCTCTATGGATTCTAGAAATAACCTAGATGGGGTAGGAAATAGTTTCCTAATGCTATAACTCATAAGCTTCCACCCATGTGCTTTCCCCCTTGATGATCCGTTGATTATCAGTCACTCAGTCAATTCTTAGTTGGGAGCATAGTGAGAACAATAAGTACAAAACCTTCCCCTCCACCACCATCCTGTCTGTAACACACTCTCCCATCGTTACACACACAGTCCGGGGGAATGTGGGTTTAGGCTAAAAGGGCATGTAGAACAAAAATGTCTAAGAAATCTTGTAACTCCTAGGGGTCATTATGTATGGCCCCCCAGGTTTTCTGCTAGGTTTCTTGAATCTACCTTTCCTCACTGGGTCCAGCCTATCCTTTCAGTTTCATAAGGTCCTTCTCCACTAGAGGCCGGGGGTGGAGAGAGACAGATATCAAGACTAAGGTTGAGTTCAAAGCCAGGTTTCTTCTCTCATCTTCCCCCCAAGTGATTCCTTCTCTGGGGCTTGGCTGCTACATACTAGAAATTGGTCTTTTTCATACTGAACCCACAGGGTATGACTAGTCTCCTCACCCAATCCAAACATACATCCTGTGTGGGGTCATTTCACTTTATTCAACAGCTCTAAACTAAAGGACGGCTAAATTGATCAAAGACTTCACTGAGCCTAAAGCCTCAGAACAATTGACTTAATAGTGAAGTCTCGGTCTTGTTCATACTTCGGATTGAAATCAGCATGCAGCATCTTCTGGTTACTTTATGTGGGGTGGGGTAACTTGACTGACTCATTGACTTCCATCTTGGTAGGAGTCCTCATTACTTTGTCACTTTCAGTACTCTCCGTGCTTAGATTCAATGCTCCAGATGGTCACCAAGTCCCTTGTGCACTGGGTCCCCAGTTCAGCCTTGTCCTATACAAACTCTTTGGGAAGGCTTTGGTAAAAATGACTCTAAATCATTAGCGGTGCTTTTGGAGGCAACCTAAGGCAAGAGCTGGTGCTAAACTAACTGTTGGCAGCCACCTTCCACTCTCCACTGCTCATGCCTGGTTTTTTTTTTCTTCTTTGTTTTCCCATTCTACTATATCCCTTTTTTTCTCTCTGGAGGGCTACAAGTATGAGTCAGGAAGATGAGTTCAAGGCTTGCTTTGATACCTATTAGCTGAGTTATCGTGGGCAAGTCATCTTACTGAATCCCCTCCCTTTAAGCCTCAGTGTACTCATCTGTAAAATCGGGATAATAATAGACCCTACCTCATGGGGGTGTTGTGAGGATGAAATCAGATACAGTAAGGTACTTTGCAAACTTCAAAGTGTTATTTAAATGTCAGCTGTCTGTCTGATCTGTTACATTAGGCTTAAACACGGCACTGACAGGCATGGCTTAGCCCCGGAGGTGACATCCAGGGCTAAGGATGCTGCTTTCTGGTGTCTACATCTATGGGCCCACCTAAGCAGCACAGCAGAGCCTATCTGGCTGCCACCCTGTTATTCAATGTTGCATGCAAGTGAACCGCAAACAAAAGAGTCTGAGTTTATTTACCAATTAAGAGTCCCAACTTGAATGGTGCTGACTCCTGAACTTCCCTCTTTCAACACGCATTCATTCAGTAAGGTGTCATTGTGTGCACAGCACAGTGCCAGGTAACATTAATGAGACAGGGAATCCGTCAATGAAAAAAACCAAGCACCAACTCAATGAAGAAATCAGAGGATTCCAGGGAAGGTAAACGATGGCGGGAAAGGTAGCTCCATCCGAGCTCTTACTATTGCAACCAGCTGAGAACTACGCAATCTTGTTTACCTCAGGAAAACACCTTCCTGCCCCCAATTCTCAAGGAAATGTTCAAAAAAAGCTCCTTGCCAAGAACATTATCCAAAATGAACTCTGGATAGTTAACTCAGCTGAGACCCACAACATCATTCTGGTAGGATGGTTCTCAACACTTCTGTCAAGTGATACAATCTCATTATCCCACAGCCCCAGAATAGCAACATCGGGTTCATTAACGCTTCTGCTTTAAATCTATAGAAAGCCAACTACTTATAAGCTTTGGCTGCCGCTGAATGGTTTCTATTCTAGACATGGCACTACTACCTTTTAAAATACTTAGGCAGATATAATCAGGTGAAGAAAGAAGAGGAGAGATGGGGAGATGAGAATCATCATACATCCTTCATTGGCACCCTTCTCTTTTTTCCTCCAGCCCACAGTGATTTCACTCCCCATCTCTGTACTCTTGGAGCACTGATTGTTTCTATCCCTCATTTAATATTTCAGGACACATTCATTAAAAAACAAACAAAAAACAAAACAAAACAAGGAGGTAGCATGTGCTATCTCTTCCCTAGCTGGATTGTAAACTCCTTAAAAGCAGGAAGAAGGTCAATGTATCCCTAGGGCCTAGCCTAACACCTGGCACAGAGCATCCATTCAAAAGATGCTTCTTGTTGTTGAGAGAATTAGAGACTCATACTGCACAAAGGGCCCTCTGACTGCCTGGCTTTGGCATTGATTGTCCATACAAATTCCTGGGACAAGGGCAAGGACCTGTCTAAGGACACTGAGTAACAAGTGGATATTCTACAGTATGGATTAAACCTGCTCCCAAAAAGACAAATGCTGGAACTAGGAAGCCTGGTAAAGGACCAAGGAGAATTTAGGAGGCAGTGAAGAGAGGAAATTAAAAGAAGAAACTGGGTCTGAGAGAGGAAAGCAATAAGAAGATGCCTTGGGGCCTCCATAACTCCTGGGCAAGAGAAGAAGGTGGAAAGATGAGTTACATTCTCCCTCCGTATGGAATGCCAAGAGACAGAATTAGAAAATCCATATAAGTGACAAGGCAAATCTTCTTAGCCCTTCTTTTTCTATGCTCTAACTCCATCCCTTTCTTAGGATCAAAAATGGAGGGCTGGAAGGGATGTGAAGGATTGTTCAATCCAATCACCTCATTTTACAGATAAGACAATGTGTCCCAGAGAGGTTAAGGGATTTGCTGGAGGTTACACAGGAAGAAAATATCAGGGAGAAAATTCAAAACCAGATCCTTTGGCTCCTAATCTTGCCCCCGCCCCACTGGACCACACTGCCTCTTCTTCACTCTCTCAACCTGCTCCTTCTCAATGAACTAACCAGTAGCTTTCTTATTATGTGCTGGACACAAAGATAATAGATACCATCTCTCATCTTGGAAAGCTTATGTAGGATCCGCTTGTGGATGCATAATACACATAGAATGTTATTGATTTAATTCTGTCCAAATCTCTCGTTTTCCAGATAAGTAAATTGAGGCCCAGAAAGGAGAAATGACTTGAAAAACTGAGATGGACCCAGAGAGACGGCATGGTGGCGGAAAGAAAGTTGGAGTTGGAGAATGACCTAGAGAGTGGGGAGGTAGCACAATGGGTCAAAAAGACCCAAATTCAAATCCTGCCTCAGACACTTTCCATTTGCATCACCTTGGACAAGTTCCTTAAATTCATTTACCTAACTTTTGCAATGTGTACAATGGAGAGGGGGTTGAACCCAATGGTCTCTAACATCCCTTCCAAATCTAAATCTGATCCTATGAGCCAGATACAAACTATGGATCACCACAGTCCTGTGTGACCTTGGACAAGTCATTCGATTCACCTGGGACTCAGTTTATTCCTCCATAAAATGATGAGGATTGAACTAGAAGGCTCTCCATCTGTGATGCCAACTCCAAACCCACTGTTCCCCTCATTATATCCTGCTGCCTCTCATGACAAAATAAAAACAGCTGGGAACACTGCCAATACAATATATAAGCAAACAGAAATATCATATGTAGGGTATGTGCAAGGACTAAGGGTATGGGGTAGGAATTGGGAAAGACTTCACGGAGAGGAGTTTTGAGCTGTGCTTGGGAGACTGAAATGGAAAGAGAGGGCTAGCTGCTAGTCAGAGGGAACAGCAGGAACACAGAGGTGGGAGGGAATATTCAGGACATCCAGCTGAAGTTTGTATTTGATCTGAGAGGCAATCAGAACCATGATCTTCAAAACCGTCCATTCAGAAAGTCAACAGCATTTATTAAGCACTAGCTATGTGCCAGGCACAGCTAAGCACTGGAGACATTAAGAAAAATGGAAGCGATCCCTGCCTTCAAGGTTCTTCCATTCTACTGGGACACGCAACAGGTAAATAACAAGATTCAAGACACAGATAGAGTACATCTTAAATGAGGGTAAGGTTCTCACAGAGTTCGGTAATCTTTTTTTGTGTCATGGCCCCCTATGGCAGTCTGGGGAAGCTTATGGACACCTTATCAAAATAATGAATTGAAATCCTATGTATAGAATACATAGGATTACAAAGGAAAACAATTCTATTGAAATACAATTATCATTTAAAAAAAAAGAAGTTCCCAGACCCTAGGTTCAGAACCCCTAAAGTTCAGCCGATGGGATGGGGAGTAATAAGTGGATATTATCAGCCTGTGTGCCCAATGGTCTATCATGATTGTATTTTAAGTGCTGAACTTTTGCAATTATTTTTTTTTATCAATCCCTGAACTTGCTTGATTTTGGTGTTATCCGAGGTTTATGCTCTGAAAACAATACACAAGTCTCCCATCTGCTTTTAGTCTTGTTGGTTAAACTTACCCCAGTGTTAGCCAATGAGCTATTGTCGGACACAAAGGGGCTGTCTCCATCCACAGGCAGCTAGTTTGGTAAACTGCACAGTCTACAGGGGTCCATGCTACAAAACGTACTGGGGAAAATGGTGGGAGAAATCATTGGGAACCTTGGTTCCTTCAGTCACGATCAGCACATTACTAAGTCATAAAGCACGTTACTAAGCTGTGGACCCAAACTTCTCTTTTGGTTGAAATTAGCTTGTGGGACAAAGAGTTATTAAGGTGGGACTCGGAGATGAACAGGCAACATAATTACGTAAACCTTGTTTCCACTGGAAACCAACCAAAAATCCCCATCCTTCCTCTAAAACCTATCTGGATTATCAGTTGCTAGCCCTTTGAAGAAATGTTCCTCTAAACTGCCTGACAGGGGAACATCAGCAATTGTTTCATGAGCTATTCTCCAATAAAAGACAAATAAAAATAGGATTAGCAGCTTTCTCCTTACATTAATATCCCAGTATAACATCCTGTACTTCCCCCCACGGGCCTTTGCAGGACATCTACATGGGCTCAGGTTGCTCTGCAAAGCACCAACATCCTCTTGAATGGATTCCAGCATCTCTCTCCCCTTTTTTCCTCTTGATCCAATCACCCATCCTCAGATATTAATTAATATTTATGCCCCATGAGACCTGAGCCTTATAATTAATTTTTCTTTCTCTTGGACTTCTCTGGCTTTCCCAGCTTACATCAGCTAATCACCAAAAAGCACACAGTCCAGACACAGTTCAACTATTCCTACTTCTGTGGGCCAGGGCTAGCCAGGGTTGTCCACTGAGATAGCCTTCTCTTCTCTATGACAGACCACATGGGTGGGTTGGATTTTTTTTTGGAGGGGGGGTCCTTAAAACATAGCTCAAAAAGCACTTGGGCCACAAAAGCTTTCTAGCATAATTCCAGCTGGCTCCCATTGTTCTGGTCTCAGGGGCCCCACCCTGTAGCACTCATGACTATGTGTCTATACACTGCTATGTTTCTAGGATGGACTCTTTTCCTACTTCCTTTGTAATTTCCCAGAAGGCCTAATGTGGTGTCCTCTACCTTGACAATTTTCCCTAAGGACTGATAATAACGAAAACCAGGAGGCTGAAGAGGAGGGGAAAAGATTAAGAATATGTTTTTGCCTTGAGCACAGTAATAGGAATAAAAAGATTCACTCCCATCTGAGTACTGTAGCTGTGTGAATACTTAACTCAGCAAATATTTACTGTGTGCCTACTATGTGCAAGGCACAGTACTAGACACTGTGTTTTTGACTTTAAACTCTCTTTATAGATTCCTCGATTCAAAATGATGGACTGCATCATCTGCTAATAAATAAGTAAACCTTTAAACATGCCAGCACTCAGAAAATGGAAAATGAACACCTGTGCCAAGAGAGACTTTTTTTTTCCTTGTGCAGCATAAGCTAAGCCAGCCTACTGGACAGGTACCAAATCAAGCAATATTCTCTTCTAGCACATTCAGGATGCAATAACTGCACAAATCACCACCCATCCTCCCTGCTCTGTACGGAATCTGCTCCTGCAGGACTCTTTGTACGCCTCCACGGTGCCAGGATGATACAGGGCAAGCGAGGGAAGGTGAGGCATTACTGTTAGCACCAGAAGTGGCAGCAATAGCAGCCCCTGCAGGTTGCCACAAGGCTGCCGTGAGGCTAGCCTTATTAAATACTCAAGGAGGGCCAGATAGATATGATGATACATTTAGGTCACTTACAAAGTACAGAATTAGAGACGATCTTTGTTAAGGTTCCTACCATCAGCTTTGGGGTATGATGGGAAAACTGTGTATATGTATGTGGTTTTCTAGGCGGCGATTCCACCCAACACTGACATGCCTCCCTTCATGGACACAGAACTACCTTCCCTACTGACTCCCTCCTCCAAACACACATCTCATTAAGGAAGGGCTCCGTTTGGACTCTCCCAGCTCTCAGAGTATGGTGCTCATGCTCTGACACAACAAAGGAAGCCTGAGTCTTTAAACTCTGGTTTCCTTTGTCCCTAATATCTTCCAGAATAAAGACAGTGGAGTCAGCCAATTCCCAGGTTGAATTTGAGTGAATTAAGAGTTTATTATTGTATGTGCCAGGCGCTGACCATAAACAAACAAAAGTGCTTGCCCTCAATGAGCTTCCATTTTACAGGGGACACAAGACAAAGGGACATGGGATATCAGGTTCAGGATTTGGTGACAAGAGCATTTTTAAAAGGGATGGGAAGATTTTATCTTTAATCCTCCCAGTTGCTAATGCCAACCCCCTCCCCAACCTCATCCTTTCTTTTGCATCTCTTCGATGTCTTATTGTGTGCTGCTGTGTATTAGTTAGTCTAACAAGACTATTACCAGACTATTTGCTCTTTTCTTAGAAGTTTTTCTTATTCTTTTCTTAGGAGGCAACTAGGTGGCTCAATGGATAATATGTTGGATCTAGAGTTAGGAAGACCTGAGTTCAAATACTACCTCAAACACTTACTAGCTGTGTGACCCTGAGTAAGTCATTTAACCTCTGCCCCAGTTTCCTCATCTATAAAATGGAGATAATAATAGCACCTTCTTCCCATGGTCCCAGTGAGGATAAAATAAGATATTTGTAAAGTGTTTTGTAAACCTTAAAAGCTCTGTGTAAATGCTAGCTATTATCATTTAAGCTTTGTATCTCCTCCAGTGGATGGCCTGCAGCTGATACTTAACAAATATTTGCAGTACTTGTTATCCTTATTTAAGCCTAGGCTTGTTTAAGGTCTGAATCATCAACCACAATCTGCAAAAAAATCCAGAATTTTAGGGTCAGAAGGGATGACAAACAGAGGTCACCCAGTCCAACCCATCTCGGTATTACAGGAATTCCTTCTGCACTAGCTCCCAATAAGTAAGTCATGCTGGGCCTGAAGATCTTTCCAGCTCTGCAACCATCATTCTATGATCTTTCAGGGTGGGGCAACTCACTACCTTCCTGAAACATCCCATTCCCCTTTGGGACAATTTGGATTAAGAATCTTTCCCCTACACTGAGCCTGAGGCTTCCTCTCAATGACTCCCATCCTCTGCTCCTAGAGCCGGGCAGAGAAAGAAGATTCTTCATGACTGTTTTAGCTACTTTCCTACACAGCCCTGACTTTACCTCCCCTTCTGTAGCGCTACCTTGGTAAGGTAAGGATGAGAAAACATCAAGACTCTTAGGAGAAACTCTATGATTTCCCAACAAAGGAAATGGGTGTAATGTACCAGAATAACTTTGATCATGGAAGCTAAATAAAACAAGGTAGGAGGGCCCTCCGTGGCACCGACCAAGCTGCAGTGGAGAGGAGCCAGGCAGGTGAGAAAGAGCAGAGGCACCCGCTACAGACAGGGATCAAGCCTTGGAAGCTGGGACCACGGCCAAAGAAGAAGCCGTCCATGTTGTAAACAGCAGGTGTTAGCATAGCCATAAAAAGTTCCAGCTCAAGGGGGTCGTTGAACTCAATCTCTTCATTTTTAAGAAGAGGCAAACACAGCCCAGGGAGAGGTTCAGAGATTTGCTCAGGGTTACAGAGTTGCTGCTGTTCAGCCTTTTCAGTTGTGCCTGACTCTTCTTGACCCCATGTGAGGCTTCCTTGGCAAAGATACTGAAACGGTTTGCCATTTCTTCTTCAGCTCATTTTATAGATGAGGAAACTGAGGCAAACAAGGAACTTGTCCACCGTCACAGAGCTAGTGTCTGAGGCTGGATTTGAACTCAGGTCTTTCTCACTCCAGGCCTGGTGCGCTATTTACTGTGCCTCCTAGCTGCCCTAGACTCTGCTGTCTGGGGCATTAAAAGGCTAAGTATCAGAGGCAGCATTTGAACGCAGGTCAGTCAGTCAACAAACATTTTCTTTACAACTTCTTTAGCAACCATCCATGTGAAGAAGGGAAAGGTGTATATAAAGATACAGTGATAGAAATACATATACGTATACACATATATAATGGTTAAATGTAATCTATAGAGTGTACCCCCTAAAAGTCATTCTAGTTGGTCAGTTTTACCTCAACACTGTAAACCTTTAACTGAACTATTCAGAAATGATCCTCTCTCCTGATAATCCTGGGATGGAAAACCAAATGGGCACAGAAGAAAAAAGGGGCAAAGAAATTGGTAAGCCATAATCCAACTCCAAAAAATTGAGGGCTGGCATCTGCTCAACCAATTTCCTTTCAACAAATCTGCCTGGACTAGGAATCAATAAAAGGGATATCAGCAGTGGATCAGAGTGACCCCTCAAAAGAGGCCTTGGTAACAGAAGTGTCAGCAATACTCTTCAGCAGAGAGATTCTAATTTGCTGGTTCAGGAGGTATGATGATTACAAGGTATTTGCTTGGAAATATAGATGCCTCCCAGCACACCAGACAGTTAGCTTCTATGGCTTCTAATACAAGTTAAGATACCTTCTAGATGGAAAAAATGGTGGTCCTACAAAGATCAAGGGAAAAAGTCTCCCCCAAGGACACTAGCCTAAGCTCTACTGTACATATACATACATATATGTGTGTGTGTTACACACACACACACACACGCACATATACGTTCTACCATAGCTTCCTGAAAAAAGTCCTCCAACCTAACATTTGGCATCTCTTAAGAATATGACGATGTTCCTAGACCTACGGGATGGTCACTGCTCAATAAAATCACTTACTAGCCATGAATCACCCTAAATCAGGCAGCATGGTGGAGTGAGAACAATGGCTTTGGAGATAGATGACCTGCATTGTAATCCTGCTTCTCTCACTTAATATTTTAGAAAAGTCATTAAACCTCCCTGTGCCTCAGTTTCCTCATTTGTAAAATTTGGGGGTTGACTAGTTGACCTCTAGGGTTTCTAGGTTTCTTCTAGCTCTAAATCTATGATCCTAAGGAGAACTGGGAGTTCCTAAAGTGAAGGTGCCTACCGTCTCACCCTGCCCCGCCCCCCAGGGCTAGAAAGAGGCCTAAGGGCATTCAGAGATTCAATAGACACTTCTTAGTGACCTACAGTGTGCAGAGCACTGGGAATTGTTATTATTATTAAAGTATTATGCCAGAAGACTGTTTCCATATCTTTTGTGGCAATTTATATACTGACTGGCATTCAAATGTATTCCTATTTTATTCTCCCCACTAGATTACCCCAAATGCCAGTCCATCCTAGCATAACTGACTGGCCAACCACGGCCAGAGTCAAAGTTCCAACAAGACCCATTCTCTGCTTTTATGGTACTCACAGCCTGGTAAGGAGATAAGACACAAACCTGGATAACTATAATACATGATATTACATGATAAATGCAGTAAAGCGTTCATGAAATACTCTGGGAGGTACAAGGGGTCAGGGAAGGACTTCAATGAGAAAGCAGCATTTCAGGTGGGCTTTAATAATAAAAATAGCCCCAATGAGAATCCATCCTTGCACGATTAATTGGCCATCTACCTCCAAATGAATGAATAAAAACACATTTATTAAGAGCTTACCATGTGCTAAGCACTAGGGTGACAAATATAAAAGCGAGATAGTCTAGGTTTACATTCCATTGGGGAAGCAGCGGTTAGAGCGGAGTGGTGACCAGGAAGAGTGTTTGGATTTAAAACGTCCCAAGAATGGTCTGTGGAGCTTTAGGGGAACAAACTGACACACCCTTTCCCCTAGGAATGGCAGTACTGATTTTATTATACTCCTAGACCTGGAAAGGATCAGGGATGAGGGTGGGGAACAGGAATGAAGAAAAGGTCATCCACATCAGTCAGGAGGGATATCAAGATGGCCAGGGCATCAAATGAAGCCCGGCCGAGGCTGGCTAGATACAGTATGCCATCTAAAGCAAACTGTGTACCTATGTCAAGCATAACTGAAATAAGTGCTCCCACTCTGCAGCAGCTTTCAAATTTATAAGGCAGATCTGATTAAAGTCCCCAAACAAGGTCCTTAAACGTGAAGCATGCCACTTGGTAACCACTTGACCTAGTGAGGGGCACTTTGGGAGAAATGTTGAAAAACCAACTCTAAGAAGACACATGAATAAACAGTCATTATCTCTTGACATACTTCTAGTCTGGAAGTCTCTCTAAAAGATCACAATCAGTAAGTAAAATTCTAAGTACTATCACAGTCCATTGGCCAACTAGGGCATACCATCTACTCTAAGGTAAATTTGGAAGAATTTTAGCATATTTCAACAAACCAAGAAGCCAAGGAGTTGTGAGTATTCTCTGCACCCTCCTCGGATTATCATGTGTATAAGTATATGTATACATGTTGTCATCCCCCACAATAGAACGTAAGCTTCTTGAGGGCAGGTACTATTTTCCGTTATATATTTTTATCCCCATTGCTTTGCTCATGGCAGGCAGTGTGTAAGTGTTTGTTGGATCAAACTGCTACATTCCACTTTATCTTGAAGAAACAAGTACAATTAAATTTCATATACATGAGTTGCTCAGGCAGTTTTCCCCCCTACTCCATCTCTCTATCTTGAATAAAAGTCTCTTTTAAAGGACTAAAGTATGAGACACTCACATACCCCTTAATGATACCGCACAAAAACAATATATAAAAAGTACAGGAAATCTATGATAAATAATCAGCTTAGCTGTTCAACTTTTTTTAAATGGCCAAATGAATGTGGACCATCCAGCTGCCTTCTAAAAAGAATGATCACTGACATCCAGAATTCCTATTCAGCAGGCTCTAATAAGAATAATTATAGTTAGACGAGGCATTAATCAGTTTGGCAGATACAGGAGTTCTGATAATGAGGCTAAAATTAGTAGCAGGGAACCTCTGAAGGCCACAGCACTTCAAAGATAGATAAGCTGAATGGATTCACCACTGGCTTTCAAGCCACTTTCCCCCCATCCCCACTACTGCTTTTTTGGAAGTTACATTTTTGTTAACACTCAAGACCCCATGTTTCTCAAAGCAGGTGTTTGTGAACCCACTGTGTGGTTGGAGGAATGCCATGTTGTCTCTCTGGTGTTACTCAGAGCATAAACTCCTGAATCTAGTCTTGCCCAGTCAGTTAATGAGCATTTATTAAGCACTTACTGTGTGCATTGAGCCTAGGCCTTTCCATTCTTACTCTACTCAATATCAAAGCCGAGATCACTTTCTGACCAACTTCTCCATCCCGAACCCATGCTCAAATAGCAAGAGTGCAGTATGGAGGCAATGGTTGCCATCACCATTTTGTTAGTGCCCAGCATACACAGAGCCTTGGGCTAAGTGCTACATGGGAAGGATAAAGAAGGAGGATCTGGGTCCACAAAAAGCCTGTAACATCACGGGAGATGACTGAAATAAACAGAATGCCACAAACATGGGCAAACATGCCACATGGAACTATCTACCTGAGCACGAGGGGAAGGAGACACTGTGGGACAATGGTATCAATAAGACCTGGGTTGGAATCACAGCTCTCCCATTCACTATCTGTATGACCTTGATCTTAGCCTCTCTGGGCCTCAGTTTCTCATCTGCAAAATGAAGTAACTACACTAAATGAACTTTAAGTATCCTTCCAGCTCTAATTCTATGCTTTTACGAACTCAAGTCAATCTATCCTGGCAGGGTTAGAATGTGGGGATAAGTTCTGAAGGAAAAACATGAAAACATGGATTAGTAGGGGAGGGAAAGGAACGGATTATAGAATCATAGATTTAGAGTTGGCAGTAACCTTAGAGGTCACCAAGTCTATTCCCTTCTCCTATTTTATAGATGAAGAAACTGAGACATAGAGAGATTAAGTGACTTGGGGGACCTATAGGTTAGAATAATACACACACGAGGAATGGCAAGTGGGCTTGTCTGGCCTAAGGTGGGAAAAGCCTAAAGTGGGGTGAAGAGGAAAATGAGGTGACTGTGAATAGAAAGAAGGGAAAGTTACTGTTGGTTCTAAAGCAACATGCAAGGCATTTAGACAGGATTTGAGAGCCTGAAAGCCACAAAGCAAAGATGCTATCAAAATGATACTTTGGGAATACGCTACCTGTTGGGATGGAGAAAAAGAGCTTAGAAGAGAGGCTAGGGTCAAACCAAGCAGAAGGTAGTGTCAGGCATGCTGGTGTGGGCTCAGACTTCCATTTGGGTAAAAGCTGCTGGAAATGGAAAGAAAGAGGGAGATTTAAAGGATATGGTGAACTGGTTTCAAAGTGAAAGATAGAGGAAAAAGACCAAGATTGAAGGATCTCCCCAAATGTGCCTAGTAGATAGAATGCTACACTTGGAAGCAGAGAAATCTGGGTTCAAATTCCAGTTCTGTTCCTTAATATCTGTGTGACCTTAGACAAATCATTTTACCTCTTTAGGACTTAATTTCTTCACCACTAAAAGGACAAGGTTGGACTAGCTGGTCTCTAAGGCCCTTTCCACATCTTAACCTCTCTGCTTACAAACTGGGTTCAAACACCACCAATGATCCTCACTATGTGGCCATAGGTAAGTCACTTCATTTCTCGAACCCTCCATTTTGCCACGGAGACTCATAGCACCTGCCTCCTAGGGCTCAAACAAGAGAATGAATGCGAAGTCTTATGCAAACCTGAAAGTGTGCTATGAATTGGACGATTAGGATTATTACTTCCTCTGAACTACCAGAGAATTTTATTTCTAGCTCTCACGGAATTTATACGGTGATGGGTGTTAAAATGCACTCCTGTTTTATCCCCCTCGACTAGACTGTATGTTCCTTCGTTGCAGAGACCATATTTTATTCATCTTTGCAACCTCTCCAAACTATTCTGAATGCAGTAAGTGCTCAGTAAATATCTGTTGAATTGAAGACGGAAGCTTCAATTGAGTCGAATTGAAGAATGGAGTACTGGAAAATTGGGGCAGGGGGTGGTGGAAGAGAAGAAAAAACAATAATAGCTTACCTGTCTACGGAGCCTTAGGTTTCCAAAGCCTTTTACATACATTACCTCAATTGATGCTCACAACAGTCCCCTGAGGTAGACAACATCTTTTTACAGATGTGGAAACAACCTCAGCTGAAATCGCTGAACCTCCCAAGCCATCTGGGTGAGTGCCTCACCCAATGTGACGGCAACCAGTAAATGGTGAAGCGGATACTCAAATTCACTCTAAGTTCAAAGCTCTATTTATATTACATTAACTTTGACGAACATATTTTAAAAAATTAAATTTCAAGTAGCAATACGACAATAATTACGGCAACTCACATTTATGCAATGCTGCCTAACGTACATTATCTTTGATCCCAGTAACAGCCCTGCCAGCTAGGTGCTATCATTATTCCCATTTTACTAATGAGGAAACTGAGACTCAGAAAGCTTTAATGATTTGCCCAGAGTCACAAAGCTATTTGCTGATTAGGGGTTCATATGCAAGTCTCTATCACACCACATCTAGCACTCGAATGGGAGTGTGGGAGTGTGTGTATGTGTGGGAGAGAACAAGACAGAGAGAGAGTGTGTGAGAGAGACAGAGACAGATCAGAGAGAGGCAGTGAGAGAGTAAGAGAGACCGAGACAGAGAGTGTGAGAGAGACAGAGAGAGAGAGACAGTGTGTGTGTGTGTATGTGTGTGTGTGTTAGGGGAGAAGAGGTACAGGGATAGCATCATTGGGCTTCTAGGTTCTCAGATGCCTTTGTGAGAGGGAGGCAGGAGGGAAAAGTAAGAATGTTCTAAAGGCCAATTGGAGATGAAGCAGAACTGTCCAATTACTCTCAGGACATTGCTGGGGATTGTGAAGGTAACAGAAATCTGTTTCCCCTACCACTTCTTCCCTAGTCCTTGACTTATAGATACCAAACAAGGGCCTCTCTCCGTTGGCTTCTCCATTACCACTGTTGGACATTATTTGCATAGACCTACCAGAAACACTCCAAAATCCTTCCATTCTGGGCAGTTTTTACCGATGGAGGTGAGACCTCAATGCCAACTATATGGAGGCCAATTGGTAAACTTTAGGTGGTGCATCCAAATCCCTGCTCTCTTGGCTTTCCTCCTACTTGTCTGAAGGGTCCTTTTCAGTATCTTCTGCTGAATAAACATTTTCCTCTGACCTGTTAGGTATCAGTGTCTCCCAAAGGCTGTCTTAGACCTCCTTCTCATTCCTATACTTTTCTCTGGCAAACCTCAACAGGCTCCAGGGGTTTAAGGATCGCATCTATGCAAACAATTCCCCAACCTATATACCAGCTGAACTTTGACCCTGCATCACCAAGTTTGGAAGATATCACCAACTGGATGTAGCATCACCAACTCAAAATGACCAAAATAAGCATTGGTAATGTTCCCCCAGACAAAGTCCTCTCTCAAACTTCTGAACTTCTATTGAAGGCTCCACCATCGTTGTAGGCCCCCAGTTTATGGCCTTGGATTCATGCTTCATTCTTCTTCCTTCCCCTTCCCCCCCACCTCCATTCCATCACTAGCCAAGTCTTGTGGACTGGCCTCCACAATATCTTTGACATCGGTCGCCTTCTCGCTACTCCTGGGACAGAGCCTTGGCTGATGCCTATACTTAGTGAACAGGTAGAAGAAGAGGATTTAGCAAAGGATACCGAGGGGGAAAGGTCAGATAGGCAGGAGAACTAAGAGAGAGAATGATTCCAATTCACATGAAATTTGTAAACTTGGTACCATATACATATATATATATGTGTGTATATATATATATATATATATATATATATATATATATATATATATATATATATATATATATATCTCCTATAGTGTAGTTCAGGTCCTCACCACCACTGGCCTGGACTTTTCAAGTCAAGTCAGTCAAATCAAAAAGTATTTATTATCTACCTACTATGTGTCAGGCCCTGTGTTAAGTCCTGAAGATACAAAGAAAGGTAAAAGATAGCCCCTTCCCTCAGGAAGTTCACAGTCTAATGGGGGAGTCAGGAGAACCCACGTTCAAATCCAGCTTCAGACACTTACTGGCTGTGTGACCCCGGACAAGTCACTTAACCTTGTTTGCCTCAGTTTCCTCATCTGTAAAATGAGCTGGAGAAGGAAACAGCAAATTACACCAAGTATCTTTGCCAAGTAAACCCCAAATGGGGTCAAGAAGAGTCAGAGACAATGGAAACAACTGAACAACAACAACAAATGAAAGCACAGGGTTGGCAGATGGAGCATCTTGTTTAAGGAACAGAAACGAGGTCAGTGTTACTGGCTCATAGTATGTGAAATGGAGTAAGGTGTAAGAGGATTGGAAAAGGAGGAGGGGGCAGGTTATGAAGGGCTTTGAATGACAAGAGGATTTTACAGTTGATCCTGGAAGTGACTGAAGTTTACTGAATAGGGAAGTGATATGGTTAGATGTGTACTTTAGGAAGATCACTTCAATAACTGAGTGGACAATGGACTGGAGTAGGGAAAAGACGTGATCCAGGGACACCAACCAGGAGTTGGCTAATAGCAATAGTTCATGCATGATGTGCTGAGGACTGTACGCAGGTAATGAGAGTATGAGGAAAGAAGGGGGCATAAATGAGAGATAGTATGAAGTCAGAATTGACAGCGCTTGGCAGCTGGTTGGATACAGTATTGGGGGAAGAGATCAGGATAACACCTAGGCTGGGAGCCTACCAGACTGGGATGGTGGTGGTGCCCTCCACAGTAACAATCTCCTAATGAGTCTTCCTGCTTCTAGTCTCCCTCCCCCTTCAATCCACCCTCCACACAGCTACCTAAGGTCACTATGTCACTCCCCTACTCAAAAATCTTCCATCAACTCTCCACTGACTCTAGCTTTTAAAGCCCTTCCCAATCTGGCTCCCACCTACCGTTCCAGTTTATTTCCTATTTCATATTACTACCCTCACATACTCTCCTTTGGTGTTGCCTAGAAATGACATTTCATCTCCTGCCTCTGACTGTGTCTTTGTTCAAGTGGCTCCCATGTCTGGAATGCCCTCCCTAACTTCCTTCAAAGAACACCTCAGGTATCTCCTACATGAAGCCTTTCCCAATGACCTCAATTGTTAGCAATCTTTCTTGAAATTTATTTTCTTTTACTTTATTTCCTATGTACAATTCCTATGTATTGTGTATACCCCACACCTCTACCACCAAGAGAATGCCAGCTTCCTGAGGGCAAGGATTCAACAGTGTTGTATCGGAAACAATGAGCACATAGGAGGCAATAAATGTCCAATTGAATCAAGAGAGTTGATTGACGTTTCTGTTGTGATAGAGGTTTGGAAGAGAGAGGAGAGATGAAAGCTAGAGGGGGCAATCTGGGGGTGTTCTACATATAGGTGGTAACTGAAACCATGTGATTGGATGAGTTTCCTCAGGGAAGGCCTTAGAAGGCTCAAGGAGATGTGAAAGGGGGGGAAACTGAGCTGCAGCTTCCATCCTACCCCTCTCACTCTCTCATTTTAACCTCATTTTGGCACCAGGCCTGTGCTACTGAGAAGGGAGGGGCAGCTAAAGGGGAGACACACACTCAGCTTTGGTGGTGGGAGTTAAAAACAGGCTCTGTGAGTCAGGAGGGGAATCCACAGGGAGTCACTGGCTTTTAAGCCGCCCAGAAGCCCTACAGCAAGGATATGCATCTGGGGCTAAGTTGGTCCAGGCCCCATCCACAGAGGAAATCACTGGGCTGGCTGAACAGCTCTGGCTCAGCCCTGTACATGGGACCAGAGGTTTTAAAGCTGGAAGGGGCCTTAAAGAGTCCAACCCCTTCATTTTACAGATAGGCAACTGAGGAGAAGGGTATTGACTTGCCTGAGGGTTAGAAAATACAGCATTTCAACCTACGTTTTGAGATTCCAAATCTAATATTCTTTCCCAAACTCAAACGAGAAGCCAGATGTTCAATCATCACTGCCCAAGACTAGTTTTCCATGGTTTTTGCCTTTGTTTGTATCCCTAGTGCTTAGCAAAGTGACCTTGTACACGGGAAGCCCATAATAAATGCTCGGTGACTTACGTCCAGGAGTCCCCAAGCATCTGATAGGCTCAGACTTTGGCAGTAACCCATGCCCATGTGTCCATGCCTATGATGTATGCAAATTAGAGAAAGAAACTGCAGGAGTTTGAAGACTGGACTGTAGAAATGGAAGGGATTCGGGTAGAAACGGTAGAGGGCAGAAGGGGGGTGTGGGGGGAGGCAGGGTTGTTGGTAAATAGTTGAGAAACCAGTGCCCTCGGGCTCTTTCAATGGCCCTTCAGTTAGAGAGGCAGCAGCTGCTCCAGTAACAAGTAAAAGTTAAGGGAAGCCCCAGGCAGGAGATCCAGTCACCCACCACTTGAACAAAGCAAGGAGAAAGTGCACCACGATAGGAAAGCCGCTGCTCCGGCACGCCCCGATCGGTCACCTTTAAAGGGGAAAGTTTGTGGGGTGGCTCTTTCCTGAAAGCAAACCCAGGCTTTGTGCCGTGGTGCACGGTTATTGTGGGGTTTTGGAGCGGGGAGCTGGGGGTTACTGAGTCTGCAGATCAAAGGGGAACATTTCTGCTTTGGAGCAGGGGACCAGGGTTCTGGGGCGGACGGGCGGTCAGCCAGCCTCCCGGCTGAGGCGTTCAAGGTGAAGGAAGCAGCCTCCTGGCTCCCCCGCCTGCCAACAGGTAGAGCTGGAGCAGCCCAGGCAGGCAGCCGCCACTCCCCCCCACAGTCGAGCCCTGGATCTGGATCTGGGCACGGGAGGGCTTGGCCTTCTGGCTGGGCATCGGGTGGATTCCAAGCCTGAAGCTGGGCTGGGGGCAAGGGGGTTACCGCAGCACGAACGGCTAGCTATCACTGCCCTCCCCGCCCCCAACCAAAGGGCTCCCCCGGATCCCGGCGGTCAAGCGCTGGACAAAACGCCGGTTAAGTGGGCGGGCACCCCCAAGCCCGGCCAGGCTCCGCTCGGCTTCTCGAGGGCCCCCAGCCCAAGGCTGTCCCGGGAACCGGGCAGGGGCGGGGGTCGGGGGTGGGGGTGGGGGCCGGAGCCTTGGGCTGGCCCAGGCCGCACGCTGGGGGGAGGGACACCCCCTCAGTCAGCCCATCCTCTCCGCTCCCTCCCACCGTCGCGGGGCCCCCGGCTCGCAGCCCTCCCGCGTCTGGCATCACGCCCCTCTCCCCCCAATTCGGCTCGGGCCCCCAGCCCGGACTCACCGAGGGTCAGGAGCGCCAGCAGCAGCGGCCTCTCCCCCGAGTGGCCCATGCTGGCTGGCGGCGCGGGAGAAACTCCCCTTCCCTTTCTCCTCCGCCTCGCCTCGCCTCGCCTCTCCTCTGCCTCCTGCTCCCGCAGCTCCGGAGTCAGCGCTCCTGCACCCGGGGGAAGGGGGGCGGTGCGCCCGCCCCGCGCCGACTCCACTCCTGCGCCTGCTCCCGCCGAAGGGCTTCCCCGACCGAGACCCTTCAATTGGCGCGCAAGAGCGGCCGTGTATTCCTTCTCTCTCTCCCTCTTTCACCTCTTCCTTCCTTCCTTCCTTTTCTTTGGCAGCTAGGGCTGGCCGCGGCTACAGTGTGCAGCCCCGACCGCTTCCCGAAAGCAAAACGAAAGAACCGCAGCGCCTGCCAGCCCGCCCGCCCGCGCCTCCCATCCGGCGCTTTGCCAGCAACAAACACAAACTTTCCCAAGCCCCTCCCCACTTCAGGTAACGGGGAGGAAGCGCGGCGCTCTGGGGATCTATGGGTGCTGCCCGCTTAAAGGGGAGGAGAACTTCCAGACCCCCACCCTTGTGCCCCCGTGCCAAACCTCCTCCGACCTTTAAAAGTTGGGAAATGCCCAGGATTCTTCTAGGAACGAATAACTCCCCAGGAATCTCCCCAAATCAAAGCCCAACTCTTTCTCTTCTTGCGAAATTCCTCATCTGGTCCCCCAAAGTCACCTCCCCACAGAAAATCCACAACAACTTAACTTTCCACAAATCCACTCCGTTCGCTAACTCCCGCAATCCGGGCCATGCCTGATGGGATCCTCCAGCAGGACTCCATTCCTGAGTCCTCCACTTTCCCTCTTTTCTGTGGAAAGCTAGAGCAAGGACACTGATCTGACAGGCAGCTCCCTTCCCAACGCTCTAATCAAAAATACAGAAATATTAATATCACTACAGTGCCTTATGTTTGATCCTCTTCGAGTTTTACATTTAGGACTGAAATATATACGATTTACAATACGAGGATGCAACAAAGTAACCAAGCATGCTTTTTTTCTTTCCCGTAATGATACTGTAGTTTTGTATGGTATTTTTATAATCATTACATCATTGAACCTTCCGAGGTGGATAGAGTAGGTTTTCTTCTACATTTTCTAATTCTATCCAACGAGCTTTTATTCACTAAGCACCTACTACGTGCAAAGCCCAGTACTAGGCCGAGGGAATGCAAAGACAGAAATGATAAACAGTCCCTGCCCCCAGGAACCTTCCATTCTATAGGATGACCCCCGATGGTAGAACATTAAATCTTAGAGAGATCTGGAAAGGTTTCTATTAGATTACTTATTTTACAGATGAGGAAATTGAGGCCCAGAGACGTTAAACAACTTGTCCAAGGTAACATAATAGGTTAGTGTCAAGAAAAGAGGGACAGTGGACTGGAACATATCTTCTGGACTTCTAGGTCAGCGTTTTTTCCATTACACAATAAAACCCCAGTACTTGGGGAAGGGGTGGGGAATTTAGTCTTCATTGTCTGAATAATTCATAGATGAGTCAAACATATGGAATCGAGGAAATTGCCTGAGCCCACTCAACCCAGTGTCTCATTAATACAATAGGGAAAAAAAAATCACAGTATTCCTTCTTCTGAAATTACCTCTAGTTGATCTTGTGGATGTGTCACTTATGTCTCAATAGTACTGAGTTGTTGGCATGGTTTTGCCCTCATTAGAATGAGTTCCTTGTGGACTAGGGCTGTTTTTGCCTTTTTTTTCTTTTATATCCCAGCTCTCAGCCCAGTGCCTAGCACGTAAGTGCTTGTTGACTGACTGACTGATTAAGAAAAAGGCAAAGAAAGGTCATGATGAGCCAAGTCTAGCATCATCCTTAAGCTCTTCTTGCTCATGGCACAGGTATGAGCATGGGTGGTTTAATACAAGTTCATTACTGTTGCTGAAAAAGATAATTCAAAACTTATTCAAACCGTCCTCCTCCACCCCCTTCAAGGCCCATCTGAGATCCCACCTCCTTAGCTAAGTCTTCTGGGTAATTTCAGGCAACCTTTCTCTCCCTTCTTCCGTCACTTCTGCCCTTTTCATTTTGTCACTTGATTAATTCAATTTAGCATTTTATTATATATATATTCTCTTGCACCAGTCATCAAATCCCAATAACATTCCCAGGTGTTTCCCCTCCCCTTCTAGAAACTCTTCTTGACTGATTTCTGTCATTCCCCTCCCCCTACTCCAACCAGATTCTAAGATTCTTCTAGGTAGAGATCTTTGTGTAAAGCAGAATGTAAGTTACTTGAGGGTGAGAAATATCTTGTTTCTGTTATTAAATGTTTGTTGAATCAACTTTTGGTTATGACATAACCTTTTTTTGGATCTGCAACAACCTAGTCATAATTCTGGACACATAGTAGGCACTAGATTTCAGCCAACATTCATTAAGCACCTATTGTATGAGGATCCAATGCATCCTGGGCCATCTCCAGTGGGCCTGGTGAATATCAGGCCACTGGACCCAGATGGCTCTGGAGGAGAAAGTGAGGCCAGTGACCTTGCACAGCCCTCCCTCACTCAAATCAAAGTCAACTGCAAGTCATGTCATCATTTCCCTGATGTCATGGTCCTCTTCAAGAACAAAGGACAAACACAACAACTGTATAAGGAACACACCACTAGCTAGAGTTGACAACTTTTAGATAAGACATCATACCTGGCCTCATGGAGCCTGCAGTCCGTCAGGGGAATAAGACACATAAGTTCTATAATAATTCATGATTAGGTTAGCAGAGAGGTAAAACAAAACAAAACTCTGTAGGGTTCACAGAGGAGGGAAGATCAAGAAACACTGTGTAGGACAACGGATAAAGTGTTGAACTTGGAAGTAGGAGGACCTGTATTCAAAACCTGCCTCAGACAATTATTAGCAAGGTGACTCTAAGCAAATTGTTGACCCTTGTGAGCTTCAGTTTCCTCAGCTGTAAAATGAGGGGGTTGGTCAGGAGTTCTTAACCTGGGGTTTATGAAATTTAAAAACATGTTTATTTCTGATAATGGTGTTTCAATATGGGCAGCTAGGTGGCATAGTGGCTAGAATGCTGAGCCTGGAGTCAGGAAGACTCATCTTGCTGAGTTCAAATCTGGCCTTAGACACTTACTAGCTGTGTGACCCTGGGCAAGTCACTTCACCCATTTTGCCTCAGTTTCCTCATTTGTAAAAAGAAAAATGAACTGGAGAAGGAAGTGGCGAGAGTATCTTTGCCAAGAAAACCCCAAATGGGGTCATGAAGAGTCAGACACAGCTGAACAAGTGTTTCAATATAAACTGGTCGTAATCTTATGTATTTTATTTTATGCACTTAAAAACATTTTTTTCTGAGAAGGAGCTTATAGGTTCCTTCAGCCTGCCAAAAAAAGTCTATCAGTCACATACTGTCACACACACACACACACACACACACACACACACACACACACACGCACACTTCAAGAACCGTGTATTACCTAATCTCTGAGATCCCTTCCAAATTTAAACCTACTACCATGTGAAATATTTATTGGTTTGAATAGAACTGAAAGTCCCACTTCTTGTAGGCCTGTAGAGTGATCCTTGCATATCAAAGGCAGCCTGATTTTTATAACTTCATATAAGCAAGAAGTACCTTAAGGTTGTTAGCCACATCTGCCACACCTTTTGCTGGACTGCAGTATAAAATATATCACTGACTAGAGAGAGCTATGGCCAGTGTCCCCAGAAGGAAAGAGCAACTTGCTAATTCATGAATTGGGTATTTGTTTATTCCTTCTTTGTGCAGGATAATCAATCTTTTACTAGCTTAAGTAAGACCCTATTCAGTAGTCTTTTTTTATTGCATCTCATTGATTCAAAGGCCTGCCCAGGGCAGGAAGACTACTTTAGCAATCCCAACTGACAGAATTGTTCCCTCCCCCCACAACCACCACCTCCCAAAAAAGATTCTTCCTGCTCAATACTGTAATGGAAGGCCTCTCCCTGCCAGCTGTTGTTACTCATCATTGAGGCATTTGTAGGAACACTCAGAAACGCCTCTCTATCAGGATTGGCTGTACTGAGATTATAGGTGTCAATTCAGGAAACTGTTGTCCCTGAAAATCTTGTGAAATAAAATCATGTGGAAATTCAAATGTGTTGTTTGCTGAAGTTTACAGATGCCTTCAATGAAAGCAATAGTTTAAAAAAAAAAGACCTCCCTTCTTCAGTCATTGCCTTTCTCTTCCGCATTTTTAATCATTCCCTTTTCATGGAACTTTTCCAGTCTTCCTACAAATATCATCCTCAGGTCTACACAATCCTAAATCCTTCTACTCCGTCAAGGTACTAACTCAGCTCTCTCCTTTCATTGATTTCCTTGAAAAAGTAGCCATCATGGAAGCATAATTCATCGTTGGCCATGGTGAATCATACTTCCTACCTCCTGACAGAGAGGTGATGGACTAGAGATGTAGAAGGAGTCAGACCTTTACTTTGGGGTGGGAGGGAGAATTATTGGGGACTAGAGGAAGTAATTGTGGTGCCACAAAAAGAAGAAAAGAAAGAGTATCAATAAACATTAAAAAAAAAATACTGAGGTGAGAGCAAAAGAAAGTTTAGAAAAAGACACAGACAAGCAGAACCATTTGGGACTGCTGTGTTAAATGTATTATATATCTTTAAGAAAAAACCAAGCTGCATATATTAGAGATTTACAGTTTCTACATACAATCCTCTTTTGTTGTTCTTTGTATATGGAAGTGATTATTTGTGGATGATTGTCAAATTCACAATAATAAAAAAGAAAAATGTTTTCAAAGTATTCTATGACCAGGTTCTTTCTTTTTCTCCCATCTATTCAGTCGTAGAATTAGATATTAGTGATTATATCCCTGGACTTGGAGTCAAGAAGACTCGAGTTCAAAACTGGCTTCATACATTTAGTTTTCTTATCGGTGAAAGGGGGATAATAATAGCACCTACCTCCCAGCAGTGTAGGGTTGTTGTGAAGATCGTATAAGATAATATTTGCAAAGTATAGCTTAGCACTGCACCTGGCACACAGTAGGTACTTAATAAATACTTTTGAAAAAAAATCATAAGATCACAGATGATTGAGAGTTGTAAGGGACTTTGGAGACCATCCAGTCAAACCCCCTTACTTTACAGATGAGGAAACAGATTAAGGGAGGTGAAATGACTATTCAGTGAGCAAGCCCTTGTCATCTGACTTCTACTCCCACCATTGTACTGAAATTGCTCTGCCAGAGTCCACCAACTCCAATGATATTTTTCAGACCTCCTTCTCATTGACCTCTCTATAGTTTTTGACACTGTTGACAGTCTCCTCCTTCTGGACTGTCTCCTCCTCACCTGATTTCCAAAGCACTCCATTGATCTGGTTCTCTTCATAACTCTTAAACTGTTCCTTTTCTTTTTCCATCAATAACTTCTCTTCTTCTTCCCTACTTTTTGATGTTGGTGTTTGACAACATTCTTCCATCTTTGACCTTTTCCCATTTTCTCTTTGTTTTCTCTTATGGTAGTTTCATTCATTCATGGCAGCTCAATTTTCTCCTTCATGAGATGATTCCCAATACATATCTTCATCACTGATCTTTTTTCTTCACCTCCAGCCCCACATCACCAACTGTCCATAAGAAATAGGCCAACACCTCCCTAGATCTCCCAACAGTATAACAAACTCAGTATGTTCCAAACTGAGTCTATATCATTTTTCTTCATAATTGACTCTTCCTTCTTCCTTCTTTATTCTTATTTCACCCCTCATCAGGTTTCCCATGTTCCAATGCCTGGAGTTATCCCCGTGTCCTCATCCCATACATCCAGTCAGTTGCCAACTCTTATTCAATATTATTGTCTTACCTCCTTTCCCTCCTCTCCGTACAAATACAGATCCTCATTACCATCCTCTTAGACTGTTGCCAATAGCTCTTCACTTCTATTTGTTCCTCTGCTCGCTTCCCTTTCTAATCCTTCCTTCACACTTTTCCCGTATTAATCTTTTTTGTGTGCATAGGTATGGTTATGTCACCCCTTCATTCAAAACCCTTCAGTGGCCCCTTATTGTCCATTTTAATAAATATCATACTTCTTGAACTGACATTGAAGTCCCTCTTACCTTTCCAGCTCTATCTCATACCATTCCCCTCAATTCAACTCCAGCCAAACTGGACTACTTACTGATTTCATTATGTAGCTCACACTTTGCCACTTCTTTGCCCTTGGTTTAACTAGTCTCTCTGCCTCAAAAGTTCTCCTCTGCCTTATAAGATTCTATCCACTCTTTTTAAAAAAATATTGACTTTATTTATTTTCCGTTTTTAACATTCACTTCCATAAGTTTTAGATTTTCTCCCCTTTCCTTCCCCCTCCCTCCCCAAGACAGCATGCAATCCGACATGGGCTCTACACATACATATCCTATTAAACACATTTTCACATTAGTCATGTCGCATAAAAGAATTATAAAGAATGGGAGAAACCCTGAGAAACAAAACAAAACAAAACAAAACAAAACAAAAAAGAGTCTGCTTCACTCTGCATTCTGACTCCATAGTTCTTTCTCTGGATGTGGATGGCATTTTCCATCATGAGTCCTTTGGAAAAGTTTTAGGTCCTCGAACTGCTGAGAAGGGTTAAGTCTATCAAAATCAGTCCTCAAACACTGTGGTTATTTCTATCCACTCTTTAAAGCCCAGCTCAAAAGCTGCTTCCTCCATGAAATCATCTTGATCTTCCAATTGGCAATGATCTTCATTCCTGTTCCCCCATGACACCAGAGAACTTAGTCTATATCTTTCTTATTCATTGCTGTTGACTTAATGCATATTATTGTGATTTGTTATGTTTTACTAGGCTTGGTATCTTCTCTGCTGGCTGGTATAGTACTCCCATCAAGAGAGACAGATGTTTGAGGAATGAATAAATGAATACGAAGGTAATAGGGGACTTCACATATTGGATTTGATGGGAGAAAAGATATTAGAAAATAGACTAATATTACTAATCAACTAATAGACCAAGTAAATCACAAAAGGGACAAATCAGGATTTAGATTTAGAGCTGGAAGAGATGGAAGAGGCTACCTAATTCAATCTCTGAATTCCAAAACTGAGGAGCTGAGACCTAGAGAGACTGAGTGATTTACCCAAGGTCAACCAGTTATAAGGGACAGAGCTGTGATTTGAACTTAGTTCTTTTGATTTCAGATAACTATTAAGAAAATCCATGCAATAAAATCATCCTCAACTCATTAATAAATTGGATAGAAACAATTCCCCCTCCTGCCCTCTCTCGCCCTGCACCCCTCACTTCCCTTGCCTTGTTTTCTGACAGAAATCCCTTTCCAGGAAGTTCCTTACTTGTATCTCAGTTGCTTTGATGGGTTTCAGTAGCTGTCAATCACAGAAGCTCCACCTTCTTATAACATCTGAATCCTGAAACTGCTTCTCTGCCAACGCCACCCCCACAGCTGTCAATCGAAGCAGCTCTACCTGAGCAACAATCTCTAACCTGAAGTCGCTTTTCTTCCACAGTACTAAATAAGGCTTCTCCATCGCCATCAATCAAAGCTTGATGCCACTTGCTGCCACTACTTTGGCTTCAGGCACATTGGGGCTAAGCCCTGGCAACTTACCTATTCAAACCTTGGGCAAGTCACTTATGTTTCATGGGCCTCAGTTTCCTCATATGTAAAATGATGCTGGTTAGAATTGATGACCTCAGAGATCATGCCAACTCTAAATTCGATGAACAATGAATCAAGTGGGGACACTTAGTACATGCTACAAGGTTATTATTAGATCTATTATTTTCTTCTGCTCACTGCTTCACCTAGGTAGCCCCCCTGGGGTCCTCAGTCCTCACTTACAACTGGTTTAAGTTGAGGGCTTTCTCTTTACCTCTGTTCTGCCCCAAGGCATAGAAAAGGACAACCTCCTACAAAAGGACTCCTTAACCTTTGGTGGGGCATGGACCCCCTTGGCAGGCAGAAGAATGTTTTTACATGCATAAGACAAAATAAATAGGATTATAAAGGAAATCAATTACATTGAAATATAGTTATCAAAACATGCATACATACATATACATATATACATACATATGTACATGTACATTTATATGTGTGTGTCTAAACAAATATGTGTATGTATATATATGTATATATGTGTATGTATATATATTATATATATGTATATATATTTAAATGTATCAATCCCAGGTTAAGAAATTTTGCCATATAGTCTATGAACATATCTATTCAACCCCACTTACTCTGCCTCTTTCCTTGACTGGTAAGGCCTTCCTGGCAACTAGCACCCAGGAAAGCAAATTGTCTTGAGGTATCACAACCGTGGGAAAGCTTAGTAAAACTGAGGGCAATTAGGTTAATTTACAAAATCCTTTTCGCCCCTTAAATATGATCAGCTTTTAAGATAATTTTTATTTTATTTTTTTAACCTTTTTAAAAATTTATTTATTTAATTTATTTAATATATTTAGTTTTCAGCATTGATTTTCACAAGAGTTTGAATTTCAAATTTTCTCCCCATTTCTACCCACTCTCCACTCCATGATGGTATATATTCTGGTTGCCCCGTTCCCCAGTCAGCCCTCCCTTCTGTCACCCCACTCCCCTGCCATCCCCTTTGCCCTTCCTTTCTTGTAGGGCAAGATAAATTTCGAAGCTCTATTGCCTGTGTACCTTATTTCCTAGTTGCATGTAAAAACTTTTTTTTTAGTTTTTGAACATCTGTTTTTAAAACTTTGAGTTCCAAATTCTCTCCCCTCTTCCCTTCCCACCCACCCTCCCTAAGAAGGCAAGCAATTCAACATAGGCCACATGCTTATCATTATGTAAAACCCTTCCACAATACTCATGTTGTGAAAGACTAACTATATTTTGCTCCTTCCTAACCTAACCCCCTTTACTGAATTTTCTCCCTTGACCCTGTCCCTTTTTGAAAGTGTTTGTTTTTGATTACCTCCTCCCTGGTCTGCCATCCCTTCTATCATCCCCTCTTTTTTATCTTCTTCCTCCTTCTTTCCTGTGGGGTAAGATACCCTATTGAGTGTGTATGGTATTCCCTCCTCAGGTCAAATCCAGTGAGAGCAACATTCACTCATTCCTCTTCACCTGCCCCCTCTTCCCTTCCTACAGAACTGCTTTTTCTTGCCACTTTGATGCAAGATAATTTACCCCATTCTATCTCTCCCTTTCTCCCTCTCTCTGTATATTCCTCTCTCATCCCTTAATTTGATTTTTTTTTTAAATATCATCCCTTCATAGTCAACTCACCCTGTGCCCTCTGTGTATATATATATATATATATACGTGTGTGTATGTACATATATATATATACACACATACATATATACATACATACATGCACACGCACACACAGATATATATATACACATACACACACATGCGCGCGCGTGCACACACACACACACACACACACACACATGCATATTCCCTTCAGCTACCCTAATACTGAGGTCTCATGAATCATACACATCATCTTTCCATGTAGGAATGTAAACAAAACAGTACAACTTTAGTAAGTCCCTTGTGATTTCTTTTTCTTGTTTGCCTTTTCATGCTTCTCTTGATTCTTGTGTATGAAAGTCAAATTTTCTATTCAGTTCTAGTCTTTTCACTGAGAAAGCTTGAAAGTCCTCTATTTTATTGAAAGTTAATATTTTGCCTTGGAGCATGATACTCAGTTTTGCTGGGTAGGTGATTCTAGGTTTTAATCCTAGCTCCATTGACCTCCAGAATATTGTATTCCAAGCCCTTCTATCCCTTAATGTTGAAGCTGCTAGATCTTGTATTATCCTGATTGTGTTTCCACAATACTCAAACTGCTTCTTTCTGGCTGCTTGCAGTATTTTCTCCTTGATCTGGGAGCTCTGGAATTTGGCAACAATATTCCTAGGAGTTTTCTTTTTGGGATCTATTTGAGGAGGCGATCGATGGATTCTTTTAATTTCTATTTTGCCCTGTGGCTCTAGAATATCAGGGCAGTTCTCCTTGATAATTTCTTGAAAGATGATATCTAGGCTCTTTTTTTGATCATGGCTTTCAGGTAGTCCAATAATTTTTAAATTATCTCTCCTGGATCTATTTTCCAGGTCAGTGGTTTTTCCAATGAGATATTTCATATTGTCTTCCATTTTTTCATTCCTTTGGTTCTGTTTTATAATATCTTGATTTCTCATAAAGTCACTAGCTTCCACTTGCTCCAATCTACTTTTTAAGGTGGTATTTTCTTCAGTGGTCTTTTGTACCTCCTTTTCCATTTGGCTAATTCTGCCTTTCAAGGCATTCTTCTCCTCATTGGCTTTCTGGAGCTCTTTTGCCGTTTGAGTTAATCTATTTTTTAAGGTATTGTTTTCTTCAGTGTGTTTTTCAGTATTTTTTTGGGTCTCCTTTAGCAAGTCATTCACTTGTTTTTCATGTTTTTCTTGCATCACTCTCATTTCTCTTCCCAATTTTTCCTCTACTTCTCTAACTTGCTTTTCCAAATCCTTTTTGAGCTCTTCCATGGCCTGAGACCAGTTCACGTTTTTCTTGGAGGCTTTTGATGTAGGCTCTTTGACTTTGTCGACTTCTTCTGGCTGTATGTTTTGGTGTTCTATGTCACCAAAGAAAGAATCCAAAGTCTGAGACTGAATCTGAGTCCATTTTCACTGCCTGGCCATGTTCCCAGCCAACTTACTTGCCCTTGAGTTTTTTTGTCAGGTATGACTGCTTATAGAGTAAAGAGTACTTTGTTCCAAGCTTGAGGGGATGTGCTATTGTTTTCAGAGCTATTTCTATATAATCAGCTCTGCCACACCAGGACTGCTCCTTCCCCAAGAACCTCCACCTGGGACCAGACTCAGATTTAAGCAGGCTCTGCACTCTTGTTCTGATCTGCCACTTAATTCCTCCCGCCAGGTGGGCCTGGGTCCAGAAGCAACTGCAGCTATAGTTCTGTAGCTGCACCTCTTCCCCTGCCCCCTGGGCAGTGGCTGAACCGTGACCTCCTTTCGCTCTGTCCCAGCAGCTTTTCCCACTAACCTTCTCTGTTGTCTTTGGTGTTTGTGGGTTGAGAAGTCTGGTAACTGCTACAGCTCACTGATTCAGAGTGCTAGGGCCTGTTCCGCCTGGCTCCTGGTCTGGTTGGCCTACGCTGTGCTCCGCTCCCCTTCCACTCCCAGCTCCATGCATGCTAGACCTTACCCAGAGACCATCCAGGCTGTCCTGGGCTGGAGCCCTGCTTCCCTCTGCTATTTTGTGGGTTCTGCAGTTCTAGAATTTGTTCGGAGCCATTTTTTATAGGTTTTGGAGGGACTTGGCAGGGAGCTCATGCAAGTCCCTGCTTTCCAGCCACCCTCTTGGCTCTACCCCCTTAAGATAATTTTTAAAGGACCTTAATTAATTAGTATGCTAAGGGTTTTTCTTGCTTCTGATGTTGCTATCTTAGCCCTAAAATATTGGAGGGAATGGTTATAAACATACACATGAAAACATTCTTAACCTGAAGCAGAGATGGATCAAAGGCCCTGGGTTCATATTGGAGGGTTGTTCCAACCCCACCTTTCTGGCTCATTCCCCATATCCAGAAAATCTGGGAATTTCACTATATGATACTACCCAATGTGCTGTCACCGACCAGTCTAGCAAGCAGACCATTTTCAGGCTCTAGGATGAAAAGGTTGATGTTGAAGTTAATGAGAACTTATAACAGAGCTTGGGCAAGATGTCAACACCTGGCCATTAGCAAGACTTTCCCCCCATGCCCAAGCCCAGACCTGCAGAGCCTCCCTCACTTACAGGGAACACTATGCAGAGCATTGAGCCAATGATGCATTTTGTATCTATCAGTCTGTCCCCCTGTCATGCCTTTCCGTAGTTCCCCTCAGCTGGTGTTGATTCCTTCTACAAGCCTCTGCCTTCCTCTCAACACAGCTCTTATGTGGCTAAGCAGGCCATCTGTTTAATAAAGACAGGAGTAACTCAAAAGTTTCCCTGTCATGGGGCAAAACATAAATTCTTCCCGCAAACTAAAGTATCTCCACACAGAAACCCCCTTGTGCTATTTGTTTTTGTTCATCAGGCATATCCCTCTCTTCATGACCCCATTTTGGATTTCTTGGCAAAGATAATGGAGTGGTTTGCCATTTCCTTCTGTAGCTCATTTTGCAAATGAGGAAACTGAGGCAATGAGGATTAAGTGACCTGCCCAGGGTCACACAGCTAGTAAGTATTTGAGGCCAGATTTGAAGATGAGTCTTCCTGACCTGCAGTCCAGCAATCAATCTGCTTCACCACCTAGCTGCCCCTCTTGTACTGTGGATCCTGCCAATCTCTGATGTCACTAGTTCACCTGGGATTCAGGCCCACAAACCTGCCCCTCTAATCTTTGAATGATTGTCATTATCTGGGCTGGCTCAGGGTGTTTCCTGTCTGCTTTGGCGCTTCTGCACAGGTTGTGAAGCTTGACAAACTATCCAGTATTCTTCCTATTGTCCCTCCAATCCCTGTATCCCTTTGGAACCAACTATGTGGGACTATTCAGATTACCCAGAACAGCTTCCCATGATATTCAGGGCACGTTGCTGTGTGCCAAGAAAATACAAGGCGGATCAAAAAATGTTGCTGCTGCAGCAGCAACTGACATTGGCAACATACTTTAGTTAATACAATATTTACACCAGCACCTTAAAAACAAAGATAATTATCATCTCTTTTACAGATAATGATAGCTAACAAAAATAGTAGCTAGAATTTATATAGTGCTTTAGGGTTTGCAAAACACTTTACAAATGTTATCTCATTTGATCTTCACTACAATCTGGGAGGCAAGTGAGCATCTTATCCCTATTTTACAAATGGAGAAACTGAGGCAGTTAAGGGCTAAGTGACTTGCCCAAAGTCATTCAGGTAGTCAGTATCCAAGGCATGATTTGAATTCATATCTTCCATATACTATCTGGTGTAGTAGATAATATATGTAAAGCATTTTGCAAATCACAAAGACCTATATAAAGGTTAGCTATTAGCTATTTGTGATTTGCAAAATGCTTTACATATATTATCACATTCAAAGAAACTGAGGCACAGAGAGTTTAAGTGACTTGTCCATGGCCACACTTTGAGTGTTAGAGGTAGGGTTTGAATTCAGGTCTTCCTGACTACAAATTTAGAACTTTCTATGCCATATTAGAACCCCCTTTTCTAGAAACAGAAACATTGACAGAAAAATTGCTAGGGGAGGTTGATCAGGAGACACCGAGCTCCATTACATGATCAATACTAGTCCAGTGAAATTGAGGATAAGGGAAGAAGAGGGTTAGAAGCCTGTTTAATACCAAGTATTTATTCTCTTTATGCTTTCTTGAATATTATAAGAGATACCCTTCTGACTTACTTGAACTGATGCAAAGTGAAGTAAGCAGAACCAGGAGAACAATGTATACAGTAACAGCAATATTGTACAACAAACAACTGTGAATGGCTTAACTACACTTGGCAATACAATGCACAAAGATAATTCCAAAGGACACATGATGAAAAATGCTATTCACCTTCAGAGAAAGAACTAATAGAGTCTGAATGCAAAGGGAAACTTACTATTTTCACTTTTTTGTGTGTGCGATTTTTTTTCTTTTGATCAATTTCTTCTTTCACAATATGACTAATATGAAAATATGTTTTACATGATTGCACATATATAACCAATATCAAATTGCTTACAATCTTAGGAAGGGGGGAGATGAGGAAAGGAGGGAAAAAATTTGGAACTCAATTTTTTTAAATGAATGTTAAATTTGTCTTTACATGTAATTGGAAAAAATAAAATACTATTAAAGAAGAGATATTCTTCTGAATTTCTCTTAAATAGCTTTAATGGTGTGTATTATTGCTGCGTAAGTTAAATAAAACTTTATGAACTAAAATTCAACCGTAATTCAAGAGTGGAATGAAAGACAAGAATTAAAAGCAAAGAAGAAAAAAATTTTCTGGTAAATGGGGTTATTCAATACTGGCATGGATGACTGAAGATAAGTCATGGAATCCCCTTCAGAAAAGCCTAAAAAATAGGAAAGAACATCATCTGTGTGGAAGAAGTCAAGTGTGATTCTGCCTGAGGGAAGGATGGATGGGATGACTTCTCTAGAATCCTTCCAGCCCCAGCATTTCATGAAACTGAAGACTAGCAACCAAAAAAAACTCCCTCAAAATAGAACCTGCCAAAGATTGTTTTTTTGCCAGTCAACAAATATTTAAGGAGCCTCCACAGGGCATATAACACAGCAGAGAATTCTGTCATAGTAGTTTACCAGGAGGAGAAAATTTAAAGGCAAAAAGAAGCCCTGATTGGAAAATGTGTTTGGAAAAGTTTAAATGCTCAACAAAAGCCCGGCATTGTTGTTAGATGGAAGAGCAGACAGGACCGCAGCCCCAGCGGCACTTATGGTCTAATTTAATGTACTAACACTCATTAATTTCTGCAAAGTGACAAGGAGATGGATGCTAAAAGAACAGAGAGTTAAGAGGAAGGTAGGTAATTGAGAGGAGTATGAAGCATCCCATAGAGTACTTGACAAAAACATTGGCGTCTAGGCTGAAAATATCTCCTGAAGGGAAGAGAGATAGGAAAATGGATTGTGGGGGAAAGGCAGGCAGATGTCTGAGAGCAAAAATAACTTACTACCACTGTGGTCTAGTGGGGAGAGCTAGCAAGCTTAAATCATTCTCAACCCTTTTTACTTCTCCTTTTCCCTGCCCGAGTATATCTAGAAAGTTGTGCTCAATTCTTAGAGATGGTAAGAGCTGACATTCACAAACTTAAGACTTGCAGGCTCAGTTCAGGAAGTCCTCCCCCCTTCAGGAAGCCTATACTGAGCCTAAGATTGCTAATAACTTCCCTTTAGAAGTCCCTTTTTATCTACTTTGTATATTGTTCAGTCATGTCCGATTCTTCGTGACTTCATTTGGGGTTTTCTTGGCAAAGATAGTGAAGAGGTTTGTCATTTCCTTCTCCAGCTAATTTTACAGATAAGGAAACTGCAGGGTGAAGTGATTTGCCCAGGGTCACACAGCTAATAAGTGTCTGAGGCCAGATTTGAACTCAGGAAGATTCTTCCTGAATCCAGACCTGACACCGTATGCACTGTACCACCTAGTTGCCCACTTTTTTGTTTTACATTTTTAATGTATATACTGTTTTCCTCAACAGAATGTAAGCTCCTTGAGGTCAGATTACTGTTGCTTTTGTATCCCAAGTGCCCAGCATAGTGCCTGGCACATAGTGGGCACCTAATGAATTCTTGTGGAATAAATGAATGAATACAGAGATGGAGAGACATCTGGGAACTATGGCATACAGGGAATAGTTGAAGGCACTGGAGATATTTAATAATTCTCATGCATATTTATGTAGAGCCATGAAGTTTAGAAAGTGTTTTCCTTGAAATAACCCTGTGAGGTGGGTAAGGCAGGTATTATACCTATTTTGCAGACGAGGATGAAATTCTCAGAGGTCAAATGACTTGTCCATGGTCATGTAGCCTGTAAGGGTCGGAAGTAGGATTTGAACCAAATCTCCTGACTTCTAGTCTAGCACTTTTATATTATATTATATATTACTAAACTACAGGAAAGAAGATAAAAGAATAATGAATAATGGTGATAGTTCACATTTAAATAACACTTCACAGATTAAATGACAGCTTCTTTCAAATACTTAGAGAAGTATACTTTTTCTGAGGGGTTCCAACAGGCTTGCCTTGAACTAATGGGGAGGAAGTATAGGAAGAGAGAATTCAGTGCAATTTAAAGAATAACTTTCTAACAACCAAGTTATTTAACTATAGGTCTAGCTACATCTCAAGGTAGTGAGCTTTCTGTCACTAGAAGTGTTAGACAGTGGCTCGATCTCCATCTGTCAGAGATGCTGTCTTCTCTCCTCCTCATATCACATAAATCAATCAACCAACCAATAAACATTTATTTGGTGTCTTCTATGTGCTAGGCACTGTAATGGGTGCTAGGGATAAAAAAAGAGGCAAAAGACAGCCCCTGCCCTCGAGGAGCTTACAATCAGATGCCTTCCCCTGATATTTCCTCCTTCAACTCTGTTTCACATGAGGAGGTAGATCTTCTTGCTAAGGCAAACCCTTCTACATGCACAAGGGATGCCATTCCATCTTGTCTTCTCCAGCAGATTTCTCACTTTATCATCCCCACTATCTCACTAATCTTCAATCTCTCCCTGTCTACTACCTACAAACATTCCCATTTCTCCCTCATACTAAAAAAAATCCTCACTTAACCTCTCCATCCCCTCTTGTTATCCTCCTATATCTCTCCTCTCATTGGTGGCAAAAGTCCTTGAGAAGGCTGCCTATAATTGGTGTCTCCATATCCTTTCCTCTCGGTCTTTTTTCAATTTTCATCAGTCTGGCTTCACATCTCATTATGCGGCCAAAACTGTTCTCTCCAAAGTTACCAATGATTTCTTAATTGCCAAATCTAATGTCCTTTCCTCAATCTTCACCCTTTTTTGACCTCTCTGAAACCTTTGACACTCTCAATCACTCTCTTTTCTCAGTTTTCACAATTTTACTCTCTCCTGATTCTCCTTTTTTTTTCCTCTGACTATTCCTTCTCAGTCTCCTTTGCTCAAGTTCATGAAGATCTCTCACACTAACACGGAATGGTTCCCAAGGCTCTATTTTGGACCCTCTTCTCTTTTCTCTCTTTACTATTTCACTTAGTGATTTTATCAGTTCCCACAGATTCAATATTGATGCTTCTCAGATTTCTCAGCCTTAATCACTCTCTTGATCTCTAGTCTCACATCTCCAACTGACCACTGGACATCTTCTAACTAGTGTCCTATAGACATCTTAAACTCAACATGTCCCAAACTGAACTCGTTATCTTCACATAAACCCCATAAACTTTCTATTCCTAACTTCCCTATTATTGTCAAGGGCACCACCATTCTCCCAGTCACCCAACCTTGCAACCTAGATATCATCTCTTCACTCTATCTCACAGCCATATCCTTCTGGTTTTGTTGTGATTTCCTATTGTTCATTTGCTATTTTGTTGATTTGATTTTCTGCTGTCTTCTTTTTAATCAGATTGGCTAAAAGGTTTATCAATTTTATTAGTCCTTTCAAAGAACCAGCATTTAATTTTATTGTTCTTTTCTAGCCTTTTTTTTGATTTCCCATCTATCTGTTTCTCCTCTAGTTTTTAATGTGTCCTCTTTTGTGCTTATTTTAAATTTGTTTATTTGTTGGTTTTCTGATTTTTTTTTTGCTTTAAATAGTATTTTAGATTTTTTTCCACAATTACATATCAAGAAAAATTTTAGCATTCATTTTTACAAGATTTTGAATTCCAGATTTTTTCTCCCTTCCTCCCTCCCCTCCCCTGAAAATGGTAAGCATTTTGTTATAGTTTATACATGTGCTATCATGTAAAATATATTTCCATATTCACCACATTTGTGGAAGAAGAAACAGATCAAAAGGGGAAAAACACAAGAAGGAATAAAGTAAATGAAAAAAATATGCTTTGATCTCCATTCAGAGTCCATCAGTTCTTCATCTGGATATGGATGGTACTCTCCTTTGTGAGTCCTTTGTACTTGTCTTGGATCATTGTGTTGCTGAGAAGAGCCGAGTCATTCATAGATGATCATCACACAATGTTGCTGATACTGTGTACAATGTTTCCTGGGTTCTGCCAGTTTCAACTTGCATCAGTCTGTACAAGTCTTTCCAGGTTTTTCTGAAATCTGCCTGTTCATCATTTTTTATTGCACAATAGTATTCCATTACATCCATATACCACAGTTTGTTCAGCCATTCCCAGACTGATGGGCATCCCTTCAGTTTCCAACATTTTGCTACCACAAATAGGACTGCTATAAATATTTTTGCGCGAGTAAGTACTTTTCCCATTTTTATGATCTCTTTGGGATACAGACCTAGTAGTGGTATTGCCGGGTCAAAGGGTATGCACAGTTTGGTTGCCCTTTGGGCATAGTTCCAAATTTCTTTCCAGAATGGTTGAATCAATTCACAACTCTATCAACAGTGCATTAGTGTCCCAATTTTTCCATATCCTCTCCATTTATCATTTTCTTTTTCTGTCATATTAACCAATCTGATATGTGTGAGGTGTTACCTCTGGGCTGTTTTAATTTGCATTTCTCTAATCAAAAGTGATTTAGAGCACTTCTTCCTATGCCTATAAATATCTTTGATTTCTTTATTTGAAAACTGCCTGTTCATATTCTTTGACCATTATCAATTGGAGAATGACTTGTATTCTCATAGTCTCACATCTCCAGTTGACCACTGGACATCTTCAGTTCTCCATATATTTGAGAAATGAGGACTTTATCAGAGACACTTGCTTATAAAGATTGTTTTCTAGCTTTGTGTTTTCCTTCTAATCTTGGTTGCATTGGTTTTATTTATGCAAAAGCTTTTCAATTTAACATGATCCAAATTATTCTATAATTTGCAATGCTCTGTATCCCTTGTTTGATCATAAATTCTTCCCCTCCCCGTAGATCTGACAGGTAGACTATTCCTTGCTCTTCTAATTTGATTGCTTCATTGTCTGTGTTACCTTTTAGCAAGACGTAGTTTTCTTCCTTATCTCTTTTAATTAGGTCTATTTTTGCTTTTACTTTGTCTAAAATCAGAATTGCTACTCCTGGTTGTTGTTGTTTTTTTAATTCAGCTGAAGCATAACAGATTCTGCTCCAGCTCCTTACCTTTACTTTGTGTGTGGTTCTCTGCTTCAAGTGTGTTTCTTATAAGGAAGATATTGTAGGACTCTGGTTTTCGATCCACTCTACTATCTGCTTTTGTTATATGGGAGATTTCATCCCATTCACATTCACAGTTATGATTACTGCCTGTGTATTTCCCTCCATCCTCCTGTCTGTTCTCTCTCCTTTCACTCTTTCCCACCTCACCAGTGTTTTGCCTTTGTTTACCACCTCCCTCTGTCAGCCCCTACCACACCCCTTTAACTTAATCTCCAACCCCTCCTACTTTCCTATCAGGTAGGGTAGATTTTTATATTCAACTGATTGTGTATATTATTCCCCCTTTGGGCCAATATGTATGAGAGTAAGGTTCAAGCGATGCCCATTGTTCACTCTCTCATCTTCCCTTCCACTGTAATAGATCTTTCTTGCCTCTTCATGTGAGATAATTTACTGCATTCTTCCTCTCCCTTCTTTCTATATCCATTGTACTCCTCTTTCTCATCCCTTAATTTTTTAAAATGTTGTTCTTTCAAATTCACCTTATACCTGTACCCTCTGTCTACGTATACTGTTAGTGATACAATTTTTAAGAGTTACAAGTATCATCTTCCCTAAAGGGATGTAAACAATTTAGCTTTACTGAATCCCTTATGTTTTCTTTTCCCTTTTTACCTGCTTATGCTTCTCTTGGGTCTTGATATTGGAGGTCAAATTTTTGATTTAGTTCTGGTCTTCTCCTTATGAAGGCTTGAAGTCCTTCTGTTTCATTGAATGACCATTTTCTCCCTTGATGTATTATGCTTAATTTTGCCAGATAAGTGATTCTTGGTTGTAGTCCTAGTTCCTTTGCCCTCCAGAATATCATGTTCCATGACCTCCGATCCCTTAATGCTGCAGCTGCCAAGTCCTGTGTGATCCTGATTGTGACTCCCGGAAGTTTTCTAATTTTTAAAATGCATATTTAGTTCATTACTCTTCTCTCTTTTCTATTTAGTTTATGTATATTCGTTGGAATATAATTTTTCCCCTGAGCACTACTTTAGCTGCATCCCAGAAATTATTTAATGTTCCTTTATCATTATCATTTTCTTTCACATAATTATTCATTGTTTCTATGATATGTCCTTTGATCCATTTGTTATTTTTTAAATTACATTTTTTTTTAATCAGCAAAAATCTGACTTCTCTCCCTCCTACTCTAACTCCCCTCCACCTACATTTGGAATTAAAGGAAAACAAAGCCCCTCTCAAAATATATATAGTCAAGCAAAACTAATTTCTGTATTTACCATGTTCTCCTTCCCCTAAATATGAATCATTCTGCACTATGATTCCTTCACCTCTCTATCAGGAGGTGAAATCATGTTTCATCAATAGTCCTCTGAAATTGTGGCTGGTCATTACATTGATCAGAGTTCCTAAGTATTTCAACTATATTGTTGTCATCGTATAAATTGTTCTCCTAGTTCTGTTCCCTTTATTCTACATCAGTTCATAGACATCTCCCCAAGTTTCTCTGAGGCTATCACCTTTATCACTTCTAATAGCATATAGTATTCCATCATATTACTTACCTTTCTTAGCCATTCCCAACTAACGGGCACCCCCTCAGATTCCCATCCTTTGCCACAGCAAAAGAGCTATAAATAGTTTTGTACATCCTTAGAGTTTGTTTTGCTTAGGACTAATTCCCCCCCCCCACCTTAATTTTCCCTCCCTCTAATTTCCCCTTCTCCCTTCTCCCACTTCTCTCCTATTGGAGTGAAATGTATTTCTGTACTCAACTCTGTGTGTGTGTGTGTGCGCGCGCGCGCATACGCATGTTCCCTCCTCTGATCAATTTAGATAACAGTGAGGTACAAATGACAGCCTTTCCTCCTTACCCCATTCCTTCCTCTTTGTTTGTATAGATGTCTACTTGTGAATATTGATTATGTAAGATAGTTTTCCCTAATCTTCCTTTCTTTCTGTCTCCTAGTGTATTACTCTTATACTCTCCATTCTTCTCCTAAGATCATCAAGACCTAACAGAAACACTTCCAGGTTTTCTGTCTAACTAGACTCCCTTTATGACTGTGATGATGATAGGATTCAGAAGGGACACATATAACATCACCTCATATTTGAAAATAAGCAATGTATCCTTGTTTAGTCTGTTATTATTGTATTATGCTTACCATTTTATGTTTCACTTAACTTCTGTTTGAATTTCAAAATTTCTACACAGTTCTGATCTTTTCATTAGGATTTCAAAATCATCTTTTCAACTGGTCTTTTCATCAATTCTTAAAAATCCTCTATTGCATTAAAGATCCATTTCTCCCCTGCATGATTATTCTCAGTTTTGCTAGGTAAGTTATTATTGGCTATAAGCCTATATCCTTTGCCTTCTGGAATATCCTATTGCAAACTCTCTACTCCTTTTTATTGGTGATTGCTAAATTGTGTGTAATCCTGGCTGTGACTTGGTGGTACTTCAATTCTTACCTCTTGGTTGCTTACAGTAATTTTTTTTCTTTGACCCAGAAGCTCTGGGTTTGGGCTATAATGTTTTTGGAAGTTTTCATTTTGGAGTTTCTTTCAAGGAGGTGACTGGTGGGATTCTTTCTACTTGGATTTTGCCCTCTGGTTCTAAGGGATCTGAGCAGTTTGTTGTTGTTGTTTTTTTTTGTTTTGTTTTTAAAGGTTTCTTCAAATATGATGTTTAGGCTGGTGGTGTTTTTTGGTCATGAAAGTCAGGTAAACCAATAATTCTTAGTTGTTTTCTCCTTAAACTTTTTTTTCCAAGTCTTTTGCTTTTGCTGTGAGATACCTTTCAGTTTCTTCTATTTTTTAGTCTTTTGTATTTGTTGCTTGGACAATGTTTTATACCTGTTGCACCAAGCTGTTAATTCCCTTTCCAATTCTTCCCTCTGTAACTTTCATTTCTTTTCTATTTTACCTCTAATGACTTCATTTCATTTATAAAAATATTTTAAAACACTTTTTAAAAACTCTTGCTTCATGTCTTCTAGAAATTCTAGTTGAATTTGTGCCCAAACTGTGTTTTTCTCTGAGGCTTTGTTTGTGTACGTTCTAGGGTCATTCTCTTCTTCTGAATTTGTGTTTTGAGCATCCCTGCCACCATAATAGCTTTTTATGGAGGGATTCTTTCTTTCTTTGCTGACTCTTCCTGCCTTCTTCCTCTCTTCAGCCTGAATGTTAGGTCTGGGCTCTGTGCTGTTCTGGAGGGAAAGTCTTGTCTGGTATTGATGAGGTCAGGGAACCATATGTTTTTAGGGATGCTTGAGACCCCAAAATACCAACATACCAGGTCCTGCTCAAATGAATTCAATTCAAGCCTTCTCACAGTCAAAGAGAAAAACAAAGTTTATTATAGATTCACCATAAAGGGTAGTCTTAAGAAATCTCACCATTTGTGACACTCATTTTCACAAGTGGGCCATATTCAATCTACTGAGTTAGATTGAATCTGAGCACTTCATGGAGACAAAATGAAACTTACATACAGAAAGATTGTGGGAGGGATCTAGGGTGGTCCTGGAGTGATGGGAGGAGGGGTTTAGGGAGGGTCTTGAGGAGAAGTCTAAGGAGGAGCTTGATGGGACTGGGGTGAGCTCAGACTCCAGGAACCAAGAGAATGGGATTAAGAGTGGGAAGTAGCTGAAGGCTACCTGGAGATAACAGATAATGTAGGGCTAGGCTAGTTTAAGGATAACAGATTTAGGCATGGACATTTTGATAGAATCAAGGGTGGGAAATAGTTGGACAATGGAGGGCTAGGCTAGGTTAAGAGTAACCTAGAGATTTGGGCCTTAATAATGAAAGACTTATGGCCTCAGGCAAATGCCTCATCTAGTGGGTAGATTCAAGGAAATTCAAGGGGGCTCCCACAGTTTAAACCCCATCAGTACCATTGATGCTTTCTTTGGGTGTTGAGTTTTGTATTTTTTCAGAATCTTGGGGGCAGTTCAGTTTGGGGAGCTGCAAGTTTTCACTTGCAGTCACTCCCAAGACAATCTGATCCAGGGAAAAATCTGGTTGCTCCCCCTTCACCTGAGCTCTGTAAATTCCCGATCTGGGTTTGAGTCTGAGCAACTGTGGACCACTACGGGACTCAACTACTATTAGTCAACTGGAAACCTGTGCTGTTTCTGAGGAACAGAACTACAAGCTTCCCTTTGTTTTGGAAGTCCTGCTCTGATTATTCCTCTGCAGGGTTCATATTGGGCTAGAAGCTGGAACTGAGAACCTGTTCCACTCCTGGGGGTCATAGTCCTAACACTGGTGCTTGCTTCTGAACTTGCTCCTCTTAGCCTAGAGTCTATAGCTATTCCTTACTCCAGAACTCCACTCCTGGGTACAGGTCTTCTTAGAATGTCCTAGATCTGTGACCTGTATCTGCACAAACTCCCAGTAGGCACTTGTTTCCATGAGGTGCCCTGAAATAGGTCTGGGATTTCCTTTTGCCCTAATGCATAGGCTCTTCCTGGGCACAAGAATAATCCATGTCTGGCTTATTCCTGGCCAGTCCCCATCCTCAGTGTCTTCTGTCTTTCTTCCTATGCCAACCTGGGCTTAAAAAAGTGACTCATTATAACTTTTTCTTAGATTTCCCTATCAGGATTCTGTCTGGTGAGTTTTCTAGATCTATTTGGAGGAGTTTTAGGGGAGAGTTCTCTATACTGCTTTCTACTACTGTGCCACTTTGGCTCTGTCTCCAGACCCATTCATTATTTAGGACTTCATTGTTAATTTTAAATTTGGGTCTTTGTGTGAATTGCTGTGTGCATGTGTGCATGTGTGTGCACTCTGAACTGGAATTTTTATAGTTTGTAAATGATGTATTCAGTATTTATTGTCTTTTTACAATTGTTTTAATATATCTGCCCCTTAATTCCTTGCCAATTTTTGTAAAGTTCCACGTGGTGCTGAGAAATGCATATATTCTTTTGTAGTCCCATTTTGAAGATGCCATAAACCTTTTAGTTCTAGTCCAGAAATTTGTTGAGTTATTTATTCTCCCTTTTGTGTAACTTTAAATTTGACTTATCTAGAACTGAGAGAAGGACATTGAAATTTCTTACTGCTATTAGGTTACTGTCTGTGTCTTCTTGCAGTTCAGTTAATTTTTCCTTTGTTAATTAAAATGCTAACACATTTGGAGAATATATATTTAATGCTTATATTGGTTTGTTGTCCATGGTTCCTTTCAGAATTATATAGTTGCTTTGTTTGTTAGCTTGATTGCAACTCCTACTTTTTTGAATTCACTTGGTGTATAGCACTATTTTTCACAGCCCCTTATCTTTATTCTGCATATATCTTTGTTTATTAAATGTTTTTTCTTGTAAGCAATAGATTGCATAGTTTTTGTTCTTGTCTAATCTGCCATTAATTTTATTGAGTTGCTTAACCCGTTCACATTTAAAATTATGAGACTTAATCTCCAATTTAGTCTCTCATACAGATCCCCTCTCCCCACCCTTAGAATGTTTTCCCCTCTTCCTCTCTAAACACAGTACAATGTCTCTTCAGTTGTCTTAGCTTAATTTATTTTAGGGCAACTCTATTCTCACTGGCTCTTTTCCTCTCACCCTCAACCTCCCACTTCCAATTGTTATACTTTGCTTAGCTTTGGAGTTTTGCTTGACTTGTTAGTTCTTTTTTCTTTCTTGCTTTTATCTGGTTATTTAATTTCCCACCTCTTTTTTTTTTCTCCTTTCAAATGAAATTAAATGAGATTATTTCTGTAAAACGCTTAACACAGTGCTGGGCACACAGTAAGTAAGCACTTAATAAATACTTATTTCCTTCCTTCCTTTCTCTGTTAAGTTGTCAAGTAACATCTCCCTTCCTGTCCTTCCCTTCAACTTGTTTCATTCATTAGTATTTAAAATTTCATGTTCTGTGCCTTTTTCTAAAATTGGATTTCTTTCTCTCATTCTTTTCATTATTTATCTTCTATTTCTGTCTATTCTAGACTATTATTCTTTGATTCCTGGCCCTTAATACTTAGTCTTCATTCATTCTCTGTATTCCTCATGGAATTAAAGCTTTTAAAATACCTATTTTGAGTTCCTTCTTCTGAACATTTTCTATGTTATTGCCTTGTAGATCTTGCCCCTAGTCCTCCTTATTCTTAGAAATACCAATTCCTGCAGGTAATGAAAAGTTTATTGCCTCATGGAATCAGTTTTCCTTTGTCCCTAATTGTGCATTTGGTTATTAACTTTTTCTCTCATCATTTTCATTTTCCCTCTCTTTTGCCTTGAAGTCTTCTTCCTGGGTTTGTACCCTTCCACTCTTCTGGGTGTCAGGAATTTTAATTTCCCTTCTACCGGGGCAGGGTGAGTGGTCTCAAAGCACTGAATCCCTGAAGTTTATACCCATCGTACGGTCTCCATCTGCCTTTATAGAATCTCTCAGTGGAGCCAAGATGGTAGAGTAAAAGCAGGGACTTGCTTGAGCTCTCCCCCAAACCCTTCCAAATACCTGTAAAACTGACTCTAAACAAATTCTAGAGCAGCAAAACCCACAAAATGACAGCATGAAACAAATTTCCAACCCAAGACAACCTGGAAGGTTGACAGGAAAGGTCTGTTGTACTGGTCTGAGAGGGGAGTGCAGACCAGCATGGGCTGAGCCAGCAGAGACAGGCTGGAGCAGGCCTCAGCTGTGGCTGTCAGCAGTGGCATATTCCAGATTTCTCAACCCACAAACACCAAACACAACTTAGAAGGTCAGTAGGAAAGATTTGTGGGACCAGGGTGAGAGAAGAGCACAGTCTAGCCCTAGCCCTAGCCCCGGGGTAGAGAAAGGAGCACGGTCTGGCCCCAGCCCTGGGGCGGCAGCAGCAGCTGCTTCCTAAGCTCTTGGCCCACTGATGGTGGGAGAATCGAGTGAATCATCAGAGGGGGATTACAGGAATCTCTTTGCTGGCATGAGGCAGGATTCTCTTGCTTTGTCTGCACTTGAATCTGGGTGGCAGTCCTGGGGTGAGGAGGAGCACTAGTGTGGCAGAGCTTGGGTGGTAGAGAGGGAATCTTCCTCCAAGTTCCAAGGCAGAAAATAGTGCTTGTGGTCACTCACAGACCAGAGCATAAGCCAGGAGAGGGGTAAACATCTCTTCTTTGATCATACCACCTTAGAAGAACTTGAAATTTACAGGTCCCTGGAAGTATCTCTGAAAACAGTTGCACAAAACACCCGAAGCTTGGGACTGTACACTCCCCACACTGGAAGCAGAGTCCTACCTTAACAAAGAGTTAAAAAGTTAAGTAAGTGGCTGGGAAAATGAGCAAACAGCATAAAAAAAACTCAGACTATAGAATCTTACTTTGGTAACAAAAAAAGATCAAAACACACAATCAGAAGAAGACAACAAAGTCAAAGTTCCTACATCCAAAGCTCAAGCAAAATATGAATTGGTCGCAGGCCATGGAAGAGTTCAAAAAGGATTTTGAAAATCAAGTAAAAGAAGTAAAAGAAAAATTGGGAAGAGAAATGAGAGTGATATAGAATCTCTCTCTTCTCCCATGGGAACATTAATTATTGGTATTACCTCCCATCACTGATTTCCTCTTTACTTCCCCCTTTTTCAGCCTCTCCCTTTGCTTCCTCACCTGTAGGCTATCATCTTCCTAAGAGACCATAGAAGTAACATTCCTTTCATTGTCAGCCTTTGATTTGATTATAGCACATCACATATTCTCCTCGATTTTCTTCCTTTTATGCTACCTCCCATTCTATAATGCAGTCTCTCTCTCTCTCTCTCTCTCTCTCTCTCTCACACACACACACACACACACACACACACACACACACACACACATTGATTCACCTATAGGCACAGTGTTGTGAGGTTTCATCCATGATGTTTTAAACCTGTTTCTCTAGCATCTCTTTGATTTGACTTCTGCTTTCACCCATGTCTCCTTGTGTATATTTGGAAAGAAATCTCTTTGTGATTTCTGTTATTTTATTGTCCCTGGTTATTGTATTTATTTACCTTTCATGTTGTCTGAGGTATTTGAAAAACAAATAATTTGTACAGAGCTAGTTTTCGTTCTAGAATTTTTCAAAAGTCTTCTAAAAATTGAATATGTATCTTTTTTACATTAATGGTCAGGCTTGGGTTTGCAAGGGTTAAGTCACCTTGGATTTGCATCTTGAACTCATTGAATCTTCAGAATACATTATTCCATTCCTTTCTGCAATTTCTGGAGGGAGCAGAATAGTCTTGTGTTATTTGAATTTTCTTTCCTTTATGTTTGTAGGTCTTTATCTTGGATGCTTAAAGAATTTGTTGTTTTTCAGTGGTATTGTTAAATTTAACCACTATGTGTCCTGGAGTTTGCAGTATTGGGTCTCTTTCTTTTCTTTTCCTATTTTTTTTCCTGGAGATCTGTGCGGTTCTTGTGATGTCATTTTGTTTCGTGTGTTCAGAAATTCTGGGAAGTTTTCTTATATTATTTCTTGCCTTATGGTGTTCAGGTTTTTTGACTTGTTACATTCTTCTGGGCAACTTATCATCCTTAAATTATTTCTATGCATCCTGTCCTCAAGATAGATACGTTTTGCCTCTATGAAAATAATTTTTCTTTTAATTCTATTTCTTTTTGCTTTTCTTCTTCCAGATTGCCTTTCATTTCTATGAATTTGCATCCCAGTCTTGTATTCTCTCTTTTGCCTCTTTGGCGAGACTTTTCACAGTGGATTCAAACGTTTTTATTTTGCCAATTATTTCTAATGTTCACACCCACCCCTTAATTGTTCTTTCACAATTCTATTTTTTCTCTTTTAAGCTATTTAGGAATTTCCTGCTATGGTTTCATACTCTCTTGAGAATCTACAAGATCATCAACTATTGATTCATTTTTTTTCATCTTACAATATTTATTCATAGATGTCTGGACCCTTTTAGCTGATCTGGAGGCTATGTTTCCTTCTGTGATTAATATCTTCCCTATTGGTTTATCTCCTCATACCCAAGGTCTTTAATTGAGTTTGCTTCCTTTTGAGATCTCTGGTAATTGAATCTTGTTTTTTTCTCCCTTACACTCTCCTATCATTTACCTTATGAATCCTTCTCCTTTGGTTGTGGTTTCCTTGGGGGCTAGTCCTCAAACCTATCTCAGCTTCCTCTTGCACTGGAAAATTCAGTTTCATGGTCTCAGTCTTCACCCCAAATAACTTCTGGGAGGACAGAACTGGCTCCAGCTGGATGCTAGATTCTTTCCCTTGAGTTTAGTGGAGTACCACATAAACATATATATGTCCTGCTCCAATTCTGACTCCTCCTCAGTTCTGTAATTGAGCTTTGTGGCAGCATTGCCTAGGATGGCTGTCCCATCCTAGGCAAGATTCTGCTTTTGGTTTTCCAAGGCACTGGGAAAAGGGGGGTAGAGTTGAGTTTTATTGAAGGCCCTGCTTATATATGGGTCTGCTTACATAGCCCTGCTCCTGGAGCATGATAGACAATTGGGGTAAGTGGCTGAGTGAGCTCTTTATGGGTTATGCTGCTGGACCATTGAATCATCAACTTATTGGAGATCTTGGTATATGACACCATGAAGATAGCTGAAATGAATTCTTCCTTTTAATTCCTATTTTGGAGAGGTTTGACAGGTCACTTGGATCAGAGAAAATGTTTAGTTTTCCTTCTTGTTGGTCACATGACTCTGAAGTCTTTGATGCTCATGTCTAGTCAGTTACCAAGTCCTGCTGATTCTCCTTTTGTAACATCCCTTGTATATACCCTTTCTTCTCTGCTACCAACTGCTACCACTCTGGCTCAAGCCCTCATGATCTCACACTTGGACTATTGCAATAGTCTGCTGGTTGTTCTCCTTGTACCAAATCTCTTCCTACTCCAGTCTATCTTCTATTCAACTGTCAAATTAATTATTTTGAAGTTCAGGTCCAACCATGTCAAGTTCTCTATTCAATAAACTCTAGCAGCCTCCTATTACCTCTTGGGTCAAATATAAATTTTTTGGGGGTAGATCTGATCAAGGCCTTTGATACTGTCAGTTGTGAGGGCTTATGGAAAATCACATCAAAATTTGGCTGCCCAGAGAAGTTCATCAGTATCGTAGGTCAACTTCATGATGACATGCTTGCACAGGTTCTGGAAAATGGACGATGCTCTTGTGCTTTCCCAGTCACCAGTGGAGTGAAATAAAGTTGTGTGCTGGCTCCCATGCTTTTTTGCATGATGTTTTCAGTCATGTTGTCAAACATCTTCAATGAGGACAAACACAGCATCAATATCAGCTACCACACTGATGATAAATTCTTCAACTTGGAAAGGCTATAAGTGAAGACCAGAGTAGAGGGAGTGTTGGTGCATGGTTTTCTGTTTGCAGATAATTTTGCACTCAATGCAGCCTCTGAAGCTGGGATGCAATGAAGTATGGATCAATTCTCTGCTGCTTGTGCTAATTTTGGCCTAACAATTAACACTAAGAAAACACAGGTTCTCCATCAGCCAGCACCACACCACCCATATGTGGAACCATCAGTTACAGCAAGTGGAGAAGTTTTGAATGCTGTGGATAAGCTCATTTACCTTGGCAGTGTACTTTCTAGGGATGTGCTTACTGATGAGGTTGACATGTGCTTTGCCAGAGCTAGCTCTGTGTTTGGGAGACTCCAAAGGAAAAGGTGGGAGAGAAGAAGTATTAGACTGAGGACCAAACGGAAGGTCTTACAGAGCTGTATTGCTAATTTCATTGTTGTATGCCTATGAAACCTGGACAGTATTCCAGTGCCATGCCAAGAAACTGAATCGCTTCCATTTGAATTGTCCTGGGAAGATTCTGAAGATCACCTGGCAGGATAAGATATGAGATGCTGAGGTCCTTTCTCAAACTAAACTGCCAGGCATTCAAATTCTCCTGCAGAGAGCAAGGTCTCATTTAAGAACTTTGGAATTGATTGCATGATATGAAAGATACTGGCACAGGACTGCAGCATGGCATACCCTCATCAGAGAAGGTGCTGTGCTCTATGAGCAAAGCAGAATTGAAGTAGCTCAAAAGAAACATGAGATGTGCAAATTTAGAGAATCTACCCCAAATATTCACATAGACTATTTGTGTCCAACCTGTAGTAGGACATCCCGAGCTCATATTGGTCTGATCAGCCACAGTCAGATGCATTGTAACTTGACTCTAATATAGTGATGTCATTTTGGTCCTCGAGAACAAAGGACAACTCTGTGTGTGTGTATGTGTGTACATGTATGTATATGCATATGTGTATATTTATGTCGATGAATACGAACATGTATATGTGTGTATATATGTGTGGGTATGTATAAGCGTCTGTGTATGTCGATTAATATGAATATGTATGTGTGTGTATATGTGTGTGTGTGTGTAGTCGCTTCCTATTAACTCTTGGGTCAAATATAAAATCCTCTGACTTTTGAGGCCTTTTATAGCCTGGACCTCTTCTTTCCTTTCCTATCATCTTGTATCTTCCTCCCCTCCATGTACTCTATGATCAGGTGGCGTTGGTCTCTTTGTTGTTCCTGTATGTTCTCATTGACTGTATGTTCTCATTCTGTATGTTCTCATTGACTGTCCCTCATGCCTGGAATCTTCTCCCTCCTCATCTCTGTCTCCTGGCTTCTTTGATTTCCTTCAACTCCCACTTAAAATCCTACCTTCTGTGAGAAACCTTTCCTCATCTTCCTTAATGCTAGTATCTCTTCTCTGTAGATTATTTCCTATTTAGTCTATTTCTTGTTTATTCATAGTTGTTTGCATGTTGTCTAACCTGTTAGATTGTGAGCTCCTTGAGGTCATGGGTTGTTTTTGCCTTACTTTGCACTTACTAGCACTTAACACAGGGCCTGGCATGTACATAGTAGGCACCTAAAAATGTTTGTTTACTTCGCTTGATCTCAGCAGCACTGAAACCAATGAGCTTAGCATCTTGTTAATAATAATAATTAATTAAAATAGTAAGTTAAAAGACAGCATTTCCACCTTTCCCTTCCCCACCCCCATCCCTACTTCCTGAGACATCTCTACCATTGGAGTGCCATGTAGTTCTGGCTGAAGAGGTCATCAGTGATAAAGCAGTGGAATATATTAAATGGTCCAGGTACAGAGCCATCATTGACAAAACCAATACTAGGGGAGATCTAAACAAGGGTTCAAGCTTGTGCATTTTTTTTAATGTGAAAGGGCCTGTGGGCTTTTTAAACTGAGAAAGTGGGACTAACTCCAACTAACTGCGTTGCCTAATGGTTCCTCACTGTTGAGAGGTTGCCATTCTCCTGAAGGGGACTCGGCAGTGTTAGGGAGATGGGAAAACAGATTCCTACATTGTGAGGCAGGTTAAACAAATTGGCCTCGAAGGTCCCTTCCAACTCTGAGATTCTATGCCTTTATTCCACTTTAGTCACCCTCATAGCTCTCTTAATGTAATAGAAAATCCACTGGCTTTCAAATTAGGAGACATCTAGGTTCAAATCCTCTGTTTGACACTTATATCATGGGCAAGCCACTTAATCCCTCTATCTATAAAACATGGTCAAAGATGCGATATTCCTTTAAGGCAGGTATTGCAGGTGAGGATCAGATGAGATAATTTAAGTAAAATACTTTGGACGCTACATAGTGCTGTATAAATGTCAGATGGCATTCTTTATTTTCCTTTTCTCAAAATGTCTTTGTCCAAGCTGGTCTATATTCTTAGAATTGGGTTTTTTTTTTGTTTTTTTTTTTTTGCATCTCCTCTAAAATTCTGGTGCATTCCTTCTGTTCTTCAAAGGACAGCTCAGATCCAAAATCCTCTAGAGCGCCAGTGTCAAACTCAAATAGAAATGGAGGCTTACCAATCCTTACATAAGGATCCCTGAAGCTCATCGACTTAGTTTTAAAAATGTAATGTTATTTATATTTTATTGTATTTTTATTTATTTTATTAAATATTTCCCAATTACATTTTAATCTGGTTAGGGCAGCAGTCTGAGTGCTGTGGGCTGCAGACGATGGCAGGAAGGCAGCATTTGACAATTGTTCTAGATGCCTTCTTGGAATTACAAACTCACACTAAGCCCTAATTCTTGGATTGGTTCAGGATGAGGCCAGGCCCCATCTCTGGGACTGTCTCAGCACCTCTAGGACTTAAGTCTTGATAGAATAGAAGAGAACAGCACTTTATTTCACTGAGTCCTCAAAGTAAGGTAGGTTGTTATGGTTGTTGTTATGTTGTTTTAATCACGTCTGACTCTTCATGACCTCATTTTGGGGTTTTCTTGGCAAAGATACTGGAGTGGTTTGCCATTTCCTTCTCCAGCTCATTTTACAGATGAGAAAACTGAGGCAAACAGGATCAAGTGACTCATCCAGGGTCACACAGCTAGTAAGTATCTGAGGCTGGATTTGAACTCAGGAAGATGAGTCTTCTTGTACTCTATCAAGTACATGCTATTACTACCTCCATTTGTCAGATGAGAAAACCAAGGCTCATAAAAGGTTATATGACCTTGTGTACAATCTTGCCCCTTCCTGTCTTCCATTCCTTTAACATTTTGCTCCCCTCCGCCCACTCTGCCACACAGCCTTCTTACAGTTCATCACACACAATACTCCATTTCTCTCTTCTGTGTCTTTTCACTGGCTGTCCCCCAGGAGTAGAATGTTCCCCCTCCTCATCTCTGCCTCATGGCATCTTTGGCTTCCTTCAAGATTCAGTTCAAATTGTACCTTCTGTAGAAGACCTTTCAAGCTCTCCCTCCCACTGCTAGCACTTTCCCTCTGAGATTACCTTCTATCTACTCTGTATTTATCTTGTAAGTAAATAATTGTTTGCATATTGTATCTCACATGAAAATGTGAGCTTCTCATGGGTCGTAACTGTGTTTTTGCCTCTCTGTATCCCCAGAGCTTAGGGCAGTCTTGGCAAAATAATGAATATATGGTAAATGCTTGTTGACTAATGGACTTGTCTTTACTAATATGGCTAACCAATGGCGCAGGTGAGATTTAAACCCATTCTCTCTGAAGTCCAAATCCAACACTGTATATGATATATCCACCACCTCATGTGGACCAAACCTTCTTTTCGACATTGCCAGACACAAGGCCTGATATCTTCCTTAAAGCAGGTGGCCTTTGACCACCAAGCAGTAGCTAGTTACTTCTATTCCCTGGTGAATAATCGTTCAAATCCCTATGGGACGTGACTAGCCAGTTCCCACTCTAGCTTTAAAGAGAAAGAACATGACTTTAAACCCTGTGGAAACAATTCTCCACACCCACCTGCCCATTCCATTCCCTGGGATGGGACTGGCAAATCAGCTCTATTGACCTTGGCTCTGGACCCTGCTGTCCCAGACTCTGGCTTTAGCACCCCTTAGGACAGATCTAATTCTGGCTTTGATCTTGGATTTCTGAGCCCCCACTGACTTGACCTGCTTCCCTCTGCATTGGCTTTACTTGCTTCCTGTTGTCCCTGCTTCTCTTTCGGTGCCTTCAAACAGTGCATTGACTTGGCCTCATCCCTCTGGATTACACGCCTACACTCAGCTTCATTTACCGGAACTGGATTTAGATCTGAGCTCCTTCCCAGGGCGGGGAAAGGTCCCCCAGCATCGTCCATCCTGACAGCTGCTTGTTCTACCCCGCAATCAGCTCCTCTACACCTGTCCCTAGCTTTCAGCTGCCATTTGAAGAAATTCAGCACACATTTATTAAGTGCCTACTGAATGCAAGGCTCTATGCTAAACAGGATGGGTACTGAGACAAAAAAATAAATCCCTACCCTCAAAGGGCTGCTTTTCTTCAGAGACTGCTTTACAAAGCACCAAACCACTGGGAGCATAGGTTGATCTGTATTCTGGAAGCAGCAATCAGGAATGAAACTCCCTACCCCTAGAAAAGGTCATATTGCCTTGTCTTCCCTGGGAGTGCTAGTGAGAGCAAATGAGGATGGATGCAAAGTCCTTTGTAAACCTTAAAGCCTAGATGCTAATTTCTTTTTAAAAAACAAACAAACAAAAACTAGACCTTTAGAGAGGCAGCATGGTATGGAGGATAGAGATTCATTTGTACTTATATTCTTTATAGCTATACTTATTTTGAATGCACGTGTGTGTTCATACACATATGTATATACATGATGTCCCAAAAGTCTTAGTGCAGTTTAAAGCTATTAAAGCTTATTATACATGCCTTTGTTGACTCTCTTGCTATAAGGAAAGCTTCTCGTTGGTAGGCATTGTTTCATTCATTCTAGTTCCATCCCCACCACCCAGCACATAAAAGGCACTTAAAAATACTTGAGTGATTGGAGTCAGAAAGATCTGGGTTCAAGCTCTCTGTCTGAAACATACTGGTTATGTCACTCTGGACAAGTGACTGAAACTCTCACTACTTTAGGCAACTGTCTAGGACTACAAGTGGAGTCAAATCCACAAGCACTGATTAAGAACCTACACTGTGCTAAGCACTGGGGTATACAGAGAAAGGTAAAAATAAGGTCCCTGCCCTCAAGGAGCTCACATTCTAATATAGAAAGAAGATAAGTATAGTATAAATTGGAGATCATCTCAGAGGGAAGACCCCAGCATTAAGGGGGTTACAAGTTGGTAAGCTCCTATAATTATTATGATTTGGTTATAATGGCGTCACCTTCCTTGTGAACATACTTATTGGGGAGGTAGGGTGTGTGTACACACATATTCTCTCTCTCTGTATGTATATTTATCTATACATAAAAATATATACATACACAGTATGAATATGTATATATAGATGTATGCATATATGTGTATATATCTATAATATATGTGTGTGTACATACACACACATATGAATGAAAGCTGACATGAAAGGAAGATTTTGTCATAGATCCAATTCAGTCTCACCTAACACTTGTATGTACCATAACTCAGTGCTAGGGATTCTAGCCAGATCCATAACTAGGACTGCATACCCACAACACTATTCTCCCTTGATAACCCAACTGGCATCAGTGCCAGAGTCCTTACCCCTCCCCTCATGCGTCTTCCCCCTTGACAGGTTAGAAACCACAGGGTATCCCAGCATCAGCTTTTCCCCTCTAACAGCCAAATATATCTCCCTTACCCTCCAGCCCCCACCCATCCCCAGAATCCACCAGTCCTTTAGTAAACTAGAAAACTTGAAGTGTGCCCAAAGCACGTTCTCAACCTGGCAGCTGTTCTCTAGGTGAGCCTACTCCCTTCCATATCCCTAGCCCTCTCCTCACTACCATCTCTCCCAATATAAAAATTGCTAGTTATGGCTGTGATCTTGGCAGATGCATGATAAATATGATGCAGTTTCTTTCCTTGCAACCTCTTTGGAAAGACAGAATTTATACACTTGGAGCAAGTGTTGCTGTTGTGACTGTTGCCGCTGCTTGGTCCATTAGTTATGTCCAACTCTTTGTGACCCCACTTGGGGTTTTCTTGGCAAAGATATTTAGGAAGCAATATGAGATATCCATAGTTGATTTCATGGCACAGAGGATGAGGTCTATTTTGGCTCTAAAAAGGTAGAGATCAATTTGGACTAGAGCTACGGAAAGGAGGTGAGGCTTGTGGGTCATGTCTTGAAGTATGGGTAGGACAGCTAATGCATAATCTAGCATATCAGCTAAACTAATGCATACACGAGTTTCTTCTACATCTACATAAAAACAGTATATGGATATAATATATATTTAGTGATTGTGAAATATGAAAATGATTCTACCTTGTGTGCCAAATGCAGGCATGGGAAAAGACTGAAGTAAGAGTGTGAATTATTAGCACGTCAAAGGGAGGGTATGACCACCTCTGTACTGTGTTCCTAGGAGAAAATTGCTTAAAATAAATTAGCTTGGCAAGTTTCTGAGTCATCCACAGCTTTGATTAAAGAGGTGAATGAGTCTCTCTTCTTTAGTATAGAGGTTCACTCCTTATATACACATTCTTTTGGGTGTCATGCTAAAGGCAACTTCTCGTAATGGGCCCATTTGACTTCCCTCCTCCATTCCCCCACAGGACACTTCACTCCTCTTTCACCATAGGAGGTCATATAGTATAGTGGGCAGGGCACTTGATTTAGAGTCAGAGGACCTGGGTTTGACTCATGAGTCTATCACTTGAGTAAGTCTTTTAACTGCTCTGTGCCTCAGTTTCCTAATCTGTAAAATTACAGAAGCCAATGAAGTCCCTTCAGGCTCTGAATCTGTGATCCTAACATTCTTCTGCCACTCACCTGAGCAAAGAACAATGGTGTGCCAAAAGTAGCCAGAAGGAGGGTTTTCTTCCCAGAAAGTCTAGGGTTTCCCTTCAACTGTGCCAGGGCTGGAAAGAGTAAGAACAATTATCTCTCCCCTCTTCCTCATGCCTTTGGCTGCCAGGACAGTTAAGGGGAGATTAGAACAAGAAGAAATTCTATTCCCGTTCAAAAGGAACCCTTCTTGTCCTTCTTGTTCAAAATAGTCCAAAGGACTATGATGTTGGAGAGGATCAGAAGGTGAAAGAAGAGAGGCAGGTAGCAAAGTTCACCTTTTGGTGTTCCCAGGATTATTTTCTAGGTGACACGCAGGCTTTTTTGTTTTGGTCATAAAACATAATCCAGTCTACTCAGGGTCACAACCTTCACCTCTCATTTCTTCCCTAACCTTTATGAGAGATAATGTCTTTTGGTTGCCGGCAAACGATGGCCCCCATCTCATATTCTCAGCTGGATTTTCATTCTGTGGCTCCCCTGATCACTCCCTTTCAATTCATCTTTAGATTTGACTTCAGAGTCTCCAGATTATGGGTCAGATAAGTCTAACTGGACCTATACCAGGAGAGGTATAATTTAGTTTCATTGTCTTTGCGAGAGTGTGAAGGTCTACATTTTTAATACGAATAGCTAGCATTTATATAAAACTTTTTAAAGTTTGCAAAGCACTGTACATATGTTATGTCAGGATCCTCCAAACACCCTTGTGTGCTAGGTGCTATTATTATCTCAATCTTACAGATGAGGCAACTGAGGCTGAAAATAGGCAATTGACTTGCCCAGGGTCATAGTAAGTGTTAGTACAGTTAGTAAGCGTTGGGGTGGAATATAAACCCAGGGTCTTACCTCACCACCTACCTGCCATCTTTTTTTTTTTGTTCCTGTCATCTTTTTAAGGTTAATGTTGAAAATTATAAGCCTAACTCCTACTACAGTGCCTGGTGCTGAGCAGGTGCTTGAGAAATGCTTGCTGAATGAACAGACAGAAATTATTTTGGCTAGATATACATGCTCATACAACACTAGGAATTTCTCTTGAGGACCGTGTCATTGCTAATATTGTAGACACATTAAATCCTCCTGTTCCTTTCAAGAAAAGTCATGTGTTGGCTACTATGAAATGTTTTACATGTCTTCAAATTGCTTGCCTTCTCAAGGGGTGGGGAAGGGGCAAGAGGGAAGGAGAGAATTCGGAACTCAAAATCATAAAAAATGAATTAAAAAATTAAAATAAAAAAATTTAAAAATTTTACATTTAACCAAACATTTCACATTTAACTAAATAAACATATATACTTAGAAGTAAAAATGATTGTAAAAAAGTATATATTTTATTGAAGTTTAGTCTATCATAATGCTCAGTTGATGGAAAATAGAAGATCCCAACAATAGAACTGGTTGAGAAAGAAAGCTGAGCTGGAGCCCAAAGTCTTCTCCCATTCTGTGCTCTCATGAATCAAACCTAGGTCTTCTGTGGGTTACGTGCACTCAGTGGACATTAAATGCTATGTATGAGTTAGGAACTCTGTTTCCCACATTTGGGGGAAACTGAGATGTGAGCTATGCCTAAGCTTCATTTAGCTATTCCTACGGAGTAAAACTCTGGGATGTGAACCACAAGTCAATGACAGGAACTGACTTTTTGAGGTCAGGACTCCAGGACTGAGCCCCATCTATTTAAGTCCTGGTTCAATGGTGGGGAGAAGGGCAAGGGAAGGCTGTGAGCTACATGAAAATAAATGGGGAGAAAAGAGATGCCAGACCTAGAACAAGAAACCACAAATACTTATGGAGGGAGGAGAATAGCCAGGAGGAGAAAAATCCGGGGTGAGGAAAAAGGAGAGAGAAACTGAATCATACACCTGGCCCTTTAAAGAGATACCCCAAAGCACCTCTAGCTTCAATGGAGGAATGTGCTCAGCCACTGAGAATGCTGAGATGAAGCAAGTGCTTGGCTATAGCCTCTTGGCCAGATGCCCAGAAGACAGAAGAGATGTGGCCTGCTCCATCTGCTGGCCTGGCCTGAAGAGAGAAGGGCTTGTGGGGGTTTCCTGTATTTCTACCTAGTGCTTCCTTCCTAGTCAGGTCACATTTAAAAGAGCCCATCAAAAGTTACCTACCTTCTTGCTAATGTCTCTAAATCCAGCTCCTTCTCTTTTACCCCCACCATCTCCGGGGCAGAGGTATCATCGTATCTGTGATCTGTGTACCATAGAACACCTGGTTAGATGAAGGTGATTCCTAAGTAGAGGTTCAGAAAGGCTAGGCAAGATCTAGAAAGCTACTGCTCCATCTTTGAATAAATGGGTAATAGTCTGCCCACTCAGGTCAGGGTCCTGTTGGCAAGGCCGCATCAGTTGTGGGCCATGTAATACAAAGGAATCGTTACTCCACCTTTTGGTGTATCCTGTACTGAAGACCTCCAGCAACTTATTTTGTTGTTCTTCAGTTGTTTCAGTCATGTCGGACTCTTTATGACCCCATTTAGGGCTTTCTTGGCAGAGATACTAGAGTGGTTTGCCATTTCCTTCTCCAGCTCAATTTTTTTTTTTTTTACAGATGCAGAAACTGAGGTAAACAGGTTAAAGTGACTTGCTCAGGGACACATAGCTAGTAAATATCTGAGGCCAAATTTGAATTCAGGAAAATGAGTCTTCATGTCTTTAGGCCTGGTACTCTATCCACTCTGCCGCCTTACTGCCTCCAGGAACTTATAGAACAGCCTAATGCCTGAGACATTCTCCGGCAAGACACATGGATAGTCACCCAAATATAGCTAGACTCTCCACAGCCAAACTACCACAATGAGACCTCATCTGGCTTTCTTTCCCTTCCTCCAGTCAACATACTCAGATTGTAGATAGACTATAAGAGTCTCAGAAGCCTGGGTTACCTATGCTCACAACATACCTACAATCAGCCTCAGAGTAAAAGAGAGACTGATTCACTTCCTTGTTCTACTGGAGGCAGTGGTTGCCTCTGTTCCCACAGCTCATCTGCCTCCTAGATTGTGATAACAAATTCAGTCACTCAGCCTGTAAAATGCTCCCCCACCCCCACCTTTTCTCAGGTCTATTGTTCTGGCCAGAGCTGACATTTCCAGACATCTTAATAATCAGCAGGGCTGTGAGGAGGTGTGGCACATTACCATATTGCTGGCATTGAAATGGATAAGTATGCACGCATCTAACAGAATAAATGAAGGATCTGAGAGCAAGCTTGATAAGAGATGGGGGGAGAAGACCGAGGCAGGCTGGGAAAGGGGCATGACTGATGTGGGGAGGAAGATACAGGACAGAGAAAGAGGTCATCAGAAGCCAAACATCATCTGCTTCAGAATTTTGTCTGGGATCCACTCTGGTCAAGCCTGTAGCCTGAGCTAGCCACAAAGCATAGCAGATCACCTGAATGTCTGCTTCCTTAAATATCTGCTGCCTTTACTCTTGTCTCTTCCTTCACCTCTGTGTCCTCCTCCAACTGAATCTGTCTAATAGATTAACTCCAACACGACCAGCTTACTTCTTTCCCCAGAAGGGTCCTGACACACCATCCCCACCAATCCAAGACACCTCAGGATGACAGGAGTTTTGGCAGGAAGAACTTCATTAAATTTCATTATTTGTGAGTAGGAGGTAGGAGGAAGGTGAGTGTGACTTAGCTTATGTGGGTGGGTGGGGGAGAGAGAGAGGAAAAAAAAATACATGTATAAAGAATGGGATTCCAGCTAGGTACTCTTAAGCTTCTAGCCAGTGTCTTTTCCAAAGCCAAAACCGCTGAAATTGATTAGCAAATCCTCTATGTCCTTATCCTCATCAACTGCCATTCTGGGTTCTTGGTGGTGATGGTGAGGGGGATGCACACACCTTTCCCATCCTCACTCTCAAGGGCTGGAAGCATTTTTAAATAGAGCCATTGAAAAATTCTTTGGAATAATATAAAGCCTCCAGCTGCAGGGCAGGGACCCAATATCCTCATCTGTGAAATTAGGGGGCTGGAAGAGAGGTCCTTTTAAATATAATGATTCCCTGAATCTATACATTTTAGGATTACAAGATCAGTCAGTCAGTCAATAAGCATTCATTAAGCTCCTACAAATATGCCAGATGGGCAGCTAGGTGGCAAAGTATATAGGGCACCGGACCTGGAGTCAGGAAGACCTGAGTTCAAATATGGCCTCAAGCACTTACTAGATCTGCGACTCTGGGCAAATCACTTAACCCTATTTGTCTCAGTTTCCTCATCTATAAAATGAACTGGAGAAGGAAATGGCAAAACCCTCCAGTACCTTTGCCAAGAAAACCCCTTTCTCATGAAGAGTCAGACACGACTGAAATGACTCAACAACAACAACATATGTTAGATACTATGCTAAGCACCAAGGATAAAAAGAAAGGCCAAAAACAGTCTCTTCCTTCAAGGAACTCACAGCCTAGTGGAGGAGACATTGTGCAAATAGGTGTGTACGAACAAGACGAACGGATGGATGGATGGATTGACGGATGGACGGATGGATGGGTGGATGGGTGGATGGACAGATGGATGAACAGACAGATAGATAAATAGACGGATGGACAGAGACAAAGAGACAGACAGACAAATAGACAGATGTTAAATTGGAGATAATCTCAGAGGAAAGACCTTAAGTTTAAGGAGGGCTATGTTTATTAAAAATCATAGACTTAGAACTTAGAAGGAATATTAGAGGTCACTGAGTCCAACCCCTTCATTTCATAAATGAGGAAACCAAAGGACAGAGAGATTAAAAGACTTGCTCAGGATTACGTAGCTAGGCTGAGGTAGGATTCAAACTTAGATCTTCCTGACTCCTAATCCAGCTGTATTTCCTGTATCATAAGGCTTTGTATTCAGCATGACTATGACTACTCTGGCATAGTCTAGCAGGCTTGGATTCGACAACTATTTGGTGTCAGGAACTCTGCTGACACTCTGGAAAACATAGCTATGAGTGACATAATTCAGAGAAATCATAAACCTCACTGGTGTGCAGAAGCCCTTGCTAGAAATGGTTTGCTCAGGCCCTCATGGGTGAGAGATGTGTGTGGCTTGGATTTCAGGCCAGCTTTCAGTTCCCCTTGCCACACCTTTCTGTTAAGAGCCTGTTGCATCACACAGACTCTTCATTTACATGTTTGGGCAGATTCAGAAACACAAAAGCTTGATGGTCAAATACTCCCTAGTCAATAAGGCTTCACCTCTTATTTCTTAGAGCAAGGAGGAAGTGAGGAAGCACCCGCTGCTCAAATTGCCTACACAATCTGTGTCCCAGGAGGTCTTCACGCAGAGGCTGGATGACCACTTGTTGGGGAGATTGTTTTGAGTAGTTCTTCAGTTCCATTCCATTCCATTCCACAGATATCTATTAAGAACCTTGCATCCTGGGTCATCTCTAGTTGTCCTGATCAATATCTGGCCACTGGACCTAGATGGCTCTGGAGGAGAAAGTGAGGCTGGTGACCTTGCACAGCCCTCCCTCACTAAAATCAAAGTCAATTGCAAGTCATGTCATTTTCTCCCTGATGTCATGGTCCTCTTCAAGAATGAAGGACAAACCACACAACCACAACTAGGTACAAAGTACTGGATTAGATGCTTGTGATAAAAAGTTGAAAGAAAGAAAGAAGGAAAGAAAGGAGGAAAGAAAGAAAGAAAGAAAAAGAAAGAAAAGAAATAGCTCCTGGTCTCAGGGAGCATACATTTTCTTAACTATCTTATTTTTATTGATACCTTTTGTTTTTATACCATCCTTGTTTCAGAAAATATCCCTTCCATATCCCCTACCCAGTGAGCCACCCCATGTAACAAAGATTTTTTTTTTTAAAAGAGGGCAAAAAGTTTGGCAAAAGAAATCGATACTATTACAATACATTTAGTTTCTTTCTTTCTTTTTTTATTTAATCCACCCAAAGAGCAGACCAAAGGTGATGATTCATTTCCCTTCTTTCCTTTCCTTCCTCTTTTGAGAAGATGAGATAGGACTAATATTTACCAACATTCCCCTTTGGGAGTTTCTTTCCATCACCCCAGCCCTTTCCTCCTTATCTCCTTTGACAAGGATGAACTTTCCCTAAAAAAGAGAAGACCTCTCCAGGACCTGAGCTTCCCCTATACAGCTTCCTAGTGACTTCAAGACATAGCAAATCCCAAGTGTGGGCAGTTGGGGACCGTAGACATGAGTCACCATGTCCTTTACCATATCCCAGACTGATGACAGATATATTTTTAATATGAAGACAGGGAGAGGTGGGGAAGAAGGCTAGTCCCGAGAAGCATATTCTTGTTGTATTAGGGCAAAGGAAACCTCACTTTGTCAACTGCTCAGGGACTTGTTAGTGCTCTATTTCATCTCAACATTTAACCCTAACTAAGAAAGTGCTGAGGTTCAAGCTGCCTACAACAGAAGGCATGAGTCTTATCAGAAGGCTTTAGAGATTTATCCTCGTTTCTTAAAAGTCTGTTTATCCTTTTGTGTTCAAATGTTTATTTTGTCTCAGCTGGTAGATGTGAACAATCCACATTGCTAAACTATGTGTTGGTTGTTGTCCTTCGTTCTTAAAGAGGACCAAAGTGACATCACTATGTTAGAGTCAAGTTACAATTCGTTCAACTGTGGCTGCTCAGACCAATATGAGCTCGGAATGTTCTACCACAGGTCAGGCACAAACAGTCCATGTGAACATTTGGGGCAAATTCTCTAAATTTGCAGATCTTGTGTTTCTTTTGAGCTACTTCAATTCTGCTTTGCTCATAGAACACGGCACCTTTCCTGATGAGGGCATGCCATACACAGGTGGTCCTGTGCCAGTGTCTCCCATGTCACACAATCAATTCCAAAGTTCTTAAGTCTCAACTTTGTGGTGATGAGTCTTTAAGAGAGACCTTGAGAGTTTCCTTGTATCACTTCTTCTGACTATCATGTGAGTACTTGCCCTGTGTGAGTCCTCCATAAAATAGTTTCTTAGGCAATTGTAGGGAGCAGCCTCTGAAGCTGAGATGAAACAAAGTATGGATCGATTCTCTGCTTCTTGTGCTAATTTTGGCCTAACAATCAACACCAAGAAAACACGAGTGCTTCACCAGCCAACACCACACCACCCATACATAGAATCATTAGTTACAGCGAGTGGAGAAGTTTTGAACACTGTGGATAAGTTCCCTTATCTTGGCAATATACTTTCTAGGCATGTACACATGGATAATGAGGTTGATACACACATTGCCAGAACTAGCTCAGTGTTTGGGAGAGTCCAAAGAAAAATTTGGGAGGGAAGAGGTATTAGACCAAGTACCAAACTGAAGGTCTACAGAGCTGTTATGCTAATTTCATTGTTGTATGCCTATGAAACCTGGACAGTACACCAGTGCCATGACAAGAAACTGAATCGTTTCCATTTGAATTGTCCTAGGAAGATTCTGAAGATCACCTGGCAGGATAAGATACCAGACACTGAGGTTCTTACTGGAACCAAACTGCCAAACATTCAAACTCTACTGCAGAGAGTGCAACTCCAATGGGCTGGCCATATTGTTTAAACTATGTATATTTTAGAATGAAGTGTTAAGAAGAATGATTGGGAGGAGTCAGGAATGGTGAGGGAAAGATTTAAAACTGTAGTCTTTTACCAGAGTGCGATCTCTGTCTAGGGGCTTGGAGCTAAAACAGAGTTATTGGTGAATTCTCTCTAACCTTCCACTGAAGAAAATACTCTTCCCAGGATTTCTCTAATGAATAGCTCTAGTTGGATTGGCATGAGTCAGGCATTCTTCATTTTCTGGTTTGAGAACAAAGTCACTCTCCAGTGGGCCAAGGGAATGACTAGAGAGGAAGAGAAATAGCCCACAAAAAGTACATATAGGAGGAATAAGAGTGACTGAAGCTTGCCTACCTGCTTGCCAGGTCAACATGAAACAACATCACTGTTAGAATAGCACCTGGAGAAATAAGGAAAGGCTTCATGGAGGAAGTGATATCTGCCATATTCTTTGAAGGAACATAGGGATTTCAGACACTGGAGTCGGAAATGGAGTGCATTCCAAACAGTGGGCAAAACGTGTGCAAAGGAGTAAGGATAGGAGAGGAAATGTCATGTCCACAGAAAAGCTTACTATTCAAGTGTGGCTTTGACAGAGGATTCCAACCTGGAGTCATGAGTTCCTTTAGTAGGACTTCTTGACCTATTAGTCTGTGAACTTATGTGTGTTTTTTAAAAATTTGATAGCTGCATTTCAAGATAAATGGTTTCCTTTGTGATCTTATGTATTTTATCTCATGCATTTAAAAACATTCTTCTGAGAAGAGGTCCAAAGGCTCCCCCAGCCTGCCAAAGGGATCCATGATGTAAAAAAAGGCTAAGAACTCTAGCTATGGCAAGAAGCTCTGGGAATCCATAAGCATACCGAGCACTATCATTTTGATCTTTATTTAGCTGCATGACTCAAAGTACTAAATAAACATACCTTCTACAGACTGAATAAATAATGTCTCATATATAGGCTATTCCTAATCTTTCAAATGTATGTAGATGCTGTTGTGAATGATAAAATACAAATTCATTTAAAAGTGTCACTGCATTCACAGTGGCTTTTTGTCATCATGTATTTTCTTTCAGCAACAGATTTCAGGATATCAGTTGGAGGACTACAAACTTTTTTGAAGTGAAAAGAGAGTCTTCATATTAGAAAAGGGTGGAAATCCCTGGGCTAAGCGATCTCTGATGTCTCTTGCAAACCCTGAGATTCTAGTCTTTGATTTTGTATATGTGTGAATAAAATTTCCTGTACAAGATTAGGGATCTCAGACTAGTGACCTCTAGTAGTCAGTCAGCTTCATCTGTGGCTAGATCCACCACTAAGTTCAGCCCCCAAGGAGTGGCAGAACTTAATACAGATATATCCTGCATCATGTTATTCATGGTTCCAGGAAAACACAATGCCAGGCAAAATGATATTATTGGGGTGGGGTGGGGGAGAACTAATTCTACAAAAGCAGAACTGATGGAGTAAAGCTGAAACAGCTGGGGCCTGGGAGGGTGGAACAGGAAGCCAGAGCTTCTGGGTAGTGAATAGGAAGTAGGAACTGGAGTCTCCCAATGGAAGGTGAACAGAGGAAATGGGAGCGATTGGCCTGATCTCTGGAGTTTTGAAAGCTACGTTGAGTGTAATTATATGTCACTATGGCCAAAAAATTTGTCAGAAGTCCCAACTTTGAAGAGTCTTTGGTTATTTGGCTGTGTTGTTTCTCAGACAACAGACACAGTGGGTCCCAGAAAACATGCTGAAAGCCTTTCTTTCCAGCTTGGGGAAACCTGTAAGAGTTTGTGCCCTTGAGAAGTCAAAAGCCTCTCTATGTCATAATGAGGCATTATCTTAAGGCATTATTGTGAAATGATATCGGTCAGTGGCAACATCATGCGAGGTTGTATGACTCTATAAGAATAGCAGGAAGGAGTTATCTGTTTGGGTGAGGCTCTACTCAGGACAATGGAGCTGTTACTAAATCCTCAAGTCAAAGGGTTTAAAAGAATAAATAATCCTTAAAGCAAATAGTTTTACGTAGCAAAGAAATTTCCAAGGCCAGCCAGTGGCCCATTTTTCTTTTTCTTAAAAAAAAAAAAAAATTGTTGCTATCGCTTCTATTTTCTATCACCTTCTCTTTCAAGTATATCCCTTCCCCTTAACCAGGAACCATCATTCCTGGCAACAAAGGAGAGGGAGAAAAAGGGAGTGGGGGAGAAGGGGAGAGAGGGAAAGAAAGGGAAAGAGAGAAAGGGAAGGAGAGAGAGAGAGAGAGAGAGAGAGAGAGAGAGAGAGAGAGAGAGAGAGAGAGAGAGAGAGAGAGAGAAACAATAAAAGTATTTCAGCAAAACCAAAGAACCAAAGAACAGGTCTACTAGGTGTGACAACATGCACAGTCCTCCCATCCTTTCTCTAAAGAGAGGGAGGGGCATTTTCATATCTCTTTGGAGGGGAGTGGCACATTTTTGTCAAACTATATTCCTAGAAAAAAAAAGTATGCTACAGAAAGGAAAAAAAAAAAGGCAAAAAAACTTGGACAGCCTCTTGGAGTCAGAAATTGCAGGATTTTATGGACTCCCACAATATTAGCTGGGAAGAACCAGAAAGGTCATTTAGTACAACTTTTTCTTTTAACAGATGAGGAAACTGAGGCCCACAGAAGGGAGCCACTTACCCAAGGACACAGGGGGACAGAGGCAGGCCGGTTGGCTTTGGAAGTCAGATAAGAAGCCTTAGGCAGGAAGCAAACAACAGCCAGCCTTTGGGCAGGCCAGACAGGCAATTAGGCAGTTAAGTATGCAATGATGCTTGTTATTCTGTTTCTGCTAATCAGGATAATGCCACTCATTGTTCATGCTTGACTGCACCTGTAGTCTGAGATTTTCTCTCCCTGACCTTTATGACAGAACTCGTGAGTTTTCTTTTGAAGCCCCAGGGCCCTAGGCAACAGAATCCCTGCAGGGCTAAAAGGGCACAACTGAGTTTCTGGGGCACTGGGTTCAAATCCCTCTGTTGACATTGCTAGATGTGTGACGCTGAACAAGTCACTTAAACTCTTTCTTTAAGGGCAGATCATTTTTGCTTTCCTGGGCCTCAGTTTCTTCATCTGTAAAATGAGAAGGTTGGTCGAGATAAGTAACAGGAGTTCCCACGCTGATCTCCAACTGTCAGAGAGCTAGTCCAGGCTTTAGGAACCAGCTTGAGGAGAGACTGGGGATTACCTTGTTCCCTAAAGCAATGGAGGATCATAGGATCTTAGATTTAGAACAAGATTGTTGTTGTTTGTTGTTCCTTCTTGGAAGGTGATGCCAAGACATTCAGGTGAATTGGATTTAAGTGAGGCAGGACCGTGCAAAGTCACCAGCCTCACTCTATCCTCCTGAGCCATCTGGGTCCAGTGGCAGGATATAGATCAGGAGGACTGGAGATGGCCCAGGATACGACAGGAGCACTTGGCCTTTTTAAGCTAAGGTCTTTAACAGGCCTCATTTTGCCTGAGGCAATACCCTTTCACTGATTAAGGCTGAGTAAGAAATGAGGCAAAGAATGGCCTCTTTTACCTAGTCAAAAAAACAAAACAAAAAACCAACAACTCAATCTGGAAAGGGAAGACCCGGAGGGTTTGTAGCCAGAAGTGAAACAATTGCTATTTCCTTTCATTCTGAGCCAATAAGGGAAAGGATGAAAGCCCTGTGGGGGCCCAGCTACCCCCTACTTTCTCCCAGCCCCAGCCCTGCTCACTCTTCAAACCCCATGCCCTCATCTTGGCGCTAGACCTTCTCAGTCCCTATCCCCTCTTTCCACTGCTCTTATTGTGCCCCTTGGGAGGTCTGGCTCAAATGCCAACATCATCTCCATAATTATTACCTCTGTCAACTAACTAAAACCCGGTAGTAAAGGCACTAGACTTGGAATCAGGAAGCCTGGGTTTGAGCCCTGGGCTGTGACCCTGGGGGATCTCTTAAGCTCTCTGGGGCTCACTTTCCTCATCTGCAAAATGGAAACAATACTCCTTGTAATACTTTTCCTTGCATGTTTATTGCAAGAAGTAATTAGTGGCCTCAGGTTGTTGTTTAGGTGCTTTTTCGTTTGCATCTGACTCTTCATGACTCCATTTTTAGAATTTTCTTGGCAAAGATCCTGGAGTGGCTTGCCATTTCCTTCTTCAGCTCATTGAGGGATGAAGAAACTGAGGCAAAAAGGGTTAAGTGACTTGCCTAGGGTCACACAGCTAGTAAGTGTCTGAGGCCAGATTTGAACTCTGGAAGAAAAGTCTTCCTGACACGGAGCCCAATGCTCTTTCCACTGTGCCACCTAGCTGCCTTAATTGGCCTAGATAAATGTGAGCTTCATTGTTCCCTTAAGGATACCACATCTCTGCCAGGGGTGGGGAACCTGCAACCTAGAGGCCACATGTGGCCCTCCAGGTCCTCAAGTGTAGCCCTTCAACTGAACCCAAACTTCGAAGAACAAATCCTTAGGACCTAGAGAGCCACATGTGGCCTCAAAGCCACAGGTTCCCCACCCCTGGCTCCAGTTAAGTGCTGACCTGTATTCCTCGCTTGTCTTCCATTTCACAGGGCCACCAGAAGGCATCACACTCTTTGTCCTCCACAGCCATATATACATATACAAGCATTTATACAAGTATAAAAGATACTGAATTTGGAGTCAGAAAACAAGGGTTCAAATCCTGTCTTTGCAACATACTAATTGTCTAACTATGAGTAAATTGGTTAATCTCTCTGGGTCTCAGTTTCCTCATCTATAAAGTGAAGAGGTTGTACTAAATGATCTCTAGAATCCCCCCCGCGCCCAGCTCTAAATCCCTCGATCCTATGACCCCTGCTCTGCCACCATCACTCATCAATCTCTTTTCCTTTGAAGTTCAAGCAATCCAATTACATCACCCTTTCCCCGTCGCATTGACCTCTGAACCTTCTCTAATCTATTTCAATAAGACTTGTTCCTTACTACAGAGAATATTGAGGGCAGTAGCTCGCCAGCTTAAAGGATTTGGGGAGAATCTGGAGAGTGGTGATGACCTATCATGAACCATATCCAAATGGGTATGCATCCAAAGAACAATCGAATGAGGCAAACTGAACAAACTCTTTGTCAAGCTCAGGCATCTCTTGCTCACTTCCATGACGAATAATTTCAACCAACACAGTACCTTGCCTTTCACTTGGTCCCTGTGATTTTGTTGAGATCCTTACTTTGACCCAATTTTTATCTTAAACAGAACCTTCAGTTCTGCAATTCATCTTTCCCATTACTGATCTTGGCTTATTGATACAAAATTCTTTCTGTTCCTCACTTTACATACTGATTGACAGTGCTATGCCCTCTCCCCCAGATCCTACTAACTCCTTAGCAAGGAGAGTACCAAGAAATCTGCTTAGTCAAAGCCCATTGCAGGTACTCACTACAGGGAACAGTACCTTTTCTTTCTGACCCACCCCTTAGTGATTGATTGATTCATTTATTTGTTCCTGTGCTTGTCTATCTATCTAAATATCTATCTATTCATCTATCTATCTATCTATCTATCTATCTATCTATCTATCTATCTATCTATCTATTCTTTCATTAGTTCTTTCTTTCATCTTGGAAACTTCAATATGTTGATAGTTCCAGTCTTTCAGTTCCTTAACTTCCTCAACTCCTATGACCTCCGTGTTTATTTCAGCTACTATCAGAGAGCATTGTATATTGGACCTCATCATGTACATATGTTTTCCATTCTGCTCCTTTCCAATCTTGGATCACCCTCACCATCTGTCTTCTCTAGCCCTATTCTGGAGCAACAGAGCACTTCTGGATGAAGTTAGAGACCACTGTGTGGACTAAGGATCTTAGAAATGTATGTTATCACAACTGGGTGTTAGCAGCTGCCTGATAATCCTTTTATTCATCTCTTTGTGACTGCTTTAGCATTCTCAACAGCAACGAGTCTGACCCTTCTCTCTTTTCAAGGTCTGAATTCCACCTTCAACTGCTTCCCTTGGAGAATGACCTCAATTTGTGTGAGGAGATCTATGAATATTCTGTGAGATGAACATCATTGCCGTCCATGCAATTTTTGCCTCTCTTATTCTCCCTACATCACATACTTTAATATTGGTGTTTATATGAGCATTTATGTCACAATAACCATGAGACTCAGATCTGGAAGGCACTTTTCCATGGAGCACAATCTCCTCATTTTATATGTTGCCCATGACAAAACTGAGGCCCAGAGAAATTAAGTGACTTGCCCAAATAGTAAGTAGCAGAGTCAAGATTTGAATCCAGGGCTTCTGACTACAATACCATGCTAGTACGGCAACATGTCATAATCAGATAGAATGCTGGACTTGGAGTTAGGAAGGCCTGGGTTTGAATTCTACCTCCCACACTTTACTAGCTGTGTGAGGCAAGTCACTTAGCCTTGCTGGGCCTCAGTTTCCTCATTTGGGAAATGGGAATAATAAATAGTATCTATCTCACAGAGTTGTTTCAAGGCTCAAATGAGCTAATGCATTTAAACTACTTTAAAAAAAAAACAAAACCTAAACCTGATATAAATATGAACTCTTACCATTCAACTAAGGAAACTGAGACCCTTTAAAGGGATTCTCCATGTAGTCAATAAACATTTATTAAGCACGTGTAATTTTATAATTTCTCTTTCTTCTTTCATTTCTTCCTCCTAACTTTCTTTCTCAGAAGATAAAGTGGTCCTTCTTCCTTTGCCAAAACCAACCCTTCCAGTGGTGGCCATTATTCCATTGTCTTCAGTCTTCTTCAGGACCATGCTCCTCCATCTGTCCATTTTCTCCATCTTTTTTTTTTCCCATTTATTTTTTTAATTATTATTTTATATTTATTTATTTATTTAATATTTTTAGTTTTCAGCATTGATTTTCACAAGAGTTTGAATTTCAAATTTTCTCCCCATTTCTACCCTCTGGTTATATTCTGGTTACCCCGTTCCCTAGTTAGCCCTCCCATCTGTCACCCCACTCCCCTCCCATCCCCCTTTCCCTTTGTCTCTTGTAGGGCAAGATAAATTTCTATGCCCCATTGCCTGTATATCTTATTTCTTAATTTCATGCAAAAACTTTTTTTTTGAACATCTGCTTTTAAAACTTTGAGTTCCAAATTCTCTCCCCTCTTCCCTCCCCACCCACCCTCCCTAAGAAGGCAAGCAATTCAATATAGGCCACATGTGTATCATTATGTAAAACCCTTCCACAATATTCATGTTGTGAAAGACTCATTTTGCTCCTTCCTATCCTGTCCCCCTTTACTGAATTTTCTCCCTTGACCCTGTCCCTTTTTGAAAGTGTTTGCTTTTGATTACCTCCTCCCCCATCTGCCCTCCCTTCTATTGTCTGCCCTTTTTGATCTCCTTCCTCCTTCTTTCCTGTGGGGTAAGATACCCAACTGAGTGTGCATGTTATTCCCTCCTCAGTTCAAATCTTATGAGAGCAAGATTCACTCATTCCCCCTCACCTGCCCCCTCTTCCCTTCCTACAGAACTTTTTCTTGCCACTTTTATGTGAGATAATTTACCCCATTCTATCTCTCCCTTTCTCCCTCTCTCAATATATTCCTCTCTCATCCTTAAATTGATTTTATTTTTTTAGATATCATCCCTTCATATTCAACTCACCCTGTGCCCTCTGTCTATATCTATCTATCTATATCTATCCATCTATCTATATCTATCTATCTATCTATCTATCTATCTATCTATCTATCTTCTCTTCAGCTACTCTAATACTGAGGTTTCATGAATTATATACATCATCTTTCCATGTAGGAATGTAAACAAACCAGTTCAACTTAAGTAAGTCCCTTATGATTTCTCTTTCTTGTTTACCTTTTCATGCTTCTCTTGATTCTTGTGTTTGAAAGTCAAATTTTCTTTTCAGCTCTAGTCTTTTCACTGAGAAAGCTTGAAAGTCCTCTATTTTGTTGAAAATCCATATTTTGCCTTGGGGTATGATACTCAGTTTTGCTGGGTAGGTTATTCTTGGTTTTAATCCTAGCTCCATTGACCTCCAGAATATCATATTCCAAGCCCTTCAATCCCTTAATGTAGAAGCTGCTAGATCTTGTGTTATCCTGATTGTGTTTCCACTGCTTGCAGTATTTTCTCCTTGATCTGGGAGCTCTGGAATTTGGCAACAATATTCCTAGGAGTTTTCTTTTTGGGATCTTTTTCAGGAGGCGATCGATCGATTTTTTCAATTTCTATTTTACCCTCTGGTTCTAGAATATCAGGGCAGTTTTCCTTGATAACTTCTTGAAAGATGATATCTAGGCTCTTTTTTTGATCATGGCTTTCACATAGTCCAATAATTTTTAATTTAATTTTTAAATTATCTCTCCTGGATCTATTTTCCAGGTCAGTGGGTTTTCCAATGAGATATTTCACATTGTCTTCCATTTTTTCATTCCTTTGGTTCTGTTTTATAATATCTTGATTTCTCATAAAGTCACTAGCTCCCACTTGCTCCAATCTAATTTTTAAGGAGGTATTTTCTTCAGTGGTCTTTTGGACCTCCTTTTCCATTTGGCTAATTCTGTCTTTCAAGGCATTCTTCTCCTCATTGGCTTTTTGGAACTCTTTTGCCATTTGAGTTAGTCCATTTTTTAAGGAGTTATTTTCTTCAGTATTTTGGGGGGGTCTCCTTTAGCAGGTCATTGACTTGTTTTTCATGGTTTTCTTACATCACTCTCATTTCTCTTCCCAATTTTTCCTCTACTTCTCTAACTTGCTTTTCCAAATCCTTTTTGAGCTCTTCCATGGCCTGAGACCAGTTCATGTTTTTCTTGGAGGCTTTCGATGTAGGGTCTTTGGCTTTGTTGACTTCTTCTGGCTGTATGTTTTGCTCTTCTTTGTCACCAAAGAAAGATTCCAAAGTCTGAGTCTGAATCTGAGTCCATTTTCACTGCCTGGCCATGCTCCCAGCCAACTATTTGACCCTTGAGTTTTTCGTCAGGGTGTGACTGCTTGTAGAGTAGAGAGTACTTTGTTCCAAGCTTGAGGGGTTGTGCTGTTGTTTTCAGAGCTATTTCTACACAGCAAGCTCTGTCACACCAGTGCTCCACCTCCCCCAAGAACCACCACCTGGGACCAGACTCAGATCTAAGCAGGCTCTGCACTCCTGCTCTGATCCACCACTTAATTCCTCCCACCAGGTGGGCCTGGGGCAGGAAGCAACTGCAGCTGTATTTCTGTAGCTGCACCTCCTCCACTGCCCCCCCAGGGCAGTGGCCAAACCCGCGAACTCCTTTCACTCTGTCCCCCGCAGTTTTTCCCACTAACCTTCTCTGTTGTCTTTGGTGTCTGTGGGTTGAGAAGTCTGGTAACTGCCACAGCTCACTGATTCAGGGCACTATGGCCTGTTCCACCTGGCTCCCAGTCTGGTTGGTCTGGGTGCAGCCCACGCTGGGCTCTGCTCCGCTCTGCTGCCAGCTCTGTGTGATAGACCCTACCCAGCAACCATCCTGGGCTGGAGCCCTGCTTCCCTCTGCTATTTGATGGGTTCTGCAGTTCTAGAATTTGTTTAGAGCCATTTTTATATGTGTTTGGAGGGTCCTGGGGGAGAGCCCTAGGCAAGTCCCAGCTTTCCAGCCGCCATCTTCACTCCATCCCCTCTTTCTGTCTTTTTATCTGTCTCTTTCTTTCTCTCCTCTCATTGCCCCTGCATCCATCCCTCATTCTGTTTTTGTCTCTCTGTCTCTTTCTCTCTTCTCATTGCCCCTCCTTTCATCCCTCACTCTGTTTGTTTCTGTCTCTCTGTCTCTTTCTTTCTCTCTTCTCATTGCTCCTTGCCAATCTCTTCTTTTTTACTGCTTCTCACCTCAGTCTAAAAACAATCTTGTTTCCCTCATTCTAAAAATAAACAAGTGAAAAAACTCTTTCCTTGACCTTGCTACTCCCCCCAGCCATCATCCTACATTTCTCCCCCAAAGCCACCCTTCACTACTCAACTTCTAAAAAGAGTCCTTTCTAGTCACTGCCTCCCCTTCAGTATCACCCACTCCCTGCATTTTGGCTTCTGTCCCCACCAATCCGTGGAAACCACTTTCTCCAAGGTCACCAATAGCTTTTTTTCATTTCTTATTTCCCTTAACCTTTCTGCCATATTTGACACCATTGATCACAATCCTCTTCTTTAATCAATCAACAAGCATTAATTAAGTGCCCATTATGTGCCAGGCTCTTGACAAGAGCCAGGGACACAAAAACAGAATGGAAATAATCTCTGCCCTCAAGGAGCTTATTTCTATCTGGGGAGACAACATGTGTATGTACATACATACATACATACATACATATATATATACATATATATACACATATACACGTATGTATGTATGAGTGTGTATATGCTTATTTCTATTGGGGGAGACTAATATATATACACACATATATACAGACACATATGCATATGTGTATATATAAACATGTATATATAAATGCACACATATATATGTATAGGGGTGTGTACATGTATATATGTGTGTACATGTGTCCATATAAAATATATACAAGATGGGTTTGGGATGGGGAGGACATTAGAATTAAGTGAAATCAGGAATCATGTACACGGTCACACTTGGCTTCTATTACTCTGCTCTCTCCTTCCTGTTTGACCATCTTGGTCTCTTTGGCTAATTCCTCTTCTCCCTCCACCACCCTAAGTGTGGATGTCACTCAAAATTCTATTCCTAGCCCATTCTATTCTCCATATGATATAATATGATATGATATGATATACTATACTATAATATATGATGTGATATGATACCATATGATATTACATGTGATAATTGTGTGTGTATATGTATATATATACACAATTGCATATGTAATGCAATTTTATTACATCTCAAGGTTACCACTGTTCCTCTCTGTATGTTAATGAATTAGCATTATTAAGAGCTTATTCTGTGTCAAGCATTATAATAAGCACAAGTGTACCAAAAAAAAAAAAAAGCAAAAAATGTCCCTGGCCTTAAGGTGCTTAAATTTTAATGGAGGAGACAACATATATGGGTAAATGATGGCTGATGAGAAGTCTTTTGATTTAGGAAGGCACCAAGTTGGTGAATAAAGGTACTAGGGAACAGATTGACACACTCTTTTGAGGAGTAATGGCAGTGTTAGATTTATTATGGTTCCAGAAGTGGAAAGGGGTGGTGAGAATAAGCTGGTAAGTCAGCTAGCATGAAAATGGCCTAGAAATAGAGTAAGATATGGCAGGGCCTACCAGAAGCAGTTGGCCCTAGTGGACCTCCCAGATAGACAATTCTGCAGAAGAAAGGTTAAAACGTAAAGGCACACTTTCTAATCTTGGTGGCAAGGAATGGCCAGGGAGAGTGATCTCCAAATCTATTTATACAGTCCGGACCCCTCCCCTGATCCTTAGTCCCACATTTCCAGTTCCTGCTGGACATCTTCACTTGGAGGTTTCACTAAACACCTCAGACTCAACGTGCCCCAAACAGAATTAATCATTAATCACCCCCCCCAAAAAAATCCTTCCTAATAAAAGCCATTTGTCTGTTGATAGCACCACCCACATCTCAGTTACTCTAGCTCCTATAGGGTAAGGGGAGGGGGAAGGGAGATAGAGTTCCAAGCTGTTTTTAGCTATATCTCTATAACAAAACAATGCATGCTTCACAAAGTGCTTGTGAACTAGACACACCCCATCGACCAGGGTCTGATTTTTCTTTGCCAAATTTTAAATGTGAGATTTAAAGTGATATTTTAGAGTTGTAATGAAAGCCAGATTTATATAGAGCTTCAAGGCTTACAAAGCACTTTATATATTTCATCTCATTTGATTCTCACAACAAGCCAGTGAAGTAGATGCTTTTACTATCCTCATTTTACAAATGTCAAAAAGTGAGGCTAAATTGGTTAAGCCACTTACTTAAGGTCACACAGCTAGAAAGTATCTGAGGCCAGATTTGAACTCGACTCTTCTTGACTTCAGACCTGGTACTTTAGCCACTAAGCCACCTAGCAGCCCTAGACTTCCAATGCCTGTCTAGGATTGACTTGATTATGATAATGTATATTTAATATGCTATGTAAATTAGGCCAGATAGGCTAATGCAGGGTGAGGGAATGGGAAGGGTGATCAGTAATTGTGAATACCTAAGGACACAGAGAGAAGTATGAAGATAAAACAAGGCTTAGAACTATAGAAAAACTTGGTCGGTTGTTGTCCTTCATTCTGGAAGAGGACCAAAATGACATCACTATGTTGGAGTCAAGGTACAGTGTGTCCAACTGTGGCTGATCAGACCATACCAGCTTGGAAGGCTCTACCACAGGTCAGGCACAAATAGTCCTTATGAACATTTGGCGTGGAGATGGCTCTAAATCTGTGCATCTCATGTTTCTTTTGAGCTACTACAATTCTGCTTTGCTCATAGAGAGTAGCACCTTCTCTGGTGTGGGCACACCATGCTGGCAGTCTTTTGCCGGTGTCTCCCATGTCATGCAATCAATTCCAAAGTTCTTCAGAGAGACCTTGAGAGTGTCCTCATATCACTTCTTCCGACCTTCATGTGAGCACCTGCCTTGTGTGAGTTCTCTGTAAAATTGTCCTTTAGGTAAATGTACACTGGCTTTGGAACAACGTGAGTAGGCCATCCAAGTTGGGCTCTGTGCAGTAGAGGTTGAATGCTTGGCAGTTCAGTTGGAGAAAGGATCTCAGTGTCTGGTACCTTATCATGCCAGGTGATCTTTAGAATCTTCCTAAGACAATTCAGATGTAAGACATTCAGTTTCCTCTAATGCACTGGTATACTGTCCCAGTTTCAGAAGCATACAACAAGAAAGTCAGCACAACAGCTCTGTAGACCTTCAGTTTGGTAGTCAGTCTAATAGCTCTTCTCTCCTACACTTTCCTTTGGGCTCTCCCAAACACTGAGCTAGCTCTGGCAATGTATGTGTCAACCTCATAATCAATGGGTACATCCTTGGAAAGTATACTGTCAAGGTAAATGAATTTATCCACAGTATTCAAAGCTTCTCCACTTGCTGTAACCAATGGTTCTATATAGGGATGGTGTGGTGCTAGCTGGTGAAGCATCTGTGGCACCTTGTTATTAATTATTAGGCCAAAATTAGCACAAGCGGCAGATAATGGATCCATACTTCATTGCATCTCAGCTTCAGAGGCTGCATTGAGTGCACAGCCATCTTTAAACAAAAAAAAAATCATGCACCAACTCTTTCTCTACTGTATAGTCTTGGCTTGTAGCCTTTTCAAGTTAAATAATTTAACACCAGTGTGGTAGGTGACCTTGAAAAACCTATGACTAAGGCAAAATGAAAACAGAATTTCAGGGGCTAACAGTAGGAATACCAGTAGAAGTAGGGGGAGAGACCTCCTGGTATGAAAGTCCATTAGAAACCGAAGGGAATAGCAAGGAGTGGTGGAACTCACTTATATTCTCTGCTACTAAGGGCAGGCTGAGGCTGCTTGTTCACCTAGGCTCCGGAGTTCTGAACAGCAGCTGCCCAAACTAAGTCCAGCAACAATATGGTGAACACCCAGGAGCTGAGGAAGAGGATTAAGGTTCAGGTTAGAAATGGGACAGGTTAAAGCAATGGGATGAGTGGCTACTGTACTTCCAGACTTGGTAAGATGGTGAGATGGAGAAGGAGGGAAGGAAGGAAGGAAGGAAAGAAAGAAAGAAAGAAAGAAAGAAGGAAGAAAGGAAGGGAGAGAAGGAGAGGGAGGAAGGGAGAGAAGGAGAGTTGTCATGGGACTCAAACAAGTTTAGTTCCCTGCTGACACATTTAAGTTCCTAGAATGGATCCAATTGTCCATTCAGAAACATCAATGGATCCCTTCAACCTAGCCCAACTTAATCACATGACATCATAGCAATGCAAAAGGACATTTACTTAAAATAGAACACCAGACAAATAACAAAGAATTTCTGGGAGGGTATGAGTCCCCTAATCCCAATTTCCTGTTCAGTTTTATTGGCTCATAGCTGCAAGGTAGGGAACACTCAGGGTGTGATGACATATGCATTACTTGAACCATGAGTAGTGCTTTTACAGCATGAAACTTCTATTCAGCATGTTAAACGTACAGTACAAGGTCATTGGAGTTTAAAAAGAAGTTCAGATGCCGTTAGTTCAGCCCCTTGATTTTACAGGTAAGCAAACCAAAGTCATGATTTGAGTGAAGTCCTTTCTTCTAGAGCAGAGTTGGGGAACTTGTGGCCTTGAGGCCACATGTGGCCCTCTAGGTCCTCAAGGTCAGTCAAATGGGCCACACTCAAGGACCTAGAGGCTGCAGGTGTTCTAGAGTACTAATTCGCAACAATGTTTTGTTGTTGTTGTACAATCATTTCAGTTGTATTAGAATCTTTGTGTCCTCACTTGGGGTGTTCTTTGCAAAGACACTGGAATGGTTTGTCATTTCCTTCCCCAGCTCATTTTACAGATGAAGAAACTAAGGCAAACAGGGTTAAGTGACTTGCCCAAAGTCCAACAACTAATAAGTGTCCGAGGCTGGATTTGAACTCAGGAAGATGAGTCTTCCTGACTCCAGTCCCAGGGACTCTTTCTGCTGCTCCATCCAGTTACCCTTCTCAACAATAGAAATAGTCTCCAAGACACATTTTCAGATACACCCAGCTAGCCAAGCCTATATCTGGGTTTATATCATCCATAGCCTCTATTTGTGATCTGATCAGTCCTGGCTAATCATCCAGGCTCCTCTGGCCACAAAGACACCTGAAAGTTGGTTAAACACATAACATACAGAAATCTCTGTTGGGAACAGAAAGAAATGACGAGTTTGGGTTGAACTTCAGGCATGTATAGACCCAGAACACTGAGAGGACAGCCAAACTCAGGGTGGATAAAAGGAAATAGAATCCTGAGGCTACTGTGAGTAAAAGAAGTCCCCTATTCTTGATTCCTCTTCACACCCCAAACTTGCACATCAATAACACCATAAGAACTTATCCAAGTTACCATAAGGCAGATGGCTTAGATCAAACAAATCACCCACCTTGCCTCTGGCTTTTATATCTCCTTGTTCGTTATTTTCATGAGAGGTAAGAAGCGGAGGAGCATCACACATGCTGGGCTGCCTGCACAGGCACTACTGCACCTACATCCCTTATCCTCTCTCTTTATCTTAATAATTATAGATCCCTTCAATGCCTATAACTTCACGGCTGGCCTAGCTTTCAATGACTTCATGCGGCTCTGGCCCCTTCTTTCTCCCGTCTCTGTTCAATGAGAAGGAAATTCCTGACACATGAGAACTGGGCAGTATGAGATTATGCTTATGATTCCTTTCAATTGTATGCAATTTAGTAAAGTTTAATTGTGCATGTGAACCATCTGTATGTGCTGGCTGCAGGAAAGGGAAGGGAGGAGGGAAGGACCAGGCTCTAGGTGTCTCATCTTTGATTCCAGAACTCCAATAATCCAACAAGCATTTATGACATGTCTGCTGTGTACAAGCCACTTTGCTAGGTCCTGAGGTATACAAGGAAAAACAAGGGGCCCTTGCCTTTACACTTTAATGGGGGATACGAGATGTAAGCAAATAACTATGCATCACTATCTGAAGAGAGAGAGCCCTTATCATTAAGGGGATAAGGAAAGGCTTCCCAGAGATGGTGGCAAATGAGCTGAACCTTGAAGAGAGATAGAGACCCTAAGAGGCAAAGGTGAGGAGGGGTGCGTTCCAGGCACAGGGGACAGCTTGTGAAAAAGCACGATGGTGGGAGATGGGATAATGATTCAGGGGGAATAGCAAATAGACCAGTTTGTCTGGAACATTGAATGCACGAAGGGGAATAACCTCCCTTTTCAAGGCCTTTGGGTTGTGGCAGCCAAAGGTTGGACAATAATATAACTTATATTCACCTTTCACTTCACTACATGTGAGTATGTACATAGTTACTTACCTGCTCACCTGTAATCTCTGATTAGATTGAGCATCTTGAGAACAGGGACCTTATTTTTGCCCTTTTTTGTATCCTTAACATTTAGCACAGTGCCTGCACACAGTACACACGGTAAGTGCTTGTTGAATGACCGACTGATTGATCTATGTAGATCTTTATAATTCACACAGTGCTTCTTCATAGCACCCCCATTTTGCAGATGAAGAAACTTATACTCAGAGAGGTTAACTTTTTCCAGGTCACATAGCTAGTAGGTATCAGAAGCAAGAAGTGAACCTCTATCCTCTGGTTCCAGTTCTGGTGATCTTTCCACTTCACTAACTCTACCAGCAGCAATATTGGGATACTATATCTTACCTTGAAAAAGGTCTTCCCTGTCACTGGGGAGCTCCCTCTTCCCTCCCCACTACAGGACATAACGTCTTTTTTTTTTTAAATTTTAATTTATTTATTTAACATATTTAGTTTTCAGCATTGATTTTCACAAGAGTTTGAATTACAAATTTTCTCCCCACTTGTACCCTCCCCCCCACTCCAAGATGGCATATATTCTGGTTGCCGTGTTCCCCAGTCAACCCTCCCTTCTGTCACCCCACTCCCCTGCCATCCCCTTTTCCCTTCCTTTCTTGTAGGGCAAGATAAATTTCTATGCCCCATTGCCTGTGTATCTTATTTTCTAGTTGCATGCAAAAAACTTTTTTTTTTTGTTTTTGAACATCTGTTTTTAAAACTTTGAATTCCAAATTCTCCCCCCTCCTCCCTTACCACCCACCCTCCCTAAGAAGTCAAGCAATTCAACACAGGCCACATGTGTATCATCGTGTATAACCCTTCCACAATACTTATGTTGTGAAAGACTCACTGTATTTTGCTCCTTCCCAACCCATCCCCCTTTACTGAATTTTCTCCTTTGACCCTGTCCCCTTTCAAAAGTGTTTGTTTTTGATTACCTCCACCCCCATCTGCCCTCCCCTCCATCATCCCACCCTTTTTTTTATCTTCTTCCCTCTTCTTTCCTGTGTGGTAAGATACCCAATTGAGTGTGTATGGTATTCCCTCATCAGGCCAAATCTGATGAGAGCAAGATTCACTCATTCCCCCCTCACCTGCCCTCTCCCCTCCTCCCCCAGAACTGCTTCCTCTTGCCACCTTTATGTGAGATAATCCACCCCATTCTATCTCTCCCTATCTCCCTCTCTCAATATATTCCTCTCTCATCCCTTAATTTGATTTTATTTCTTTTAGGTATCTTCCCTTCATCTTCAACTCACCCTGTGTCCTCTCTCTCTCTCTCTCTCTCTCTCTCTCTCTCTCTCTATATATATATATATATATATATATATATATCCATACATATATACATACATACACATTCACTTATATATATACATATATATATACATAAACACACACATATATATGTATGTGTATATATATGTATATATGTATATATATACATATATATATATACATATATATATACACACACACACACATATATGCATATTCCTTTCAGCTACCCTAATGCTGAGGTCTCTTGAATCATACACATCATCTTTCCATGTAGGAATGTAAACAAAACCGTTCAACTTTAGTAAGTCCCTTGCAATTTCTTTTTCTCGTTCTTTTTCTTGTTTACCTTTTCATGCTTCTCTTGATTCTTGTGTTTGAAAGTCAAATTTTCTATTCAGTTCTGGTCTTTTCACTGAGAAAGCTTGAAAGTCCTCTATTTTATTGAAAATTCATATTTTGCCTTGGAGCATGATACTCAGTTTTGCTGGGTAGGTGATTCTAGGCTTTAATCCTAGCTCCATTGACCTCCGGAATATCGTATTCCAAGCCCTTTGATCTCTTAATGTAGAAGCTGCCAGATCCTGGGTTATTCTGATTGTGTTTCCACAATACTCCAATTATTTCTTTCTGGCTGCTTGCAGTATTTTCTCCTTGATCTGGAAGCTCTGGAATTTGGAGACAATACTCCTATGAGATTTCTTTTTGGGATCTATTTGAGGAGGCGATTGATGGATTCTTTCAATTTCTATTTTGCCCTGTGGCTCTAGAATATCAGGGCAGTTCTCCTTGATAATTTCCTGAAAGATGATATCTAGGCTCTTTTTTGATCATGGCTTTCACATAGTCCAATAATTTTTAAATTATCTCTCCTGGATCTATTTTCCAGGTCAGTGGTTTTTCCAAAGAGATATTTCACATTGTCTTCCATTTTTTCATTCCTTTGGTTCTGTTTTATAATATCTTGATTTCTCATAAAGTCACTAGCTTCCACTTGCTCCAATCTAATTTTTAAGGTAGTATTTTCTTCAGTGGTCTTTTGGACCTCCTTTTCCATGTGGGTAATTCTGCCTTTCAAGACATTCTTCTCCTTATTGGCTTTTTGGAGCTCTTTTGCCATTTGAGTTAGTCTGTTTTTTAAGGTGTTGTTTTCTTCAGTGTATTTTTCAGTATTTTTTTGGGTCTCCTTTAGCAAGCCATTGACTTGTTTTTCATGATTTTCTCGCATCCTTCTCATTTCTCTTCCCAATTTTTCCTCTACTTCTCTAACTTGCTTTTCCAAATCCTTTTTGAGCTCTTCCATGGCCTGGGACCAGTTCATGTTTTTCTTGGAGGTTTCTGTTGTAGGCTGTTTGACTTTGTTAACTTCTTCTGTCTGTATGTTTTGGTCTTCTTTGTCACCAAAGAAAGAATCCAAAGTCTGAGATTGAATCTAGGTGCGTTTTCGCTGCCTGGCCATATTTCCAACCGACTAACTTGACCCTTGAGTTTTTCAGTGGGGTATGACTGCTTGTAGACTAGAGAGTTCTATGTTCCACGTTTGGGGGGGAGGTGCCAGCTCTGTCACATCAGCACTTCTCCTTCCCCAAGAACCCCCAACCTGGACTGGGCTTAAATCTGCAGCAGGCTGTGCACTCTTGCTCTGATCCGCCACTTAATTCCTCCCACCAGGTGGGCCTGGGGCCGGAAGCAACTACACCTATAGCTGCCCCACCTCCGCTGCCTCCCGGGGCCGGTAGCGGAACTGCGAACTCCTTCCACTACTGCAGCTTTTCCCACTAACCTTCTCTGCTGTCTTTGGTGTTTGTGGGTTGAGAAGTCTGGTAACTGCTGCAGCTCACTGATTCAGGGCGCTAGGACCTGCTCCGCCCGGCTCCTGGTCTGGTTGGTCCTCGCTGCTCATGCTGGGCTCTGCTCCACTCCGCTCCCAGCTCCCGGCTCCCAGCTCTGTGTGAGATAGACCTCACCCAGAGACCATCCAGGCTGTCCTGGGCTGGAGCCCTGCTTCCCTCTGCTGTTTTGTGGGTTCTGCAGTTCTAGAATTGGTTCAGAGCCATTTTTTATGGGTTTTTGGAGGGACTCGGCAGGGAGCTCACGCTAGTCTCTGGTTTCCTGCCCCCGTCTTGGCTCCCAGGATATAACTTCTTAAGGTTCTTTCTGCATGGAGAGCCTTTGACTTATTAGCATTATTTGGAGGTACATCCTATTGGAGATACAGGTTACAGCATGCATTAGGGTTACAACATGCACTAATCTGACATGTCCCGGCTTTTCTGACCAAGATGGAATCCTAGGAGATAGAAACTCTTCTATGGGAAATGAAAATGGCCCAGATGGTTTTTAGTTTTGTTTTTGGAAGTTTCAATGGGCCACACCTTTGGTGATTTCAAGAACAATGAAAGCTCTTCCTGTATTCTCATCCTTGAGTTAAGTGTACTTTCCTAATAAAAGAATAGCCACAGAATAGTGCATTAATCACTAGGACAAGTCATCCTACCAAGTGTCTGGAACCAGTAGCTTTTCTGAAATATATGCAATAGGGAAGGATTTGGTTTCTCTTAACTTCCTCCCCACACCCACTCCCCCCTAATCCCAGGTAGTGGATATAATCACAAAAAGTAAGGGGGTAGATAGATCATAGAGGTAAAATGTTCTTGTTCAGTCATGTCCAACCTAGCATGACAAAAGTCCATGGAGTTTTCTCTGGATTGGTTTGCCATTTTCTTCTTCAATGTCTACCCTCCCCCGCCCCCCCCTTTTTTTTTTAACAGATGAGGGACTGAGGCAAATAGGGATTAAATGACTTGTCTGGGGTCATACAACTAGTATGTATCTGAGGCCACATTTGAACTCAGATCTTCCTGACTCCAAGACTGGTGCTCTATCCATGGCGCCACCTAGCTGCCGCATTGACTTACTAAGAGCAAAGATGTTTCTAGGCCAGAATTCTCTGAACTGGAAGGGCAACTGGCCATTGGCTCAGAAAATATTGGGTACAGCCCTGGAGACAATTGTATATTTCTAGAATTTAAGGCATCCAGCAGAGAGTTGGAGACATAAAAGATCAGGATTCTTGGCAGGAAGCAGCTTCAAAGAATATGACCCCTGGTAGCAGAGAAGAGAGCCAGCTCTACCTTTGAGAGAGAACTAGCTATGGATTCAAGAGAAGAATAGCCGAGAAAGCTGAGAGTCAAGGTATACCTAGGAAGCCTAGCTGGGTGACCCACCTAGCAGAGATAATGAAGATTATGAATATAGGGTCTATCTACCCTAGTTACTGTAGGTATTAATGAAGGAGGCAATAGTGATTCAAACACTCTAATTGAAAGGAATTTTGGCAAGGGTAAAGCAAAGGACACAATCACACATGGCCAAGCTTAAAATTCACCTGCATTCATGAAGTTTGGTGAGGGTAAGGAATTAAGATCACTCTGTCTGGCTTAGACTGCTGTGACTTACTGAATACCAAATCTCTGCTTTCTTTAGCTTTTCTCTCAGCCCCATTTGGACCTTGTGATTAGTCATTTTGATGTGGCTTCCACTCGTGATGCCCCTTCTGCCCTCTTGCCTTTCTAGAGCTATAACCCGTCTGCCCAGTTTTTATTTTTGTCCTATTCACACCATAGTCCTGATTCTACTTGTGCGAGAACTACTTGGTGGTGTCATCCATCCAGGTCCCCCAAATCTAAGAAGCATAGATCAGCATCATGAGCTTGGGCTCAGCTGGGCCCTGACTCTGGCCTGACTCAGCAGAGTAAGGCTGAGACACCATCAGTTCACTGAGAAGGGATCCAGTCCAATCCCTTTGGAACATTCTGCCTATGTTGTTCCTCCAATTGTCATCTAAACCCATCTGAGCAAAAGGATTGAACATCATTGCGAGAAGCAAATGAATCTAGATAGGACCAATCTATTGATTAAAAATGAAAAAAAGTAATACCAAAGCCCTCTCTACAAATCAGTGTACTGATAATGGGCCACACCATGGAACATTTCTACCTGTCCTGGGCCATTTTGGGATTATACTGGGCCAGTCAGGTGGTGCAATGAATAGAGTGCTGCCTCTGGAGTTGGTAAGACATGAGTTCAAATCTGATCTCAGGCACTTGCTAGCTGGGCCAGTCCTCTGCCTCAGTTTTCTCAACTGTAAACTAGGAATAACAATACCTACCTTGTAGGGTTGTCGTGGGGATCAGATGAGATTTTATTCGTAAAGCACTCAGCATGGTTCCTGGCACATATAAGGCACTATGTAAATGCTTATTCTCTTCCCTTCTCTAAAGGATACACTAATATCAGAGACTGAGAGCTAAAAGGATCCTGGTCCGGGGTCACACAGGGATTTGAACTTAGGTCCTCTGACTCCATTTTTAGTGCCACATGCCTATGGAGAGGAACAGATATTGTCTGTGCCCTAGGGAATTCCCGGGCTGATGGAGGAGACAGTATATTTATAGAAAGCTAAAGGAAGTCTCATAATAATGCAAGGGGTTACCAGGTGGGCCAGATGAATGGGAGGTCAAAGCCCCATAGGGAGAGTCACATGAAAGTCTCTTAGAACATCAACATAGAATGCAGGAAATCTTGAAAAACCAAGATGACCATTACCCACAAGTCTTTGGTAAAACCTTGCTCACAGCCTTACATAGTGGAATGACTCTGTGCTCACGGCAGTGGACCACGAGATAAACTAACTATCCTCTTTTCATTTGCAATCTAAATTTTTGGTGTGGATGGAAGCCCAGATGGCATATAGAATACATAGAAGTATAAGGGGGAAAAAGATCATAGGCCATTATACTGGGCTAAAGTTAATGAGATGGAATTTAACTCAACTTAACAAACATTTATTAAGCATGCAACATTTATTACGTAAAATGCACTGTGCTGGGTGATCAGAATACAAAGATGGGAACAAAATATTTCCTGCTCTCAAGGACCTTACTTTCTGCTGAGAATATGCAGTGTAAACATAGATAAATAAATAAAAGTTAATTTGAGGAGGGAGAGAATGCTAACAACTGGGAAGGGATGAGCTGGGGGCTTGGATCTGGAAATGCTTCACATAAGAGGCAGCACCTGAGCTTAACCTTGAAGGAAACAAAAGAGTATTAAGAATTATGAGAAAGGAGAGAGAATATATATACCAGGCCTAGGTGACAGCCTGTGCAAGAAAACAGAGATGAGAGGTGGGATTCCAGGTTCTGGTCCTAGCTAGAAATATTGATGTATCATTTGTAAGGATTTTAAGGATAGGGAAGGTCTGGACATGTTTGTTGGCAGGGGAAAAGGAACCAGGAAACAGGAAGAGAGTGATGATGAGTAAGGTACTAAGAGAAAAAGACAGGCCCTCTCTTTCAGGGATAGAATCCAAGGCCTCCAACTAGAAGGTTTGACCTTCTCAGCAAGAAGTCACCTCTTTCTTAAAGACCGGAGAAAATCAGGAGAGAATGAGGACCAACGTGGAGGTGATTTGAAGTGTGGAGTAAGGGAAAAGAGGAAGTTTATAGCTGATATCTTTGATTTTCTCAGTGAAGTAGGAAGCAAATTTCGTTGTGTTGAAAGAGAGCATAGGGTATGGTTTAGAGACAGAGTTCCCAAACTTTCTCGGTTCACTGTCTTTTTAGTGTCTCAGTAAATTTTTCAAGGCATCCCTAAGCCAAAAGAAATACCTAACAGTTCCGTTATTAAGTAACTAGGTACCAACAACTTAATAAGAATTTGTGTCCTGCTGTTTGAAAAAATAATCCACAGAAATTTAAAGAAAAAATGATATTTCATTTCATTTTTAAATTACTGCAATTACTTACCAATGGGATAGTTGAGCCTGTTGGGCACAATATAATTTTTTAAACCTTGGAATCAGTTTGGATTCAGCTACCTTCATTTCCTATTACACATTGATTTTCATATGGTAGAATACTTTCTTTTTATCACGGCAATACTTCACAAAGATATAATGTCACAGATGGAATTAGGACTTATTGAACGTGGATGTGTATTACCGTGTTCCTCACAAAAAGTTAAAGTACCCCAAGGCACCCCTGTGAGTTTGGGGCACTCACTGAACAGTTTGGGAACCACAGGTTTGGGGCATTTGCCAAGTGATCGTGGCAGAGAGATGGGCTGGAAGTGGCAGTAAAGAGTTTACTTCTGACCCAACATGTCAGGGGGATGCAGTCTAGAGAGAGTCACTAGGGATCCATTGTTTTCTGGATGGGTTTCCATACCACAAAAAGATGGAAAGATTAAGATGGAAGAAGGATACAATGAAGGAAACTGCTAATGATAGACGAGTGTTTCCAGAGAGCCCAATGGAAGAGGACTTCAGGAGAGGGTAGTCACTGGCAAGAAGGAAGCTAGAGATGAAAGAGGATAAGAAAGTATGGAATAAGCTGAAGAAGGAGGGATTGTTTCATCAGACTCAGTCACAAAAGCAGGTGTAGGTTTGCTAAAGATGGGATAGAGGAAGTACCAGTTGACCAAGACTCTTTATTTTCTATGGTCTTATGATGAAAGGGGCCATCAGCCCCCAGGGATGAAGGAGTAAAAGTATCAGGGATATTGGGCTATCTGTTTGGGCTGATAAGCTGGCTACAATTCCCCTGGGCCTGACTGAACTCACATTCGGTGTCTATTCCTTTGTCTTATTTCAAGATGGAAGGGAGGGAAGGAATAAACCTTTATATAGTGCCTATTATGTACTAGTCACTGTGTTGAGTGCTTTTTAGAAATATTATCTCAATTGATCCTCACAATGACCCTGCAAGATAAGAATAGGTATTCTTCATATCAAGAATGCACTTGGCCTGATTTCTGAGTCCCTTGTCCTAGATCAATTTCTTGAAGCAGGAGGCATTGTGTTTGGGCACTCAATGGTTATGGAGGGATAAAGTACTACTATTTGCTCAGATAGTAATGATGGACAGTTACCATATCCAAACAAGGCAACCTACTGTGACCTACCTGGTCCCCACCTACCAGTTTTATTAGATAGTTTGGTAGCACAGAATAGAATAGATTCAGGCGATAATCAGGACTTCCAGCCAAGTCTCTGACAGGCTCTAGGGCCAGGCTACCTACATTTACTTGTCAAGTGAGGCTATTCTTTCGCTCTCATGTTCCCACATGGGTGAATGACCATGTTCCTCTGCCTTCACATAAGCTTCTCTTAAATTTAATAGAAATAATAATAACAACCCATCTTTTGAACATCTATGTTCTCCTGATGCTGGCATATGGCCGTGAGTCTTATAATAGCACATTCTTCAAAGAATCAGAACTATGGGTCACCCAAAGGACAATGGCGAGATGCTTAGTGGGCATAAGTAGGCAGCAACATATTATTGATGATAAAGGATGTACACATGCAGAAAACTACCAGCAAAAAGATATAGTCAAAGAGATGTATGACTGCAAAAGGAAGCCAGCTGTATGGTAAGGAGTGAACGGTAGCTATTGGAAAGCTGCATTGGTACCCATGGGTAACCCGTGGTCCAGTGCCCCAAGCTCCAGACTTAGACTCAATTTTGGGTGCAACTCCTCTAAAATAGTATCACTGGGGCTTGTTTTGTCCTACCCAGAGTTGCTTCTGGGAAATCTCAGAATATAGTTTGACTATAGCTCCAATATAGATGTGAGTAAAAGGGTCCCCCCCAGTGCTGTATAATCACTCAAGTAATGATGCATATACTGGGGTCCAGGACAGCCTTTACTTCACCCTACAGAAATGCATAAAACTGCTCTTAAGGAGTGGACGGACTTCTCCCATTGTGGTTGGATCCAGTTTTCATCCAGGGCTCCAGCCTCATAGTGCCACCTTGTGGTTTGGATTCCCCTTGGAAGGGAAAACAGCATGGGGTTGCTGGAGAAGCAAGTACTTCAACATTCCCATGAGGCTCTCCTCCATGCCTATTCCTAGCTACATGATCCAGGGCAAGTCATTGAAATGCTGTTTGCCTCAATATCCTCAACTGTAAAATGGGTATAATAACAGTGCCCACCTTCTAGCGTTGTTGTGAGAAATCAAATGAGATAATATTTGTAAAGTACATAGTAGGTCCTTAATAAATTCTTATTTCCTTATCCCCTTCCTCTCCCATCTACCTCCTTACTCCCCAAGATATGCAAATAGGCCTCCGCTTTTATACTATTATATTACATTAAGAAGAAAAAGTGAATTATTATTCTAGATAGGCATTCCCCAACATTCCAGTGACCCTCACTTTCACCCCACAAATTCATACAAACAGCCTGAGAATTTGGACTCCCCTGGAAAGGAAACACACTTGGAGTAGCTAGACAAATACCTTGCTGACATTCTGGGGAGGCCTATTCTCTTTCTTTAAAAAATCTATTTTTATGCTTCATTATTTTAAAATTATTTTTATTGCTATCTTTTGCTTTTATATCACCTACATTTACCATTCTGTTCCTCATCTCATTGCCTCTCAGAGAGTTATCCCTTGTAATAAAGAAGAAAAAAAGTTCAGTAATATTAATGAATGGATAAAAAAGGTTCATGCAATATGAAGAGTTATGTACATATGGTCTCCCAGTTCTAAAGAAGAAGAAGAAGAAGAAGAAGAAGGAGAAGAAGAAGAAGAAGAAGAAGAAGAAGAAGAAGAAGAAGAAGAAGAAGAAGAAGAAGAAGAAGAAGAAGAAGAAGAAGAAGAAGAAGACGAGGAGGAGGAGGAGGAGGAGGAGAAGGAGCAGGTAGGAGCAGTATTTTCATATATCATCTCTTTGGGCCAGGCTTGATCATTATAATTTTCCAAAATTGTTTCAGCTGTTGTGTTCTTGTTCTTTTCTATATACATTCTATTTCTTTCCTATTTACAGCATTATGGCCATTGTGTATATTCTTTTCTTCATTGTGCTTACTTTACTTTGCATCCATTCATATGACTTTCCATGCTTCTCTGTTTCATCACATTTGTTGTTTCTTACTACACAATGATATTCCATTTCATTACTTTCCCCAGTCAATGGGCAATCTACTTTCTTTCCAGTTCTTTGCCACCACAAAATGTTCTATTGTAAAGACATTTGGGAGAATAAAGCCCCAGTATGAACCCAGGGACCCATATAACTATCTATAATTGAAGTACTAATCTGAAGACTTGGACTCTCCCAGAAGGCAAGTAGAATTGAGGTTGCTAAAGAGGTTAACCCCTTTTCCCATCAAACTCACATGATCCAAATGATTCCACATAATAGCAGAAGGCAACATCCAGATCTTTTGCTCTCCCATGCTGTGTTTTGAATCCCTTCGAGATCCTCCAGCTGTGAGGTGGGAGAGGAACAAATACATGATCTTGTTCTCTCAAGAAGCTGGTGCTGCCAGAGAACTCCCCCCTTTTCCTCTAAAAGACTGGATCAGAACTCTTGAATTTGAGGTTGCCAAAGAGGTAATTCTGAGGTTGTCACTGCTCAGAAACTTCTCTTTCTCTCTCTAGGATAGATTACAGAACTTTTGAACTTTGAGTTATTAGAGAACCCCATGTCTAGCTTGGGTTCTAATAATTGCCTAGGAACTCAGTTAATCAAATAATTGGCATTTATTAATAACCTGCTATGTACCAGGCACTATGTTAAACCCTGGAATAGAAAGAGAAAGCAAAAACAGTTTTCACTCTTGAGGAACTCACTTCATTTTTAAAATTAACTTTTTCAAGAAACAAAAATCTATTTTCTTTCCCTCCCACCTCCCCCCATCATTGTGAGGAAAAGAACAAAACATTTGAAACAAATATACACAGTCAAGGAAAATAGTCAATTGCAAAATATATGTGTATGTGTATTTATATATACATATACATACACACATATGTGTATGTGTGTGTGTGTGTGTGTGTGTATGTGTGTATGTGAGTGTATCCTGCACTCTGAGTCCAATACCTCCTTGTCAGGAGATGCTTCGTCATTAGATTCATGCTTCATCATCAGTTCTCTTGAATTGTGATTGGTCATTAAGAGCTTATATTCTAATGAAGGAGACTCTATATATATATATATATATATATATATATATATATATATATATATATATATATATATATAAACTAGAAAATTATAAATACAGAATAGAGGAACTAATCATGGTAGGGGTAGCATTAGCATGGAGAGACCATGAAAGCCCTCTTGGAGGAGGTAGAGTTTGATCTGACTCTTAAAGAAAGCCAGGGGTTCTAAGAGCTGGCGGGTAGGAAGGGAGGCATTCTAGGTAAGGGGGTAGCCAATAGAAAGGCATGAAGTTGGGAGATGTAGTGTTGTGTGTAAGGAATAGCACATAGGCCATTATGGTTAGATTGTAGAGTTCATGGGAGAAGAATGTAGGAAGATTGGAAAGACAGGAAAAGTTCAGGTTGTGAAGAAATTTAAATGCCAAACAAAGGATTTAATATGTGTTCCTAAAAGTAATAGAGAGCCACAGAAGTTTATTGAATAGAAAAGTGACATTGTTAGATCTACACTTTAGGAAAATCACTTTGGCGATGGAGGAGAGGATGGATTGGGATGAGGAGAGACTTCAAGTCAAACCAAATCAAGCCAGTAAACAAGCATTTATTAAGTGCTGATGACTTTGGAGAATGTCTCCTCCAAGCATGTGGACTTCCCTTTGGCAGAATGGATAGATGAGAACAATTTGTTCCAACAGCCACCAAAGTGACTGAAGTAGGTGCTGTGGAGCACTTAGATCTTGGTTAGACATTGAAGATGCCAAGATCTTGGCTGTGCCAAGTCATCAGCTTCATTGCCTCCTCCAGAGTCATCAGAGTCCAGTAATAAGGCATAGGTCAGAATGACTGGCGATGGCACTACAAGCAGTAGGAGACCCTGGCCTTTTTAAGCTAAGGTCTTTCCCAGGTCTCAGGTTGAGGTCAGATTTGAAATCCAGAAGACAAGTCTTCCTGGTGCTCTATGCACCATGGCACCACCTAGTGCCCCAAAAGGGTGGTAGTCCCTTCAATAGTAATGGGGAGATTTAGAAGAAGGGAGGGTTTGAGAGGAATAGTAATGACCACTATTTTGGGCATGTTGAGTTTGAGATGGTTATGGGATATCCGGTTGAAATTTCCCACAGAGTTGGTACTTTGGATTGGGAGCTCAGGAGAGAGACTAAGGCTGGATAAATACATCTGCATAGAGATGATAATGGAACCCATGATAACTGATGAGATCAGCAAAAGGGATTATAAAGAGAAAAAACAGAGGACAGAGCTTTGGGGCACCCACAATTAGTGAGCATGACAGGCATGAAGATCTAGCAAAAGAGACTGAGGAGTTGACAGATAGGTAGCAGTGGGTGAACCAAGGGAGAACAATAAAAATCCAGAAGGAGAAGGTGGTTAACAATGTCAAATGGTATTGAGGTCAAGAAAGATGAGGTCTGAGAAGAGGACATTAAGAGATCATTGGTAACTTTGGAGAAAGCAGCTTGAGTTGAATGAATATTAGGTCAGGAGGCAGAATGAAAAAGACTGAGAAGAGAAAGTGGAAGCATCTTTTCTCTCTTTAAAAATTAAATCTTTTTTCAGTTTTTGATAATTTTTTCCCAATTGCATGTAAAAATAATTTTTAACATTCATTTAAAAAATTTTGAGTTCCAAATTCTCTCCCTCTCTCCTGCCTGCCTGCCCCTCTTCTCTTAGATGGTGAGCAATTTGATATAGGCTATACATGTGCAATCATGCAAAACATATTTCCATATTAGTCATGTGGTGGAAGAAAAGACAGACCAAGAACAAAACAAGAAAAAAATTAAGAAAGTGAAAGATAGCATTCTTCAATCTTCATTCAGACCCCATAAGTTATTTCTCTGGAGGTGGAGAGAATTTAGAAAGCTAGGTCTTTAAACATCCCAGCACTTTTCTTTTCCCAGGATATTCTCCCTTCTCTGACCAGAATAATGGGATTCAGGAATTCCCCTGTTGGGCTAGGAGGGTGAGAACACATGTAACTCCCATATGCCTCTACCCAAAGAAACCATTAATGGCTCCTTGGGGGAAGGCAGGGGGAAAGCAGGGATGCATGTCTGTACACTTTTTACTCCTGGGATCTAGCTTTGCTTTTAGCTCTGCTGCTCTTTGGTCCATATTTTCAACTCTCTTAGAATCTCATAGACAAGTCTAACTCTTCAGTGGACCTCTTCACGACAGTTTTCACCAACCAAGTCATCCCCCAAAGATCTGAAACAATCCCATCCAATTATTTCATCTCAAAATGATAAGAATCAAGTGCTTGTGCTCAATGATACATGACTGGCACTCTGAGGGCCAGTGGCATGTCCATACCTTCTTTGGAGAAAATAACTCAAGTCTCATACAAATTCTGACCTCCCTATAGGTTTATCAAATTGACCAGGGAAGCTCTCTGATGAATCTCCATATACATGTAATGCTAAGAGAGACCAAAGGAAGGCCCCATCATGTTGAGTGGAGCCCCTGTGGAAGATTTATGAAAAGATATGGACAAGAGTTGGAAGGGATGAGTGAATGAAATGTGACTGGCAACCCTGGAACTGAACACCTATATCCATAAAATCATTTGATCCACTGAAGTGTTTTCTTCAATACTGGAGTATAAGAACACATTTACGTAGCATTTTTAAGGTTTACAGAGTGCTTTACTAGATACACCTTCCCCCCACCCCCAACCCGCCCCCCACCCCCGCTGTGAATTGGTGAAGTCCTACACTTGAGTCTAAAAAAATCACCTTGGGAGAATGAGGATGTAGCTAGACAATAGTTTGTATGAAAAAAAATATTGGAACAATTTAGAAAAGGAGGCAGCAGGAAATAGAGGTAAGAGGCATAGTTTGGCTCTGTATAAGGAAAAACTTTCTCAAAATTCCAGAATCATAGAATCTCAGAGCTGAAATCTTTGGCTTCCTTCAAGACTGCCTGTGTCACCTTCTTAAAGAGGATTTTTCTGGTTCCTCTGAAATCAGAGCCTTTTCTTTAAGGTTACCTTCCACCTTTCCTATGTATATTTTGTATATACATAGTTGCTTATATATTGTCTCCCCCATTAGACTGTGAGCTTCTTGAGGGCAGGGACTGTTTTTGTTTTTCTTTGTATCCCTAGTCCTTAAAACAGTGCCTGGCACATAGTAGGGGCTTAATATATGCTTGTTGATTCATTGATTAAAAAATACTTCATAGTCCCTCTAGTCCAAACCATACTTAATAAGAATCCTGTCTACGTGGTCATCTAGCCAAACACCAAAACCCTCCAGTGAGGAGGAAGGCACTTGTGTTTGTCCTTCATTTTGGAAGAGGACCATGACATCAGGGAAATGATGACATGACTTGCAGTTGACTTTGATTTAAGTGAGGGAGGGCTGTGCAAGGTCACTGGCCTCACTTTTTCCTCCAGAGCCATCTGGATCCAGTGACCAGATTTTCATCAGGATGACTGGAGATGACTCAGGATGCAAAGGGAGACACTGGCCCTTTTAGGCTAAGGCCTTTTCATGTACTCACTTAGAGGCCTATTCAGTGAATAGACCTCTTTAAGAAATGAGTCAAAGGATGGCCCCTTTAATTAGAAAAAAAGATTAAAAAAATCAAGTTGGGAAGGGAAGACCTTCAGGGTTGCTGTTCCAAAGGGAAACAGTTACCATTGACATTTACTCTAAGGCAGGAGGGCCCAATATACAGCCCTTAAGTGGAGCTTGGGCAGGGACCTATTGTGGTCCAATCTATGAGCTTCAGAGTGAATTGGGTTTAAGGTTTGAAGAAAGGAAGGAAGGAAAGAAGAAAGGAAGGAAGGAAGGAAGGAAGGCACGAAGGCACTACCTCCTTGGGCAATGCCTTCCACTTTCTGATAGCTCTAATTGTTAGGAACCGTGTCCTTACCTAAAGCCTAAATCTGACTCTGCTTTTTTGTTGCTCAGTCGTTTTTCAGTAGTGTTCAACTCTTTGTGACCCCATTCAGGGTTTTCTTGGCAAAGACGTTGGAGTGATTTGCCATTCCCTTCTCCAGCTCATTTTACAGATGAGAAGTTGAGATTAACTGGGTTAAGTGACTTGCCCAGAGCCACACAGTTAAAAAGTGTCTGAGGCCGGATTTGAATTCAGGACAATGGGTCTTCCTGATTCCAGCCTGCAGTCAATTCAGTGTACCACCTAACTGTCTGTAACTCTGCTATTTCCACCTTTCCCTCTTATGTTATGCCATTTATAGTAAACTAGCATTTATTAACCACCTACTATTTGCCTCACTGAGCTAAATGCTAGGAGTACAAAGAAAGGCAAAAGATAGTCCCTATTTCAAGGAACTCAGGGTCTAATGTGGAGACAATATGCCAACAAATGAGACCTATACAGGATAAGTTGGGGATAGTCTCAGAGATGAGGCAGTAAGATTAAGGAGAACCATTTCCCATGTGATAGCCTTTCAAATATTTGGAATGGAATAAACATTGATACAACACTCACTATGTGCCAGGCACTGTGCTAAGTGCTTTATTTGTTTGTTCATTTTGCAAATACTATCTCATTTGATCCTCAGAACAACCCTATCTTGTAGGAGGTGCTATTATTATCTCCATTTTACAGTTGAGGAAACTGAGGCAAACAGGATCCAGTGACTTGCCCATCGCCACACAGCTAGGAAGTGTCTGAGACCAGATTCGAATTCAGGATGTCTTGACTCCAGGCCCAGCACTTCTCCAGACACAGTATTACCAGTTCCTTCCACCAGTCCTCATATGAGCATGGTCTTGAGACCCTTTACTATACTGTTTCAGAGAATCACATACAGAATTTTAGGGTTGAAAGGGACCTAAGGGACCTTAGGGACCATCTATCTCCCACTACAACTACCTGAGAAGTAGTCATTCTGAGCTTGGGTTGACTTCCCATGTTGAACTTTTGACCATGGGACCGTACCTATTCCTCGAAGGGTACCCCTTAAGGGCTCTGTAGCTTATTAATCTCATTCTTAAAATGTGCTACCCCCAAATGAACACAATATTCCAGATATAGTCTAACCAGAACAGAGGGCAAAAGGACCATTGCCTCCATCATCCTGGATATTTCGGCTACATTAATACAGCCTCAGATCCAAACAGGTTTTTTGGCTTCCAGCTCACACTGTTGACTTATATTGACCTTGTAGCTGATGAAAAGCCCCAGCTTTTTTTTTTTTCCACATACATATGTTTAGCCACATGTTTCTCATCTTTATTTATGTGGTTTATTGCTTTTTAAAATACAAACTTAGGATTTTACACTTATGCTTATTAAATTTCCCATTCATTAGATTCAGCCCAATGCTCTAGCCTATTTAGGTTTTCTTGGATCCTGAGTCATTATAGAGTGAACTAAAATCAGAATGGCTGCCTCAGCCAATAGTGAGCTCCCCATCACTAAAAGTCTTCAAGCAGTGGTCTTCAAGATTGCCACTTGGTAGAAAGTGGTAAAATGGATAGGTAACAGGTCAGTTATAGGCTAGCCTAGAGGGCAGGGGTCACTTCCAACTCTGAGATTCTCTGATTTTTTTTTTCAGGATATAAGAAGTAAAATAAGACCAAATACTAGAATAATAGCTATAGAGCAAATATTTTCCCTCACTGTTTACCGATGTTCACATTCTCATTTTTCAATAGAAATTTATTGAGTACTTTGTATGTGCAAGGCATCATGGGGGTTATCAGAAGAAAGGTATGATCAGAAGAAAGATGAGATCAGAAGAAAGATATCAAGAAGAAGAAGATATGATCCTTGCCCTCATGGAGCTTGAAGATGTAAGAGGGAAGATTGGACACATACACAAGGAACTGCTATGTAAGGTAGAGAGTGGCAGTGAGCAAGAGTTTTATAAAGTGCTCGGGGGGATTCAGAAGGAGAAGTAATCATTTCTATCAGTGGGAAGGAGATACACAGAAGGTTTCATGGCAGAGGTGAAATTTGTGCTGCACCCTAAAGGGTAGGCAGGAATTACACAGCATTATCATAATAATATCTAACAATTATATAGTTATAATAAAAATGGCTAGCAATTATACAGTGCTTGTTTGCCAAACATTTCATGGACCTTTTCTTATTTGATCTTTGCAATGCTAGGAGGGAGGTGTTGAGGAAATAAAGGTAAACAGAGGTTAAGTGACTTGCCCAGGATCACATGACTCTTAAGTGTCTGAGGCAAGATTTGAACTCATGCTTATCCAGGTCCAGCAATCTATCCACCTGCCAGATTGTGGTCTCATCACACATGCAGAGTAGGGGCCTAGGGGGAGAGTGTTACATATCTGAGTCCACAAAAACATCAGTGAGAAGGGAATATGACTAATATACTATGCCATTGAAAGGTGCTGTCTTAGGTGGAGACTGTACATGGGACAAACTGATTTGCCAGTGGCTTATGTGGCTCACTCCGTAGCAATTTTCTCACATAATCCATGCTGACCTCGCTTGGACTTTGGATTGCTATTCTAATCTTCTGTGTTTTACTCAAAAGAGCTCTTTGTCTTGACATCAATATCACTTTGTTCACCCACTCATATCATGGGTTGGATCATATCTTTCCCCCTCAACCACCAACGATGTTACCTTTGTCCCCTAATTGCCAGCATGGGTTCCCACAGGAAGCAGGGGACCTGAAACTTCAGATGGAGGGAGGAGAATGAGAAAAAGTGTGGGATGAGTCCTTCAGCTCATCTGGAACGTAGACCGAGAGATGAAGGATACTATACAATTAACAGTATGGAGGACAAACCAACATGGTAGATGTCGGGTCAGGAGCACCAAGTTTAAGTTCCATCTTAGACATTTCACTAAACTGAAGAATTTTAAAGTTGCAAAGGATCTAAGCGGTGAATTAGTTCAACCTATACACCAAAAAGATCTCCACTATAACATACCCAACAAGTGGTTACCCAGGCTCTGCTTCAACACCTCCAAGCAGAAGGAGTCCACCACACCTCTCAAAGCAGCCCATTTCACTTGGGGGAAATATTTGCACTAAAGTTTTTATTCTAGTATTTGGTCCTATTCTACTTACTTCTTATGAGCTGATGGAAAAAAAAGAGAATCTCGAAGTTGGAAGAAAGCTCCACCATCTTGGCTAGCCCATAAGTGACCAGTTATCTGCCCACCCACCCCAGACCACATCCCCACCAAGTGGCAATCTTGAAGACTACTTCTTGAAGACTTTTAGTGATGGGGAGCTCAGTATTATCTGAAGCAGCCATTCTGATTATAGCTTGCTATTTAATGAGTCGAGATGGAGAAGCTCTCATTGATAAGAAGTGTCTTTCTCTAATATTAAGGCCAAATTGACCTGCTTGCACCTTTCACCCATTGCTCCTGGTTCAATCTTATGGGACCCAAGACAACAAATTTAATCCATTTTCCATATGACAGCCCTCCATATCCTTGAAGACAACCATTATGTCCCCTATGAGGCTTCTTTTTTTCAATAAACTAACAAGAATTTATTAAGTGCCTACTGTGTTCTAGACACTAGGCTATGTGCTGGGGAAATAAATACAAAGAATGAAACAATATGTTTCTCTTAAGCAGCTTATAACGTAACAGGAGAAATAGTATATATAATTGTACATGTATATACATATGGATAATAGTATATGTTTATGCGAACAGAATTACTATAAGGAAAATAATTCCAAATACTCAGTGTTTGTATCCAGTATAATAAATATAGTAGCTGGTACAGCAGACAGAGAGTCAGCCTTGAAGACAGGAAGATCTTGGCTTTGCCAGGTAGTTATTATCTGAGTGATCTTAGATCAACAAGCAGATGTGATTGACCCTTCAGTGTCCCTGTGCGCAACAGTAAGTCGCTTACCCTTTATGGGCCACATTTAGAGGTTAGATTAGATGATCTCCAATGTTCCTTCCAGTTCTGAAATCCTCTGAGCCTCTGATGGTACTATGGCATCAAGGCAAGGAGGGAGGCTGACCTGAGGCCTGCAAGAATTGTTCCCCCTCTAATTTTACATTAGATGAATCACCTTTGAACTTAATCCTATAATCACTTTTCACTTTACAACTGCAATTATAGGTGACTCACAGTGTTTCTAGTCCCTGATGTTTCACAGTGCAGGAGGAGGAGGAATAAGAGATGATGGAGGCTTTGATTCAGGAAGACTAAGAAAATGATAGTGTCAACTAACAAAAACTGGGAAGCTAGGAGTAGGCATGAGCTTTCTGGGGAAGATCTAGTTGTGGAAAAAGAAAAGTACAGTCAAGACATTCTGTAATTTAAGGGAGTATAAGATAAGTGCTTAATGGGTGGTCCCACTTCTGACACATACTGACTGTGTGATTCTAGGCAAGTCTCATAACCTCTCAGTGGGCCAAATGATTCTTTTAAGAGTTTAAATTTCAGATGGAGATCTTCCCTGCTCCAGACTCAGTCTACCAACTGGGCCACTGGTAGATCATGGACCTGCTGGAGGGTAGGACAGAGGAAGGAGTAGACCATCCTCTCCCTTACCAAAGCCTACCAATTAGCAAGAGCAAACTCTTCTCTCTTCATTGCCCAGTTCCCACAAGCACCGAATGCCAACTTTTGATTGGATGCTGGCGACTTCCCTCATCCTCTCCTCTGCTGTGCCCTTGCTCCCCAAAGTCCACAGGGCAGGAGGCTTACTATCTGCCTACTGCTTTGCCTGCTATATCCTAAATGCCACCTGATCTTTCTATCTGCCATGAGGATGTCTCCTCAGATTTGAAGAGGTCTTTGAGCTCAGGGATTGTCTCTCCTCTATTGATATTCCCAGGGTTTAGCACAATGCCTGGCATATGTTGTTATTCACTCATGTCTGACTCTTTGTGACCCTGTGAACCATACTGTCTATGAAGTTTTCTTGGCAAAGATACTGGAGAGGTTTGTCATTTCCTTCTCTAGTAGATTAAGGCAAACAGAGGTTAAGTGACTTGCCCAAGGTCACGCAGCTATTTAGTGTCTGAGGCCAGATTTGAACTTGTCTTCCTCACTCCAGGCCCAGCACTCCACCTTGTTGCCTTCTATGCAAACAGATTAAGGAACTTACCCAAGGTCACACAGCTATTTAGTGTCTGAGGTCAGATTTGAACTCAGGTCTTACTGATTCCAGGCTCAGTGCTCTCTCTGCTGTGCCATTTAGTTCTCTTCTAGACAAACAGAGGTTAAGTGACTTGCCCAAGATCACACAGCTATTTAGTGTCTGAGGCCAGATTTGAACTTGTCTTCCTCACTCCAGGGCCAGTGCTTTATCCACTGAGCCATTTAGCTTCCGTCAATATCCTTGCCATACAGTAAGAGCTTAATAAAGGATTTTCCATTCCATTCCATCAATGAAAGGACAGCTCTGGACCAAACAAAAGGAGGGGTATGGACAGTAAGGAGCTCAGAGGGGGAAGAGATCACTGAAAGTAGTCAAAGAAAGCTTAATGGAAGAAAGAAATGGGGCTTGATTTTCTCACTTTGAAGGGTATATAGGATTTTAGTGGATAGAGGGTAGAATGAAGATAGGTCAGGGAATCAAAGCCATAGACTTGAACTCAGTTGTTATTAAGCATGGCCTATGTGTAGCATGGTAGATGGCCATCTGGCCCCAGCATGAGAAAGACCTGGGTTCAAGTCCTGACTCTCAGTGCCCCAGGAAACTCTCTAAAACAACTGAGTGGCCAATATGCACTGGTGAAGGGAACTTTCATAACTGGAGTTCCCCTAAAATAATGAAGTCAGAGGCATGAGCTCCTCTTCCCTCCCTCCAAAATGTGCAAGGCACTCTGCTACCCAATGGAAAGTGTAAGTAGCATTTGCACTTGATAAGTAGTAGAGTCTGGCTGGAGGTGAGGATTTCTGTGTAACAGATTTACTGCATGGCCTTTGAAATTGCTTCTATCTCTAAGAATCTCTGATTCTAAATACAAATTGTGCCCACAATGTGTTAACAGTGGACAGGTCTTAGCTTTCCAGCATCCCCAGAGATTCATTCCCCTGGTATGAATTGACCTGCCTCATTATTCACACTTTTCTCCTTTCCCAGCTGTGAAGCACTCACTGGATTGTTCTATGAAGTTTGCATAGACAAAACAAATTGCAGTGGGATTCTGTAGACCTGCACCACTTCAAATAAAAGAAAATCATGCCTTATTCTGTCAAAAGCTTTTCTTGATCTAGCCTGAAAAGATATCCGGTCTGTCTTCCTTCTTCAGCACATGTTACAATTTCTCTCATTATCATAGAAAGTCTCCCTGGTTTCCTTTCTCTCTCGGCCTGTGTTTGAGCTTGGTGAAGCATCTGATGGGCCAATACTGCCGCTCTGTGTAGGAGAATGCCTGATAATATTTGGTAATTTGCATTCAGCAGTGTGAATACTCACAGCTGTCGGATGTTAATTCTGTCCTCGGGCTGAAAAAACAAATGCCAGTCACTTTTGAATCCTGGTTGGGGATAGCCTTGCTCTTTCATCTGGCAATTAGGGCTGCTACTAACAGCTCAATCAAACTTTCAGGCTAGTCATGGGAATAATGATAGCAATAATAACTAAGAAGTAGGATGGCATGATGGAGAAACAGCCAATCTTGGAGTCAGGAAGGCCATGTTTCAGGCCCACCTCTGACACCTACTGGCTCTGTGACTGGACAAATCACTCCATATTTTACTGCCATGGAAACTTTTTTTGGGGGGGGAAGTTATTTAAAAAATTTTTTTTAAATAGTATTTCTTTCCAATTACAGGTAAAGACAAATTTCCTGGCTACTCTTTAAGAGTACTAGTTATAGATCGTAATTCTAGAGTTTAATGGGACCTCAGAAGCTATTTATTTCAACCCCCTCATTTCACAGAATAGAAAACAGGTTCAACCTAATGGCTGTACAGATCCCACTAAATATGTATGGACTCATTGGAGCAGGTGTTGTAGGGAGATCCTTCCACCCAACCTTCTTATGTATCCCTTTCTTCTCTTTCCTCTCCTACCTAGACACTGACATTCCCATCCCCATTCTCCACCCCCATCACGAGAAGGAGCTCAGAGCCCCCAGTTCCACTCCAACCCTCCAGCCTCTTCTTTCTTTCCAGTGATCACAGGTATGATTCCTCCATAGTCCTCCCTACCCTCTACATGTGGGGGTAAACCTGGCCACTTTATGAGTAAAGAGTCACTAACTATAATCTTTCTGATAAGATGGAGGACCACTGGGTCTTGCCATCTGCCCTTCTACTATGTCCTACAGACCTCCAGGCATTATCAGCCACCCTGTAGTCATTCTCTCTTATTAGAATGTGACCTCCTTGAGGGCAGAAATTACCTTATTTTTCTATGAGTGGTTCCAGTACTCAGCACAGGGTTTCTCTTAGAGTAAGCATTTATATGTTTCATTCATTCATTCCCCAAGATCATTTACACAGATCACTGATCTGTGGCAATCACAATCATGATGATCTTGTTCCTTGCTCAGGATACTTCATTTTTTGTCTCCACACCTTTGTGCTAGCTGTCACCCATGCCTGGAATACTTCTCCTCCTCATGTCTGCCTCTTAGAATTCCCAGCTTCCTTTGGGACTCAGCTCAAATGTCACTTTCTGCACATCACCTTTTCCAGTCTCCCCACCCCCACCCCCCAGCAACTAGAGTTTTCTCCTTTAAGGCCACCATCCATCCATCTACTTTGTATTTCTCTATTATGTCAGATTTATGGGTAGCCCAGGCATGGCCTTAACCCCCAAATTGGCTCTCTGAGCTGGCTTGTTCACCTAACGTACACTCACGCTGGCAAGTCTATTTTTTTTCCTGGTGTGGTGCCATGCCAAGCTGCTATATCTCAGTATTTATTCTCTCAGGGTCCTAGGGTTAACCCTGGGGTGTTTGTGAGTATGAGTGTATGTGTGTGTGTGTATGTGTGTGTGTGTGTGTGTGTGTGTGCGTGTATTGTGTGTTGCCCACAAAGCTCTCCACTGTAGCTCCTGAGCTGCAATGGTTTGAAATCAGACACCATGACAGCATTCATTCTTTTATGTTTTAAAATAAAATTTTATTGATGTCTTTTGTTTTTACATTGCCTAATTTTTTCCCAGTATTCTTCCCTCTTCCCCTTCCTAGGGACCTACTGTACATAACATAGAATAATTTTAAAGATACAAAAGAAAAAGAGGAAAAAGGAGGGAGAAATCAGCAAAACTGATCAATACATAAAAAAGTCCAAAAATATATACAATATTTCAAGTCCATGGATCTCCCATCTCTGCAAAGGAGCAGGGGGAGGACACCATTTACTCTTAAACATAAAAGATTACTAAACGATGAAGTAAAAGCAATAATAACCTTAATCTTTGATCAATAGAAGGCAAAAGCAGTAATAAACATTCAGTGAATTAAAAACTAGAGCAGGAATAATTGAAACAGTCCACAATACGTTTGGGTCACACCCTCCCACCAAAGCACACAGCGTCAATAGAGGACAAAGGGCATCACACAGAAATCTAGCAAGGAGGTAAATGAATATGGAAACCCATGTGCCCAGGGCAAATCACACTTCAAGTCTACAGGCTTTGCTGTTCTTGGTTACTTCAGTAGTAATCTATACCATACGAAGCTGCTTCTCTGTGAGATGTTCCCCATTCTTCTTCTGGGTAAAGCTGCTCCTTTTTCTGCTAAAGCTGATGAAGCAATGACCATCTCTTTTAGCTCATATACACCTTTATCATGGCTCTGAGGAAGTGTTATGCTATTATAGTGACAAGCAATTCCCTTAATTGGCAGGGGATTATACTTTGCCCAGTTATTGTCAAGCCTTTACTCACACACACAAAAGCATAGCTCACAGTAAAATGAGATGCAAAACTTTGACTTTCCCCTTTGTTTCTCTTTCTCAGACCAGAGAGGGCAGCAGAGGGCAACATAGTAGAAGGCAATCCTTGGCCTGTAGATGGCACTAACGAGCAACAAGCTGTTAGCTCTTCTCACAACAGCAGCATCCAGCTCTTCCAATGATGTCATGGCAGTTGCTCAGGCCTTCCTCAAGCCAATCAGGAAAAAGCAAACAAACAAAAAAACCATCTCTCTTCCAATCAGCACGTTCCCAGCAAAGGAGCTGGAGTCAGGTCTCTTAACTGGAAGCCTTCCATATCTTTTGTCCCTAGCGTCTTGTGATTCCTGAGTTCCTTAGTTTGTTCTACTTCTCTTTCTTGTCAAAGCTTCTTCTCTAATTTCTTAACAGCTTCTAATACCTCAAATCAAAGTCCTGCTGGCTGAGGAATCATCTTTACCTTATGTAGTTAAAATGTAAGAAACCCATAATTCTGTTGGGTACGAACCCAACAATTTTTCTATAATTTTCCTGTTGTTCCCCAACAGTTATTTGAACATAATTTTGTTGATTATAAACTTCAAAATGCTAAAAAAAAAATCATACAATTCTCTCTAGTCACAAGACTATAATGCTCTATGGTCATCATTACCTTGGTCATTACCCTGCCCTTCAAACAGATCCTCAATGTACATTCATGAGGTGGGGTGGGGTGGGGTGGGGTGGGGTGATGAGGTTCTCCATTTGGTCTGCAGAACAGTCTGTATTTCTCTTCTATATTTTACCTAAAATATTTTATTTCTTTGCGAATTCTTTTTTATCAGGGTTCCTTATACAATTATTCTTTCTTTGCCCCTTCTCAGCAACCAAGTTGTTCACATACAAAAGGGGTAATACCTTACATATCTATGGTGTCTCTTTCTATATAATGTGGGCAGCTAGGTGGCACGGTGGATAGAGCTCCAGGCCTAGAGTCAGGAAGACCTGAGTTCCTTCCAAGTCTCTGACACTTTACTAGCCATATGACCCTGGGCAAGTCACTTAACCCTATTTATCTCAGTTTCCTCATCTGTAAAACAAGCAGAGAAGGAAATGGCAAACCACTCTAGTATCTTTGCCAAGAGTCAGACATGACAAAACAACAACTATTTAATGTAAGCCTTTCGAGGTCAGGGACTGTTCTTTACTTTTTCTTTATATCTACAGGGCTTGATTCAGTACCTGGCACATAATAAATAAATATTGTTGATGGATTAATAGATAACTGACTTTTCTATAATGTGTCCCAGAAGCCTTAGTGCAGTTTGAAGCTTTAATATGGCTTGAAATTGCACTAAGACTTTTGGGACACCATGTATATTCCTTTAAAGTTTGCAAAATACAAACATTTGAGCCTCAGGACATCCCAGTGTGGTAAGTATCACAGCTACTATTATCCTCACTTTATAAATGAGGAAATTGAGCCTCAGAGAGGTTAAGGGACTACACAGCTAGCAAGTGTCAGAGATGAGATTAAAACCCAGGTCTTCCTATTTCCCAAATCTATCACTTTAGCCATTTGGTTCCATTAGTTCATCTTTTGGAGGGATAGCACCTTTGGTCAGAGAATTTTGGTCAATTCTTTCTCCTGCAGACAGTAACCCTCAGTTCTACTACTCTGGGTTTTGTGGCTGCCTGTTCTACGGTGTGGGTTGAGCCCTGCTCCCCAACTCTAAGTCTCAGTCATCCCAGAGGCTCCCAATGACTTTGGGGACACCTGGGTTCAGAGGGCTCAGCGTTTAGAGCTTGTTCAATGTCAGTATCCTTAATTATGCCGTCAGGGTTTTGGCAGAGTCCTGCAGGTTTCTTCTCTTCAGATCAAATACTATCCCATCAACCCAGACAGGCTGAGGGATGAAATAGAGTTTGTCATTCAAGTTAAGGCAATTGGACCACCTGAGGTCTCAATACATAAGGCAGGGGAAGAAAAATAAGTCGCATCATTTCCACGCTCAGGCAGGCCCGGAAGGCCCTGGCCTAGTTCATAAGAACCAACTTCTCTGTTTGTAAGAAGTATCTGAGTTAGTGTATCCTGATGGTAGACTTCTCTTTGTCTGGGGTCTGACTGATAAGACCTTAAGTGGGGTCTAGGGAACAGTCGATGGCAGTGGCCTACAGTATAATCTAACTACAGATGCAATTAGAACCGGGAGTGAAGTGCGGTGGTCCATTCTCAGAGAGTCTTGGCTCTCATCCCCATGCTGACTGGGGGAGTCAGATAGGCTCCAGGAGAAGGGCCCCATGGAGATAGGAATCTGAGAGAGGGGACCATGCCAGGAGCCTTTGAGGGATTATAAAATGAAGTTTAGGGATGATAGTCACCATGGTGAGGAAGCTTATCCCCTAGATTGCTCTTCCCCTCTGGGGCTGGGGGGATGGGGAACCATTTTGCCCTAATTATACCTCTGCCCACCATTAGACCTTAACTTAGATCCCTTGCCTCAATAACTGACTTGCTCCTCTTCCTGGTCAGTATGTGTTCATTATAGACCTTCTCTCTAGCATTTTTGCAGCAATTCATTCAAAGCCATTTTGTTTATCTTTTTCTTGCTTCTGGTTTCTTAGGGAATCAAAGCACCTCTGGAAATCCTTCCAGCTCTGTCTTTGCCCCCTTGACCCTTGAGCAAAATCTAAGTTGGGAGGGTCAAAGGATATCCAGATAGCTTTGATTGGATGGGCTGGGTTATTATCCTCTGTCCAAATGTATTTGGATATAGATGATGAAATCAGTGTGCTCTCTTAGGAGAGGTACCCCAAAACTGCTAAAACTTGGTGACCCCTATGGACTTTTGAGTGGCCATTTCAAGTTCCATGCCAAAGTATTTTTGCATTTTTTTCTGCAGAGGCAGGAGGTGCCAAATTGAGATGCCACTCAAAATAAAGTCTCCTTTTCCGTGCAGAGCAGACTGCTGAATTTCAATTCTCAAGTCAAAGCTATCCCTGGGGTACATCAATCCTTCAGCACCGGTGGTGCCAAAATCATGCCTCCCTGGAGGTAGCCAGTGTGAGGAGAAGAAGGTGGCTTCCCAGGTGGGGTTGAAATAAGCCCTGAGGCTCATATATAGATGGATCCACCCTTCATCTTCCTAGGCACCCCTTACATCACATCCCTCAGGCTGGCCTCTGGGGGGCAAGGCTGCCTTGCTATTCTTTCTAACCTGATTCACTTGTAAAAAAATGCTTGGGGGTAGGACTTAAATATACACACACAATGTCATTGGCCAGATATCCCCTTCAGGACCAGCCCCATCTCCAGTCCTGCTCCTCCCTGCACACACACACACACACACACACACACACACACACACACACACACACACACGCGAGTGCGTGGGACAGGAAACGAGTACAGCAGGCATAACAAAAGGGGTGGGCACAAGGGACGGGGGATTCTGAGGAGAACCAATGCTATGCAAAAACAAGAAGACACAAAATAAGAAACCCTGGTGGAAATAAAGTGTTCACCCAGTACTGTATCCATTAAAGTAATAACATCATTGCGTGGCAGGTTTATCACTCCCTTGCAGCTCCTCAAATATGGGAGCTGTGGCCCTCTTAGAAATGAGAACTGAGCTGCAATGCATTGTGGATGGTCAGGGCTCCCCTCTCTCCCCTTACCCCGCCCCCTGTAGCACCCCTCCCCAAACCCATTCTTGGACATCTCCCAGCCTCGAGAAGCATCCCTAAAATTCATTTCACTCTTTAATTAGATTTCACGGAGGCCGGAGTAGAGAGGGGATGGGTGGTAGGGGGAGCTGGTATGACCTCTTTCTGTTAAATGTGGTAATGCTCTTGACAGAGGAGGGTGGGACAATGGTTACTATGGTGACATATTCCCAGACATACAGACACACACATTTTAATGCTTTTTTTTTTCCAGCAAGGGAAGGATCCAGTGCCCTATTTTTAGTGTCAAATTTCAGCAAAACAATTCACTTTCATTTCATCACATTTAGACTGCTGGGCTTGTAACTAGGTCACGTTTTCTAGGCATATCAAGGGCTCAGATCTGTCTTGCTTGAGTACCTCAAGGTAGCGAAGAGAATTTTTACTGAGTGAGAGGAAGCTCTCCAACTTGCTTTGATACTGACTTCTTTCATCTCTGTTTGACAGGCAGAAAAGAAGGGAACTGTGAAAAAGGGAATGAAAAGCTGGATAAGTTTACATTTTAAAAGCTACTTAATGCAAGACATCTAATTAAGGGCAGTGGTAAAGTGCAGATATAAAAATTTGAAATAAGGAAGAGTCAGAGTGGTGCTAAGCAAAGCCTCTGGAGGCAGACATATCAACTCTGCTGAATGCTACCTGTGTGACCTTGGACAAGTCACTTAGAGAGGTTCAGTGTTCTCCCTCCCTGTAATGGTAGAAAGTCTCGCTGCGAATTCTCTAAGGTCCTTCTGAGTTCCAAATCTTTTCTTCTATTATGTATTATTAGCTATAGTCTATAGGGTGGCTTAGCGAATGGAGTGCTGGTCTGGGAATCAGGAAGACCTAAATTCATAATTTACTAGCTGTGTGACCCTGGGCAAGTCCCTCATCCTCAAGCTCAGTTTCCTCATCTGTCAAATGAGCATTTCCAGTTGCAGCTTGGATCAGTTTGCATCTTCTTAAAAAGCCACAGCTACAAAAGTCCACAGTTTCCATGTGGAAGATAGCATTAACTCACGGGATAGTTGTAAAGATCAAATGAGATATTATATTCAATGTACTTTTGCAAATCTTAATGTGCTATATAAACACATCAGACATGGCTATTACTAATTATTATACAAAACATTGGCTCTCCATTGTAAAGAAAAAAAAAACAAAAACAAAAAAAACCAATCCTTAGATAGGCATTCAAGGTCTTACCCAATCTCGTTCCAGTCAACCTGGTTCCATTCTAGGCAACTGGACCAGTCATTCTCAATCTCGTCCTGTTCTTTCCTACCTTTCAGCATTTCTACAGGTGTCATCCTTACTTACAAAAGCCTTCTTCCATATCTCTGCCCACTGTAGTTCATTTCTGTTATTCTTTACATAGACTCCAGGATAACAGTAAATTCTTAATAAATGCTTATTACTGATTGATTAGAGGATTAAGGGCCAATCCATTAGCTATCTTATTATTGAAGCTTCCCCTTTAGCCTCAGCTAGAAGTAACCTTTTTTCTCCTCAGATTTTCCTGGAGCATTTCATCTGAAACTCTCCTTTGCCCCATCTTACTTTGTACTTGCTTATCTACATCCTCCCTTGTAGACTATAAGCTCCCTGAGGGCAAGGTTCTGCATTTTTTTTTTAAACATCATATCAACAGCCCCTAACACAGTTCTTTGGACACAGTTAGAGTTAAATAAATGTTTATTTAATTAAATTGATGTCATCACTGTACAGCACACATAGAAAAGATGAAAAAAATAATTTCTACCCAGTGGATTTCCAGGCTAAATTTCTGTATTTTTTCCCCTTATGTTGACATTGAATGTTGCCATGTGAGTACAGAGTCTTAAGACTTATGCCTCTTCCATGTGTAGTTGTCATGTACCCATAGGAGTGGAGGTGGGAGGGCAAATATACAGACAGCACCAGTCAGAAGTTTTCAAAAGGGGTAACCATGGTGAACGCAACTGGCGTGGTAGGCTGAGAAGAGGTAGGCCATGGGGAATGCAATTGGTGTTGTAGGGTGAGAAGAATTAAGTTATGGCCTGGTTACACAATGGTGGTAGAAGATGAGCAATGAATCCAGCCCTTAAAATCATTTACAGAGTGCTTGACCGATACAATCTCCACATGGACTTTGAAGCACGCAGAGGCATCTGTAACTGCCTCTAGTCAAAAGGCACTGGTCAGCTCAAGCCTGTCCCTTTTGATCTGACTTCTTTCCTTACAATGGAATATGGGGAAAGGCTTTGGGCCCTCACCATATGAAACTAACATGTCCCATGAATACTGGTGATTATGGCCTGGGTTCTTTGCCTCAATATTTGTTTTTTCTTGTTTTAAGTGAAGGAAATTGGGGATGACTATGACCTTGTCAGTTTCCCACAGGTCAAGAAAGCAAGGAACCAAGAGGTTCAGGAACACAGTTTATGCAAGGTTTTACAGTCTTCTGGTCAAGCAATGAGGCCTGGACATCCAAGAATGACCTTCCAAATACCCCTCTGTGGCATGCCTAATGTGGACATGAAATTGGTGACACTAATGCTATGTGCACACTCTGTTAAGTCTGAGCCCACTCTCCCCAGGGACCAAGCATGGGAGAAAATGTATCCCCCAGGTGGTAGGAAGAAATGTTGGTATTTTTGTTCTTGCTCTATCTTCCCAGTAGATAATCTTTTGCAAAAGCTGATCCATGTTAATTGTCTAAATGGAACTGGGATGTTAATCACCAGCTAAGGGAGAAGACTGTACTAGAGTGGGAGATTGGGCTGATAAAATTAGAGAAAGATATTCTCACCTCTTGGGGTTACCCCTAGAACACCAAAGGAAAGCTATGGCTAGCCTCTCTCTGGGAAAGTGATGCCGAAGAATAATCACTACATTACATACATGGTAGCAGCTAGCACGAGCCAAGAAGGAATTTTCCTCCCTACTCCCACCCCTGCCATCCCCCATGGACTAAGGGTTTGGTGGGCCCAGGGCCTCCAGAGGAGTAAATTAGAGCTATCTTACCTACTTCTCAGGCCATTAGTTCCTTGTGATATGTCTCCACCTGGAATTACCGAGCATATCTTCACAAAGGAACAGGAAGACCACAGAAAGCTCTACTGGCTACATGTCCTTATATTTCTACTTGAGAAGTATATCCTTTACCACTGCTTGCTTAGACACCCATACTCCAGGTGTTTTTTTTTTTGCCCCAGAAATGCTAACTGAAATAACTGGCCACTAACCAGAAAGTCTTGGGGTGCCATCTGGGAGTTGAGGCACCTATGTACAAGACTGAGCACCATTAGAGGCAACTGCAGATCGGTACAGTGGGTAGAGTGCTGGGCCCGGAGTCAGGAAGACCTGAGTTCAAATGTGACCTCAGATACTTAATTAGCTGTGTAACTTTGGGCAAATCACTTAACCTCTATTTGCCAAAGTTTCCTGAACTATAAAATGGGGGTTATGATAGTGCCTACCTTGCACAGTTTTTATGAGGGTCAAATGAAATAATATTTATAAAGCACTTAGCCCAATGCTTAGCATATAATGGGTGCAATATAAATGTTTATTTCCCTTTCTTTCCCATGTTGAGGGAGTGTGAGGGTGAGGCTGGGTACAGACTAGATAGAGTTCCAATCTGCCAGTGCCATACCAAGAGAAGAGGACACCAGAAGAAAGGAATTGCTAACCCGCATTGGAGCCACGATGATCAACCAGAACTGAACCTGTACTTTTGAAACAGGGGTGTGATTCTACTTGCAATGCAGTGACTTCACTAATTGTCATTGTGGGTTTTGAGGAAAGGAAACAACCCACTGGGAAGGACTTCCCTAGTTGCTTTGCAAAGGGCTTGAATACAAATCCATTTTGTCTTTCTTACGTAAACTTGTTCTATGATTATTGTCTTTGTTAACCCTAGTGCTTTCAGGGGAGTTGTGATCATCTAAAAAACTCTGGTTTTGGAAGTTGTTCCCTCTTTGCCAACCTAGCCCTTTGAGGAAATGAAACAAATGTTTTATATCACAATGGCTTTCCCATTTTGGTGTGGTTTCCCTCCTGCCAGGTCAGTTCCATTGATACCATGAATACCAAGAATGGGGTGATGATTTTGGAATGATGTCTTTTGGAGCTATCTTTAAGAGAGTTACACATAATGTAAAATCAGACTTGAAGTTGTACTTTAAAGGTTTGTGAACTGGTTTGAGAAGCTATGCCCCCCAAAGCTATTTTTCCTAGCTCGTGTGATTTGTGTGCAAACAGAGAACAAACCTTTGACTTTGGAATGGTTTTTGACACATGCTGCTGGAACAGAGGAGAAGTTAGGGCTGATAGCTTTAAACATACCCAGAACAGAAAAGAATAAATCCCTGCTTGAGCAGTGGGGAAATCCCACCCTTAGGAAAAAACCAGGTTGGAGAAACAGAGAAGGTCATGCATGTCTCTGCTGCTTCGGCAGTTTTTACCCCATCGTTCTAATAGCTAAATTGTCTGAGATATTTACGTAAATTGCTATGAAGCCTCTGTTGTACCAATGTCAGATATTATTATTGTTTCTACTTTATGTTTTCCCCTTCTTTGCTTGAAGATCTATTTGCAGGGGATGGATCACCTACAGCTGTCAAGGAGAGAGAATACTGATGTAAGGCTGGCTGCGTGACATCCATGCAGATTCCTTGCTTGTTATTTGGCTTTGATCTCGGGCCCATACGTTGGGCTGAGCGTTTCTAGTTTAGAAGACCAAATTGGTGTTAGGATTATTATTATCAGCATACCTGCCTCATCCTTACTCCCCCTTCACAACAGGGAACTGTCCACAGGCTGTTTCCTGGGTACCTTTGTCCAGCATATTGGAGTCTGACATATTGGAATGTAGGGCTCTGTGCAACACTTCTGAATACTGAATCAGTTCCAGGTAAAAGACTTCAGAAAGTGATGATGGTTGTGCTGTTCAGATGATTCTCTCCTTACCCCGCCCCACACAACGAAATAGTTGGTCCAATCCAGTACACTTGCCTATTGAATATCTGTATTGGATGGTTTGGAGATAGGTCGCATGACTCAGTGAAGTTATATTTGAAATGTAATATACAGTCCTAAGTCTAGAAGGAATAAAAAGACCCACGAATACAGAACACTATTGACCAAGGATGAGGTCCCTGGGGGTGGTGTTTAGTTGTTTTCCAGTAGTGTCTGACTCTTTGTGACCCCTTTTGGAGTTTTGTTGGCAAAGATACTGGAGCAGCCTGCCATTTCCTTTCTCCAGCTCATTTTACAGATGAGGAAACTGAGGCAGAGTTAAGTGACTTACCCAGGGTCACACAGCTAGTAAGTGTCTGAAGATGGATTTGAACTCAGGTCTTCCTGACTCCAAACCTGCTCTCTATCTACTGTACCACTTAGCTGCCCTGAAGGAAAAATGGGTAAATCGGTGGCCCCTTTTTGTATATCCCTGTAATAGTACAGATACAAGTGCAAAGATCGATACATGAAGTATAGCCCTACCATTCCTCATAAATGTAACTGGATTTGAAAATTTTCCAATTGAAGACATTTTCTATTCCTCCACTGTGCCCTAGAAACCAATGTAGACAAGTGGGCTGTAGACTTAGCCCTCCACCCCAGAGGCAATGCTTGAATGGCAGGGACTTGTTTCCTGTCTGTGTTATTACTGTAGGCAGCTTGGCATAGTGGATGGTATACTGGATTTAGAGTCAGAAAGTCTTGACTTCAGATTACTGTGACCCTTGGCAAGGCATTTATTGCTCTCTGCCTTAGTTTTCTCACTTGTAAAATGGGGACAGTAATAGCACAGTTGCAAGAATTAGATGAGATTATATATAAATCTGTTGTTTGTTGTCATTCAGCTGTTTTTCAGTCATGTCTGACTCTTTGTGCCCCATTTGGGATTTTCTTGGCAAAGATACTGAAGTGGTTCCCTATTTCCTCCTCCAGCTCATTTTACAGATGAGGAAACTGAGGCCAACAAGGTTAAGTGACTTGCCCAGGGTCCCACAGCTAGTAAGTATCTGAGGCCAGATTTGAACTCTGGAAGATGAGACTCCCTGACTGAATGTTACCCATTTTATTAAGTTCAACTTTTCCTGGGGCAAGGGGAAGTCTCTGTATTCATTTATGTATTCTTTCTTAACTTTGTCCTGTTGTCAAGAAAGGCCTATATGTCCAGTTATACATATCTTTCTTAACTTTGCCTTATTGGTAAAAAAAAGTCTGACTGTCTAGTTGTATATAATCATCCCTAGCAACAAACATTTATTAAGCACCTATCATATGTCAGGCACTGTGCCAAATGCCAGAGATACAAATACAAAAAATAAATGATCATAGTCTAAGAGGTAGAATGTGATGGTTCCAAACTCAGTTTCTGTGTTGTTGTTTTTGTGGAGGTTGGCCATTCTTGTGACAGCCTTTCTCTGCACAGACTCAATCCCTTCTCCCTCATCTACCTTCCCTGACTCTTCTGCACAAGCCTGATATCTGGAAATGTCCATTTCCCCATGTGACTGTTCGTTGGCAGCTTTCTGCCAGAGATATCAGAGGTGGAAAACCAACCGAATAGGTCTAAGAGAGATTTGCATCCTCCCTTTAAAGTTAACCCAGCCCTCTTTTCAATTACAGGGAATCCAGGTGTTCCCATTCCAAAATGGGATGAGTAGCTAGAGCCTGGCATAAGCTGAGTGAGGAGAATCCCCTATAATAGAGCTGGGTCATTGATTTTAATCTTCTTTCTGTGGCTTGATAATCATCACATCCAGACATCTTCCTATGTTTCCTCATCTCCCACTGGCTAAGTTGTTGTTGGATCCTGTCCCTCTAGAAGGATCTCTGGTGACTGTGATCCAAGTGTATCTTTGCCCTGCTACTTGTGGGTATCTCAAATTAAATGCCTTTTCGTTGTGTTAATTTAAAAATGCCTAATAACAGTCTATCTCTTTTAGCATCATTGGCCAATTTGCTGCTTCTGTGGAATTTTCTAAGTTTCCCAGAAGCAACTGCAATCAGGTGGTTCCAAAACAGTGTTCTTTGGGAGACACAAGTGATATTTTGATGTTTTGATGACGCTGGGTGGGGTTATAAGCCATAGAACTTATTATTTGAGTGAGGCCCCCAGGATCTAATTAGATTTATCTGTCTGAGGTCATTGTATGATTCATCAATTACACATTACTATAATTAGGAAATGATTTTGTGTAAGGTCCTTGCTGTGGCATCTTTGCCAAATCACTCAGTCTCTCTGCCTAGGTTACTCCATCTCCTGGAATGAGCCTCAAGTATCCTTCAGTCACGACTGGTCCTAAGTTGAGAGAAAAGCATAGTCTATACTTTTTAAGGAGTGTTATCACATTGACCTGGCCACCCATGACTTTCCTTATCGGTGCTGGCTGCACATACCTATTGTAGGCCCCCAATTCAGACTAGTGGGTCCTGCCTTCTCTCTGTAAGGTGTACTTTTTACCTTCCCTCTTTTTGGCCTCCTCTTCTATCCAATTTCTCAGAGCTCTGCTCCCTGCTTTACAAGGTAACAATGAGCAAATCTGTCCTTGTCCTGCTAGACTCTCCCTTTCTTCTCCTCTCTTCACATTCTAGATGTTTAAAGACAGTCATTTCAACAATGCACTCTCTTACACTCTTGAATCCTCTGGTCCCTTGTCCTCCTCCTGTTTATGACTTGCTAATTTCCAACCCTGGGTCACCTCTACCATCTGCTTTCTCCTTTCCGTCTCATGAGCTGCCAAGAACAGCTGTAAGAAGTCATGAAATGGTGATGACTGGGTTCACTACAAATTCATACTGGATAGGTTCCACTGAGCCCCCATTGATTGTTCCATGATCACAGAATGCCAGAGCTAGAAGGGGCTTTAGAGATCATTTTGTCTTCCTTCTGCAGAAAAAGAAACTGAAGCCACAGTTTCAAGATTGCACAGTCCATAATTGACAGAACCAGGATCCAAACGCTCTCTCTCCTTGACCCCAGAACCTTGCCTCTACCACCTTGTTACAACAAATAACAAATCCCCTACTTTTCTGAGATGTAGGCTGTCATGCATTCCCTTATTTCCCTAGTTCTATACCTTGAAATCTTTCTCTACTGGGGTGTGGTGGCACATACCTGTAATCCCTGCTACCAGTGAAGCTGTGCTCCTGAGCTCAGATATTTTGAGCCACGCTGGGCTATGCCATTTGAGTGTCCACACTAAGTATTGCATGAGTATAGTAAGCCCCTGGGCAGAGGTGACACTGCATTGCTTAGGTTGGGGTGAATGGCCCTAGATCAAAGCTCCTGTGCCAATCAGTGGCAGGATTAAGCTTGTGAGTATAGTCATTGCATTTACAGCCTGGGAAAGATAGGGTTGGGGAAGGGAGAAAGGTGGGGGACAGAGACAGAGAGGGAGGGTCGGAGGGAGGGAGGGAGGGGGGAGAGAGAGAGAGCGAGAGAGAGAGAGAGAGAGAGAGAGAGAGAGAGAGAGAGAGAGAAGGAAGGAAGAAAGAAAAAAAGAAAAGAGAAAGAGGAGGAAAGAAAGAAAAAAAAGAAGGGAGGAAAGAGAGGAAAAAAGAAGGAAGAAAAAAAGAGAAAAAATAGAAAGAAAAGAAATCATTCTGTGTCTTCAACCGTATTTTTCTTCTCTCCAGTCTCAGGATGAGGGGGGCTTTGTCCTTGCAAGCTTAACTCCTTCACTTGAACTCTAGTTCCCCTCTCCTTTCTTCTTATCTCCTCATGGATCCCACATCATCAACCATTCTTACCCTCTCCTCCCCCTTCCCAAGCTTCAACCTCTCTTGGGCTTCTTTCCCTCTACCTAGAAAAATGCTCAGGTCTCTCTTATGTTTAAAACAACAACAATAATCCTGCCTCAGACCTTTTTATCTGTGTGACCTTGGGCTAGTCGTTTAACCACTGTCTGTCTCAGTTTCCTCATCTGTAAAATGGGCATAATAATTGTACATATCTAACAGGGTTGTTGTGAGCATAAAATGATATTTGTAGGAAGAAATGTCTTGCAAACCTTAACGCACTAGCTATTGTTAACACCTTTCCTTGAGATAATGTGTAGAATGCTTTGTAAACGTTCAAGTGCTATATAAAATGTTATCTATTATTTGATAATAGGTAACTGTTCCCCTCTCAATTATCATCCCCCGGGTCTCGTCTGCTTTAATGCTACACTTCTAGAAGAACAGTTTATACTTATTGCCTCAATTTCATCACCATCCACTCAATTCCCAACTCTCCATATTCGGGCTTCTGTCTCCACCACTCTGATAAAATAATGTTTTTCTGGTTTACCGATCACCTTTTGATGGCCAATACCTCCTTGACCTCTCTTTGGTGTCTGATACTACTGATAGCCCTTTCTTTCTTGGTGCTATCTGTCACCTTTTGGCTCCTGGACACATTCTTGTTTCTCTTCCTACCTATTTGGTCTCCTCCATATAGTCATATTCATCTTCCTGTTCTCTAAACGTGGACATTCTCCCAAATATCAGGGCTCTGCAACCTCTGATCAAGAAGTCCCAGGACTTTTGTTCTTGACATGCCAAGAGAAGGCAATGTGGGTAGGGTTCTGAGTATGGAGTCAAAGAGAACCAGGTTAGAATCTGGCCTTCGACAATTGCTGGCTCCACAGCAGCAGTCAACAATTTTTAGAAGCAGAGTTGAGGCCAGAGTAGAGGTTACTTTGTAAAGTTATAGAAAATGAGTCCCTTTGCCCTGAACCTTAAACTCTCATAAGACCATCCCAAGCATTGTAAGTTAAGAGTATTCAGGAGAAAGAGGAATCTAAAGGGACTTGGAAGTTCCTGGGTAGGAAGGGAAGGGAAAGGAGGAAGGGAGGAGTGACTCTATCTTTAGGCTCGTTTTCTGGAGGATTCCTGGGCCAGTACCAAGGCCACTCTTGGAGATTTTAAGCTGCTATACATGGGTCTAGAGGGAGAGTTCAGGGTCATTAAACTCTTCCAAAGATGAAAATTCTCAGAACCAAACAAAAAAAATATCCCTTTTCTCCTATAAAATAGTAGCCGATCCCTAGATTGATACTAAAACATAACCAGAAAGAAGATCGACTTGGATGAAGTTGGGGTTGGGGGAAGGAAGCAGGTTCATTGACCTTCAGGGTAGCCTGATGTCCTAGTTTCCTAATCACACACTAGAGTGACTTAGTAGGACCACAGTATTTTTGAGCTGGGAAGGAATCTTGTAGTCTAACCTTCTCCCCTCTCATTTTACAGATGAATGTGCTAAACATAAAGCTGGGAGGGATGGTTAACACACTGGATCAGAAGTGTCCTAGCCAGGACCAGCCTTCAAAACTCTCCAGTACCTCTCAAACAAGACTAAAATGTAATTGGGAAATGTTTAACAAAATAATAAAATGATACAACATATTTAATGTATCAGGTACTCAGCTAATGTTAATTTGTGGTTTTCTAAGTCAATATGTAGCCACAGGGATCCTATTGGAGTTTGACACTGTTGCACCAAGTGATATAATCAAGATCCCAAAATATTTTGGAGGCTGGAATGTAAGGCTTAACCTAATAAAATTAAATAAACATAGACATCTGTGTGTATATACAAAATATATACAATATATACAGATATATTATATATAATATAGAGAGACAGCCTGATACAGTGGTCAACCTCAGAATGCTACCTCCACATTAGATCCCTGGCCCCTGGAAATAATAATAACTTGTCTGAACTCTTTCCTCAATTGCTAGCATAGCCCCACCTCATCAGACCCTCCCAGGCCCAGTCATTCTGACACACTCTTTGGCATTGCCCAAACCCATTCCCTCCCTGTCACTACCTCCTTCCTTATTCTCATTCCCCAGCTTTCTTTCCCACTCCCTCTATGGTGCTTCTTGGAATGCTTGCTCTGTGGGTAACAAACTTGCTTTCATCTTAAACCATTTCCTTTTTCTCTTCTTTCACTCACTGAAACCTGGCTCCCTTCTGATGACACAACTTCCCTGGACATGCTTTCTAGCACCGGTTGCAATTTCATTCAAAGCCCCAACAAGTTATGGTGGGGAAGCTAGAATACTCCTTGTTCCCACTGCCACTTGGCCTCTTCACTACTCAATAACTTATCTTCCTTTGAGTTCATTCAGTCTATATTTATCACCAAATCAAGATTCTAGCAGCTATTACCTGTGATATCCAAGACACTCTCCTCCTTCCTCAATGAGTTTGGTATCTGCTTACAGTCTTTCCTTCCCCACTCTTGCCTCATACGAGGGAACTTCAACATACATGTTGATAATCCTACAAACACTTTTCTAAGTCTCTCAACTTATTCACTTCTCATAACCTACTCTTCCACCTCATCTCAGCTACTCACAGAAATGGTCGTAACCTTGATCCTGACATCACCTACATGTTCCTCGTTTATGTTTATGAATGCTAAAATTCCTTTGTCTCGTCATAATCTTTTGTCATTCCACCTTTTCTGCTGATTTACAACAAGTGTTCTTAACAGGTGAGATATCCTCATCATAATCTCTAATCCCTGCAGCCTTCAGTTCTTTTCCAGGTCATCACCGTATACTGGCTCCATTTTCTGTTTCCATATCTTTGTATAGTCTATTCCCAAGGCCTGGAATGTACTACCACTTCAGCTCAGCATTTCACAATCCTCAGTTTTCTTTAAAGGTCACTTCAAATGATACCTCTTACATAAAGCCTTTTTTGATTCCCTCACCAATATTACCTTATGTGATTTTGTAAATTATATATATATATATATAAGTTATATATATATATATAAATATATATATATATATAAATTATATATATACATATATAAATATATATATATATAAATTATATATATATATGTATATATATGCACACACACACATATACACATGTTGTCTTCCCCTACAGAATATAAACTCCTCAAGGGTAAAGATTGTTTCATTTTTGTCTTTGTGGGCTTAGTGCCTAGAACATATTATACTGTTCATATATTCATCTATTAGTTGATTGTCATCTTGAAATCCAAGTTGGCCAATGAGTTAGACACCTCCTTTAGACACCTCCCTCTTTCATTCCTCAATGGAAGTTCATGCTTACATCATAAGAATTTACTTCTAGAGAACTTCCCATCCTTCTTGGGCCTACCATAATATAAGGCCAGAGGACCTTGTTCATATTTCCCCTGAACTCTGAAATCTATTCTTCTGAAGTCTAAGCCACATATTGGACTGCACATTTTCCCCTTCTTATTGATCACAAACTCTAAGATGGTGTGATCACTTCCTTCTAAGATCTATCATCTCTACTGAACAGAATCAGATATAAATTGGCAGTTCCCCCTCATCGCTTCTTCCACCTTTTGAAAAATGAAATGATCATTAAAACTATTAAAAATTGATTGGGAACTGCACTATTAGCAGAAATAGCATTCCAGCAGATGTCTGAATTTAGGGCACTCTCAGTGAAGAAACTCTATCAACAACTTGTCTGAAGCACTCAAAGGTTCAATGACTTGCCCAAGTTCACAGTGTCTCTATCTGTCAGAAGTGGAACTTGAATTTGGGCAAGTCAGTTCTCTATAAGCTTACCATGCTGCCACCTCCTCATTGGTCCTTATCTGTATATTTGCATACTGAGGTCCGAGGCTATGAGTTTCATTGCTTTCCTTCTTCTCCACTGCCATTTCCTGTGAATTACTGGTTCTCTCCTCTGTGCTACTGTTTGTCATGTCTGGCTTGACAGATGATGTTGTTTCTGTTGTGTCTGACTCGTCATGACCTCATTTGGGGTCTTCTTGGCAAGGATGCTGGAGTTGTTTACCATTTCCTTCTCCAGCTTATTTTACAAATGAGGAACTGAGACAAACAAGGTTAAGCGACTTGCCCAGGGTCACACAGCAAGTAAGAGTCTGAGGTTGGATTTGAACTCACAAAGAGGAGTTTTCCTGACTCCAGGACCAGTACTCCATGCACTATGCCCTCCTCTCTCTTCTACTTCCAGTTTTAAGCTCTTTTGATGATATTTGAAACATCTCCAGGCTTAAGCAGGAACAACAACAAGAAGACAGGGAAGGCTGTTTGCAATACATTTTACATTTCCATCAAAAATAACTTAAATAATTGTTTTGGTGTCTGAAGGGGGTAAACTTGAGTTTTGCCAAAAACTCATGTTTGTGAAGCAACTCATTCCTTAATTATGCCAGATGGTAATCAGATCCAAATCTATTTTCACTCTTTAATGTATCCCCATGTGGTTCTCTTTTTTGTGTGGAAATAAATCTTGATGTCTTATTGATTTGCCGTAGTCTCTAGTTTATTCTCTGAATCAACAGTGATTACCTAATCACTTGCAGAGCTGATTGATCTAACTATTTTGTTATCGATGAACAAAATGTCATCAGGTACAGGATGATAATAATGCTTGTTTATAAAACTACTTTGAAATCGCCAGGGAGAAAGTGCTACATCAGTACAAAGTGCCCGTTTATTACTCCCTTGGGAGCCTGCCTTGGCTCAAATATGAACTCAGGGCATGCATTTTTAAAGATTCCACCAGGCCTTTTTCTAGTTCTAAATGATAGGCAGAGTTAGGTACAATTTTGGCTGCTATTTCTGTCAGCGTGTGGCTGGAGGGGAAGTAAGCTGGGAGTGGGGTACACTGAGGGTGATCAAAGAGGGCAGGGAGGGAAGGGAGCTGTCATCAAAGGATTCTTAATTTCCCCAGAGGCTGCCAGGCTGCCACAAAACCTAGAAATGGCTTTGAGTATGTGGCGAACACTCACCGCTGTCATTGCTGGGAACCTTCACGGTTAGGCAGATTGCTGCAGTAGGCAGCTGTCCCTGTAACAATGTACTCCAGAGTTATGCCTTTATTGATTAGATGTGTCTAATTGGCCAAAAAAATAGAGCTAGCATTTCTTTTCAAAAGGGTTGTTTAAATTTTTTGTTTATTTTTAAGATTGTTCCTGGAACTGAACATGTTATTGGTAACTACTTAGAAAGAATTAAGATAAAATCCTGGTCTGACCCACCCAGAATTGCTGTCCATATGAATGGACTCCTTGGGGATGCCAGATCCTAGCCCAGCAAAAACTCAAATGTAAGAGGTTTAGATAGTGATGGACTGGTATTTAGAATGCATTTTACTTAATTCACTTAATTTTCCTTTTCTGCAAATAAAGGGACTAGGTAACCTCTAAGCAGGTCCCTTCCAGCTATGATCCTATTTCTCTCCAGGTAACAGCTCTATACTATAAAATGGTATATCTATTGGATCATAGTGTCACTTGGTATCCCCTTCACACGTATGCCCCTCAAAAAGCTACCCTAGGTTCAAGGTATTCAGCATCCACTCGAAAATCATAGTTTCATAAGCCCCACCCAATGTATCTATTTTTACAAGCCATGGTTCAAAGCAAAATATATATTAAATAGCATAGTGAATAAGGTGACAATAAATGATCCTCCCATGAACACATGGATTATACCTTCCCACTCTAATTCTCATGGGAGAGGGCACACACAGAGAACAAATGTGTCTATGGAACACAGATGGAAGGTGTCCATATGTGCCCAGGGAACTTGAGAGGAACAAGAGGGATATGTTCTGTGCCTTTGTGGTCAGGATGCACATATGGAGAGCATACATCTAGGGAAATGTATGGCTCAGGCAACTCATACCTCCACCATTGCAAAACTGCCAGTGTCCTCTAATGCTGTCTGCTGGGTGTGTCATCTTTGGGAGTCCCATGAAATCAATCTCCATCATGTATTTTCTGCTGGGAAGCCACAAAGGTCTCTTGTTTGCTGAGCTATTTTTGCTTACCATTTACTGGACTTCTCATATTTATCCTTATCAAGATCATTTAGCTTCTTCTAGACTATCAGTTGCATTGCTACCATCTGGATTGCAGTGGTTAGAAAGTCTCACTCTGGTGGGGAGAGCTACAGCTCTTTTAGTGCATAGCTGAGGGCTATAAACCATCCCACCCAGCAAGGCAGACAACAAAAGCCAGCAGAATGTCCCAGGCTAAGATTAAATCTAATCTCTTAACTGTTTTTCTTCTTGTGCTGAACTCCTTGGTCCTAGAGACCTGAGTTGGGGTTGAAACATTCCTTTTGACTCCTACTAAGTCCTTGATTATTATCCACAGCACCTATCCCCCCTCCCCATCTCTTGAGAATGCCACCAATGGCTCCCTCATCAGCTATATGGGAGCTTGGGTGATAAGGTTTTCTTCAATTTCATGATCCTGTTTGGCACAAAAATAAAGCTAGGGGCAACAACAAAAGGCTAGGTGAAAAAGAACATTGGCCCCCACCCCTGCTTCACCATACTGACTTTATTGCGTGTACATGAAGGAGCCTTTTGTGCTGCATTTGAACCAAAACAAATCTTGCTTGTTCTCCCAACAATAGGACCATAGGTTTAGAGCTAGAAGGTTTCTTAGAGATCATCTAGTTCAACCCTCTCATTTTGCAGAAGACAAAAATTGAAGTCTAGAAAGACCAGGTGATTAGTCTAAGGTAATACTATGTAGAGTAATGAGACCAGGGTTAGAAATGAGGTCTTTTGATTCCACAGCGGGCAGAGGCAAGATGGCAACTGGAAAGCAGGGACTTGTTTAAGTTGTCCCCCAAATCCCTCCAAACACTTGTAAAAAATGGCTCTGAACAAATTCTAGAGCTGCAGAACCCACGAAATAGCAGAGGGAAACAGGTCTCCAGCCCAGGAGAGCCTGGATGGTCACCAGGAAGGGTCTATCACACAGTGCTGAGAGCAGAGCACAGCTCGGCATGGGCTGCACGGGGACAGACCAGACCCAGCCAGAACAGGCCTTGGGGCCATGAAACAGTGAGCTGTGGCAGTTACCAGACTTCTCAACCCACAAATGCCAAAGAGCAGGTTAGGGGGAAACTTCGGGATCAAATTCAGAGCAGTCTGGTGGCCAGCTCTGGGGGTGGAGGAGGTAGTGTAGTGGTGGCAGTAGCAGCAGCAGGAGGCTCCTGAAGCTGCTTCCAGAACTCCAGTGTCAGCTGCTTCCCAAGTCCCTGGCTCATACAGTGGGAGGAATCTAACAGTGGATCAGAGCAGGAGTGCAAGGAGCACTTTGTGGGCACAAAGGCAGATTATTTTGCTGTGCCCTGCTTGGATCTGTATTGCAGTCCTGGTTGACAGTTCTTGGGGGAGGAGGAGAGCTGCTGGGACAAAGCCTGGGGTGACAGTGCAGTAGAAGTAGTTCTGAAAACAGCAGTGCTTGGACCCTAAAGCTTGGGACAAAGTACTCTCTACTCTACAAGCAGTCATATTCTGACAAAAAGCTCAAGGGTCAAGTAGTTGGCTGGGAACATGAACAGGCAGCAAAAATGAACTCAGACTCAAACTCTAGATTCCTTTTTTGGTGACAAAGAAGATTAAAACATACAGCTAGAAGAAGCCAACAAAGTCAAAGAGCCTACATCAAAAACCTCCAAGAAAAATTAAATTGGTCTCAGGCCATGGAAGAGCTCAAAAAAGGATTTGGAAAAGCAAGTAAGAGAAATAGAGGAAAAATTGGGAAGAGAAATGAGAGGGACGAAAGAAAATCATGAAAAACAAGTCAATGACTTGCTAGAGGACACCCAAAAAATACTGAAGAAAATAACACCTTAAAGAATAGACTAACCCAAATGGCAAAAGAGCTCCAAAAAAGCATATAAGGAGAAGAATGCCTTGAAAGGCAGAATTAGCCAAAGGGAAAAGGAGGAACAAAAGACTACTGAAGAAAATGCTACCTTAAAAATTAGATTGGAGCAAGTAGAAGCTAGTGACTTTATGAGAAACCAAGATATTATAAAACAGAACCAAAGGAATGAAAAAGTGGAAGACAATGTGAAATATCTCATTGGAAAAACCACTGACCTGGAGAATAAATCCAAGAGTGATAATTTAAAAACTATTGGACTACCTGAAAGCTATGATCAAAGAAGAGCCTAGACATCATCTTTCAAGAAATTATTAAGGAAAACTGCCCTGATATTCTAGAACCAGAGGGTAAAATAGAAATTGAAAGAATCCACCTATCACCTCTTGAAAAAGATCCCAAAAAGAAAAAGTTTCCAGGTCAAGAAGAAAATACTGCAAGCAGCCAAAAAGAAACAATTTGAATATTGCGGAAACACAATCAGGATAACACAAGATCTAGCAGCTTCTACACTAAGGGATCAAAGGGCTTGGCACATGATATTGTGGAGGTCAAAGGAGCTAGGATTAAAACCAAGAATTACCTACCCAGCAAAACTGAGTATAATGCTCCAAGGCAAAATATGGATTTTCAATAAAATAGAGGACTTTCAAATTTTCTCAATGAAATGAACAGAGCTGAATAGAAAATTTGACTTTCAAATACAAGAATCAAGAGAAGCATGAAAAGGTAAACAAGAAAGAGAATTCATAAGGGACTTAACTAAAGTTGAACTGCTATGTTTACATTCCTACATGGAAAGATGATGTGTGTAATTCATGAGACCTTTCTCGGTGATAGGGGAGTTGAAGGGAATATAGACAGAAAGCATAGGATGAGTTGAATATGAAGGGATGATATCTAAAAAAATGAAATAAATTTAAGGGGTGAGAGAGGAATATATTGAGAGAGGGAGAAAGGGAGAGATAGAATGGGGCAAATTATCTCACATAAAAGTGGCAAGAAAAAGCATTTCTGTTGGAAGGGAAGAGGGGGCAGGTGAGGGGGAATGAATGAATCATACTCTCTTCGGATCCAACTTGAGGAGGGAATAACATACACACTCAATTGGGTATCTTATTCCACAGGAAAGTAAGGGGAAGGGAATGAAAAAGGGGGGAATGATAGAAGGGAGGGCAGATAGGGGGAGGAGGTAATCAAAAGCAAAAACCTTTGAAAAGGGACAGGGTCAAGGAAGAAAACTGAATAAAGGGGGACAGGATAGGATGGAAGGAAATATAGTTAGCTTTTTACAACATGAGCATTGTGGAAGTGTTTTACGTAATGATACATGTGTGATCTGTGTTGAATTGCTTGCCTTCCTAGGGAGGGTGGGTGGGAAGGGAAGAGGGGACAGAATTTGGAACTCAAAGTTTTAAAAGCAGATGCATAAAAAAAATTTAAAAAAAAATTGTTTTTTGCATGCAGCTGGTAAACAAGATATATAGGGAATGGGGCATGGCAATCTCTCCTGCCCTACAAGAAAGTAAGGGGGAAAGGGGATGGGGGGTAGTAGGGTGAAAGAGGGGAGGGCTGACTGGTGAATGAGGCAATCAGAATATATGCCATCTTGGAGTGGGGGGGAGGGTAGAAATGGGGAGAAAATTTGTAATTCAAACTCTTGTGGAAATCAATGTTGAAAACTAAAATATTAAATAAAAGAAATACATGAAAAAAATGAGAACTTTTTAAAAAAAATTATTTTGTTAAATATTTCCCACTTACATGTAAAAAAAATTTAACAATCATTTTTTAAAGTTTTGAATTTAAAATTCTCTCCATCCCTCCAACACCTCCCTGCTCCTTGAGAAGGCAAGCAATTTGATATTGATTATACATGTGAAGTCATGCAAAACAAAAGAAATGAGGTCTTCTTACTCCAAATCCAGGCCTCTCTATAGGAATAAGGAAAACTGAGTTCTAGTTCCAGTTCTACTACTAATTTTCTGTAGGATTACTTTGGATTTCAATTTCCTTATTAGCAAACTCAAAGATGTACTTTAGTTGGTTTCTAAAGTCCCTTTCAACTCTGATATTCTAGGATTCTAACTCATAAAACACAGGCTGTACATAATAGCCTAAGTTCTGTTGAAAGGTCAGGAGATGATAACTGTTTGCAAAAGAAATACAGGCATTTGTTGGGGCTTTTTAGGAGATGATTAACCTTGATCTGTTATTAAGATGTGATTTCAGGAACACTAGGCCCATGCTGTTCAGAAATACAACAGAAGACTTTGATAAGGTCAGTGAAAGTTGGAGCTTTGCCTGATGATCTGGGGCAGCTATCTCAAATCTTGATTTTTCTCTTGCCTGTGGAGAGCAGGTTCCCAAGTGACTTCATTTTAAAGTCCTCCTTCCATGGAAAACCAACACAAATCACACTGTAATTCAGAATATTAAAGCATCCATTAGGCCTTGTTGAGATGTGGGCCCTAAGGGAAGCTTAAAACTTAGAACACCCCTCCTGCTGTGAGGACATCCTCCACACTCTCATGTTACCCAAACCAGCCCATAATTGGGCCCAGCTGGCAGTATGGGAGAAAGAGGCCCCTGTACTGAGCCAGGAATCAAGTTACATACTCTATCCCTAGAAATAAGCCAGTCTCCCTCTATTAAGAGCTAGGATATGTCAGGTCAAAGGAATTGTGGTTGTGAGCTGGAATCTTAATGGCCCAAATAGTACGTAAGACACAGTGTTGATATTAGAAATTAACTGCTAGGCTTCTTGCTCCAAGACAAGAGCATTTACGAACAAAATGGCTTGATTGTACAGGTCTACTCTCTGAGCCCTGTTTCATTTTGCTAGCAGCTAACAAGAGGCCCTCGTCTGTTTTGCTTGAAATAGTACAATAAATCTGCATGCTCCCCAACACCCTTCCTTCCCTCAAAGTCATTTCTGCTTAGCCTGTTACAAGTGCAGAATTCTTAATCCTTGCAGCTTGGATGAGATCAGCCTTAATATGATTGATACCTCCAATTCCTGGAGTTTCCCCATCCCCAGTGTTTATGGAGCCATAGATCTATTTCTTCCCATTCCCCTTCGATTTCTACTTCCCTGTATCTGCTGTTGTTAACCTCTCTAACTCAGCCTTGGCCTCTAGTCTGGGTCTGATTAGAACACCATGCTCTATTCTTTGGCAATTATACTATGCAGCTGGTCCCTGTTCCCTGCCAGACCTATAACAAGGAATTCTCGGGCCTGGGGCAAATTTGCTTGAGAGGGGAGGGGTGAAGGTTAGGGGCACAAGTGGCAGTTCAGGGGATAGTCCAATCACAGATATAGTCGTGTTGGGAGAGAGGGCAACCCATCATCACCCAGACAGTTTGGCCATTATTCTTAAAGCCTTTTAGATGAAAACAAACAATAATAGGGGTTGCCATGGGCATGGAAACCTGGCATTGGAGACCCAAGAGTATGTGGCATGAACTGCCAGAAGGCCTTGAAGCAAAGAATGGGGGTACCAGTCTCTGCACAGAGTTAGGGAACCTCTTCTCAGAAGAAGTACTCAGCTACCTTGGATGCTGGTGCCTTGGTTACCCCATACTCACTATAGCTCTGGGCCCTGCGAAAAATCTCTGAATTATCGCTCTTCTTGAATTTCCATATGACCGACCCCATGAACCATACCCATACCTTCCATGGTGTTTTCTTGGCAAAGATGCTGGAGTGGTTTGCCATTTCCTTCTCCAGTGGATGCACCTATAGGACCAAGAATTGAGGCAATACCAAGGGGTGCTATGATTTAGCAAGAAGGGAGAAAAGGAGGATAGAAATGCTTAGTATAGTGTCTAGCACATAATAGGGCTCTAATAAATGTCCATTTCAAAAACAAAGCCAACATGTTGAGAAGTAGGTTGAGGATAGAGAAACAGAGAAAGAAGAATGAAGAATGTAGGAGAAAGTAGAACGAAGTGTTGAAATGAGGACAATGTTGAAAAAAGTAGAAGAAAAGGAGGAAGGAATTTGAGGAGGGCGATCCCTCAAGAACCTAAGGGGGAAAGAGAGGAGAGATAAGGAAGCAGCACTCTAGAAGAGGTCATTCACCTTATTAGCACAAGTAATTAAAGACTTCAAGGAAGTTGGAAAAGTAGCTTCCCTGAGGTATTTCTGTGTCTGTGTGTGTTCCTAAGTGAACACTTGAAAAATATAGCAGTTTTTATTTGGGATTTACTTCTAGAAATAAATTCCAGTTGTTCTACTTACCAACTGTGTGACCTTGGGCAAACTGCTTCCCTTTTCTGGGCTTCAGATTCTTTATCTATAAAATGAGGGGTTTGAACTATGAAAACCTATGAATTCCCTTCTGGCACTAAATTCTCTTATGCTGGCATCCTGTAAAATGGGGGAATAATAGCATCTATCTCACAGGATTACTATGAGGATCAAATGAGGAAACAAGAGAATGAACATTTATTAAAGCCCTACTATGTGCTAGGCACTATACCAAGCATTTTACAAATATAATCTCACTTGGTCCTCACAACACCCTGTGAAGTAGGTATTATTAATATCCCTAATTTACAATTGAGAAAACTGAAGCAGAGATAATATGTACAGAGTTTTGCAAACCTTAAAGAATTATAGATAAATTATTAATATTAATTACTATTATAATATTGTTATAATGCTATGATTTCCCATTTTCTAGTAAATATGCAGGTTTATAAGCTTTCTATATGTGTATGCATGCCATATAATCTGCATATTCTTGGTGTGTTTGTTATGTGTGTGTAGAGATACTGGTATTTTTAGTTTGGGGAGGGTATTCATGGATATCTGAGGAAATGTGTAATAAACTTGTTTTCATAGGATCTAGGATCAGTGGGATCAATCAATAAGCATTTATTAACCACCCACCATGTGCCAGGCATTGTGCTAAGACAAAAGATGTCACAGTCCCTACCCTCAAGGAGCTTAAGAAAATCATAATCATAGAGCTGGAAGAGACCTTAAAAGCTACCTCCTAGGCCAATCCCTCATCTTACAGATAAAGAAATTGAGATCCAGCAACGTACAGAGACTTAGTTCACATAAGTATTAAATGATAAAAGAAGGACTCTAGTTCCATTTTACCATTTTCTTTCAGAAAAAAAGGAATTTATTAAAGTAACTATGAATAGGAAATCAGAGTGGGGCCCATGACAATCTGGGACCATCCCTTCCCCCACCTCAGCTGAACCCCCTTCCTTTAACCCTCTTAATTTGAAGATTACCAAAGGCAGGACTTGATAGAAGCGGGGCTCTGTGTTAGAAGAAGGGGGGCAGCTCCCTTGGGGCCCACTGTACCTTGACTCCAACATGGTAATGCCATTTGAGTCCTCTTCCAAAATGAAGGACAACAACCTAACTTCCCCAACAATGCCACTTTTTAGCAAACTAAGTGTAATGTCTACCATTCTCCCCTCCACCTCCCCGCTCCCACCTCCCCACACTTTCTTTGTAAAGATTTGAGGAAGATGAGCAGGGTGGACCTGAAAAGGGTAGAGGAAAGACAGGAACCAAGAAACCTTCAAGGCTGGTGGGTTGGCAGCTGTAGAATGTAAGAACAAAACTGTTTCAAAAACAAAGCCAACAAAACGCGTTGAGAGGTAGATTGTGAACTACTTCTCACTATAACTTAAATCTAAAAAGGGAAACGTTGCATATTGTCCAGGTGCAGCTTCACTCCTTTTCTTGAAAAGGAATCAACTGAAAGGATTCTTAACAATTAAGGAAATTACAGAAAAAACAGTTGGGATTAAGTGCCCTCTGCTGGCCTTTGTGAGTTTTACCTTCATAAGGTTTCAGAGTACATCCTGGTGTTTAAGGAAAAACCTCTGAGGTTGAGTATATGTGTTTCCTTCATCTATTCACCTAAACGCATCTGTGCCCTCCGCTCCCTCCCTTCCAAATTGATTCTTGGATTTAATTCATCTTACAGGTATATTTTCCATCCACTTAATTCCCATTTTGGGAAATAGACTATGGAAGGTGATTATTGTTATTTGTAAGTGACAAGGTGGGATATCTGTGTGGGTGTTGAGCATCTCTTGTTGAAAGGATTCTTAGATGCCTGCTTCCTCTGTGCTAGTTGCCTCCCCTAGGAAGGGATATTGAGTGGTTATGACTTTGGAAAGTGCTAGCCAGCATATCTATCCATTGAAAGTCACCATCTTTCAATTCTGGCTACAAAACAAGCCAGACTATAACATCCCTAGAGTTGGGAGCGGGAGAGGAGACCAGAAAGAAAAATTATTTTCCAGTAAATAGATTTACAAGGATTACATTTCCCTCTGAGTTCAGTTTTATAGGCTATACAGGAAGTGTACAGCAGTAAACAACCTTTAAATTACCATTGCTCCTGTTTATGATCAGTCAACTCTCCCCATCCAATGGAGAGTTGTGTGATTATCTGTACTCTGCTGATATCTGTGGAGAGCCTCTCTCTGAGGTCTGGTGTATGTCATTTCTGTATGTATCCTCCTAAGTGAGCCCATGAGATGAAAGAATCATGGATTGTAAATGGGAAGGTACCTCAGCAGTCAAGTAAGCATTTATTAAGTACCCACTATATACCATGCACCAGGAATGCAAAGACAAGAATAAAATCTCTGTATTCTAGGGGCTGACATTCTGATGGGGAAGATAGTATGTAAATATAGTTATATACACGACACATACAAAACAGATGCAAGGCAATCTTGGAGGGAGAGCCACCAGCACCTGGGGGAAGGAAGGGAGGTGAACCAGGAAAAGTCTCATGCAGACAAGGTAGAGCTTGAGTTGAGTCTGGAAGGAAGCCAGGGATCCCAAGAGGTGGAGAAGGCCATTCTAGGCATGTTTGGGATATGTTGAGTTTGAGGTGCTCGTGGAAGAACCAGTTTGAAATGTCCAATAGGCAGTTGATTAAATGCTAGACTGGAGCTCAGGAGAGAGCCTAGGGTTGGGTGCACAAACCTTTGTGTCATCTGCATAAGGAATGAGATTGTCAAATGCTACCATAAAACAAGAAGAGAGAAGAGGATCCAGAATAGAGCCTTGGGGCTATGCTCACAATTAGTGAGCATGACATAGACAATGATCCAGTAAAAGAGACCAAGGAGCAGTCAGACAGGTAGAAGGAGAACCAGGAGAGCTCTCATGAAAACCCAGATTGGAGAGAGCATCCAAGAGGAGAAGGTATTCAACAGTGTCAAATGCCACACAGACATTAAGAACGATGGATTGAGAAAAGGCCATTAGATTTGGCCTTTAAGAGATCATTGGTAAGTTTGGAGAGAATGGTTTCTATGGAACTATTAGGGTAGAGTCGAGATTGCAGAAGACTTAGAAGAGAGAGAAGAAGAAATGGAAGCAATGAGTAGGCAAACTTTTTCCAGGAATTTGGCTGAGAAAGTGAGAGGTATGGGATGATTGCTTGAAAGGGTGGAAGGATCTAATGAGTGTTTCTTTTTAAGGATAGGGGAGACTTGGGTGTGTTTTGGAAGCAATGGAGAAGGAACCAGGAGACAGGGAGAGACTGAAGATTAGATTGAGAGTGGATATGATAGTGGAGAAGACAGGAAGGAGGGCATGGGATCAAGGAAATATATGGAGGAGCTCTCTGTAGTTGGGAGAAGGGTCACCTCTACATCAGAAATTGAAATAAGGGAGAAATTAGTGAGGTGTGATGTCAAAGGACTGTGTGATGGGGCAATGAGGATAAGAGGGAGCTCCCAGCAAATTGCCTCAAATTTCTGGATAAAATATGAGGCAAGGTCTTCAGTTGAGAGGACCTTCTCAATGAGGTATGAGACAAGATTCTCAGGTGAGAGGTTTGGAAGAGGACATGCTATGGGAAACTCGATAAGCAAAGAGATTTGAGATAGCTACCATGGTGAGTGGGATAGGGGATTTATTAGGATAGAGTAAAAGGTTGCCTTGCTGCAGTGAGGACCCAGTTAAGATTATATGATATAATTTTAAGCATCAGATTATTAAATTTTTGGTGAGGGGCATTTACACCTCAGAAATCAGCAAATGCTTGATCTATTGTTTTGTTGATTGTCCAGACTTAAGAAAGTTACAGGGAAAATGTTAGTGAATGAAGATTAAACTTAAGAAAGGAGATTAGATGGGGGGGGGGGGGGGGTGGAGCCAAGATGGCCACTAGAAAGCAGGGACGTGCCTAAAGCTCTCCCCCAGAACCCTCCGAACACCTATAAAAATGATTCTGAACAAATTCTAGAACTGCAGAACCCACAAAATAGCAGAGGGAAGCAGGGCTCCAGTCCAGGGCAGCCTGGATGGTCGCTGAGTAAGGTCTATCCCATGGAGCCGGGAGTGGAAGGGAGCAGAGCCCAGCATGGGCTGTGCTCGGACCAACCAGACTGGGAGCTGGGTGGAACAGGCCCTAGTGCCCTAGAATCAGTGAGTTGTGGCAGTTATCAGACTTCTCAACCCACAAACACCAAACACAACAGAGAAGGTTAGTGGGAAAAAACTGTGGGGACAGAGTGAAAGGAGTTCGCAGTTTGGCCACTGCCCTGGGGGTGGTGGAGGTGGTGCAGCTACAGAACTACATCTGCAGTTGCTTCCTTCCCCAGGCCCACCTGGTGGGAGGAATTAAGTGGCAGATCCGAGTGGGAGTGCAGAGCCTGCTCAGATCTGAGTTGCGGTCTGGGTTGGTGGTTCTTGGGGGAGGAGGAGCACTGGTGTGGCATAGCTTGCTGTGTAGAAAAAGCTCTAAAAACAACAGCACAGCCCCTCAAGCTTGAGACAAAGTACTCTCTACTCTACAAGCAGTCATATTCTGACAAAAAGCTCAAGGGTCAAGTAGTTGGCTGGGAACATGAACAGGCAGCAAAAATGGACTCAGACTCAGACTCAGACTTTGGAATCTTTCTTTGGTGACAAAGAAGACCAAAACATACAGACAGAAGAAGTCAACAAAGTCAAAGAGCCTACATCAAAAGCCTCCAAGAAAAACATGAATTGGTCTCAGGCCACGGAAGAGCTCGAAAAGGATTTGGAAAAGCAAGTTAGAGAAGTAGAGGAAAAATTGGGAAGAGAAATGAGAGTGATGCAAGAAAATCATGAAAAACAAGTCAATGACTTGCCAGAGGACACCCAAAAAAATACTGAAGAAAATAACACCTTAAAGAATAGACTAACCCAAATGGCAAAAGAGCTCCAAAAAGCCAATGAGGAGAAGAATGCCTTGAAAGGCAGAATTAGCCAAATGGAAAAGGAGGTCCAAAAGACCACTGAAGAAAATACTACCTTAAAAATTAGATTGGAGCAAGTGGGAGCTAGTGACTTTATGAGAAATCAAGATATAAAACAGAACCAAAGGAATGCAAAAGTGGAAGACAATGTGAAATATCTCATTGGAAAAACCACTGACCCAGCAAATAGATCCAGGAGAGATAATTTGAAAATTATTGGACTACCTGAAGGCCATGATCAGAAAAAGAGCCTAGATATCATCTTTCAAGAAATTATCAAGGAAAACTGCCCTGATAGTCTAGAACCAGAAGGTAAAATAGAAATTGAAAGTATCCACCCATCGCCTCCTAAAAAAGATCCCCAAAAGAAGACTCCTAGGGACATTGTCACCAAATTCCAGAGCTCCCAGATCAAGGAGAAAATACTGCAAGCAGCCAGAAAGAAACAATTTGAGTATCGTGGAAATACAATCAGGATAACACAAGATCTAGAAGGGCTTGGAATACAATATTCTGGAGGTCAATGGAGCTAGGATTAAAACCAAGAATCACCTACCCAGCAAAACTGAGCATCATGCTCCAAGGCAAAGGATGGATTTTCGATAAAATAGAGGACTTTCAAGCTTTCTCAGTGAAAAGACCAGGGCTGAATAGAAAATTTGACTTTCAAATACAAGAATCAAGAGAAGCATGAAAAATCATAAGGGACTTACTAAAGTTGAATTGTTATGTTTACATTCCTACACGGAAAGATGATGTGTATAATTCATGAGACCTCAGTATTAAGGTAGCTGAAGGGAATACACACACACACATACACACACATACACTATATATATATATGTATGTATGTATACACAGAGGGCACAGGGTGAGTTGAATATGAAGGGATGATATCTAAAAAAATAAAATCAAATTAAAGGATGAGAGAGGAATATATTGAGAGAGGGAGATAGGGAGAGATAGAATGGGGTAAGTTATCTCACATAAAAGTAGCAAGAAAAAGCATTTCTGTAGAAAGGGAAGAGGGGGCAGGTGAGGGGGAATGAGTGAATCTTGTTCTCATCTGATTTGACCTGAGGAGGGAATACCATACACACTCAATTGGGTATCTTACCCCACAGGAAAGAAGGAGGAAGGAGATCAAAAAAGGGGGAATGATAGAAGGGAGGGCAGATAGGGGGAGGAGGTAATCAAAAGCAAACACTTTCAAAAAGGCATAGGGTCAAGGGAGAAAACTGAACAAAGGGGGATAGGATAGGAAGGAGCAAAATATAGTTAGTCTTTCACAACATGAGTATTGTGGAAGGGTTTTACATAATGATGCACATGTGGCCTACGTTGGATTGCTTGCCTTCTTGGGGAGGGTAGGTGGGGAGAGAAGAGGGGAGAGAATTTGGAACTCAAAGTTTTAAAAGCAGATGTTCAAAAAAAGTTTTTGCATGCAACTAGAAAACAAGATATGCAGGCAATGGGGCATAGAAATCTATCTTGCCCTACGAGAAAGTAAGGGAAAAGGGGATGGGGGGGGGAGTGGGGTGACAGAAGGGAGGACTGACTGGGGAATGGGGCAATCAGAATATATGCCATCTTGGAGGGGGGGAGGGTAGAAATGGGGAGAAAATTTGTAATTCAAACTCTTGTGAAAATCAATGCTGAAAACTAAAAATATTAAATAAATAATAAATAAAATAGAAAGAAAAAAGAAAGGAGATTAGATGACATAAATTTGCAGTGGGGCCAGTCAGATGGTTTTGCCCAGAAGCATGTGAATAAGTAGTAAAGGAGGAAGGATATGGGAGTAATCCAGGGTTAGGAATGGGCAGGTCTGAATGAATCCAGATTCATTCATGACATGGCTAAAGTTTTTCTTTCACTGACACTGGATGTTCAGTACTATTGGGTCTACTTCCAGCCAGCCAGGAGATTAAGATCTCACCAGAGCTCAGCTGGTACAGAAGAGGGACAAAACCACAGGCAGTTGCTGGGATCTGGAACCCCTACTTTGCTGCTGGGGCTCTACAGTATTCTCCTCAAGGGAGAGTGGTCCTGGGGAAGTCATCTGTATTTATTAGAGGTTTGGAAACCCACCATTTCTAGAAGTAAACAATCTATGCTTTCCAGAATAATTACCACTTCCTCTGCTTCCCAACATTATCCAACCTAAACCTCTTCCTGAACTTTTAGTGTGGACAAGTGATTTCAACCAGGGATTCCTCCTGCTGTCAAGGCACTGTCCACCAAGTCAAATCAGAGACTCCTCTACCACTTATAATGTTAAAGCCTTGTTTGGAGCACTGAGGGTGACTTGCCCAGGGTCATCCAGCCAGTATGCCAGAGGCAGGGCTTGAACCTAGTGCTTCCTTATGTCAAGGCTGGCTCTTGAACTATACCACACCTCTTCCCCCATTACCCCACCTCCACCCCAGGATTAAGAAATGCACCAAAATTTTGTCAAGATTAAATGCTGTGTGTCCAAGAAGGTTTTCACCATCACCTACATCTGTGTCAGTCCAACGCCTTTAGTTATAAAGGTGATGTGTTGCCTTACTTGATATTAAACCGAAACAATAAAGTTATTAAAATTGTTGGTGCAGAACTTTGCTGTTCTGTACATACATGTTATTTCCAGCAAATTTCAGACCCAGCTGAAACTGAAACTCCAAATGCAATGTGTTTTGTATAGCTTTCAGAGCAGTTCATAGGTTCCTAATGACAGAGGAACCTCTTGAGATGCTGGGCCGGAAATTAGCCATTTTAGTAATAGCTTAATTGTTCTCCTGTTCAACAAAGCAGAGGTAGAAGTGATTAGTCTGTCTTTCAGGGAAGACCCACCCGTGGATATTCTAAGTAACAAAGACTTTTCTCAGATCTGATCATGAGCAGAAGGCCCCAGTCACCAAGAAAAGGCTTGATAATCTCATTCTCTGCTTCCCCAAATGCGAAGCAGATGTGCATTCCTTTGCATCCTTCCCTTCCCCAACTCACTGTTTTCAGCCTCTTTTTTTCTTTTCCTTAATTGATGACTTTTTAAAAAAAAAATCACAGATATTTCTAGATATACTAACCCCCAGACTTGAACCCTCCCTGGTAACAAAGAAAAAGAGTTAAGTAAAAACAACTGATACAATAGCCACCCCTGACAATGTCTCATCACATTATTACCCTCTAGTCCTCTGTCCTTGGGAGGAGAGGAGGAAGGCATACAGTATTTATCTATTCCCTAGGACCAAGAGTGGGGAGTGTGGTTATGCAGTCTGACTTCCTTTTAGTCTTCTTTTCACTAACATTATCGTGGTCACTGCGTACTTTGTTCTTCTGGTATAACATTCGTTCATACAAGTCTTTCAGCGTTTCTCTGAATCCCTCATATTCGTTATTTCTTCCTGAATTCTTATGTAAAGGAATATATTCTGTTCCATTCCACATACCACCGTTCATAGGCTAGCAGTACTTTAGAGCCGGAAGGGAACTTAGAAGCCATCTGGTCTAACGTCCCTTTTTTCACAGATGAAAAAAGTGAGGCTCAGAAAGACAAGTGACTCCCTCAAGGTCACGTGTATAGGAAGTACAGAGCCATTCTCCTGACAGTGGGGACCTACATTGTTTCCAGTTCTTTGCTGCCGCACCCCAAAGTTCAGCCTCTTTTTCTATCAATTTGACATAATTCTAGATCCCACCTCCAAATGGCATATCAGTCAGGAGGGCAGACCTCATCAGATGAGATAAGGTGCACCTCAAGAGACAGCAGGATAGAAAAGAAGAATCACTGAACTTCGTCATTCAATAAACATTTATTAAGTGCCTACCATGTGCCAGGCACTGTGCTAAGTGCTGGGAATACATAGAAAGGTAAAAGGCAGACCTTTGCTCTCAAGGATCTCATAGTCTAATAGGGGAGACCAGATGACCTGAGTTTGGTTCATTTACCAGCTTTGTTAATTATTGCTTCACCTCTGGGGCTTCTGTTTCTTCCTCTGTAGGATGATGATGACAACAATTCCTCGAATTTGGGCAGTGCTTGCCAATTAGCAAAACTTCCACATTCATTACCTCATTTGACATATCATGGTGTAATGTGGTTACGACATTATGGCATTGAGCAAATATTATAATCTCCATTTTAGAGCTGAATAAGCTGAAGCCCAGAGGGATTAGATGCTATGTCTAGAATAACTCAGAGCCGGGGCTCAAGCCAAATCGCTGGACTCCTAGTCTGGTCATTTCTCCATTATACTACATTACTACCTCCCTACTTGTCCCCCTACCTTTAAAGGTTGCTGCAAGACTCGAGATGGTATTTGTGAAAATACAGTGTACCTGTAAAGCACCTTCTACTTGTCAATTATTCTTCATCTGTGAAGCTTACTGGGGGCACCGTTGGTGCCCTGAGCCCCTAAGTACCCCTCCCCCAAGCCCTCAGGCAGAGAACTCTGGAAACCAGCCTAGATAAATCTTGGCCCGGCTCAAGTCCTACCTTGTCTATGAAGCCTTCCTAGGCTTCCCCAGGGCCCATGGAACCAAGCCAATAGTGTCTTATGTTTAGTTACATATTGTTCCACGTTAGAGGTGTCAAATGTGGCATGTAAAACACTCCTGAGTTCTATGGAAACAGATTAAAATGTAATTGGGAAATATTTAACAAAATAAATTTTAAGTAATAAAATATAGATAATGTTAATTTGTGGTTTTCTGAGTAATTAGGAAGGTATTGGAAAGGACCTTTGCAGCCAGCAGGGATCCTCATGTATAGTTTAATGGTCCCTGTTTCCATGTGAATTGACACCACTGATCTATATTGTTTTCCTTTTGTTCCCCCTGGTTAGTCATACCTTGCCCCCTGAGTTGTTGACTGTGAGGCAAAGTGGAAAGACGGCTGGATCTAGTATTAGAGACTCTGGGTTTGAGTCCTAGCTCTATTCCTGCCCATGTGACCTTGGGCAAGCTGCTTGACCTGTCTGGGCCTCAGCCTGCTCATCTACAAAGTAAGGGGCGTAGACTAGATCATCTCCAAAGTCTCTTCTAGGGCTGAGTCTTATGATTTACTTCATCTTATGGTTCTCTAGTTCTCTGAGTGTAGCGGAGGCCCCCTCTCCCCCCAATCCTCCGTGCTTTGGACATGCAATCAAACAACATACATTTATTGTGCACAGAACCTTGGGCTCCACCCCATCCCTGGCTCTCGCACGTTACCTTTTGCCTTGTCTTGCTCTCAACTAGGCCTTTACCTCACTTCCAGGCCACCGGCTCCAAAGAGCCCTCCATGCATCCTTTCCAGCTCCCTCTTGTGTGCTGTCTTTCCATCTTAGAATATAAACTCCTTGAGCATTGGGACTGTCTTACTTGTATTTATATTAGAAATACTTAGGACAAGGCCTCACACATAGTAAGTGCTTAATAAATGCTCTGCTTGTCTGTTTCTGTCTTTATCCAACCACCCATCTATCCATCTCTCTCTGTCTCAGTCTATCTGTCCCTGTCTCTGTCTCTGTGTCTATCTCTCTCCGTCTCTCTTTGTCTTTCTGTCTCTCTCTGTTTCTCTCTGTCTCCTCTGTCTCTGTCTCTCTGTCTCTCTCTGTCTTTCTGTCTCTGTCTCTGTCTTCCTGTCTCTCTCTATCTCTGTCTCTGCCTCTCTCTGTCTGTCTCTGTCTCTCTCTCATAGCTCACTTACATAACACTCAATGACAATTCCTGGTCACCCCTACCTATATGAGATGACAATTACTTTTCCTGGGGGCCATGCCTTCATCTTTCCTAAGTATGAGCTCCCAGGGAAGGCAGAGCTCAGAATTTCTGCTTAACCTACCATCCTTCCCTCTGTTAATTATTTCCAATTTCTCTCTCTCTCTCTCTCTCTCTCTCTCTCTCTCTCTCTCTCTCTCTCTCTCCCTCTCACTCACCCCACCCCCCCCCGCTCTTATTTTTTACATAGTTGTTTTCATATTTTCTTCCCCCATTAGACTGTGACCTCTTTGAGGGCAGGCACTGTCTTTTACCTTTTTTTGTATCCCCAGGGCTAGAACACTTGTGGCAGCCTGAAAAAGAAACCATCCCCTTCTCTGTGGTGTGGAAAGGATGCTACACCTGGAGTAAACAGATTGGGGTTCAGGTCCCAACACTGCCACTGAATGGTTGTAATTTTGATCTATTCACTTTAATTTCCTGGGTTTCTGTTTCCCCACTTATTAAATAAGGGAATTGGATCTGATGATGTCTGAGGTCTCTTCCAACAGTTCCACTCCAAGACATTTTCTTGCACACCCCACCCAACACTGTCCTGCTGTCCTGGGATTTCCTCTACTTTCCTTGGCCCCTTTCAAAGCTCAGTGATGTCAGAAGCCTGATGTGGAAGCCTGCTGGTAGCTGAAGTCACAATTCTACTGAGCCCTGCAGGAGGAAGACCCTGCCTGAGGCTTCAGCTCAGTGGGGAGCACACTGTAGGAAGGGGCAGGAACAGGAAGAGCAACATTTTCCAGAATAAAATGACTAATAACAGGCTTAACACTGCTTCTCAATACTTCCCACGTGCAGCCCTCAGAGTCACTATTTTCTTTTTCTACTCTGACTCTCTTCCCTCTTACACTTCCTCCACAGACACCCTCAAAGCGGCTAGGGGGCCCTTTTAACTCTGCTTTTACATTTAAACCTTTGGAATTAAAGGAAAGTCAGCTCAATTTAACAAAACGTTTGCAGAGGGTACCAAGGCACCTCTCATGGAGCTGGAAATATTCTGTGGCCTCACACCAAAATTCACTCTTTTCTACAAGGAGCCGGAGTGCATAGCCAACAGAAAGGACCAGAACACACATCCAACAGAAAGGGATCAGGGCACACATTCAGCTCCATTGGAGGTGCCCCAGGCTGGAAAGTCATTGGGGCAAAGGTTTAGAGCTGGAACAAACCTTTTTGTTTTTTTGTTCAGTCGTTTAGCCGTGTCCAACTTTTTGTGACCCCATAGGGTTATTCTTGGTAAAGATACTGGAGTAGTTTGGCATTTCCTTCTCCAGTGCATTAAGGCAAACAGTAATTAAATGACTTATACAGAATAACACTTCTAGTGAGTGTCAGCAGCCAGATTTTAATTCAGGTCTTCCTGACTCCAGATCCAGTGTTCTATCCACTGAGCCACCTAATTGCCTTCCAGAAGGAACCTTAAACGTCATCTAACCCAATCGGTTCATTTTACAGTTGAGGAAAATAAGGTCTAAAGAGGGTTAAGTGGCTAGCCTGAAGTCCTACAGATGCTAAGTGGCAGAGCCTGGATTTGTACCAAATCCTTTGACTCCAATCAAGTCAAAAATGTGATATCATTGGTCTCCTTCAAAAATGAAGGATGAACAACAAACAAACAATGCTTTCATGATTGTACCATGCTTCCCTGATCACTTCCCCCTCACAAATTAGCCGTGTGTGGAAGACACTACTAAGTGATTCCCATGACGTAGATCATAACCACCCATGCCTGCCCATCCAATGTAACTCTTGCTCTTGTCCTCCCATATGTTTGCCACAGGGGGTTCACCCAACATGATGGAGTCTTTCCTAGCTTTCCTCTGATGTCTCTGGGGTACCAATGGTGCACCCTGTCCATCTGTCATCTGTCATCTTCACCACATGACCTGTCCATCTTCTCTTCCCATCATACAATTCCTTGTTGATATTTTTTACTCTTCTTCAGAGTTCCTCATTAGTTAAATATGGTGGCCTGCCTGCACCCACCATGTACTTAACCTTGTGTGTGATAGACATCTCTAATTTTTCAGAGAAGTTTGTAGTCCATATCTTACTACAATATAGTAACACCATTTCAAGGTTGATATCAAAAGGATGGGCCTACATTTTTTTTTAAGTTGGGCCTTTGATTCTATGGGAATCTTGGAGGTCTATAAACTGCAATTTCCCAAAGACATTCCATCCAGTTTGTTCTTCTGAAGTGGTAATGCTGTGGTCTATTGTTCAATATTGTTTTGCTGGTTCATTAATAAAAAAATGCATCAAAGATTCCCTGGATTTCTTCATAGATGACTAATAAAGATTTTATATAGATGTGAGAAACAATATATAGGTCAAAAGTGAGTGATATTTTCTTGACCTCCCTTTTTGGTATTCATTAGGTTTAAGATTTTCACCTTAATTTTAGTTATCTTCCCCTGCTCCAGATACCTTGTATATCAATTCCTCAATGCCCTCACAATTGTGTCACTTCCATCCCTGATCTCCTTTGACCGTATTTGATTCAGTTCATCTGCTTTTCCCATCTTTATTCTCTTTGGCACAATTTCTACCTCTCCTCTAAGTACATCTGGGACTGTGATGTTGGGATTCAAGTGTGGTGGTTCCACTGTTCTTGAGGAAAAAAAAGCAGTTTGTTATAATGCTTTTTACAAATCTTCATTTTTCTCCTGGTTATTCTTCCACTTAATCCTTTCAAGTCAGCCCTCAGGATGACTTGGTTCGGTTGGATAGTTTGCCAAGCTTTTGAAAAAATGGCTTTTCTCTCTACCGCTTCTCTGCTTTATGAGACAATGCTGCTCACAATTGTCCATCATCCTTCATGATAAGATTTTACAAATAAGTTTATATTCTAATCCAGTGATGCCTTTGGCAGCCATCTCTCTGTCTGGCAAGGAAGTCAGATGTTTGCTGACTAAGGCACTTTCTGTACTTTTGACAGTTCCTTGTTGTGGCAATTAGTTTACATTGGTTAAATTTTAAATAAAATTATTACAGTTTTGATGCCAATTCTACTATCTATTCCCCATTTTTCATTGTCAATTACTTGTTTAAGTAGCTTGGAATTAAGTTTTTTCAATTGCGTGCTATCTTTTTCTCCTTCTTAAGTAATTCTGATCTTAGCTCCAATGAGTTGATAATATGAGTCAATGGTCTGACTGTACATAGACAGCTGATTCAGGGATAACTACCACATCAGTAACAAGTCTTTTCCTGTCTGTTGCAATATAATGTTTAATTTTTATGATGTTATGTGGTGCTCCGCGTGTCCAGTGCCTGCCACATCTTTTCTTGAAGAAAATATTCATGATATAAAAACACGAGGCTTCTGCATAACATACAAGACTTTGGTCATTACTTATTCCTTAACCATGTGCTTTCTCACATAGTTTTTTCCCCATCCTCAGTTTAATAAAGTAAAATTTACCATTGAAGTTAATCTGACACATACTCTTTGATGTACTCATGCAATCATTATTATGCTGCATCACACATATTTAGTCTTACTTTAACAAAAGCAAACCGATATTTGTAGTTGTTGTCTGTAGTTCCAATAATTATAGTACTATTTCCCCTTTATCTTCCTCATCTTCCTCTTCCTCCTCCTCCTCTTCTTCTCCTCCTCTTCCTCCTTCTCCTCCTTCTCCTAAGAACTCCTCTTCCTCCTTCTCCTCCTCCTTTTTCTCTTCCTTCTCCTTCTCTTTCTTCTCTTCCATCTCCATCTCCTTATCCTCCTCTTGTACCTCCTATCATCTTATGGATGAGAAAATGGATATTTCTTAGAGGATGAACAATCTGGCCAGTTTCACAGCAGAGACACAGCTGGAGCCTGTCCAGTCACTCTTACTTTGCTACCCTATCTATCACACCTTAGCTTGGCATTTATAGGCCTTCATAATCTGGCTCTAGTCTATCTTTCCAACCTGAGTGCAGAAAGATCAGCTGGCTAGTTGAATGTCACATAGTTAAGCTGAGTGCCTGGGTGTATATTTGAGGATTTTCCCTTTTCTTCCTTCATGCTCTCTATGTTCCAGCAAAGCTGAACTTGGAATATCTATCATGTCTCCCACTTTTTAGCATTCATACAGTGGACTGCCTGGACTCAGCTACATTCCTTCCTCTTCTCTGCTTTTCAGAATATTCTATCAAGGCCCAGTTCAGGTGCCACCTCTTTCAGAAAGTCTTCCATGATGGAGACAGGCAGCTCTGTGACACAGTGGATAGAGCGCTGGTCCTGAAGTCAGGGAGACCTGAGTACAAATCCTGCCTGAAACACTATCAGTGTAACCCTGACAGTGTAACACTGTCTCAGATTCCTCAATTGTAAAATAAGGCCTGCTTTAAAGGGTTGTGAGCATCACATGGCAGAATATTTGTAAAATGCTTAGCACAGTGCCTGACACATAGTAGGTGTTATAAAAATACTTATTCCCTTCCCTTCCCCCCAGCCGAAAACATCCTCTCCTCCGCTTTATTCAATTGTGAAAGAGCATGTTGTCTACATCTTCCCTTTGTCATTTGTCACTGCTTTTTAAAAATACATACTTATCCAATACAATTCATCCTACCACCACTGTCCAATTCATCTCACTTAATAGAATTTAAGCTACTCAAGGGCAGGAATTGTGTCATTTAAAGGAGATACCAGCAGTGCCTCAGACTACTGGGTGGGGGTGGGGGAGACGGCTGTGATTTTATTGGTGTAAAGAATTTCTTCCTTAGTGAGAAAGTGGGGGAGAGGAATATCGAGAACTGAAAATAAAATAAAATTGAATTTAAAAAAAGATGTCAGTCAATTTTTCCATGACTCTATTCACCATCTCTGTCACTTCCCAGACTACAACGCCCCTCCCAGGCCACCACTCTCCTTTGCATATTTTCTTCTAAGCTCCTTGTGGTGGGAACTACTCTGCTTTTGGGATCTATAGCCTTGGCACATAGCAAACACTTAATAAATGCTTTTTCATTCATTCACAATATCTGTGACATTTGTTCCTCGTTTTCCATTATCATGGCTATGAACCTCGTTTGTGCTTTCATCCCCTAGGCCTGGTCTATTAAAGGAATCTCCTACATGGTCTCCCTGCAATGACCAGAGAGAGTGTGAAAGCCTTTGGTCAGTTTGGATAATTATTCAGAGTGGCAAAGGCTGACAGAACATTAGTGCCTCTTTTTCTTCCCTAATGGATAGTTTCTTCTGTCTCATATGGGCTCAGGCCCTCTCTTTCTTTTTGAACCTGGAATGTAAAAAATGAATGAAAACGCCAATGACCCAGACTAATTTCTTAGAGGCTATTTGGCCTCAATGGTGGAAGGAGGATCTCCACCCTCCCTCAGACACAGATGGAGCAAAAGGAGACAGTGAAGCTGACTCAAGTCTTTTTGAAGACAAACTGTTCCAGCTATGGATCCAATTAAAAACCAATCCTCCCAAATTATGGAGTCAGCCAACCAGAACCAGAATGTCCAGCATGCTCTACAGTCTCTCCAGATACTCCCTTTACATGGCATTACAATTCATCCTGAAGAAAGTTTCCCAGGTACTCCCAGTAGAGCGATGCCATCCAATACTCTATATACTTTATACTCCTTTTTCCTTTGAGGCTGCCCATGATATTAATTTTTACCTTAGCAGAGGGGAGAGAAGGTATAAAGTGTGATTTGTCTCAGGTTGACTTTCCCAGTCTTACCCCAGCCCCACACCAATGATGACCCAATGGTACAACAACATCCTGGTTTGGTGTTTTTACTTTGGCACTCAGACGTCCTCTGTTTATACATGGCCACATGGTTGATGAGGTGCTGAGTCCACAGAGTACAGGGACTAGCAGTGAAACCTCTGAATTACAGTGTCACATGCAGCTAATATATGTTCTTGAAAATGGACTCAGAGCACATTTTGAAATGAAAGAATGGACCCAGGGCCAAGCCCCCAAACAAGTTATGTCTCCAAAGGAAGTTACATCCAACCTTCATCATTAACAACCAAATGGTATCCTGAGTATGGCTGTGGTGTTGGCTGATTCCCAGCCACCTGAAATCTCAGGCTCTACATGATCATAAAATGTCGATGATGACAATATGATGACAACAACAACTAATACTAACATTACTACTACTAATAATAATAATGGAGGCGGAGGAGGAAGAAAAAGAAGAAGAAGGAGGAGGAGAAGAAGAAGAAGAAGAAGAAAAGGAAGGAAGGAAAGAAGAAAGAAGGGAAAAGGAAAAAGAAAGAAACCATAGATTCCATTAGGGCTATTCCTAGAGGGAACAGTAAGAGCAAATTCAACTGTGAATCCCCACTCCTTTTTTTTAAGGATGACAGTGAAATCAGGCTATTCCTGGAGGGAACAGGTAAGAGCAAATTCAACTGTGAATCCCCACTTCTCCTTTTTTTTTTTTAGTATGACAGTGAAATCAGGCTAATATCAAGGATATAAGCATAAAGGGTTGCCTTGGGGGAGAGGAGAAGTCATAAAAGAGCAACATAAATTTGGTAGGGGTGGGAAGGTGGAGATAGACCCAATCCTACTAGCTCACAGAGTATATAAATGAACCTCCAGTCTTTTTTTAAAGTGCCAGCTATCCCTCAATTCCATTCCAGTGCTAAGATTCTGATTTTGAATGTGAAGATACTTTCTTTCTCCTCCTTGGTTCACTAACTCTGAGTTTCTGCTCTGCAAACTTTGAGGCTGGGGAATTTTTCCACACCAAGGACAGCTCTGTTGGTTAAGACTCTCCTTTAGCTTATTCCACCTTACAAGGTTCAGCTAGAGCCGGGAAAGGTAATTTGAGGCCTTAGATCTTCAGCCTACCTCCATCCCAGAAGAAAGAGTCAGCTGTTTAGTGTGAGGCAATTAGGAGGAGGGTCTGCATCCTAAAAGCGGAGTGGGGGTAAAGGGCAGCATTAAATATTAACATTACAAAAAAGAATTGACAAAAGAGAAAGGACAGAGTGAAAATGATGCATAAATCTGCATAGCTAATGAAGTCAGGAAAGAACTATTCTAAAAGCTGTGTGTGATCAGGGAGAGCTGTAATAAGGGAGCACAGAAAGGAAAAGTCTGGGGGGTATTTTCGTATAACAAATGCAGTAGAAAGTTGTGAGTGTGGAAGATTTCTGACCAAGTGAAATGAAGTTTCTTATTTGATTTGAGGAAGAGAAAGGCAATAGACTCCTTGGGATCTGAATAACAGATCTTTTTTATTCTCCTGGTTCACAGTAAAGGGAGAGACTTGGTGAAATGGCTGTTGTCCTTCATCCTTGAAAAGATCAGTGACATCATGATGTGAGAAACGTGGTTTTGGGGATCACTGGACTTCCTAGGCAGGACCAAAGTCCTGAGGAAGAACCCTGTGATAATCCCTAGGGAAGGCTGTACAGACCACAGAACTTCCAGAGGAAGACCAAGTGGTAGCCCCCCTCCAATTTGTGGGGATCATAGGGCCTCCTAGGGGTCAGACCCTAAGGAAGACCCAAGTGATGGCCCCTTAGGATCGTGGTAAGATCACAAGGCTCCTGAGACAGGGCCAGAAGTCCCAAGTGATGTCCCCTTAAGAAGGCTGTGCAGACCACAGGGTTCCCCAAGGGAATCCAGAATGGTAGCCCTCTTAACACCACAGTGGGGATCACAGGACACCCCAAGCAAGATCTGGGAGTAAGCCTGAGGCAAGCTTCCACTGCTCATTGCTTCCCTTCACTTGACCTTAGGAAGATCCATGTGATTTGCCCATTCTCACCCAAAGAACTCAGGACCAGAGTGGGCAGAGGAAGAATTTTATTATGCTCCTTGAGAGAGCAGGTGTAGTGCTCACTGGAACACTCACAATGATACAGCTGTAGGAGCAGGGGTAACCATTCCCTCCACTCCTGCTAGAGTTACGGTTAGTTTACAATCTTTATTTTTTATATAGTTTTCCCAAGTTATACAGTTTATATAGGTAGGATAATAAGGATACAGAAGCAAAAGTGAAGTTAATTAGGTTTTCCTTGTCTTAGTTTAGGATTAAACTACATTCTTTTACTTCCCCTACTTTCCTTCTTTAACACATGCAAATTATGCAAATCAGCAGGCCTGGATTCTTGACCAAGACCAGACTCTAAGATAAGCTTGAACTGGTTCAAGCAGTTTGGCCTCCCTAATTCCCCTGACTGCCTTCACAAAAAGCATAAGCCTCTGACCTCTCACCTGACCCACCTTGAGGCCTGGTTTCTGCTAAAGCTGGGGTGGGGGACAGCGGGGAAGCACACCTTTAGTTCTGTGGAAACAGAACTCCTCCTCCCATTTCTTACAATTTCCCCCTCTTCTTTATTCAAATTTTGTTTCCCACATTTTTAATATTCCCTTACTCTCTCATCTGAATTTTTCTCCTTAATCATCACCCCTTTAAATATGGGAAGGATTGATTGACGCATTGACAAATCAAAGGGGGAAGTACCCTTTGTAAATACAGATACAGAGACCCAAAAGAAAACGATAATGCAATTGTCCCTTTAAGATTCAAAAGTCTTCTTCCCATAAGGCTGCCTGGCAGGGAACAACATCAGTGAAGTCTTCTGGTCCTTGGTATTTGTTCCAACCATCTCCAGCATCTTCTTCTTGCCTTCTTGTAGGAACCAGCTTTCTTTCCATTCTCCTACAAAAGTTACCTTGGCACAATTTTCTAATCCTTATACCCCAATCATTTTTACAAATTCAAAATTGGAACTTTGGCCAATTGCCATGTTTAAGAAATTTACATCAGAACCCAGTTCTTCATACTTTACATTAACTCTTTACATACTTTACTTAACATACTTTACATGAACGTTTCCTCACCAGGAGGATGATATTTCACTAAGGAATTAACAGCAGACTCCAGTACATACATAAATACATTAGATAACCAATTCTTAACACAGTACATATAACATCATAAACTTTTAGTCATGCCATGTTTCTCTGATGGCATTTACAAAATAAACCACAAGCCATTCTTCTTTTAACATTACTAATTGTAACAAGCTTTAGACAAGCATGATATTACCCAAATTACAAAATAAAATTCTCACAAGCCCTTGACTTAATTGTCTCTGTACCATTTCCAAGAAAAAAACCTAACTTAACACTAGTCCCAGTCCTATGTAATCTAAGATGTCCATAATCAATTATTTAATAGATTTATGAAAACCTTCTGATTTATAGAAATTTGCCACCAACGAGGGTAGGGACTAGAGTAAGGGGACCATATTTTCCCCAGCTTCCTGTCACCTCCAGGCAGAGGCTGTGCCAAACTGCAAGCTGCATTGAGCCAGGCCTAGTCTGCCAGGTTTCAGTTAAGTCAAGAGGGTCCTACCTCAGCACATGCTGAACAGTTGCCCCCGCAATTTTGCCAAGAAATCATACCTGCAGCTCATGCCTGCCCTCCCACAGGGCTGCTGGCATCTTGGGTCAGCCTTGCTTGATACTCACACCTGGAGTTAGACTCAGAAAAACAGTCAGTTAACAGTCCCATTAAGTCTTTGAATGGCAAGTTCCAATAATTGGTGACTATAATTTCACATTGCCTGAGGGACAATCCTAAAAGCTAGCTCTAAATAGCTTGCATGCATTTCCTCCCTTGTTCATAAAATCTCCCATTAAGATCATAAGTTACTGCTCTAAACACATTTGCATCAGGTTTCGCCTCTATTTTTCTATTCTTCTCTAATTATGCCTGATCTGAAAAGAATTCAACCATAACTTTGTTTTAGATGATGGAATGAATTCAAATCCACATTTCCATCAATACAGAATATTCTACAACTTCTCTCCTAACGAGACTTATGTTGAACTTCCTTTTCCTAAACTGAAGATGTCTCTGATTTTAGTTCCAATGATTACACTGTTTGTATTAATACCTAATGCTCTTATATCACTTCAAAACATCTAAGGACTCTATCTCACATAAATACAATATAACTTTAAATCCCCGCCTTAGTCTAAGGGATAATGATTCAACCTTACATTTTGTAAACAATATTGTCTCATAAGACTTCTTTTCCCTTTTCCCCCAATATTCCCATTAATTCTTTAGAAGCCACAATATCTTCATTTGGCTATACAAGAGTACCAATGTACCAGTCATTTGATTAAACAAGAAGATTTCACATATTTGCATTTATCCAATTTTCCATTTTCACCCATAAACCAACTTCTTTCACAATGGTAACAGATTCTGGCAGATACATTCCTTTTGTCACTACCAGTTTATTTCTGATTACAGAGATCTGCCATAAAAAAAAAATCCTCAATCCATCTCACCCCGAGAGTGGGTTCTTTTACATCAGATGGGAAGCTTACTAATGAAAAACTACCAAACCAAACCCCATCTCAATCTAATCTTATCTGCTGACTTTTAAGAAGCCAAGTTTGGAGGCTTCTGACCCCTACTGTTCTCTTTCTTTCAGTAAAACTCAAATCCCTGTAACCTGCTGCTCCTCCCCCTTCCTTCCCTTCTGACTGGTGAGCAAAGGTAAAACTCCTTCTTCTTATCTAGCTAAGGGCGGGGAGGAGTAAGGAATGCAGACTGCCGTTTGAAACATTCCTTACCTCAAAAACCTAGAATAAGACATTGAATGGGCCTTCAACACCCCCTCCCCCAAGGCTTCTATAGATAAGCATTAATTCCCCAAGTATAAGGTTCTCACCCAGAAACTCCAAAACTCACAGTAGTTTTGAACTGCAACCAATTAGCTTACAGGTGGAAATTCAGCAGGCCTTCTAAAAATTATACAAAAAGATTTTACAGAACATTTTTCAAAAGTATTTTCCCTTCTTTAAAACAGTTTAAAATTGTTCCTGATATAAACAGGGATTGTCACTAAACTTTCATGAAGAAAAATTATTTGGACAGCTCTAAAATGAGATGTGTCTCCTTCTTAAAGCAAAATAACCTTTAAACATGGGATTCATTCACAAATTCCCAAAGTGCCATCACAAATTAGTCCATAAACCTCCAGATCAACATACACAAATGTATCTTTAGATGATACAAGCCTGAAAATCACACCCCTATACCTTTCAAAGTATTATAACAACTCAATTCTTTGTTATTACAGAGTTTCTAGATATCACAAAATTCTTTAGTCAAAAAGGTGTTGTAATGGGAGAATGCTTAGTTCTATACATTACTACCCAAATTAAACTAGCCCCATCACAATAACAAAGTTTACCAGGACTTTAAAGCTTTGTCCATAGGAATTCCTCCACCCCGAAAACTTTACACAAGATTGAATATCCAAAAGCCCTTGGTTCAGTTAACAACCTCAATTTCTAATTAAGTACAATCTTAATCTACAACATCTAGATTACGAGAGGAATTGTTTTAATCGCTAGTGGTAACATTTTAATTTCTAAGGCCCGATACTCTTAGCATTGTAAAGAAAAGATTACTGTTTATAAAACCACATTTTTAACAGTTCACAATGTATCCTGAATTGACAGAGATTACAAGGGGACCCAACAAGGCCTTTGTATAAAATATTTGATCTATAGCAATAACAATTTCAACTGAACTTCCCGACAAAACTTGGAAGTTATAATTTCCTAGGTTATAGCAATTATCCAACTTCTTAACCTAATGTAACTCTACAAAATTTATACTATAGAAATGTAATAATGCCCTAACATTATTATGTATGTAAAATTTGAACTACTCATTTCAGTCTAGGTAATACATTTCTAAACCAAATATGACAGTTTAAAATTATCAAATTTTCATCACATCCTTTAAAGGCACCCAATTCACATATCAAACTCAGATTAAAATCACATAACGGTCTTCTCAAATTTTACAACCTAAGAGAATTTTAGAAATACAGAAACAATAAATTTCAGGTGACATCAATTGCATTTCCAGATTACCACATATAGGAATTATTGATTCTATTTCTTTCTGGCATATATAAAAATTGAGCGAAAAACCTGTTGACCCTTCCAATAGATAGGGGTCCATTCTAAGATCGGTACCCGGAATCCTCACCCTTAACTCCCATAACCTTTAGGGTTTTTCTCTCAATGTTTACCCCAGTGGGTAGCATACAAAAGGAAGACCTCTCTGCCCCTGTGTCTACCAATAATATTATGTCTTCCTTATGATCCCCAACCTTTAGGTTTACTAGGGGTTCTCAGCTGGGTTTAGAGAGAAAGAACCCCAGACCCCAACAGTCTTCTTCCTCAAAAGTGAGGAGAGGAGCTACCTGTTCTTCCTTTCTTAACTCAGGACACTCTCTCTTAAAATGTCCTTTATTACAATAGTGACAGGTTGTCCTACCTGACCATTTACCCACATCTCTCCTATGTCCTGAAGCCCTGTGCCCTTTGAGATTCTCCCTTAAGGATTGTTTATGATTGCCTCATCCTTCTTGCTTCCTCATAACTTCCCTCATAGTATTGGCCATGACCCAAGCTTTCTGTTTCTGTCTTTCATCCTCCTGCCTTACGTACACTTTCTGAGCCTCTCTCGATAATTCGTCTATTGGTCTCTCACTCCATCTCTATGATTTTTACAATTTCTTATTTATATCTGGCCATGCCCTAGTGACAAAGTTTACTTTTAGCATCCCTTGGGCCACAGTGATGAGGGCACAGTCTCTGGGAACCCCCTTGAGCTGTCCTTGAATCTTCCAACTAGATCTGGCCTTCCCCTAAGGCCATAAGCCTTACATTATCATTAGGCCCAAATCTCTACCTAGCCTTGCCCTTATTGTCGAGCTACTTCCATCCTCCCATTTCTTACAATTAGGATATCTTGACTTGCTCATGAATTGGATTTAAGTGATTCAGAGCTGTGCAAAGTCATCAGGGTCACCCTCTCTTCCAGACACATCAGAGTCTGGTGGTAGATGGTCCAGGATGCAGCGGATGACCTTGGCCTTTCTAAATTAAGGTCTTTCCCAGGCCTCAGTTCCTGAGGCAAATGCCCATTTAATGACTAAGGGCCAGCTAGGTAAGAATTGAGACAAAAGATGGTATAATTTACCAATGCAAAAATATTGATCTGGGAGGGGAAGATCCTCAAGGTTTCTGGTCACAACAGAAAACAATTGAACTGAAACCAGAGAAACAGAAAAGTCGAAGTTACAGTCTTCACATTGGTCTTAAGTCTTTTCCTTAGGAAAAGTGTTGGAGATGGGAGCAAAATCATAACAAGGGTGACTGGGGAGGCTGACTGAGACAGGCCAATATAGCGGCCCTGTCCCAGGGCATATTCAACAGTTTAGAAACTTCATGGTGTCCCAGGATAGTGTTTCTACCTGCAAGCATCCCCAGGTGAGCTCCCTCCGGTCTCCACTCAAGACGACAGCCTACAGTGAGCTTCCCTTCCCCCATTTGTCTCAAGTACAAAATTACTAGCTTTTTTTTTTTCAAGTTGAGAGTCCTCAGTCTACACCTACTTGGAGTACTGGTACCTATTAACACAATGCTAATTCACTGTTCCACAGAGAGACAAAGCCAACTTGGATATGATGATGAAGACAACTACAATAAAAACAATAAAAATAATGAAATGTAGGTTCTGTTAGCAGGGCAATCTCTACAGGGATTTGAGACCATCCCTACAGAGAACGGCTAGTGGCCAATTCAACTGTGGATGCCTGATCTTCCCTTTTAAATAGATTGTGGTGAAATCAGGTTAACATCAAGAATTTGAATGTAAAGGGTAGCCTTGGGGGAGAAAATGACCAAGGCTGGTAGGAGTGGAGAGGAAGGTATAAGCCCAATCCTACCCTCTTTATTATAGGATAATGAATCCAGAGCTGGAAGGAAACTTAGAACTCATCTGGTCCAACTTCCTCATTTTACAGAAGAGGAGACTGAGACCTGGAGTGCCTTCCCCAAAGAATATATCTAAAAAACTGAGCTAAACTCAAACCAGGCTTTCTGACTTCAAATGGAGGCCTCGTCCTACTACACACTGCACTGTGTTTTCGGTACAGCAATTTACTAAACTTCCTAGCTCCATGATTCTTGCCACAAAATAGGCAGAAGCCTCTCAGTCAATCAGGGCACAACAAACAACAACAACAACAACAACAACAACAAACAACAACATTACAGCTATACTTTAGAGTTAGTCTGGTAAATCATTCCAGCCAATGAAGGATTTTTATTTAAATTTTGAATCTTTCTTCTAGTGTTGAATTATAAAACTCAAAATTGAAAGGAACCTTGGGTGTCATCTACTAGACCAACCAATATCAAAACAATAATCCTCTCCATAATATACCCAGAAAGTGTGCAGCCATCCTTCTCATGAATACCTCTAGTGGGAAGCCACTACTTCTGGAGAGAGCCTCATCCTTCTTTCTTTCTTTCTTCCTCTTTCCTTCCTTCCTTCCTTTGTTCCTTCCTTCCTTCCTTTGTTACTTCCTTCTTTCCTTTGTTTCTTCCTTCCTTCCTTTGTTTCTTCCTTCCTTCCTTTTTCTTTCTTTCTTCTCTCCTTCCTTCCTTCGTCTTCCTTTTCCTTCCTTCTTCTTCTTCCTTTCTTTCTTCTTTCTTCTTTTCCTTCCTTCCTTCCTTTCCGTCCTTCCTTTCCTTCTTACTTCCTTTCTTCTTTTCTTTTCTTCCTTTCTTCTTCTTCTTCTTCCTTCCTTTCTTCCTTCCTTCCTTCCTTCCTTTCTTTCTTCCTTTCTTTCTTTCTTCTTTCTTTCTTCTTTTCTTTCTTACTTTCTTTCCTTCCTTCTTCTTTCCTTCCTTCCTTCCTTTCTTCTTCCTTTCTTTCTTTTCTCTTTTCTCTTTTTCTTTTCTTCTTTCTTTCTTTCTTTCTTTCTTTCTTTCTTTCTTTCCTCCTTCCTTCTCCTTTCTTTCTTCTTTCTTTCTTTCTTTCTTTCTTTCTTTCTTTCTTCTTCTTCTTCTTTCCTCCTCTCTTTCTTTCTCTCCTTTCTCTCTCTCTCTCTCTCTCTCTCTCTCTCTCTCTCTCTCTCTCTCTCTCTCTCTCTCTCTCCCTCTCTCTCTCTCTCTCTCTTTCTTCCTTTCTTGACTATGTCTTCCTATGTTACCTAGGCTGAAGATGTAAGGGCTGCTGATGGGGCTGGTCGGCAGGAGAGCTTCGACCTGCTATGTTTTCTGATTTGGGCCACTTCGCCTTTCTTAGGAAGCCTGGTGGCCTCCCATTCCCTGGGAGCTTCCTAAATTAAGGAGAATTTAGTGTGACCACCCCTGTTGGCTACTGTAGCAGCTCTGAACTCCCAAGCTCAAGAGATTCGCCAGTCTTAGCCTTCTGCTCGCTGAGATTACAAGTGTGTGCTGCCAGGTTCAACCTCCCACTTCACTTTTAACTAGCTCTAATCTCTAGGACATTTTTTCTCTACATCCATCCTAAACCAGTATCTTTACAACAACCATGCATTACTCCAAATTCTGCCTTCTGGGGCCAAGCAAAACAAATGTAATGCCCTTCCACACAACAGCCCTTGAACTCTCACATCCCTCAGGAATCTTCTCTTTTTCTGCCTTAAAATACCCAGTTTCTTCAACTGACCATCCTATAGAAGTAACCAGAAGGCTTTCACCCTCTATCACTATCCCCTGGACATTCTCCAACTCAACAATGTCATTCCTAAAATGACATGCAGACATTTCAAACCAAGCATAATACTCTAGATGTGGTCTGACCAAGGCAGAGGACAGAGGAAGTATCACCTCCTGGGGTCCCTACTGGACACACTGCCTCTCTTGATTCAGCCTAAGATCACAAGTTCTTTTGGACACCATATCATACTGTAGACTCACACTGAACTTGTCGTTCACCAGAATCACTAGATCTTTTACAGACAGACTTCTGTCTAGCCATGTTTCCCCTATCTTGTACATGTGAAGTAATTTTTTTTAAAAAATCCAGGTTTAAGACTTCCCATTTATCCCTATTAAATTTTATCCTGATAAATTTGTTGTTGTTGTCAAGATCTTTTTTTAAAAAATACTTTAAATACTTATTCTGCTATCCAAGGTCCTAGCTCATTCTTATCTTTCTACCACCTTCAAATTTGATGAGTGCCATCTATGTCTTTATCTGAGTTATTGACATTTAAGTCATTGTATTAGCACGCTATTCATACATTTGATGTGTGTCATCTATGTCTGTATGAGAATCAGTCTAGGAAACAGACAAAGCTTCACACTAAATTGGAAAGGGTTTTAAATAGCAAATAGAGGAGTTTGTATTTTACCCTAGAGACAGGAAGCCACCGAAGCTTTCTGGATATGATATTCCACTGTATTAATATACCTCGTTTGTTCATTCTCCCATCAAGGGGCACTCACCTTGTTTCCCATTTTGGGGTAGTGAGATTTTATTCTAAGGTAGATAAAGGAAGCTGAATATTCTAATCTAGGATAAAAATCAGCAACAAAACAACCCAGACAACCTTGAATACTCCAGTCTTGCTGTAAGTCAGAAAACCTAAAGATAAAGAAATGAGTTGATAGAATTCCTCTGAACTGGGACCTGTACTCGCAGTTGTTCAGTTGTGTCCAACTCTTCATGATCCCATTTGGTATTTTCTTGGCAAACATGCTTGAGTGGTTTGCCGTTTCCTTCTCCAGCTGATTTTACAGATGAGCAACTGAGGCAAATAGGGTTAAATGACTTTCCTAGAAGTCACACAGCTAGTAAGTATCTGAGGCTAGATTTGAACTCAGGAAGATCAGGAAGTCTTCCTGATTTCAGACCCGGCACTCTATCTGCTGTGCCACCTAGCTGCCCTCTGTACTCATGGACCACTCATTAATCACTTTAACTGTTCTTATCTCTATATCTTTCTTCCTCTTGGTGAAGAGGCTATCCCAGCCATCTTGCACTCAAAGACTATTCATTAATCACTCTAACTGTTCTCATCTATATGTCTTTCCTCCTCTTATTGAAGAGGTTATTCCAGCCATCTTGCATCAAAATTATTGGTAAAAATGTTAAATAGTAACAAAATCTCATGGTACACCACTACATGTGTCACTCTAGGGCAGAGTTTCTTAACCCACTCCATACTACAGACTGGCAAAACATCTAAAATTTTCTCCACTCTCTATAGCTTCAGTGTCATAGCTCTGGGAGAGGGCAGAGAGTTGATAAGAATGAAGAACTGAATATAGAATAGAGAGAAAGATGAGGAGAAAGAGAAGTCAACATTTTTTCAAGTTTATAGATTAAAAAAAATAAGGATCTTTGATAGTAAAATCATGATGGCCCATAACATTTTGCCATGGATGGGTGGTTGGGCAGAACTGCTCCAGGATGATAAGGATCCATTAATTAGCATTCTCTTGGCTCTCTTGTTTAATTTTTCCAGCCCACATAGCTGTATATATTATCTAGGTCACATTCTTCTCTTCTTCTACATGTATGTCATGAGAGATTTTTTAAAGCCCAATTGAAATCAAGATACATCATGTCTTAACCATTCTTCTTACCTACCAGTCTAGTAACCTTTCAAAGGAAATGGGTTTGGTTTTGCTTGGCATTCTTAGTGTGCCCTTTGCTTGGTTCTAGTGATCACCTTTTTCTTTTCTAAATCCTCAGAATTCATCTAATAACTTTTCATAGACTTTTTTTTGTGCGTGTGTGAGGCTATCAGGCTTAAGAGACTTGCCCAGGATCACACAGCTAGAGAATTTTGCAAACTTACTGGCATCATTTTCTAGATCTACTTTCTCTTCCTTCTTTTTTTAAAAACAATGGAAACATTAGTCCTCTTTTGGCACCTTTTCCATTCTTTGTGATTTTTTAAATCATGTCTTCACGGTCTTTCATTTATCTATAATGTAATTCAGAGATTTGAACCCATTCAAAGCTTTTAGATGACACCTTACTACTACAGTGCTCCCTCTTGAGGCCACCGTCCTCCAATTGACATTCATACCCCTTGCATGGGTCCCCAAGATGGAAGCTACTACCCCAGGATTTAAGAATACTCTGTGGAAGTGCACTACTAAAGCTATAGCTCATGAGCCTCCACCAGCATGCTTACCTTTAATGTTTGGCCTGCAGAAACATTTAGCTTAAAGCAAAGTCATGTACTAGATGGCATAGAAAATTAATTAATAAATTAAAAGTAGCTATTAAACATTGCCCCTATAACTTCAGAAATATGACATGGTATCAGTCAGAGGACTGAGAATACACATAGAGCACCCTGGTGGTAAGGCACACATGTAGGAAATGAATGTGGTTAGGATGACTCACATGCCCAGGACTGAGAGGTCCAAATACCCTTTCTTTTCTTGTGAATCCCTTATGCTGTTGCACTCTGAGAAGGTCACTCAATTGGACCCCCTGAGTCTATTCCTATATATAGCTCAATTACTGATTGCCAGCATAGTAACTGTCTCTATACCTCCATCACTGGCTCTCTTCTTTGCTCCAGATGTCACCCTTCTCAGAACTTTCTGCACTCATGTCTTTTTTACTTCCTACTGGCTGTTAAGACTCCTAATGGGCAAATAACCCCACTGTAAATCTTTATGGTCAATGCAGGGGGAAGGAAGGAGAGGAATTCTGTCCCACTCCTACTGCCCTCTGGTAGAGGTACAAGGAAAAAGGTAAAGAGCAATCCCATCTCAAGAGCTAGATTCCTTCTCCATAGGTAGCTCTCTTCTATGCTGCCAGGGGTCATGCTCCACAAAGTCTTGGTTTATTGCCTGACTCCATATCTGACAAGTTATCATTTAAAAGGCTGCCATGAACACAGTTGATTTTCTATTATTCAGTGGTAAGCTGCCCTCCAATTCCATCAGGGAAAATATTTTCACATTTTGTAAAGAGATAGCAGGGTGTATTGGGCAGTGTTCTGTGAAGTTTGGATTCAGACAAAGAGAGACACTTGAGGACCTAGAGGGCCACATGTGGCCTCAAGGCCACAGGTTCCCCACCCCTGGTATAGGGTGTTTAGGGAGGACTAGCACTTCTGGTGTGAAGGCTTGCTGAGCCCTTTACAAGGCTGTTCATCCACCTTTGATATCCACCTTTCACCCTACTCTCACCCGCGGCTCTAAGAAGCTATAGCATGTGCAGAAGCCACAACCCAGTGAAAACCATCTCAGCAGATGGGCTAAACCAGGTTGAGGGTAACCGACAGGCTTCAAACATGTCAGTGAAGTCAGGGGATATTTACCCCAAGCATGTGAAGATTTCCCCAAGCAGAATGGGTGGATGAGAACAATTTATTCCAGTGGTTGATGGTTGAAGTAGGTGCCATGAAGCACTTAGAACTTGGGCAGACATTGAAGATGCCAAGGTCATCCTGCATCCTGGGCTATTTCCCAGTCATCCTGACTTTTGTCTTGACACTGGATTTTGATGACTTGAAAGAGAGTGTGAGGCTGATGACTTTGTGCAACTCTGCCTTACTTAAATCCAGTTCACCCACCAGCCAAGACATCACCTGTTATGTCATCAGTCCTCTTGGAAAAAGAACAGCAGCAAGATGTAGAAATGCCTTTGCACTTCCTTGAACACATTCACACCCATTTGTCTGTTATCTACCCCTTCTTTGATTTCATCAACTGGACTGGGGTTGGGATGGAGGAGAGAGATCAATTAATCTAGTGTCCTTACCAAATAGACTGTCTTTTTGTGGAACTTAGGTCCAGATCTAAAATGATTAACTCATCTGAAACTAGAGTGGCCAGGCAGAAGTTGCAAAGGGACAGATATGGTCTTGATATAAGGAAAAACTTCCTGACAATGAAACATATACAAAAGTGGAATGGCATTTGGAGGTAGTGCCTAGAGAGTTTAAGATCCCTTCACTGGAGGTCTTTAACCAGACACCGGATATAGAAAAAGTAATATCAGTTAGGGAAACTAGTGCTCAAGCTATTTACATGACTTCTTTGTCTTCTGAAGCATAAAAAGCCTAGTCTGTGGGGAGCTGGCATGCTAGAATGTTAACAGAATTCCAACTGCCATGGATTTCAGAAAAACCTGGAGAGATTTATATGAATTGATGCTGAGTGAAGTGAGCAGAACCAAGAGAACGTTGTACATAGTAACAGCAACACTGTGCCATGATCAGCTATGATAGACATAGCTGTTCTCAGCAATACAGTGATCCAAGACAATTCCAAAAAACTCATGATGGAAAATGCTATCTATCCACATCCAGAGAAAGAACTATGGAGTCTGAATGCAGATCAAAATGTACTATTTTCACTTTTTTTTCATTGTTTTTTGTTTTTTCTTTCTCGTGGTTTTTCCCTTCTGTTTTGATTCTTTTTTTCACAATATGACTAATGTGAAAACATTTTTAACATGACTGTACATGTATAACCTCTGTCAAATTGCTTGCTGTCTTGAGGAGGGGGAGGAAGGGAAGGAGGGTGAAAAATTTGGAACTCAAAATTTTACAAAAATGAATGTTGAAAACTATCTTTACATGTAATTGGAAAAATTAAAATACTATTAACTACAAAATAAAAAGTAAGAGGAATTCCAACTGCCTTGTAGTACCTCTTTCTGACCCAAAGTTGCCATAATGAATGCAGAGGTAGAGAAGGAAAGCATTCATTGGAATTAATAATTACTAATTCTATCCTTTTGAATCTCTAATTGAAATAAATTTATTTTTATTTAATTTTGTGATTGATAATTTTTTTACTTTTTATTCCTCAGCCTGAATCACTGTACTGGCTCAAGCTAGGCCCGGCCCAGAATATTTGTGGGTGTTTTGTAGCAGGGTAATGGGTTGGACTAGATACCAAAGTCCTTTCTTCTGAAATTCTGCATTTCTGTGATGCATTTGGACTAAATGAACTCAGAGATCCCAGAGGAGCACTGATTATTCAGTCTTCAGCCTCTTCATAAAGGGAGTTCCAAGGTGAAGTTCTTTCTGCAAACCACATTTGATTGCAAAGTGTGCTCCCAGCCGTGCCAAATTTCTGTCTGTGCTAAATGCTTAGGGATTTGAAAATTTTCAAGTACAGTGTGGGTGAAGTGAGAGAGGAAAGTCAAGTGCCTAATCAAATCGACAAATATTTATTGAATACTTTAAAAACTCTTGATTGGCTAGAATGTTGGCCCAAACTAATAAGATTAAATTTTTAAAAGGATAAATGTTAAACTCCTACCCTTAGGTTGAAAATAATTAACCAAAATAAAACCGGATGGGGTGACCTGCCTTAACAATAATTCATATTGAAAAAAAAGTAGGGGCTTTCAATGACGAAAAGTATGATATCATTATGATGGTGATATTATAACAACGGTATATTGTTAGAGTATATACATATATATAATATTATAATAACAGCAGTACAATTATTTTTGTTTCTGAATTCTTTCCCTTTCATCAGCCCTGTCCCACTCATTGAGAAAGCAGGAAAAATAAAACCCATTCCAAATATGTATTGCCCCCCAGAAAAAAAATGTCTCAGTCTATACTCTGAGTACATCAGCTTCCTATCAGGAGGTGAGTAGCATGAGTCCTCTGGAATTGTGGATGGTCATTGTGTCTATCGAGTTCCTAAGTCTTTCAGAGTTATTTGTCTTTACAATTTTGTTATTATTGTATAAATTTTCTCCTAGTTCCTCTCACTTCATTTTGCATCAGTTCATAAAAATCTGCCCAGGTTTCTCTGAAACCAATCTTCTCATCATTTCTTACAGCACAAGAACATTCCATTACATTCAAATACCATAACTTGTTCAACCCTTCCCCAGTTAATGGGTACTCCCTTGGTTTCCGATTCTTTGCTACCATGAAAAGGGTTGTAACAAATATTTTTGTATAAATGGATCCTTTTCCTCTTTCTTCAAACTCTTTGGGGTATAGACCTAGTAGCAGTTAAAGGGTATGCACAGTTTAATAGCTTTTGAGGCACAGTTCCAAATTGCTTCCCAGAATGACAGCCCTCCTTTTGGAAAATCTTTCAAAGTGTGTTCAGGATCCTCTAACTTGTCAAAATAACCATGCGAGCCCCTCCTCCCAGAAGTTCACAAAGTCATTTCCCTTAGAATCTAAGCAGTGAATCTGTCACAAGCACTGGTCTGTTATTCCCAGAATCTTTGAGTTCATCTTGGCAAAAACAAATTGAAGGCTAGCCACAAGTTCACAAAGCAACTAACCTGGTGAATGAAGTCAAAGTGTAAACTTTGCGTGATGCCAAGAGTAGGTTGAGAATTTCCATAACCATATAGGGGTTATTTTGCAGAAGTGCCAATATGTGGCTTTTGAGGTCCTAACTCACACTGAGGAAGTTGGTTGTATGTTTTGTTTTCCTCTGCTGGTTAGTTTAAAAACTCCCAGATGCAAGGCCATATGTTACTCTTATGAATTGGAGCTTAAGCTTCAGGTCTTCATAGCAGACCCACCAAAGGTAGAATCTTCACTGCTGGGGCAGAGGTGATAAATTCACTCGGAAGGGATTCCCCAAAGGCCCAGCCACCACTGACTTGGTGGCTTTATCACTCTTACAAGGGAGAGGAGGGGGCGACAGTCACTTGAGTCATACCTGGGGAAACTCTTCTGAGTAGCCTAACATGATGAGAACTGACTAGTAGAGACAAAGAATGGCTATCACCTCAGTAGAACATCATAAACTCTTTGAAGGTAGAGACTGTTTTCACTAGTTTTTATCTTTGTGTGTTTTTGCTGAGTTGTTTTTAGTGGTGTCTGACTCTTTGTGACCCCATTTGGAATTTTGTTGGCAAAGATATTTGGTGTGGTTTGCCATTTCGTTCTCCAGCCTACTTGAAAGATGAGGAAACTGAGATGAACAGGGTTAAGTGTGTTGCCCAGGGTCACACAGCTAGTAAGTGTCTGAGGCCAGATTTGAACTCAGGTCTTCCTGACTCCAAGCCCTGCACCCTACCAATTCCACCACCAAGCTGCCCCTATTTTTGTTTACCCAACATCTAACACAGCCACCCAGAACAGTGCCTTATACATAAGCATTAAAGAAATGCTTGTTGTGTTGGGTTAGAATGACCTATAAACTGTCACCCTTTCATGTTCACTTCATACTGCCCTCATCCAAATATTTGCTTGGAAATCCTACCTTCCTTTGCCAGCTTAACACACATTTCCAAGGCTCTCTTTGGGGTTTGAGATGGAAGAGATGAAGTAGGTAATGGAGAGAGCACGGATAAGCTTACAGCTCTGCTAGCAGTCTACAATTTTATGATGATTTAAAGCCTGACCAAGGAACCTTATCTCGTCCTTCACTGCATTTTCACCAACAAATTTAGTGCCAAGAACAGAGGCTGGATTTGGAGTCAGAAAACCCATGCCTTATTCCCGGAGTGAACTTAGGCAAATCATTTAACTTCTCTGGGTCTCAGTTTCCTCATCTGTAATATGGGAAACTCTAGAGCCCCGGCTCTAGATCAAAGACTCATAATCATTTTATTTTTACTTTTTTTTTTTTGCAGGGGGGAAGGCAGGGCAATTGGGGTTAAGTGACTTGCCCAAGGTCACACAGCTAGTAAGTGTGTCAAGTGTCTGAGGCCAGATTTGAACTCAGGTCCTCCTGACTCCAGGGCCAGTGCTCTACTCACTGCACCACCCAGCTGCCCCCTCATAATCTTAATAGTGAAAATGGCACTAACGTAGGGAAACAGAGGGCTAGAGTTTGAACCCTGGCTCCTCATACTGATGACATGATCTTGAGCACGACTTTTTATTTCTCCGAGTCTCAATGTTCTCATTCATAAAATGGGGATAATAATACTTTATTTTGCCTACCTCACAGGACTACTCTGAGGCCCGATCCAATCCAACAAGCATTTATCAAGGGATTACCAAATTCAAAGCACAGCACCAGGTATAAGGAATACAAAGAGAAAATGAGAAATAGCTCCAACTCTCAGAGGGCTTACTGTGCAAGTAAAGATCTTGATAGGCATGTAAACAGAAAAGTTTGTCTGTGATAATTTGGAGAGAAGGAAGTGGAACAGTAAGGGCAGGAGGAAAGGTTTCTGGTTAGAGATGGGCCCTCAGCTGAGCTGTGAGCCTCCCAGAAGGTAGGAATTCTAAGATGCAAAAGTAGGTATCAAATGAGATCAACTTAGAACTCCAAAGATCTGTATAAATACCTTTATTGTTGCTTTTATTACTCAAACATGTTTTCGATGGCCAAAACTCATCATGCTGTTTTTAAAAAGTGTATCTCAAGAATTTGAGGATGGTACTTTTTTTTTTTTTTTTAGCATTCTGTCTTCGAGATGTCTCCCTGGTACCTTCTAATGGGATAGAACAGGGTAGAGGTGGAGGGAGGCAGAAACAATGGTCTGGGTTGGGAATGAGTAAGCAATTACATAAGCCGTTGGAGAGGGGGTGGGGGAAATTCTTGTGCAAGCCATCTTGGCTTCCTTTGTTGCTTTTTCCTTCCCTTCCCACCTCAAGTTATGCCTTACTATGCGTAGCCAAATAGGTTCCCAGAAGTTTCAATTTCAAGATAATTCTCATTTCATTTCTCAACTTCTCTCCATTTCTAAAGGCAGTTGTCATATGATGATGGCACCCATGCGACTAAACAAAATCTAGGGTAGATGGCCGATAATTATAAATACCTAATAATTAGCTCCTTAAAGTTAACAAAACAATTTACGTACATCATCTCACTGGTTACTCAAAACAACTCTGTAACATAGGTTTAATCACTGAGTGTCATCGATGGGCACTTGTTTAGAGTTCCATGCTTTACTTGGTTGGTTAGTACGTATTCTGCTGTGATGGAACCACTGAGTGAGTGTTGTTCTCTATGGTTACCAGAGAGTCCGAGACCTTCTATGCCTCAGCTCTATCTCTCACCATGGGGTTGGCCCTCTTTGAAGGATGAATAACAGCAACAGTATCACCTGCTGGGTTACGGGTATGGAGAGATAAGGAGGGCCCCAATCAGAACTTAGATCTGAGCCCCTGCCAACTGGATAAACCCACTTTCTTCTGGATATGCTGTATTTTGATGAGGAATAGACACATGACCTTTACATATATACATACATAGATGGATCCATAGATAGATAGATAGGTAGAGATAGACACAGAGAGAGAGATAGACAGGGAGGAGAGAGAGAGAGAGAGAGAGAGAGAGAGAGAGAGAGAGAGAGAGAGAGAGAGAGAGAGAGAGAGAGAGAAAGAGGGAGAGAGAGAGAGAGAGATAAAAGAGTTAGATACATAGATACACAGATACATAAATAGAAAAACAAATAGTATTGTTTGTAGGGGAGAGTTGAAAATACTTGTTTAAAGGAATCTCAGTGATGATTAAGTCCAATTTATACCTGACCAAGAATTTGGTAGATAACAAGGCCAAAAAAGGTTATAGAAGCTTTACTTGAAGCCCTCTGGGTGGGGAAATCCATTCCCAAGGCTTCCCATTCCCCTTCAGGATAATTCTAATTGGTGTTAAGTTCTTCCCTACACGGAGACTACATTTCTCTCTCTTTAACTTCTGCCCTCTGTTGCTAGTTCTGCCCTCTGGGACCAAGTAAAACAAGTTGAATTCCTTCCCACATAATAACCCTTCACATGCTCGAAGACAGTTAGAATATCCCCCTTGAGCCTTTGCTCATCTGGAGTAGGTATTACAATGTTTATTTTACTCACTAATGGATCGAACGGAAAATGTAATTATTTGCAATTGTTTTATAGGCTTAGATTGCAAGATTAGCATGAAATTATTTACACCCTTCTAGGCATTGTGCAGGTGTCACAACAGGAACAGTGGCACCTTGGGTTATGGCTGTGTTTGCCAACCATCTGGGCTTACCTTAGGAGTGGATAGCTAAGATCGGTAATACATCATTATCTTAGCCCTCAGAACAGCTGTTTGGGCCTTAGTGAGTTCATGGATTCTCTCTACTGACAATTAATAGTAGGACTGATTATTGGATATGTAGGATGATCCATGCACTCAGCACTTCCCTCGGAAATGGTGGACAAAACCCTGCTCAGTGGTCCTTTGCTTGGCCTTCTTGCTCTAAGCCCTGAAAAATCTGGATGAAGTAGTGACCACTAGTAGGATATAGCTTTTGAAATCTAAGTAACTCTGACTTCTCTTTCATACCCAAGATAATGCTTTGTAATTTAAGTAGTTATCTGGAGTAGGTGGTGCAGTTCTTAAAGCATCCCAAGAGCGTTATTCCCTTTAGGAGGATTGAATGGCCTAGTACCAGAATTGCTTCCCTAATCTATTGGTCATGTAGCTTTCTTGTAGCTGACCACAATAAAGTCTTGTGCGAGGCATCTCAGAGGCAGCCAGGGACTGGAAGACAATTTGTGAGCTGTGACTCTTGGGATCTTCAGATATCCAGAAAAAGGATACATGATGGCCACATGGGTGTTTAGGGAGTTAGTAGGATCTGCTGTCCTCCAGATAGGTACGATCTAGTCCATTAATGTTATGTCACATCTGCATTCTTCTCCATGGCCCCTCCTGACTCCCTGGATTTTCTCTACCATGCCACATCAGCTCCTCACTCTGGACATACACTCTAGCCCTGGAGCCTCTTTGACCTATTGGTCAGTTCCTCCCAGAAACTCCATTTTAAGGAAGGCATTCAGGTCGGTGTTGCAACAATCCAGCTAGCAGCTGCTGTGGGGGTGAAAAACCAACATAAGCCCAACAACATGAATGCTGCAAGCCCAGGTTCTTTTGATCTGCTTTACTAAGGAAAGAAATGTTAAAGGGTTAACAATCTTACTTTAATCCAACATACAAATATCATTCACTCAGCTCAGGGGGAAAAGCCAGCACCCTGAGCTTCAGAGCAAATACAAACAGAGCAAATAAACACGAATCAACAGACAGATTTCTGTCTGACAAAATCACAATATACAGTTACCAGAGAAGCATCAACATCAAAGCTGGGGAGCTAATAACGACGGCTTGCCTAGAGTCATGCACCACTCCTGCTGTGGCTCAGAGCTCCAGAAGAGAAAGTCAGCACTCACCCATGTGACTTAAAATCGCCACAAAAATGCGACTTAAACCCACATGGTCTAAAAGCCTCTGATGTCACAAACATATCACTCAAACCCATGTAAACTAGGCTTTCCCATGAGGCAAGGAGGTCATCATGGACTCCTAATTTAATCAAGGAAACAAAGGCCAAACTCTTCAAGGGCACTTGGTTGAATAAGTGCTACAGTTGGCCACATCTTTCTACCTGTTTGCACTCTACTCCTGACCCTTCAGACTTCCTACTGGGTGCCAGTGCAGGCACCTTCTCTTCTTCCTCTGCTCCTTTGCCCCTCCCCTTTCAGCTTTCTTTTATTATCTTCCTCCATTGAAATGTAGGCACCTTGAAGGCAGAAATTCATTCTTTCTGCTTAGATTTGTATCCTTAGCACTTAGCACAGGGGCTGGCACAAGGTAGTCAGTGTTTAATAAATGTTTTTTGACTTGACATAAATGCTGGTTAAAAGAACTGGTGATTTTAGTCCAGAGAAAAGATTTGGGGGAAGGGAGAATATCATGGCAGCTGTCTTCATGTATCTTAAGGGCTGTCATTCTGGATAGAGTATTATACTTGGTTTGTTTGTCCCTAAAGGGCCTAATAGGAACACTGGGTGAAAGCTGGAGAACAGAAGATTTCCTCTAGACATACAGAAAAATGTCCCTACAATTAAAACTCTCCAGAAGTGGAATGGGTAGCTGTAGGAGGTGAGCACCCTTGAAGTCTTTAAGTAAAGATAGGATGACCACTTGATGAGGATGTTGTAGAATATGTCTTTGCTCAGGTTTGAGCTGGAGGTCTCTTTCATCCAACAGCAATGAGAGATATACCACCTACTTCCCTAAGGTCTACGGTTTCATACCCAAGATAATGCTTTGTAATTTAAGTAAATAGTTATCTGGTGTAGGCGGTGCAGTTCATAGAACACCAGATTTGGAGTCAGGAAGTCCTGGGTTCAAATTCTGCTTCAGGTACTTACTAGCTGGGTAATTCTAGGTAAGTCACTTAACTTCACTCTACTTCAGTTTGCTGAACTATAAAATGGGGCTAATAATGGCACCTACCTCACATGTTTGTTATGAGGATCAAATGAGATAACAAGTGGAAAGCGCCTGGCGAAATTTAAGGCCCTATAAACATTCTAGTGGTACACGGGTGCTCAGGGAGGACTACTAGCGCCTCTGGCTTGCTGAGCCCTTTTCAGGGCTGCTCATCCATTTGATGGATGGTCCATCTTTTACCCAACTCTCACCCACAGCTCCAAGAAGTTGTAGCCTACTTGGTGGCCACACCCCCATGAAACTTTGGCAAATGGGCTAAGCCCAGTTGAGAGCAGTCGACAGGCCTCAAACCCATTGGTGAGTTAGAGGATGTCTACCCCAAGCATCAACTCCTACCCATGCCACGTGGGTGTTAGTTCATGCACACATCCACACCATCTCAAAGTTATCAGTAAAACTTCAAAGTTATGTCTCAGTTATCAGCACCATTTTGAAGTTCTACTGATCTCAAACTGTAAAAATCCGGATTTTGTGTGGAATTTGCATACATGCAAGAAACCTTGACAAGCAGCACCTAGATGGCTTCCCCTGATTCAGCACATATTACCAGGACGTGAATTTTGGCCAATATATGATACAATTTGTAAATTACGCTCATTTAATCTTTGAGACAAGTTTGTATGTGACTTCCAGGTTTCTCTTGTCAACCCTATTTTCTACTATTGCCCCTTTATACTGGCTGCTTACAAACTGACGAGATGTAGCAGGGTGGTCAGGAGCACTAGAACAACATAAAATTTTAACGTACGAGTTACCCTAGATTGCTCTGAAACCATTCTTTTCTTTCTTTCCTGTGACTCATTATATGCCATAATTTGTTCAGCTATTTCATGTAATTGGCATCCATTTTATTTCCGGTTATTTGTTACTATAATAGGAGTAATCGAGGGTGCCTCCATTCAACTAGATTGGGGCTTATGGGTGCTATCCCACAGAGCATGTGTAAAGATGGATCTATGCCCGGCACCACTTTCAAAGAGATACGTGCTTTGGTTCAGTGCTAAAGGACTTGTGCTTTGGGGTTATGCATGGGATCTTGTGGTGGTCTCTTGGTTGCCTAAACTGGGAGGCAGGAGAGAGAAAAAAGGTTGTGACAAAGAGGATTGGTCCTTGGGCCAAGTAGAATTGAAGAGGAGTGATTCCACCCTCTCTCAGGAGTACATGGAGTCTCTTTGAGCTCTTCATCAGACTTCCAGGTAGCAAGAGGATCTCTTTTCCCTCCTTTCCAGGAGTTATGGGAACTATTACATGTGTCAGTGAGAGGATGTGCTTTTCTAAGCAAGCCTGAGACAGTATCTCAACGTTCTATCTGCTCTTCTGTGATGTGTTTCTTTCCTTGATCACAGGTGACTGAACAGAGGTGGCAAGATGGTTGTTTCCAGTCTGGTTTCTAGTGGTAGTTAACCTTGTTAATTCAAGACTTTATAAGTTGGTGGATCCAGGTGTTTTTCAGAAGGTGATATTTTCTTCAACTATACTCTTTATAGAGAAGATAACCTCTGCCAGAAAGATCAGTTGTACACACCTGGCCAGCCATAAGATATGAAGTATTATTGAGTTGTATGGACAGTATTGATCCAAGGTGAAAATGAAATGCCTATATAGTGGTACCAGATAGCAATTCATGTTTTAATATATAGGGCAGCTAGGTAGCATGGTAGATAGAGCACCAGGCCTAGAGTCAGGAAGACCTGACCTCAGATATGTACTAGCTGTGTAACCCTGGGCAGGTCACTTAACCCCATTTACCTCAGTTTCTTCATCTGTAAAATGAGCTGGAGAAGGAAATGGCAAACCACTCCAGTATCTTTGCCAAGAAAAGCCCAGATGGGGTCACAGAGTCAGACACAACTGAAAAAATAATTAAATAACAGGAAGAATATATTGGAAGTGATGGGTATCATGTTTTAAATAGTTATCAATCAATTCACATTTATGTCTGTATTGGCTAAGGATCTTTGCTTTGATGATAACAGCAGAGGGACTCCTTACCACTGGGACATAGGCATTAAACTCTGAAATCTTGTTCCTAGCCCTGGTCAATGGCTCATGAATCTAAAAGGCACTGCTGGAGAGAAATTCCCTGTTGCTGAATCAGAGTGTTAGTGTTCAGGTCCTAGCCCTTGCTCTCTACAGTGAAGGCAGGAAATTCTGCACAAGAAGCAAGGCTGATGGGAGTCCTGGTTCCAGTGATTCATGGATCTGAGAGGGAAGAAGTTATATACTACTAAAGCACAAGGATTAGGGACCCAGCCCTTGCATTCACTAGAGAAAACAGAGTGTAGCATTGGAGCTTCCTTCCCCTCTCCAGCCTCGGATCTGCTAGGAAACTTAGGCCCAGCTTTGGTCAGTGACTAACAAATTAAGTGGAGATGCCAGTGGCACCAGCTCACTTTACTACCCATCCAGTGGGTAATCATCACAGGGAAGCTCTGATAGTGGCACATTGACACCACTATCAGAGGTCAGTGGTGAAAATAAATGAGGCACAGAGGCCAGCTGTGCAAGTAGTAAAACCAAATAAAGAAGGGGAGAAAGGAGGAATGCCTGGAGGAAGGAGGAGTCCCACTCAGGTAATTAGGTATCACCTGTGGGAAAAAAGGACTCACCCCCATGCATCAGCTGAGGGTAGGAGATAGCCATGCTGTCAAGGGCCTGGCAGTGGTTACTGCTCCACTGACTAAGGATTTGAATGGGGTTTTAATAGGGTTCTTCAAGGAAGAATTCTGCCATTTACACAGCCATGGTGCTCCTCTCTAGGTGCAGAATAAACAAAAACTCACCCAAGGTTTCAATCTTAATCATCTTGACAATGATGGCCCCATGCCAAGAAGCAGGGTGGGAGATGGTGCTTATCAGTATACAGAGTCAGAGAAGACAAAGACATGCACATGTGTGTTTGGGGAGTGGGGAGGATCAGCGAGGCAGCTAGAAAGTTTCCATAGCGAATTAAAACTGTGTCACAAGTTAAGAGTTACAAGATGAACCCCGGGTCTCAAAATGGAGTCTAAGAGACATCAAAGGATCACATAACAATACATATTTCCACTACAATGTGCTTTTTTAAAAAAGTATTTCTGTTGTGGTAAAGGAAATAAAAAGCTGTCCTATGTCATAACTGTTTTGTACATTGAATACCTTTCTAGAAGGAAGACTATTAATCTCCTTTGGGGACACCCTAGATATGAGCCTAATCTAAATTTTAAGAAGTTTTCTCTGAGGCTCCAGAAATGAGAATGAGTCAGAAGAGCTGGATTACCCCCTTTTTGGAGTCTGGGACCCCTAAGATTGAAGTAGGTGTGTGTAGCCCAGAGCAGGGCCCTGCTAATTAGCAAGGGTGCTCCAGGATCTTTTGGTCTGTCTTTATACTATAACGAAAAAAGTGCTGATACAAACCTTCCTGTGCCCGTGGGTCTTTTGGTCCTTTGGTCCTTTGACTTCTTTAGGGTATGTGCATAGAATTGGTATCATTGTATCAGAGGGGTATGCACACAGTGATTTTGGAAGTCTATCACCAAATTACTTTTTGAATGGACCAAGTCATAGCTCCACCAACAGTGCATTAGTGGGTTTTTCACAGCTCCCCTAACAATGGCTGCTTTCCTTTGTTCCCCGCCCCCCCCCCCAAGCTGATGATGGAGCCTCAGAATTGGTTTAACGTGCATTTCTTTTAATGTTGTGATCTGGAGTATTTATGCTTCTTCTTTATGCCTCTTCTGGGTAAGTTGTCATTTGTAGCATGCTAAAGCCTATTTCCACTCATTACCTTATCTTTAATGGGAAATTTTCCAAGATTATAGCATTCCATGATTCACAACCATAGAGCATCAAGTGGCAAATATTAGCATTAAAAAGATGGACTTTTGTGTCTGAGACACTCTTAAGATCATAGAAAACACTGTAAAATTTTCCAAATGTGATTCAGTCCCATTTCATCCACCTGCTTAATTATTGATCATTGTCTCGCTGAAGCACCCTGTCTGGAGTTAAGATGCCCCGAGTTCAATCCAGACTCAGAAGCTTAGTAGCTGTGTGACCCTGGGCAAGTCACTTAACCCTGTTTGCCTCAGTTTCCTCATCTGTAAAATGGGCTAGAGAGGGAAATGGCAAACCACTCCAGTATCTCTGCCAAGAAACGAGGTGACAAAGACTTGGACAAGACTCAAAATGACTGAACAACAAAACTGCCTGCCATGTGCTTGAATGGTTTAGATGAGACAGGATTTCATGGAGTTTACAGTCTGATGAGGGAACATGACATACATAGGAAGCTGCAATAATAAGTTCATTATATGACGCACGAGTTTTATGCAACATACAAAGGAGGGAAAGTTGTGGCAGCCTAGGGGGCCTCATGGCAGCAGTGCCCACCATCAGCCAATTAATCCATCGGCAGTCACTTATTAAGTGTCTACGGTGTATTGGGCATTGTACTAGGTGCAGGGGATCCAAATATAGAGAATGAAATAATCCTTACCCTCAGTTTCAGGTTCTTTGGTGCAGGGGGAGACGTACATTTAAACTATTCACAACTGTAGCTCCTGATCCCAAAATGTTGTACTTTTCTTTTAAATAAATCATCCAAGGTGGGGCCATTAACAATCATGAAACACTAAACAAGAATGCAAAAACCATCATAATCATAGCATAATAACCCACTCCTAAGCCTAGGTCACACTTTTCTACCAGTGTGCACTATGTCCATGGAGAAGATGTCCATAGGTACAGTGTCCATGGGCATACACGTACAGAAAACTAGCAGTGAGGAAATGAGAAGGTGCCAAGGGGAACTCCTGACTCAGGTTGGGGGGCCTGGATGTCCTCTTTTCCTTTAGGGCACAATCTGCACCACACATCAGTTTCTGGGTGAAACTGCTTTTTTTCTAAGCATCATCAGTCTCCAGCTAAACAAAATTCAGTTATCTATTACTCTAGGGCCAATTTTAACAAATGGTAAGTTTGAAGTGTTCAGTTTCCCACGTCTGTTCCCTTTTCTGGGCACCAGAACCATATTTCACTCTTACACTTAAAAGCATCCCCTTTAATTCTGTGATCACCAAAGGTCTTCTCATCTGTGCTCTGGTTTTGAGGGGATTCCACTCTTAAGCCATAGAGAGAAGTCAAGGGCAACAGAACTTCTGAGAAGTTTCCGCTCTAGCAAGCTAGTTATGGCACTGGAGAATAAGGGCGGCCTTTCCCTAAACCAGCTTTTCATATCATAGAAGATTCTCTTTTCTCTAAGCATCCCCCAGAATCTATGTTTTCCTCCAATAAGATCATTTCCATGTACCAACTGCAAAGCCTGTCTTTAGTCACATTAGACGCAGTGACCCTGCCTCTGTCAGTGTTCCATGAGCTTCTGATGTCTGTACCATCACTCCTCAGCTTTTCTTCTTGTTTCTCCAGTGTCTTCTCTGATTTTTGCTTCTTGGTAACATTCCTACCTGAAATACATGTCATACTCTAAGAACAGGTAATCTAGAGTTAGCTCACTGTTCATCCTATTAGGTTGGATCTGAAACACAGTTTTAGCATCTGTTACTCTGACTCTGGTGGCCCCCTTAACTTCTCCAGTGCCTTCTCCAATTTTTGCTTCTCAGTAACATTCCTTCCTGAAATAAAGGCCCCTCTGTATGTAGCAGCTCACCTCAACCATAGGTTGAGAACTTCAAAACCATATTTCTGTCAGATAGAAAAAAGTAGTCAATATAAAACTTTCCTGAGGTCACACAACTAGTTGTATATGATAGGTGAGGGAGATAAGTCAGAGATAACACCAAGGTTTCATGAAAGGCTGCTGTATAGCGATAACCACTGCCAGAGATTGTAAAGTCTTGAAAGGAAGTCTAAGTTTCCAGTAAAATACAGTAAGTTTACTTGTGTACATGTTGAATTTGAGATGAAAGTAGGACATCCAGGTAGAAATGCCCTTATGCAGTTGGAGACATGGGTCCAGAGCTCAACAGAGGGTTAGGGTTGGTGGAATAACTATATAAATATATATATATACACACACACACACACATATATTTACACAGTGCTTACTATGTTCCAACCACTGTGCTAAGTACTTATGTAAATACAGTCTCATGGGTGGGGAACCTGGGACCACATGTGGCCTCGAGGCCACAGGTTCCCCACCTTGTACTATCACATTTGATCCTCACGACAACCCTGGGAGGTAGGTGATATTATAATCCCTGTTTCATAGGTGGGGAAACTGAGACAAACATAGATATAGATCTGGGAGCTTAGATATGGCCAATGGAGCCATGGCAACGAATGAGGTTGTCAAGGGAGAGAAAGCGTAGAGACAAAAAGGAAGAGAGCCAAGGACAGAAGTTTGTGGAGAATACTGATTTTTAATGGATTAGGAAGTGGGGAGAGAGCAAGCAAAGTGGACAGAGAAACAGCAGTTAGGGAGGTAGGAGGAAGTTCAAGACAATACGTTGGTACTGAGACTTAGGAAAGAGGTTGTATATAGGAAGTCAAATACTCTAGAGATGTCAAATGCTCTAGAGATAACAAGTAGGATGAGGACAACTGGCCATTGGATGTGGCAATTTAGAATTCTCTTTGAGAGGGTCATTTTGGTAGACTTAGGTGGGAGGAAGGAGCCAGATTGCAAGAGATTGAAGATGAAGTAAATAGAGAATAAGTGTAAATAAATAGAAATATGTAGAGAATAATTTAACATATATGTGTATGTAAGTTTATGAATATACACGAGTATACACCTATGTGCATATATGTGTACACATAAACACATGCATATATAAATATAAATTCATGCATATACATACACATACATACACACAAACACATACACACATATATACATATATATATATATACTTATTTGTATCTAATGGTAGTCATCTCTAGGTGGGGGAGAGAGGAAGAAAAAAGGGAAAGAAAAAAATTTACAAGATAACTTTATTACATATTTAAAAGGAATTACAAGTTGTAATAATAGATTTACAGTCTCATGTGCAGTCATCTTTTTTATTATTCTATGTTAAAGAAATACTCGTTTTAATCCACAACTTAAAAATAAAATAAATAAAACACAAGTTCTTTAAAAAAAGAGATCATAAGTGGAAGCTGTCAATGGAATTTTTTTTTTCAATTTGGTAGCAAAGAGGAGAGAAATGAGGTCACACTTGGTTAGGATAGAAGGATTATGCAAAGACTTTTTATGATCAAGGAGACCTGGGCATGTTTTCAGGCAGATAAGAAAAAGCCAGCAGAGAGGGAGAGATTAAAGAAGCCTGAATGAGGAGGTGTCATTGTTAAAGCAAGATCCTAGAGCACTTATGGGAAGATGAATGAATGATAAAGCATTTATTCAGTGTCCGTTGAGTACAGAGCACTGTACTAAGTGCTAGGGGTATAGACAGAAAAGTAAGACAGTTCCTACTCTCAGAGACCTTGTCGTCCAACAAGAAGCAATATGATGCAGGGGGTTTGTAGTTCAGTCCTTTCAGTTGCGTCTGACTTTCTGTCACCCCATTTGGGGTGTTCTTGGCAGAGACACTAGAGTGGCTTGCCATTTCCTTTTCCAGCCCATTTTGTAGATGAGGAAACTGAGGTAAACAAGGTGGTGACTTGCCCAGGGTCACACAGCTAGTTTTGAACTTAGGAAGATGAGTCTTCTTGACTCCAGTCCTTGACTCCAGGTGCTCTGTGCATGATGGAGCCACCTAGCTGCCCTGATGCAGTGGGTAGAGTGCTATAATTGAAGTCAAGGAGACCTGGGTTCAAATCCCAACTCAGATACTTATTAGCTATGTGACTGCAGGCAAGTCACTTTATCTCTCTAGACTGTAGTTCCTTATCTATAAAATGAGGAGTGTGGATTCAATGACACCTGGGGTCCCCCCCCTTCAACTCTAAATCTGTGAGCCTATGATCTTTTTTTTTGGAGGGGGGAAGTCAGGGAAATTGGGGTTAAGTGACTTGCCCAAAGTTACACAGCTAGTAAGTGTGTCAAATGTCTGAGGTCAAATTTGAACTCAGGTCCTCCTGACTCCAGGGCTGGTGCTCTACTTGCTGCGCCACCTAGGTGCCTGAGACGATGATCTTAATAGGAGAAGACAACATGTTATAGAAGACTTCAGCTACAAGTTCAGATGGCAAGGTCCAGTGGTTCCCAGGCAGATGCTAACCCAAAACAAAGATGGATCAAGACACAGGCAGAATCCTTAGCCCAAGTGAAGAATAGGGATATGCCTTCCTCTGTGACCAGAGGGAAGAGGAGAGTGAGGCTGAGAAGCTGTGTGGCTGGGGGAGGATTGTGTGGCGTGGATGGGAACAGAGGGAGTTTCTGCCAGATGGCCTCATCAAGTAGGAGGTTAAGTGATGTGCTATAGATGTGGGGTGTGGCAGTGTGGTTGTGAGCTTTGGGAGATATGAAAAGGGTTAGAATGATCTCTGTGGGAAATGAGAGAGGAAATACAATAGATAGATCATTGAACAGCTGGTGAGCAACCATGAGGGACCATTGTGAGGTTATGCAGCATCAATCTCTATTGGTTAAAACCTTACTGGATTCATGACTTTCTCCAGTGATTCTCAGCAGCTCTGGAGTAGGAAAAGAAAAATTGGATAGTATTAATTACCCAGGGATGAGGATTCATATGCCCAGAACAGTGAAAGATCAGGAGTGTCAAAGATTTCAAGGTAGTGTCTAGTGAGACATTATATTGGCAGACCAAGTTCAAGGAAAGGTGAGGAGACAAGTGAAACCAGAATGAGAGAAAGGGACCAGAGCATGGAGGGGCTATAGGATTAGAAGTGAGGTGAGGGGAAAGGATTGATGGTGTGTTCAAGAGGGTAAGTGAGCTAGAGGACTAAGAGGTTGTTGTTGAATCATTTAATTGCTAAGTTTGGGGTTTTATAGGTAAAAGAGTGAATTGAGGCAGAGAAGGAAGCCACTGGTATTGAACAGACTGATAAACTGTGTGGTTGAGGATGTTAGAGGGGATATTAAGTTCTCCACATAGCACGTAAGTGCCTGCTTGTCCAGCACTTGGATGAGGCAAGGATGGCAAAAAAAAAATGATAGCATTCATGTCACATGCTCTAAAATATTTGCTATGCAAGAACAATGCATATTACATCTCAAGTGCTGTATGTTAGTGTTTTATATGAACACTACATATGGTATTTTGAGTAAAAAAAATTGTGATGAGGTTGATGATAGAGGATAGGGTGGAGAAGAAGACCCTGAACCATGTACTGAAGTCATTTAAAAAATTAGGCAAGTGACATGGAGTTCAGCTGATGACAGCAACTAGGATGGGATGCAGATGGCATGAACTGATTGCATGGACTTTGAAGGAAGAACTAATATTTAGAGATGGTGTAGCAACAATCTGCTAGCAGATAATGTGGCTGTGTAAAACTAACAACAACCAGCACACAGAAGGCTGCTAATGCAGTTTCTTTGATCTGCTTTACTAAGGAAAGCAACATTAAAGGGTTAACAACTTTACTTTAATCTGACATACAAATATCATTCACTTAGTTCAGGAGGAAAAGCCAGCAAGCTAAGCTTCAGAGCAAATACAAACAAATTACAAACATGCACAATATAAACAGACCAAATCACAATTCATAGTTACCAGGAAAGCATCCACATCTAGGTTTACAAGCTGGGGGGCTCTTAAAACAGCAGCCCAGAGTCCCACACCACTCTTCCAGTGACTGAGAGCCCCAAGGGAGAACGCCAACCTCTAGGTTTATATATCTGGTTCAGGATCAAAGGGCTTTGCAATGTGTGATTCAAACCCACATGGCCTAAAAAGGATCTGGCATCAAAAACATGTCACTTAAACCCGTGCAAACCAGGCTTTCCCTTGAGGCAAGGAGGTCATCAAAGATTCCTAATTTAATCAAAGAAACAAAGACTGGACTCACCAAGGGCACTTGATTAAATAAGTGCTCCAAAAGAGGAAACAGTAAAAAAAAAAGTCCCACTTTAATTAATATTACAGATGGGGACAGAGAAACAGTCTAAAAGTGGCAAAATAGAGAAAGGAGTGGGCAGCTAGGTGGTGCAGTGGGTAGAGCGCCAGGCCTGGAGTCAGGAAGACCTGGCTTCCTGAGTTCAAATCTGGCCTCCTGACACTTACTAGCTATGTCACCCTGGGTAAGTCACTTAACCCTGTTTGCCTCAGTTTCCTTATTTGTCAAATGAGCTGGAGAAGGAAATGGCAAACTACTCCAGTATCTTTGCCAAGAAAACCCCAAATGGGGTCACGAAGAGTCAGACGTGACTGGAAAGTGCATGGGCAGCAAGAGAAAGGAATATGTCAAGCTCTCCTCCTTCATTCAGATGAAGAGGGAGACAATTAAATTCCATTAGAGAGGGTCACAAGGATTTTGGTACCCTCAGGGGAAAGTCAAGTTTCAGTTAAAGCAAAGAAATAGGAGGAATGTTTGTTGAAAACTCAAAATGTAGAAGAATCTGTTTGAATAGATAAAGGGTTTCAAAGGACACCACGGAATGGACTATAACATATCACAGTTCGCAAAGTAGGCTTCGCATGTGTCAGTGATGGGTCCATTCCCATTAACTATTGTCCTATATCTCCTCTCTCTTTTGTGGCTAAACTCCTCGAGAAGACTATCTGCAACTAGTGCCACCTCTTTCTCTCCTATTGCCCTCTTCTTCACTCTCAGCAACCTGGCTTCCATCCTTATCAGCCAAATGAAACTGGTCTCTTCAAAGTAACAATAATCTCTTAATTGTCAAATCTAATAAGCCTTTTCTCAGTTCTCATCCTTTGAACTCTCGGAGGCCTTTAACAAATGTCAATTAACCTCCTCTGCTGGATACTCTCTTCTCCCTAGGTTTTCATGACACTCTCCTGAGGTTTCAGGTGTCATCTGAGGTAGTATTTCAGTTTGGGCATTTGAGTCGGGTCAAGTAAACCTAAGCCATTATTTTTTTTCATGGGTGGCCTATTGGCAGCCATTCTAACCTCAGGTAGTGGGTGGTGTAAATGACTGACCTAGCAGGAGTAAGAGGATTATAAAAGAATAAGTTTGCTTATCTTGTAAGAGCACTATTGTCAAACACAGGGCAAGGATGCATGTTGGTCGTTCTGATTCAGCCGAACTGAGTGCCAAGACCTCCCAGGGAGTCCCTTTTTTTCTTTATGGAGAGTTTTCTTACATGTTAACAAATTAGGCCAGCATATAGTGGAGAGTCAATCTAGAGAAGATGGGAAGATGCCTTGGTAGGAGGCTTTTTACAGGGTCAGGAAGGATCCTAAGGACAAGGTCACCAGTGCAAATCCTTCTTTTATGCGTGAAACAAAGACACTTTTATACTCTAGCTGCCTGTGTGGCAGAGGCTGCCATCAATCAGCTTCTAATTGCTATGTAGTTTATACTCCTAGCTTCTTCTCAGCCTAGGTTCTCCTCCCCTTGAAATCCTATTCACACTACAGCCAAGGGAGGTCCTCCTTAAAATCCTATATGCTCCCCATGCCCTGCTCCTTCTCTTATGATGTATATAGGACTAGCCATAACCTACTCTAACTTCTTAAGCCCATGGGTTTTGGGGGTTTTGTTTTGGCTTGGGTTTTGGTCCCATCTTCCATCATAGGACATATGGCTACCAGAGTAACTGGCATGATAGCAAAACACTAAGCACATCCATTTATCAAGGCCTTTATCTGTTAAGTTTTCCATGTGAGCATTTATGCCTAGGAAATTGGTGATTGCTACTGGGGCTTGACTTATTATTTTGTTGTTCTAGAAACAAAGTGATGAGAAAGTGATGGAGAAAATATTAATAATGCAGATTAAACTTAAGAGTGTGTTGCATATTCAGTTTTTTCTGCCAAGAGAGCTGGTTGTTAAACATTTACTAGCACATTCCTGTTTGTGTGTGTTATATATGTGTGCATACACATATATACAGAAATATGTATATATATATATATATACACACATAAATTAATATATTCTACATTAATTCTCTGAGATAATGGTATGTATGTACCATATATATATATATATATCCCACATATATATCTAATATCCCATATCCCCTATATGTCTGAATGTGTATGTGTGTCTATATACATGTGTATACACATACACACATATATCTCCATCACATGGAGTGTTAATATGGTATACTTGAAAAAGCACTGGTCTTTGAGTCAGAAGAGCTGAGTTCTGATCCAGTTATCTTGTTCTTATTATCTGTGTGAGTCTGAGGAATTCATTTCACTTATCTGAGCCTTGGTTTCCTCATTTATAAAATGAAAAATAAAACTTGTACTACTTACCATATTTCTCCTACATTGCCTGCCAACCTTTCCATCTATTATACATACATGTCTTAAGAATCTATGGTGGTCAATAGGCATCCACAGCAGTCTTTTTAGATAGTTGTTTCTTTTCTTCCCCATCAAAATAGTTTCTCTTTCTAGCTTCAGAAGCTTCAGAATTTCATTTTTGAGAGCTTCTTCTCCCTCTTGGACTTACTTCCTCTATGCATTTTCAGGTTATGGGGTTTTAACTATCCTTCCTCTGGATTTGCTAATATCTGCCTTTCCAAATTCCTAGGCACATGCCTCCATATGTTCAGTTTTCCTTCCTTGTCTATCATAAACTTAGTTGCCAGAACTCCAAAGATTCCCCCATTTCTATTTCATCAACTACTTCTTTCTTGTTAGTCAGAATCGGTTCCTAAATACTAGTTCCTTTTGTTGCCTCCTCTTTTAAAAAATACAGCAACGACCAGGTACAATACTCTTAGCCTATTCTTTGTATATGGAAATATTATTTTTTTAATGTTTGTCAAATTCACAATAAAAAAGAAAATTTTTGAAAAATAAAAAAAATGAAACCATGATTTCTAAATATATTCTTAGCAATTTAGGGTTTTACATTTGTCAGCCTCACTCTCTCCTCCAGAGTCATCAGAGCCCAGTGGCAAGACATAGATCAGGATGACTGGCGATGGACCACCTGGGGACTAAGCAGAGCAAGAGTAAGATACTGAAAGGTTAAGTGAATTTCCCAGGGTGCCACAGGCAGTTTTTTTTATTACAGGTAGTACTTGAATGCAGGTCTTTCTGGCTTCAAGGCGGGCTCTGGAACCACTATACCACAATGACATAAACATGGAACTGTTAGATCTCCATAGCTCAGCACTTCAAGCAAATCTCTAAACCTCAAAATAAGTTGTATAGATGATGAGAGTACCACATTCCCCCATCTTAACAGGGATGCACCATCACAGTAGAAGATAACTGTGCTAAATTTGTTCTTTTCATAAAGCTGGATAAGTGATCCTATCCTAAGGATATCATTTTATATCAGAGACTTGAATGATAATGACATAATAGATCTTTCCAGGTGACTAATAACACTCTAAAGTTGGGTTTTCCTGAATTATTTTTTTTTGGTAAAGCATTTGGGTTAAGTAACTTGCTCAGGGTCACAAAGCTAGTAAAGTAAGTCAGATCCTCCTGACTCCATGGCCAGTACTCTGTCACTGCACCATCTACCTGCCCCTCCTGAAAATTTTTTTGATAATTTTTTTTTCAGTTTGACATGGAGGGGCAAAGTAGGGATGAAGGATAGAGTGCTGAACTTAGAGTTGGAAAGAACTGAGTTCAAACTCCTCTGACACAGAGTAGCTGCATGACCATGAGCAAGCCACAAGGACACAAAAGGATAAGAATTGCTTACAAAGCCTGAGAAAGAGAAAACCAAGGTGGAATAAAGCTTAAAACACACATAATTAGAAGAATGCTTCTAATGCTCTTTGATTTGCATTATCTCCTAAATGATCACCTAAGACGTTGGTTATTTTCAATCTGCAAAACACTAACATACATACATAATTCTCATACATATATGTGTGTGTATACACACACACACACACATACATATTTATGTCTAATGGAAGCCATCTCTAGGGTGGGGAGGTGGGGAGGAAGAAAATAAAAAGGTAAAAAAAGAAAGTTGCATGATAACTTTATTACATATTTAAAAGGAATAGCAAGCTGTATATAATAGATTTGTAGTTTCATGTACAATCATCTTTATTTCTATTCTACTATATTATGGAAATACTTGTTTCATTTCTTCAGTTCAGAATAAAAGAAAAAATTTTAAACATTAACAAGAGTTGGAAAATAGGAGAATTTTTTTCTAAGTTTTATTGATATTTCTCTTTCTTCATCAGCAATTTTCATATATGTAACATACCTCCAACATACACACACACACACACATACATATGCACTCCACTACCACCCTCATAACAGAAAAACAGAGAAACAAAACTAGTCAACATTTCAGCTCATGTCTATCAGATACAACGTTCTTTACCTATAGTCCTTCACTTCTCCAAGGGAAGGCAGAAGGTACGTTTCAAGATCTGTTCTTTGGAACCATGATTGGTCATGATAGCTACATAGTATTCAGTTTCATTTTAGTGTTCTTTTCATTTACTTTATTATAATAATCATACGTGTTGTATATGTAATTTGGGGTGTGTAATTGTGTATGTAATTTTTTTCCATGGTTCTCCACTCAGATGTCAAACCGATTTTACTAAAGCGCAGGACTATCTTATCTACCTCTTCAATAAACTCCATTGGCTTCCTATTATCTCCAGGATCCAATTTAAAATATAGTTTGGCTTTTAAAACCCTTCATACCTTGTTGCTTTGCCAATCTTCTTACACCTCACTCCCCTATACACACTTGGTGAATCATTGGCCTCCTTGTTGCTCCTCACACAAGCATCCTCTCTCCAGACACCAAGCATTTTGCTCCTCCATTTCCCAGTGAATTCCGGTTCCTGGAATTCTCTTACTCCTCATTTCTATCTCCTGGTTTCCTTCAAATCCCAGCTAAAATCCCACCATCTAGAAGAAGCCTTTTCCAATACCCCTTAATGCTAATGTCTATTGTCTGTTGATTAGTTCAACTTATCCTGTATATATCTTCTTTATACCTAGTGGTTTTCTTATCTTTCCATTAGACTGCGAGCTCCTTTTTTTGCAAGCAAAGATTGTCTGGTTGGTTTTCTTTTCCATTTTGGTTTGGTTTGGTGTCAATTGTTTGTTGTTTGTTTGGGTTTTGTTTTAGTTTTAGTTTTGTCTTTCTTTGTATTGCCAATGCTTAGCACCATGTCTGGTACATAGTAAATACTTAATAAATGCTTATTGACTTATGACCTAGAACAGAAATTTTTGTTTCTATGCTTGATGGAAGCTTATATTTCTTGAAGCTTGGTGGATTTAAAAATGCTAAAATACTTAAAATATTCTAAGCTTGTAGAGGTTTTTGTTGAAATGGTAAGAAGTTATAGTGACCAAGATGCCGGCTCTTATCCAGGGCAATCAGGAGAGGTGAGGTACATTTCCCGCCAATGATTGTCCTTGGCCCATTATCCCCTTGCCTTATGCTCCTTTGCTGGCCCCACTCCTAAAAATCTGCCTCCACTCACAGGTTCAGCCATCCCCAATCCTTCCCCCCCAGCTGTTGAATCTTCTCCTCTCCATATGCTCAGACAATCTGGGAGATAGTCCATTAAGTCTCCCGGTGCTGGTGCAGCCCAACTCAGGACAGACTATATTCTCTGTGTCCTCTGCCTCCACTTGACTGAATTTGTCCCTGGTCTTAGTTACAGCTGAGACCCAGTGAAAGGGTTTTCTGGATTTTAGAAAGCTTTAGCTAAGAGGTCAGAAACCCCTGGGAATTGAAGGCGTGCTAGAATCAGCTTAGTGTGACTCCAAAAATTTCAATCCAATGTTCAACAAAAGGACACTAAGGCTCTCCAAGCATTTTTAATTTATTAGGGAAACTGGTAGTCCCTAAGAAATTGGATCCAAGACTTGCTTCTGTAGTCATGGACCCCTTTTTATATGATGACCAGGCATATTTGAAACACTAAAAATAGAATAAGGCAATATAATTTTGTGACTAGTCAGTTCCAAAAAGGGGAAAGTTACATGATTGGTCAAGGAGAAGAAGTAGAACTCCTTGTTTGGCTATAGGAAGTAGCCAAAGAGAAGGAACTCCCGTATTTGGTTCAGGGTAATGTTCATCAATACATAGTGGGTTAATTAATCACAACTCTTATCCTAATAGCATTAACTATCAGAACTCTTCAAATATAATCCTATTCTACTTAATTCACTAATACAATCACAGATACCCATTAAATGACAATAAACTGAGTGGATACTGATCAAATGGAGTGGAGGTATCAAGATTTTTCTCACATTAGAGGCCACTGGAACATTTCACCACAGAAGAGTGAGCTTTGAGCTCTCCTGCCTTGATGAACTGAAAGAAACCTAGGGTATAGAGATGTAGCACTGAGAGAACTTGAAAGTAGTTTCTCCTTCCTCAGAAACAAGGGAGTAAAATTAACATTGATCCCTTTGCCTGGCCAAAACAACAAACAAATCTCCCTTCTCTCATATTCTCAATTTTTTTTTTAAAAAAAAGCACTGACTGGATCCATCCTGTGATGAGAAGATTTATTCTAATTAGAAGCATGGGTAAAGTGAGGAAGAGCTGGGAGCATGTGTGGTACAGTGGAAAAAGCATTCTTGGAGTCAGGGAACCTCAGGTTCAAATCCCAGCTCCAACTCATACTAGCTATTTGAACCAGGTAAATCACTTCCCATCTCTGAGATTCACTTTCCTCATCTACGAATTGGGTTAATAGTACTTATATTGCCCACATGCCTGGGTTACTGTGTGAACCTTCAAGCATGGCACCTATAAGTGTGTTATTATTCCCTTCATGTCATGTTGTCTTTTTTGATCAAGGCAATCCTAGGAAAAGTCACTAACTAGCTATTTTTAAAAATATTTAATGTTCTACAGACTAACACACAGCAGGATAAAATAATCGCTTTTTGTAGATGAATAAGAGTGTTAGTGTGTAAGTTCGTCTTCTCTTGGCTCACTGAAAGCCTTCTTACTTGTTATAACTCCAATAGCAGAGAAAGCAACAGGGACAACAGGTGGTTATCCTCCTGCCATCTTTAAGATCTCCAGCAGCCCGGCTCCTAGTAGACGTCCCTTAGGTGCCCCTAGATCAGAGGTGATTACAAAGCATTGCAGCTGAAAGGAGTTCCCAGCATGAGTGTGGGAGTGGGTGTCTTCAGTAGAAATGTGAATAACAGCCCTGGCTGTTTTGGTGAATAGTTTGCCTTGTCAGCCTCTTTAAAGACATAGGGGAGGTCATGGAAATTAACTTCACTGAAAGCAGAACAAGCAACACACTGGGGATTCTTTTTATTCCACACATCGTTACTCATCACTTGGCACCTTCTTGTCACTCCTGATTGCAGGATGTTGGTGGCTGGGAACGCTTCACAAACAACTGCCAGTCACTGTTTTGGTTCTATCTGGTAGTCATTGCAATAAACAGATATATTCCTCTCATGGAAATTCTGGCTGTGTTATTACCTTCACAACATCTCTTATATAGGTCTCTCCGCTGACACAGTTACCTCCTGAGTTCAGGCCCTCATCATCTCTGGCCTAGGTTATTTCATTAGCTTCCTAATTGGTCTGGTACCCTCAACTTTCTCCTCACTCCAATCCATCTTCCACTCAGCTGCCAAAGTCATTTTTCTCAGTCATATGTATGACCAAGTCTCTGTCTCTGTCTCTCTCTGTCTCTCTCTCTCTCTCTCTCTCTCTCTCACACACACACACACACACACACACACATACACACACACATACACACACACTTAATAAACTCCAGTGGCTTCTTAAAATCTTCAAGGTCAAATATACATTCTTCTGTTTGGCATTTAAGCGGCCACAACTTGGCTCCTTACCACCTTTCCAGTCATCTTGCACTTCGCACCTAGATGGTACAGTGTATATAATCATTGGCCCTTAAATCAGGAGGACCTGAGTTCAAATCTAGCCTCAGGTGTGACCCTGGGCAAGTCACTTAACCTTGTTGGCCTCAGTCTCCTTATCTGTAAAATGAGCTGGAGAAGGACATGGCAAACCCCTCCAGTATCTTTGCCAAGAAAAACCCAAATCAAGTTCTGAAGAGTCAAAGCAACACAGTCCAACTATACTGCCTACTTTTTCCTCAGACTTAACACTTTGCTACCCACTTCTTTGCTTTTGACTGGCTGTCCCCCATACATAGGATGTACTCCCTCTTACCTCCACTTCTTTTGTTTTTTAATACATTTTTATTAATATATTTTGGTTTTTAATCACCTAAATATCCCCCTGCATTCTGCTCCCCACCCCGTTTAACATAGAATTTTTTAAGAAAAAGAAGAATATTTTAAATTTTTTAATGCCTGATCAAGGCATTAAAAAAACTGATAATATACATGTGACACTGGTTTCCAGCCAAGGAACATTTTTTCATGAGATTCTCTTAATTGGTGGAAAGAATACTGACTCAACACTTCATGCTTGCATGAGGGGTGGAGTTGACCCAAAAGCTTTGGTGAAGGGAGATATTCTTTATTCCTTGAGAGAATTCCAGCCTTTATTTCCTGGCTTATTCAAGCTTCAGCTAAAGTTTCACCTTCTTCCAAGTGCCTTTCTGAATCCTTCTTTATCCTATCACCTTTCCTCTCTCCTGATTATTTCCTGTTTATCCTGTACATAGCTTGTTTGTACATAGCTGTTTGCAGGTTGTCTCCCCATCAGATCGTGAGCTCCTTGAGGGTAGGAACTGCCTTTTGCCTTTCCATGCACCCCCAGCACTTGGCAGAGTGCCTAGCTCACAATTGACTGACTGACTGCATTTCAGATCTCTATTAACCATTAATGTTCTGTCTATAAGCAGGCAAAGCATGAATCTCCTTGGCAGTGAAAACAGAGGCAAAATCACAATGGAATGATATTACTGTCTTTTCATCATTCTTTATCATCACACCATCTTACCTGAGGAGTAGTTTTCTCTTCCTCCTTTGAAATGAAAGATAAGATTGCCACACCTCTATGCCTGATCTTTGAGTGGTCCAGGAAAGACAGTGAAAAGAAATGTCACAATATGAGAGACAAACAAATATTGTCCCAATTTTTAAAAAGAGGAATAGGGTAGAATCTGAACTCATGAAAAAAGCCAGTAAGCTTGACTTTGATTCCTGGCAAAATTCTACAACAGTTTATTACAGGAATGTCTTTTGAACATTTAGAAGGGGAAGTAGTGATTGCTAAGAGTCAGCATGGCTTCAAGAACACAACATGCCAAGCTACCTTTTCCTTTTTCTTTCTTTCTTTCTTTCTTTCTTTCTTTCTTTCTTTCTTTCTTTCTTTCTTTCTTTCTTTCTTTCTTTCTTTCTTTCTCTTTCTCTCTTTCTCTCTTTCTTCCTTCCTTTCTTCCTTCCTTCCTTTCTTTCTTTCTTTCTTTCTTTCTTTCTTTCTTTCTTTCTTTCTTTCTTTCTTTCACATAATTGCCAGATTAGAGAAATGCTGTATACATACTATACCTCGTTTTCAACAGAGTATTTGAGAAAGTCTTTCATGCTATCTCTGTTCTTTCAGAGGCATAATTCCCAGTAATAAGAAGGAGCTAGGCCCACTGCATTCTGGACCATACCTATAGTACCATAATGAGTTATGGGCATCACATTTTGGGAAGGACATTGATAAGATGAAGAAAGTCTACAGGAGGACCACCAGAATGGTGATGAGCTTGGGGTCTATGCCGTATCAATCAAAAAGTATTTATAACTACTATATGATATGCTAGGGGGAAGCCCAGTGGCCTAGTAGATAGAATACTGGGCCTGAAGGCAGGAAGACTCATCTTCATGAGTTCAAATCCTAGGTTGCTGAAAAGGGCAGGAAAAAAGAACATTTTTTGGTATGAAACACTTTTAAAAAATCAGATTTAGAAGAAATACATCAAGCAAACATCCTTGTAAGAAGACATCAACTGTTCTGAGAAGTCTAGAGAGAGAACAGTCTCTCTGAGACAAAAGCCTGGATTTAACATGGGGATGGCTATGAGGCATTGCTGTCCAACAGTTCATTTACATGTGACTGTTTTCAAAAGTTTTAATGGATAAAACTGAGAAATATAAATCACAGAACTGTGTGGGGTCTACAACAAAATTGTTTGTTGTTTGTTTGTATATAATTGTAGACACAATTGTAGATTGTTGTGTTTTTAAACCTAAGTTAGAAAGGGATCACTACTCGTGAATAGGCCCTGATTTGAGGCATTCGAAGTTGCAGGTGACTAGATGAAGATTGAAGATGAGAAACCAGAAAGCAGAAGAATGAGAAGACGCAGCAGCCATCTGAAGAGAAAAGCTGACAGAGAACTGTCCCTGGTCACTGTGCAGAGAACAGGAGCATCACAAAGAAAGAGCTGTTACTTTGGACACGCTCTCTGACCCTTTGTGCATTGGCGGGAGAGTGTGACCCAGGTTTATGAATGGACTGTGCTCAAATTATTTCTAATTTTGCCTTCTATTGAGTAAATGCTATGGTTTTTCTTGTATTTGCATTCTCACTTAGTCAATGTTCTGTGTCTAATGACTAATACAACGGTGTTGCTGTGATTGATTTTGTGTATATTGAAGCACATAAGTGGGGGCTCAGAAGCTAAAGTGGCAAGTATTAGGAGTGTATCCCCACACACATGGCAGGGTTACCCTCTCCAGACCCTAAGAGTAGATGGTAGCTATGTAGCCACCCTATCTGGAGACACCATTCTGACCAGCATCAGCAGATTGGCTCCAGCCCCTGGGAGAGAGGATTTAGGGTAAGTGGAGACTGTTCTCTGCAAGCTGTACTTACAAAGTCAGCAAGCTATTTCTTCTTGTTGTAAGTTATCAGTTACACTAGTCCCTTCAGAATGTGCTGAAGGGTTTTCCTTAGTCAAAACTCTAGAAACCGTGAGTATGAATCCACCCTGGCAGCAGCCAGCCTGTGGAGGAGCTCTTCCCTCTGCCCCTTAGCCATCAGTATTTGGTGGTTAAGTCCTGCCTTCCTAGTGCTATGAATTGCTTAATATATTCTTCTCCTGGTGAGAATCATTGACCCTCACTATTCCAGAGCATGCATGCCTTTCTCTTCCTGGTGTCCAGTTATTAACAACCCAGGGGAGGTTATGCAGCTGAAACCACAGAGATGGAAAGGGAGTACACATGGACGTTGGCCCCGGATATTGAAATGGTATTTCTGCCTCTGCCAAAGTTCCATCCAGCTTGCATATTAAAGTGATGGGGGAGCAGTCAATATTACTGTTGCTGTTCTAAGCTGATCCCACTGAAGGTCGTGAGAGGCAGAATTGTTTAGGGATTATTAAATCAATCTACTTTCCAGTCAAGGCTTTTAGGCTGAATTATCCTCTCTGAGTTTAATTTTCCTCCTCTGTGAATGGAGGGTTTTGGCCCTCATTTTCCTCAAGAGGAAGCTGAGGCCTAGAAGGATGATATGGCTTGTCCAAAAGCACACAGCTATTTTAGAGATAGAGCTAGGGCTAGGGTTATGTGTTCCCCCACTCCTGGTCTTTTAAATGAATGAATAAGTATTATTGTGTACTATGTGTTGTTGTTCAGTCATGTCCCACTCTTCATGACCCACTTTGGAGTTTTCTTGGCAAAGATACTTGAGGGTTTTGCCATTTCTTTCTCCAGTTCATTTGACAGATGTGGAAACTAAGGCAAACAGGGTGAGGTGACTTGCTCAGGGTCATATGACTGGTAAGTGCCTGGAGCTGAATTTGAACTCATAAAGATCAGTCTTTCTGATTTCAAACCCAGTGTCTATCTACTTGGCCACCTAGCTGCCCAATGTGAGCTAAATACTGTGCTAAGTGCTGGGGATAGAAATAAAAAGCCAAGACAATCCCTGCCCTCAAGGATCTTACATTCTGATATAGGAAAACAATATACCTAGGGGAGTGAAGGCCAGGGCGGAGGCACTTTTGTCCAGAATTTTACAAGGACACTATGAGATTTTACACACACACACACACACACACACACACTCCATAAAATGACATTACAAAAGACCAGAGAAGACTGAGTATGAGAAAAGAAATTTGGCAAGAATAAAAATTAATAATAAAAAATTAAATAGGGGGGTTCAAAGCTTTCTAAGAGCCTTACAAGGACACACACACACACACACACACACACACACACACACACATTTTCCATAAAATGACATTACAAAAGACCAGAAAAGACTCGATATGAGAAAATAAATTTGGCAAAAATAAAAATTGATAATAAAAAATTAAACGAGGGGGTTCAAAGCTTTCTAAGAGCCTTACAAGGACACTAGAAAATTTTAAACACAAACACACACACACACACACACACACACACACACACACACTTTCCATAAAATGACATTACAAAAGACCAGAGAAGACTGAGTATGAGAAAATAAATTTGGCAAAAATAAAAATTAAGAATAAAAAATTAAATGAGGGGGTTCGAAGCTTTCTAAGAACCTTTCCAACTCTGATAGTTTGTTGTATAGTTACCTAGTGGGGTGGAAAGCAGGGAAGATTCAAATTCAGATCTATCTTGACTTCAAATCCAGTGTTTCACTGTCACCTAAGTATTCTTCACTGATGATAGAAACATGGCAAATAAGGACTCTCAGAGTTGTATGCTCAGACATATGTTTTTATTGACTAGTATGACAAGTTCTCACCAGCAAATAACCCCTCTAATCAAATTGATAAATCAACAGATCAACAAGCATTTATTGAGCACCAACTACATTCCAGTATTGTTAATAAACACCTACTATGTGCCAGGCACTATGCTAAGCATTGGAGACACAGAGAAAGGTAAAAGACAGTCCCTGCTCTCAAGGAGCTCACAGTCTAATGGGGAGACAACATACAAAGCAACTATATGAAAAAGATACACATAGGATAAATTGGAAATAATCTTGGATGGCATTAAGATGAAGGAGGGTGAGGACAAGCATCTTACAGAAGGTGGGACTTTAGCTTAGACTTAGAGGTAAGAAGGGAAAAAATTCCAGGCCTGGGGTAGCACCAGGGGAAACTGAGGGAAAATGGCCAGAGCTGGGAGCTAGAGTGTCTTATGCAAGGAGGCCAATGTCGCTGGATCATAGACATTGGTAAGATGTAAGTTTTATTCGTGAAGGTCCAAAATGAGTCCAAGATCCAGAAAGACCATCCAAGGAGAGACAAGAGAGGCGATCACTAGAGACACAATGGGGAGTGGATCACTGGGAAATTGGAGTATGTGTCAGGAATCCCACTTTTGTTGTTGAAGGAGAGCAGAAAAGGATCAGCATTATGGCTGATTTGATGCTAAAACAGTGAGCTCTTGTCATAAAAGCCCTTCTTATATGTAGCTTGTCTGTCCTAGGCCAAGACTGGTTCTACAGGGTGTCCCTAAAGTCTGGACACATAGGAATTCTCATTAACATCTCATTAACCATTTCACCGAAGACTCTGTGTTGTTCAGCGACTTCTCTTTCTGGGGTATGCTAAAGGAGAAGGTGAATGAAAATGAAAATCACAGATGCAACACACTTGATTGAATGCATAAAGAGTGAATGTGCTAAAATTGATGGCAATGTGGAGTTATTGCACTGAGTTCATGTGAATCTTGCAAAGCACAACAACCTTTGAATCGCAAATGATGGAAATCATATTGAAGATGTTTTTTGTTGATATTCCAATTAAATAAAATGCTGAAAATTTCATTCATTTCATTTCTTGAAAATACGCATTTTTACCTATGTGTCCAGACCTTAGGAACACCCTGTGGAACAATAAGACTACAACAATCACCTCCTTTATTCAGAGATGATGGAGAAATAGAAGTTACATAGCCAAAGTTCAAATTGGCTTTATTGGTAGCCATCTTACACCAATGACTCATATTGATTTTCAGTCCACTAAAATTCCTAGATATTTTTCATAAACAATTGAATAACCTTGCCTCCCCAATCCTGTACTCATGAGGTTGATTTTTTGAACTCATTAAATTAATGGCACAGTAGATAAAGTGCCCAGGCTTGGAGCCAGAAAAAGAAGTTTTCTTGAGTTCAAATCTGGCCTCAGACACTTAACTAGCTGTGTGACCCTGAATAAGTCACTTATCCCTGTTTGCGTTAGTTTCCTCATCTGTAAAATGAGCCAGAGAAGGAAATGGCAAACTGCTCCAGCACCTTTGCCAAGAAAACCCCAAATGGGAGCATGAAGTCAGAGATGACTAAAAAAACAACTGGATGACAACTAATATTATCAATATTAAAGATGAAAGGTCTGATCTTGGAGTGGAAATTAAGGAGGTGGGGAATCAGGTAGGCAATCATAGAAACTAATCCTTCTCCTTCTGTGCTTTCTCACTCCTGGGCCATTGCCGTCAGGCTGACGAGTCTCAACAAATTACGAAAATTTTTCCAAATGTGGCTGACGTCATCTGAACGCTGCTCCTTTGCTAGAGTGGCCCTGTGTATTTTAGATTCTTTTTTTCTTTCAGTGCTACACAATCGCCATGGTGAAGCTTGGAATCTGACCAGTCGTTCTCAATTGGCAGATTGTAACCGATGGACTACAGCATGAGATGCCTGGAGTCAACAAAAGCCATCCACATTGACCAAGTGACTGTACACTGTACTGTGTTAGGCAGTGCAGGGAGGGGAGATAGTAAGCTTAGATCAGTTACTGACCTTACTTCCAAAGACCCTTTAAGTCTGTTGAGGTGGGTGAGGTTTGGAGAGAATCAAAAATGTTTGAGCGGGGTTAACCCTTTGTGAAGGAAACTCCAACAGGGTATTTAGTATGACTCTGTGACTGTGAAACTGACAGATACCACAGATTAAAGTTTTTATTTCATGTGAACAATGCTTGCTCACTTTAAATCCTTACAATCAACATTTAGATTTATTAGGCTGGGCAATGTGGGCAAACACAAACATAGATGACACTCTCTCCCCTTGAGAAGTTACAGTTTAGCCAGAAAGACCAGAAAGAAAGGTTAATGATATGAAATAGTGAATCAATTAACCAACAAGGATTTATTAAGCACTGACTATGTGCCAGGCACTCATATAGTAAAGAAATGTAGATAACCACGTGTTCAGGGGAAAAGAGAGAGAGATTGCCACACGTTGATGGGTCATAGAAGACTTCTTGAAGAAGGTGGGGCATGATCTGGGTCTCAGGGGAGGGGGAAGATTCTTCTACATTGCCCAGATGGAGGAAAGGGAGAGGATCTAGGGCCCTCTTGTATCCGGCTGAGTAGAAGCTTGGCTTAATGTTCTTATCCTGTTGGTTCTCGTCTTTGCATTCCAAGTGAATAAATGTGGGGTTTTAACTTTTTTAATGATTGACTCCAGATGTTCAAACTGGAGACTCATATTAAGTGGGCAAAGCATTCAACATACACCAGGGCTCTTACAGGAAGTTTTAAGTGTGCAGAGAGCTTGTGGTTTAGACCTCAGTGTTTCCTGGCAAGGCCGAACAAGTCTGAGAAACCCAGGAGAGATGAGGCCACAAATATCACACTGCCATTTCAAAGAAACCTATTTCATTGTCTCCACTTTAGAACTCTAACTGACAATTCTTTCTCTTTCCTGTTTCTTCTCTTGTCCCTGATCCAGGGTACCTGAATATTAAGTCCCATATGGGAGTGAGCATAGGCATACAGAAGGCATGGGTCTGCCCCAAGCTCTCTGCGTGCCTGTGGGGTGACCTTTTGATAATAACCTATTAAGGTTATTTGATGGAACCAAATTCTTTCTCATCCCTGCTATTGTGCATGCCATCTAATTGGCTTCTTGTTTCCGACCTCCAGTTCAGAGTGAATTTGGGTTGGTTCATGAAAAATAGTGTGGTACGATGGAAAAGCTATTGCATTTGGAACCAGCAGACCTAGGTTTGATTCCAAGATGTGCTGGTTACTACCTGTGGGACAAGTTCACCTGTCTGGGGCTTGGTTTCCTCACCTGTAAAATGAGGTGGTTGGACCAGATGGCCTCTAAGATCCGTTATAGCTCCAAATCTCTGATCCCGTTCAGTTCTGCTGCTTTCTACCAATGTGATTTTGGACAAGTAATTACATCTCTCCAGGCCTCAGTTTCCTCATCAGTAAAATGAAAGGGCTGGATTAGACAGCCTTCAAATTCCCTTTGAGTTCTTTGTCTATGGTCCTGTGCACTATGATTCTCCACTTCCTGAATATTTGTGCAGGGCAGCTGTTGGGGAGGAGGGGCACTAATGGAGGAGAACTGTGGACAGCTCTAAACAACGCAGGGGAACCAGATCTAAACTCTGAATTGTGCTCCTCCCAGTTTGCTGTGGTTTATTCATCTAGCCAAGCCAGGGAGTTGTCCCTTCCCTTTCTAGTTTCATGCCACTGAACTTGGATGTGTGTGTGTGTATGTGTGTGTGTGTGTGTGTGTGTATGTGTGTGTGTGTGTGTATGTGTGTGTGTATGTGTGTGTTATAGATCTGGGCTGACTGGATTTTAGGACCCTTGTTTGATTCTTCTCCTGTTACATAGACCTGATCTGTCTCAGTTTTATTCTAACATCTTAGTTAGCACTGGACTCTGTCTGACAAGGAGCAGACTGAGATAGGTACAGCCATGATTTCTCTCTCCCTTACAAAAGACTAGATAAGCACAAATACTTCAAGAGGAGGCTTTTCTCATTTAGTTACATGTGCTCACAACATCTGCATGGCCCAGTAAAGCTTTTTTCTTTTAAAACAATATCCATTATTCCCTACCTTCCTTCAAGGTCAGTTCCTGTACTATCTCTCAGGGGAAGTATTTTTTGATACCCTTCATTCAAGAGTTTGTAACTTGGGGTCTATGGACTCTTTTAATGTTAATAATCATTTCCATGTTGTTGGTTCCTCTTTAATTCCTGTTTATTTTGTCTCATTCACTTAAAAGCATCATTTTGAGAAGGGTCCATCAGCTTCACCAGACTGCCAAAAGAGTCCGTGACACAGAAAAGGCAAAGAACCCTTGCCTTGGTTGTCGGTATTCTCTCCCTCCTCCTCAAATGACCATGTACTTACTCATCTATGTGTTGTATCAACCCTGAAGGATCTAAGTTCCTTAAGGACAAAGACCATTTTTTAGTTTATTTTTATAGCCCTAGTACGTAGCAAAGTGTCTTACTCATTGGATTGAACAAGAAAACAGCAAAGAATTCTCTTGTCAGGGGCAAGAATTGTTGCTTGGTCATCTGGGCTGCCTTCTACTTCCAGTTCAGTGATGCTATGGTCCACCCTCTTAATGGTTGCAACCTTAACTGCTTTTTCCTTGACAACAACAGAGTCCTGCCATGAGAGTACATTACCCTGGGCTGGGACAACAAATCCTTGGTCACTTTGGTTTCCACCATTTGATATTTTTTCTCTTTCCCCTACAAAAGAGTAGATAAGCCCCTACACATTGTCCATGACCAGTGACACTTAGGAAAAGTGGTAGCCCAGAGGTAGAAAATGATCATAGGAATTTGTACCACGAATAGGGAAAACTGCAGTACTGTTTATTTGGAAGGATCTTTTTTACATCCGTTTACAAGTTGGGAGAAGAAAAACTTCCTCTAGGAGAAATAATTATCTTTTTTCCTTTTCCTGGTGAGGAGGCTTTTGCTGATTTCGAGGCCTGGGCAAGGGAGGTCCACTTTGCTGCTGGACTTTTGGAGAAGGCCTTTTCTGCTGTAGCTGAGGACGGTGACCAGGTACTGGAGGACAGCGACCAGGTACTTGGAGACGGTGACCAGGTGACTGGGGACGGTGACCACGTGGTTGCTGAGGATGGCGACCACCAGATACTTGTGGATGGTGATCTGGACTCTGAGGAAGCTTTCGACCTCTCTCTTCCTTATTTGCTCTGGAGATGTGAATCTCTAGATTCTGATCTGTAACTGCAAGAAACCAAACCAAAACAAAACATTTTAAATCTTTAAAGAAGTGGTCTAAATGTAATATAAGACCCTAAGAGATGCAAGCTGGAGGACCACACTGTTATAATGCTGTTTCTAAGGACCATGCCATCAGACTACTTAGGGCAAGGGTTTTTAGCTTAGAATCATGTTTTGATGACTGTATTTTAATGTAATTGTTTTCCTTTGTAATCCTATGTATGTTATTTTGTGCATTTAAAAACATTATTCTGGTTCATGGTTTTATGAAGATGCCAAAGGGGTCTATGACGCACAAAAAGGTTAGGAACCCCTGATCTAGAATGAAATAGGATTTTAAGATTTTAGGGCTGGAGGAAGCCTTAGAGCTAAGTTAGTCTATTTTTGCATTATATAGATGAGGAAACTGAGGGACAGAGAAAGACAAAGTAAAAGAGACTCCAAGATGAATTGGTCTTTTACCAAACTCCATTCTAGACAGTGTTCCAGGTTAGAGTGCATTTGCTAAGTGTATTCTTGATTGGCTTGTAAGGTTTTACTCTTCACTCAATCTTCAGAAAGTCACAAGGAGTTCAAGTTCTCATCCCAAAGTTAAGAGACCCTCCTTCGGCCCCTCTCTTGGGGCAGAGGACTCCTTGGCTGCCAATAATATGCATTACTGTACGATTTCAGAAATAACAAGTGAAATCCATGATAGAAGTCTGGTGACAGTCACAGCATGCTACTACTGTCCCCATCTTGCCTTCTTCCCCCGTAGAGACTGAAGATTAGGGTTTATCCTATCCAGAGCCTGCACTAGATGGTGGTACTCCCAAGAGTCTGCCTCATCAGCTTCTATGAATTTGATTATCTTCTCTATAAAGATTCCCAGATCTTTGTATCCAGCCCTCTCTCCTGGGCTCCACCCAATTAACCAGTTGTTTCTAATACGTTAGAGCAGGATGTCTGGTAGACATCTCAAACTCAACACATACAAAACAGAACTCATTCATCTTCCCCCACCAAAATCCTCCTCTCTTCTAAACTTCCCTATTACCATAAAGGGCATTGCCATCCTCTGAGCCACCCAGGCCCAGAGCCTCAGCATCATCCTTCACTCCTCATTCACCCTCACCCAGGTATTCAGTCTGTTGCCAAGTCTCGTCATTTCTGCCTTCACTACATCACTCCTACGTATGCCTGTCTCAAGTCACATAGCAAGCACTGTGATGGGGGGGGGGTCCCCATCACCTTCCAGAGTCCACTGGTTGTGCTCCCTACCTCAAGTCTCTCCCCATTTTAATCCATCCTCCACTCAGCGGTCAGATCTTTCTTAAGTACAGATCTGATCATGCCACCACGCCATCAATTCAATAAACTCCAATGTCTCATCATTCCTTCAAGGTCAAATATAAAATCCCCTGCTTGGCTTTTTGGGCAGCTAGGTGGTACAGTAGATAGAACACCAGCCCTAGAGTCAAGAGGACCTTAGCTGAAATCTAGCCTCAGATACTTATTAGCTATGTGACCCTGAGCAAGTCACTTAACCCTGTTTGCCTCAGTTTCCTTATCTGTAAAATAAGCTGGAGAAGGAAATGGCAAACCATTCCAACATCTCTGCCAAGAAATCCCCCAAATGGGGTCAAGAAGAGTCGGACATGACTGAAAAATGAACGAATGCCAATAAAATTTTGAAGAAGCTTTCTTTTGACATCAAGCTTAAATCAGCCTTCCTGAAATTTCCACCCATTGTATCTGGTTCCTCCCTATTAGAAGAAATTGAATGTTAGGTCCTCAAATCTCTGGACACAATAATGATATTTCCTTTGAACCTTCACTTCTGAAGACTGGGCACCTCCAATTGCTTCAACCAATCCTCACGTGGGGTCCTTTTCTCTAAGTGCTCTGGCTTATCAATGTCCTTCTTAAATTGCATCACCTATAACTAGACACAATATTTTAGATGTGGTCACATCCAGTCAGAGTAGCAGGGAGCCATTAACAACTTGCTCCTAGAATGATGTTATCTATGCAGCCTTATATTGCATTAATTTTTTTTGGTTGCCACATCACATTCCTGACTCATATTGAACCTGTAGTCCATAACCCCCTGATATTTTTTTCAGATAAGCTGCTGTCTAATCATCCCTCCCCCGTAGTATACATGAGAAGCTGATTTTTTTAACGTATAAGTCGTAACATTTACTCCTGCTGAATTTCATCTTGTTTAGATTCAATCCAATGCTGTAGCCTTTCAAGGTCTTTATGGATGCTGGATCTGTCACCCAGTATGTTAACCATTCTTCCTGGCTTTGTGTCATCTGAAAATCTGACAATCTTGCCATCCAGGCCTTTATCCAAGTCATTAACGGAATTGTAAGCAGCAGCACAGGGTCAAGTGCAGACCCCTTTGGCACTCACATGGAGACTTCCTGCCAAATTGTTAGCAACTACTCTTTGTTCCTGGCCTTTCTGGAAGTTGGAATGCATCTGATGGTATTATTGCCTGGTGCCCATCTATCCCACAAAATAGCATCAGACGCTTTCCTAAAATGTAGGTAAACCATGGGCAGCTAGGTGGCATCAGTCCTGGAGTCAGGAAGACTCACCTTCATGAGTTCAAATCCAGCCTCAGATACTTAGCTGTGTGTCCCTAGGCAAGTCCCTTAACCCTGTTTGCCTCAGTTTCCTCATCTGTCAAATGAGCAGGAGAAGGAAATGGCAAGCCACTCCAGTATCTTTGCCAAGAAAACCTCAAATGACGTCACGAAGAGTTGAATATGACTGAAAATGACTGGATGACAACAAAGGGAAACTGTATCTATGGAATTCCATTGAATACCAATTAATAACCATCAAAAAAAGGAAATAAGTTTTGTTCTTGATGAAGTCATGGTGGTGCTTCATAATCATCCTTTTAAGATATGTTCTGATACCAATTTAAAAAGGGATTCCTATCATACTTAAAAAGCAAATGTCATCACTTTTTTCCTAGTTCAAATGACCTCAATTCCTTCATCCTCCTCTTAGAATTTTAACTGTCTATCCCATTATTCATTTCTTTAATTTTCCCTGAATCCAATAGAATTGTAGAGGCAAGAGTGCTAGACTTGGGGGTCAGAGTTCGAATCCTGACTCAGACACTGACTAACCGGGTGACCTCGGTTTCTTATTTTTTAAAATGAGACTAATAATACTGGCAGTGCCTACCTCAGAATTTTTGTGAGGAAGGGCTTTGTAAATCTTAATGTGAGTTTTCTTTTTTTTCCCCTTTAGCCATCTTAAGAAATGGAGCTAACACAATTAACTTTTTATTATCCAGGGCCTGATAAACCATTTTGTGTACTGTTCTTTGCTCCCTCCTCCCTGTTTCTTCTCCCTACTGTATTACAATACTTATCACAGTAAGGGAAATGTGTAGAAATATTCTGCCCACAGCTAGTCAGTTCTTAGTAGAAATTAACCACAAGATTTTGTTTGCTCAAAGTCACTGGTCCCTAGACCACATATTGAACACTAGTTTTACTCTGATAACAATTGGGAAGTTCTTTAGAGGTTGGATCCAGTCTGAGCAAACCTCAGAAACCCACACCAATCTATATGGTTAGGTGGCACAATGGTTAGAGCATTGAACCTGGAATCAGGAAGACCTGAATTGAAATCTGGCTTCAGAAACTTACTAGCTGTATATCCCCAGACAAATTGCATAACCCCTGAATCAGTTTCCTCATCTGTAAATGGAGTTACTAACAGCACTTACCTCTCAGGGTTGTGATGAGAATAAAATGAGATAATAGTTATAAAGTGTTTTACAAACCTCGAAGCTATACATAAATGCTAGCTGTTATTAAAGTGAGTCTCCTTTCTTTAGATCTGACCAGGTGGAAAGCCAGACTGGGAGTCAGGAAGATTCATCTTTGTGACTTCAAACCAGAATACTTCTTAGTTGTGAGATCCTGGGCAAGTCACTTAACACTGTTTGCCTCAGTTTCCTCATCTGTAAAATGAGCTGGAGAAGGAAATGGTGCAAATCACTCCAAGATTTTTGCCAAGAAAACCCCAAATGGGGCGACAGAATCAGACACAACTGAGATGACCAAACTGGGTCTGAATGAACCAGGCTTAAAGATCCAAAGACATTTATAGGATTATGAAATATGGAAAATAAGAGTTGGAAAGGACCTGAGAGGCCCCATAGCTCACCTGTACCTAAAGGGTGTCTCTTCTACAACAACTCCCACAAAAGGTCATCTGATCTTTGTTTGAAGATACCACAACACTTCCTGAGGCAGCCCATACCACTTTAACTGTTCTAATTAACAGGAAGTTTTGTCTTACCTTAATAGAAGATCCACCTTCCTACAACTACCGCCCACTGCTGATCCTAGTACTGATTTCTGGGGCTAAAAAAAATCTAGTCCCTTCTTCATAGGGTAGCAATTCATATACCTTAAGACAAATATTGTTCCCCCTAATTATGTCTTCCCTAGACACCACTCAATTCCCTTAATGATTCCTTTTATGACATGGACTCCAGTCTACGTCATCATTTTGGTTGCTTTCTTCTGTATTTTCTCCTGACTGTCAATATCACTACTAAAAGATGATGGTGATGATGGTGATGATCACAATGGATAATATTTATATTGTGCTTACTATGTACCAGGCACTGTGCTAAGTGCATTATAAATAGCCTAATTTGATCCTCACAACAACCCTGGGAGGTAGATGCTATCACTAGCCCCATTTAACAGATGAGGAAACTAGGGACAGCTAGGTGGCTCAGTAAATAGAGCTGGCCCTGGAGTCAGGAGGACCTGAGTTCAGATCCTGCCTCAGACACTTGACACTTACTAACCGTGTGACCTTGGGCAAGTCACTTAACCCTAGTTGCTCTGCCTTCCACCTCCAGAAAAAAACAGATGAGGAAACTGAGACCAGAAGAAGTTAAGTGACTTGCCCAGAGTTACACAGTAAGTATCTGAGGCTGGATTTGAATTCGGTCTTCCTGACTCCAGGCCTGTTGCTCTATACACTATGTCACCAGCTGCCCTTAAAATCCAGACTGAAAACAATATGCCAAACATGGTCTGACCAAGATAGAATGCAGCAGGATTCTCACTTCCTTCATTCTGAATACCATGCCTCTCAATATAGCCCTAACATAGGGGAGAGAAAATTTTAGATACATGTACCAAGCTAGAGATCATAGAAAATAGCAGCTATTACATAAAAAGAATGGCAAAGGAGATTCCCATTAATTAAAAGGAGTTTAAGTCCAAGAAAGTAACTAAAACTAAAATCCAAGGCCTTAGATATCTGTACACAGATAAGCAGAGTAAACTTGAAAGTCTACATAAGGAGGCAAATTTGACCTTATAGGAGTCACTGAGACTTGGTAGAATGAGATTCATGGCTGAAATATGGGTCTAAAAAGATATGCTTTATCCACAAAAAAACGATGCTGACATTCAGTCATTTTTCAGTCATGTCCAACTCTCTATGACCTCATTTGGGGTTTTCTTGGCAGAGATACTAGTGTGATTTGTCATTTCCTTCTCCAGCTCATTTTCCAGATGAGGAACTGAGGTTAACAGGGTTAAGTGACTTGCCCAGGGTCATACAGCTAGCTCATTTTATAGATGAGGAACTGAGGCAAATAGGGTTGAGTGACTTGCCCAGGGTCATCTAGCTAGTGAGTGTCTGAGGCCAGATTTAAAGTCACAAAGATGAGTCTTCCTGATTCTAATCCAAGGGTTCTGTCCACTGTGCCATCTAGCTGCCTTGTCCACACAAAAGAGGAATAGATAAAATAGGAAGCAGAATTACATTGTATATTAAGAAAGTATATTTGTGTGAAGATTTCCAGGGATCAGAGTGGCGAGGCCTGGTGGGGAACATTTGGGTGAAAATTAAGAGAGGAACATCCTGGAGAAATATCCTGAAAAGGCAGCCACTTCTTCAGTATAATGAAAACTCCTTTAAGTAAGAAACTGTCTTACTTGATATTCATTTGTATTCTCATAACACATAGCAAGTGTTTAATGAATGTTTGTCACTCTCTCTGCAATCCACCTCACAAGATGTCAGCTACTGGACTTAGGGTTCAAGGTAAAAGAGGGTAATAACTCCTAAAACTATAGAGCTCACAAACCCCCACCAGGGTGCTCCCCATTAGCAGTCAACCAATAGATACAATTAGCTCCTAGCAAAGGCATTTACTAAGATGGCATAGTGAGAACAATAAGTACAAAAAATTCCCTTATAGATGAAGGGCATCAGACACACAGGGCCTATGGGGAAAATGGGGGGAAGCAGAATATGATGGTAATGAAACATGTAGGAAACAAATGTGGCCAAGTCGCAATTGTGGTACTACAGAGACCCAATGTAGTTTATCTCTTCTTAGGGTCTTCATATGGCTCTACTCCAGATCTCTGTTGGGTAGGTTGCATAATCAAGTTGCCAAGGTCTTCTCCTCTCCACTGTACTCCAGAACTCTTATTGCCAAGAAAAGCTCTCCGAATCCACACCCCTTTTCTGCTGCTAGAGGTCCTACTCCTGGAAGTTGTTTCTTCCTTCATCTGGAATCCTGTATCTGGAATGTATGTCCTGCACCTTGAAGCAGTTTCTCTTACTGATTGAGTAGCTCCCTTTTAAGCTATATGGCTGGTGGAGGGGTGCCCATGATAGTCTCTTGTACAGGCAGCTACTGGCATGTATCCTCCTAAAACGTCTGAATTAATCCAATGTTTATTCATTTAAGGCCCTGCAAAGCCAAGTCCAATGGGATTACTCCCTGTAATTCCGTTATACAAAGGTGTCCGCATTTCATAAAGGGATCACTAGATGTTGACACCTTCTTAACATGTTGACACCTCATTACCTCTGCCATACTTGCCTTCTGAAACTACATTAACTAGGACTATTAACTATAACGATTAACTATAATTGCATTAACTATCCTCCTTCCCTTACAAACTCTTGTTGATTGATTAATATCATGGACTGATCACAGGAGTTATCAGGAAATCTTCCACCGATCCCTAAAGGATGGATGATCTCTCTTCTTAAGTTACCTTTGAAGCTATATTATCAGTCTTTGGAATCAAGTCAATAAACGTTTATTAAGTACTTACTAGGTGTCAGGCAGGGAAGCTAGGTGGAACAATGGACAAAGCCTAGGTCAAGAAAACCCCAAATGGGGTCATGAAGAGTCAGACACTGACTGAAATAACTGAGCAACAACAGGTGTCAGGCCTTCTATTAAGTGCTGAGGACAAAAATAGAACAAAAAATAATTAATCCCTGCCCCCAAAGAAGTTACATTCTTAGGAGGGAAGGATAACACTTTAAAAAGAGCTAAATATTGGGGGAGGGGAAGGTGCCCACATGGGGACATGGCAGAGAAAGAAGTCTGGAGAGCCAGAGTCAGTAATGGAGCGCAGAGAGAAATGGAGGAGTGAATATGGCTGACCTAGTCACCTTTCTGGGAGGAACAGATCCCTCAGAGGAAGGCACTCAGGAGTAGAATGATGTTTCAGGGCAAGAAGCTGCTTCCTCCTCAAAGTATCCAGTTCCTCATTGTCCAGGAAGAGTCTCATGCCTCATACCTTTGACTTAGCAATACCAATACTAGGTCTGTATCACAGAAGCAATAAAAACAAAAAGGAAAAAGACCTATATGTACAAAAATATTTATATCAGCTCTTTTCTGGTAGCAAAGAATTGGAAATTGAGGGGATGCCCATCATTGGGAAATGGCTGAACAAATTGTGGTATGTGATTATGATGGAATACAATTATGCTACAGGAAGTGGTGAGCAAGATGCTCTCAGAGAAATCTGGAAAGACTTACATGAACTGATACAAAGTAAAATGTACTGTGTACAAAGTAACAGCAATATTGTAACATGATCAGTTGTAAATGACTTAGCTATTCTCAGCCATACAATGATCCAAGACAACCCTGAAAGACTTATGATGGAAAATGCTATACATCTCCAGAGAAAGAACTGATGGTGTCTGAATACAGATTGAAGCACACTTTTGTTACTTTATTTTTCTTGAGGGTTTTTTTGGTCTGTTTTCTTTCACAACATGACTAATATGGAAATGTTTTGCATGACTACTCATGCATAACCTTTATGGAATTGCTTGCCTTCTCAATGAGGGGAGTTGGGGAGGGAAGGAAGGGAGAGAATTTGGAACTCAAAGTTTTAAAAACTAATGTTAAAAATTGTTTTTACATGTACCTGGGGGGAAAATACTAAATAATTTTTTAAAAAAGATTCTCATGCCTCACTTAGCTTGTCATATTCTCCTACCTCCTAATCTCCTGACGTGGTCCAGATTTTCCTTCTGTTTCCAGATTCCTTTTCTTTTTTTCTGTTTTTGCCTCTACACCCTGCTTTGGAGTTAGTAGACCTGGATTCGAATCCTAGCTCTGCTAGCTCCTACCTTTATTATCTCCGTCAAATCCTTTACCTCACCAACGTCAGATCCTTAACCTATAAAATGGCCTGGACTAGATTACCTCTGGTGCCCTTTCCAACTCTATTGAGATTCCTAATAATCTTGAAAGTGGAGAGACTCTTCTCTGGCCCTTTTGCTTTCTCTTTTTTAAAAAAAAAAAGAAAAAGTTTTTATTGATGCTATTTTTATATCACTATCTCTTCTCAATGATCCCCCTACCCCAGAAGAAGTCATCCTTCTAGCAAAGAAGAGGAGTTAAACAAAACAAATGAACAAATTGGCCACATCTGACAATGTATACCTCATTGCACACCTGGAGTCCACCTCCTCTCTCCTAAGAGGAGAGAGGATCACTTCACCGTCAGGCTTCTGGAGTCACAATTGGTCAATTAATCAAAGCTTTCTTTTCTCTCCATTTTGTTTTGTTTTACTTGACTTATTTTGGTTATCCTATGAATAGTTATCCTGGCTTCTTTCACCTTTCCTGATATTTTGTGCATCGTCATTGTTCAGTCATTTCATTCGTATCTGACTCTCCATGACCCCACTTTTTTTTCTTGGCAGAGATATTGGAGTGGTTTGCCCTTTCCTTCTCCAGTTCATTTTACAGATGAAGAAACTAAGGCAAACAAGGCTAGGGTCACACAGCTAGTTCCTGAAGCCAGATTTGAACTCACAAGGATGAGTCTTCCTGACTCCAGGCCTGGTAATCTATCCGCTGTGTCACCTAGCTGCCCTACTTTGTGTATACATAGCGATTCTTTGACAACAGCAGGAAGACAAACACCATGCTCTTTTTATATCCCTACAAAATTTCCCTTGCATAATAATAATAAGAATTAGAATTTATGTAGTGCTTTAAGGTTTGCAAAGAACATTACAAATGTTATTTCATTTCGTCTGTACAATAATATATAGTATTGATTATATTATATATTATATATATATATAATAGTATATTATATATACTATAATTATTATTGAGTCATTTCAGTCATGTCCAACTCTTCATGACCCCACTTGGGTTTTTTTTGGCAAAGATACTGCAGTGGTTTGCCATTTCTTTCTCCAGCTTATCTTACAGATGAGGAAAGAGGCAAACAGGGTTAAGTGACTTGCCCGGGGGTCGCACAGCTAGTAAGCGTCTGAGGCCAGATTTGAAGTCACAAAGATGAGTCTTCCTGACTCCAGGTCTGGCGCTCTATCCACTGGGTCACCTAGCTTCCCATAGATGTCCTTATTATCCTCCTTTTATAAATGAGAAAACTGACAAAGGTGAGGGTTAAGTGAGTTAGCTCAGGGATACACAGCTGGTAAGTTTCTGAGGCTGGATTTGAACTTGGTTCTTTCCAGTTCCCAGTCCAGGGCTCTGTCCACTTGCCTTCTATTCTTTCTGGAAGTGAAATTGTTAGTTCTCAGTCCTCTGTGTTCTTGTTCACGTTCTCATGGCAAGTTGCTGTGATGAACTAACTGCCTTTTAGTGATAACTTATTCAACTGAATGCAAATGAGCAGCTCCCTGCCAAGGAATCATGAGAAACTGAACCCAGCTGGTGTGTGTGAGAAGGGGCTTCCTTGCTGACTCCTGTGACCAGCCACTTCCTCCCTCTTCCTACCTTTTCTATCCTCTCCCAATGACTGGAGAAGAGAATCCTCCTCCCATTTTTCTGCTCTTTGCTGTTCATCATCTGTTCTCTCCTGGAGAAGCAGGTCACTCTTGGAAGAGTCCTGGAAGTAGAGTCTGAACCAAGACCCTAAGGAGGAATCAGTGAAACATTGATTGATTTTTTTCTCTGGATCAGTTGGTTCAGAAGAACCTTCATTCCAGGCAGTGACAGAATACTATCACCTGGCCACTATGAATGTACTTGAATGAATAATCTGTGATCCAATCACACCTCTTCTCATACCTCAGGATTCTTGTCCTCACGTCCTTATTAAGCCCTACATGCATGTATAACCAGTATACTAGAAGCCTTCCTCTAAAAATTTCCTCTGAGGCAGCTGAGATGGGGTAGCAAGACAGTGCCTAATGTGGAATCATGAAAATCTGGATTCAAATCCTACCTCAGATACTTGCTATCTATGAGCCATAATCTAGTATTATGGGACAGAAGGCTATGATACAGACTCAGAGCAGCTTGAAGTACACCATCCCCTCTCCCTAGTGCACCTCCTTTAATCCCAGACACTGAGGTGCACATCCTGGGAGGCTTCAACTGGTTCCTCATCACCTCTCCCCTGCCCCAGGGTTGCTGAGAGTGGGAAACTATAGGACAAGCCCAGGATGATCTGAGTTAACTTTGTCACCAGGCGGAGCGACCTAAAACACAACTGTTGACCCTTTGGGCAAGGAATGTATAGGGACTACTTTATGAACTGAAGAGCAGGCCTCTGCAACTTCATAGAACCTCCTTGAGGGCTACTTTTGCCTGGGTGTCACCTGGTGTGTTTTTATTAAAGAAATGACTTATATGAACTTTCAAATTCTGAGTGGTCCATGGCACCCAATGTGGAACTCCTCCCAGGATACCTAGGTAAGTCACTTACCCTTTCTCAGCCTCAGTTCCCACAACTGTAAAATGTGGATAATCATACCATCTACCCCATAGAGTTTTTGTGAGAATAAAATATTATTGTATCAATACTATATAATATAAAATAATATATACCTATCTAGATAGATAGATTGATTGATAGGTAGACAGACAGACAGATAGATAGATCTAGCTATGCATATCCATAGTGCCATTTTAAACATAGTTTAAAATAGTACTAAGACCTTTGGTATACCCTATTTATACAAATATATGTATGCATGTATGTGAGAGAGAAGTGTGTGTGCGTGTCTGTGTGTGTCTGTGTGTGTGTGTGTGAAACTCTTTTCAAACCTTAAAGCACTGTCTAAATGTTAGCCATTATTATTTTCACAATTTGTGCATACCAGTACAGTAACTTTAGTTGTCTCTCAGTTTCACTATATGACCAATCAGCTCCCTTTTCTGATTATGCATTTCCTGAAGGATGGATTTGACACCACTTCTTTCATTCAATTAGAGAAAATATGCCATAGTCTATTTATGTCAGGGATGCTCCAACAGATGACCCAAAACTGTGATTCTCCAACAACTGTTGGGCTTCATGATCATAGACTTAGAGCTGTGGTACCAAACTCATACAGAAATGATGGCCAATAGGCCATCCATTAGGATCTCTGAAGGCTGCAAACCAACTTACAAAACCACATTTTAATATGCATGTATTTTTGTATTGTTATTTATTTTGCTAGCTATTTCCCAATTACATTTTAATCTGGTTTGAGGGCACTCAGGAGTTAACAATCTTAAGTACCCTCAAATCAGATTAAAATGCAATTGGCAATTATAATTTGGGAATGTAAAGGAAAATGTAATTGGGTCTCTCTGGTTTGCCACCTCTACGTTAGAGCATTGGTGTTCAAAAGATGGAGTCTGGCATCACAAGGCAGCTTGGCGTCACTAAAAACGATGTATGGTATAACCTCCCTTTCATCTGGCCCAGCTTTCTCCTGTTCGAGCCTGGGCCTTGCTCACTGTCCATCCACTTGCCTCCTCATTGGTCTCTATCTGTCTCTCACTTTTCCCTCCTATCTAGTCTACATACCATTGACAGGTTGATCTTCCCAACAAAGAGTTCTGAACACATCACTCACCCTTTATTCAGAATCCCTTAGGTGCAGAATGCATTATGGTGGAAGCTGAGGATCCAGAGTTGAAGCAAGACATAATCCCTGATGCCAAAGAGCTTAATGTCTATTAGGGAAGGCTACACCAAATACATAAATGCCTAAAATACACATCAATGCCATCACTCTGTGCCAAGCTGATCAAGCACTGCATCTCAGAATTGAAGAGTTTTCAGAGGCCACCATTCTACTTATCAGCATGGTACAGTGGAACAAACACTTGGCTCTGAAGTTCAAAGACCTGGGTTCAAATCCTGTCTTAGATATTTACTACCTCTGCATCTTTGGTCAAGTATTTTGACCTCCCTGGGTTGAATGTTCTTCATTTATAAAATGAGGAGGTTGGGCAGTGTGATCTGAACCTGATTAAAATGTAAATCAATAAACACTAAACAAAAGAAACAAAAATACAATAGAACATAGATCATATTAATCTGGTTTAATGTGGTTTTCCACTTGTCACACAAATAAAGTCAGATCTAAATAATTGGAAAAATATCAGTTGCTCCTGGGAAGGCAGAACTAATGTAATAAAAATGATGATTCTACCTAAATTAATTTACCTATTCAGTACCATGCCAATCAGATTCCCTAAAATTATTTTATAGAGCTAGAAAAAATAATAAAATTCATCTGGAAGAAGAAAAGATCCAGAATATCAAGGGAATTAATGAAAAGAAATGCAAAGGTACAGCCTAGCTGTACCAGATCTAAAACTGTATTATAAAGCAGCAATCATCAAAACTGCTTGGTATTGGCTAAGAAATAGAGTGGCGGATCAGTGGAATAGATTAGGTACACAAGACATAGTAGTCAATGACTATAGTAATCTACTCTGTGTTAAACTTAAAGACTTTTGGGATAAGAACTCACTATTTGACAAAAACTGCTGGGAAAACTGGAAAACAGTATGGCAGAAACTAGGTGTAGATCAACATCTTACACCATATACCAAGAAAAGGTCAAGATGGCTATAAGATTTAGACATAAAAAGTGGAACTATAAGCAAATTGGGAGAGCAAGGAATAGTTTACCTGTCAGGTCTACGGAAAAGGGAAAAATTTATGACCAAATAAGAGATAAAGAACATTATAAAATACAAAATGGGCAATTTTGATTATATTAAATTAAAAAGATTTTGCACAAACAAAACCAATGGAACCAAGATTAGAAATGAAGCAGAAACCTGGGAAACAATTTTTACAGCCAGTGTCTCTGATAAAGGCCTCATTTCTAAAACATATAGAGAACTGAGTCAAATCTATAAGGATACAAGTCATTCCCCAATTAATAAATAGTCAAAGGATATCAATAGGCAGTTTTCAGATGAAGAAATTAAAGCTATCTATAGTCATATGAAAAAATGCTTTAAATCACTACTGATCAGAGAAATGCAAATTAAAACAACTCTGAGGTACCACTTCACACTTATCAGATTGGCCAATATGACTAAAAAGGAAAATGATAAATGTTGGAGAAGATGTGGGGAAAATTGGAACACTCAATGTGTTGTTGGTGACATTATGAACTGATCTAACCGTTCTGGAGAGCAATTTGTTACTATGCCCAAAGGGCTATAAAACTGTATATATACACTTTGACCCAGCAATACCACTACTAGGTCTGTAGCCCAAAGACATCATAAAAAAGGGAAAAGGACCAGCATGTACAAAAACATTTAAAGCAGTTCTTTTTGTATTGGCCAAGAATTGGAAATTGAGGGGATGCCCATCAATTGGGGAATGGCTGAACAAGTTGTAGTATATGAATATAATGGAACACTATTGTTCCATAAGAAATGGTGAGCAGACAGACTTCAGAAAAACCTGGAAAGACCTGAATGAACTGATGCCGAGTGAAGTGAACAGAACCAGGAGAACATTGTACATAGTAACAGCAACATTGTTCAATGAGTGACTTTGTTAAACTTTCTGAGCAATGCAATGATCTAAGACAATTCCAAAAGACTCATGATGGAAAATGTTGTCTATCTCCAGAGAAAAGAACTATGGAGTTTGAATACCAATTGAAGCATACTATTTTATCTTTTCTTGATGATTTTTTTGTTTTTTCTTTCTCATAGCTTTTCTCTTTTGTTCTGATTCTTCTTTCACATGACTAACGTGGAAATGTGTTTAATATGATTATACATGTATAGCCTAAAAAAAGAAATTCCTTGCAACTCTAAAAAAAAAACTGTGGTTTTCTAAGTCAATATGGTGTTCTCCTCTCAGTTTGATTTTTTTTTTAGTTTTTGATTAAAGGAGCCATCCCTTGATTAACTTCTTAAAGAGGCCTATTCATGAAAGGGCATTACCTCACTCAAAGTGAGAACCTGGAAAGATCTTAGCCTAAAAGGGCCAGGGTCTCCCAATGCATCCTGGGCCATCTCCAGTCATCCTGGTGAATATCAGGCCACTGGACCGAGATGGCTCTGGAGGAGAAAGTGAGGCTGGTGACCTTGCACAGCCCTCCCTCACTCAAATCAAAGTCATCTGCAAGTCATGTCATCATTTCCTGATGTCATGGTCCTCTTCAAAACCAGAGGACAAACACAACAAATGCGACACCACCACCCCCTCCCAAGGATCATTAGGTATGGTTTAGTGAACCCATTTCTATTTGAGTTTGATGTCATTGTTTGAGATCTATGATCCCAAAGAATCCCCTCTATACCATATCCAACCAGTGGTCATCCAGTTTTTGTTTGAAGACCTCCAATAAAAGGAAATACTACTCTTTACTCCCTATGTGATCTTAGGCAAATCACTTCTTTCTGAGTCTTGGTCTCCTCATGTCAAAAATGAAGGGCTTGCAATGTATAATCTCTGAAGTTCCTTCTAGCTCTAAATCCTCCAGCATTCTGGGAATTCATAAAAATAAACAGAAGAGATCCAGTTGAAGTGGTGTAGTAGATTCAAGCAAGGAGAAGTCACTTGTAGTTGGAGGAGAGATCAGAGAAGAAGACTCCTTAAAGTAGGGGTACTTACCCTTTCTTCTGGCCTGAAACACTTCGGCAGTCTGATAAAGGCAATGGACCCCTTCTGAGAATCATGTTTTTAAATAATGGAAGGAAATGCTCAATTTCAACTAGAAGTCAGTGAAAATAAAAGATGTCATTTTCCCCATCCAAATTCATGGACCCCCTGAAATCTGTTCAGGGACTCCTTTGGTGGGGAGTGGGGTTTGTGGACCCCAAATTAGGAAACTCTGCCTTAAAGAAAGAGAAGTATTTCAGCAGACAGAAAGGTGGGGGTTATATGGAGGAGACCATTTCAGAAGTATGGGGAACCGTGGCAAAAGTCTGGAGGAAGCAAAGGGAATGTAAGGTCCAAAGGGGAATATCAAGGTCCATGGCTTTCTGCCTAGCCTAGGCTTCTAGACACTGAAATCTGCCCCTTCCTATCTTTCCAGAATTATCTCACACTCCCCTCTCTCCTGTCCCTTGTACTCTGAGCTTCAGGAAAAAAAAAATGGATACTTTATTGTACTCTGAACAATGTCCCAAGCTTTCCCGCCATCTTGGCTCATATTTCCCGCATTTTCTTCTCTCTTTAATTCTTCGTTCTCCTAGGGCTCATTGCCTTCATGGAAGTCTCCCTGAACCCTCCTCTTGCCCCAGCCAAAGCTGGAAAAGATCTCTCTGTGATCTGAGCTCAGAGGAAACTCTAGTATATTTTATGTTCTTATATTTCAATTTTATTATAATCATTTGTATACATTTAGGGATGAGTTGTTTTGATTAGTGACTGAGTGCAGGCTTCTATAGCTCATGATATATAGCCAGGTCCCGACCAGACTATGATTTATATATCCCATCATGACCCTCCTCTGTCCATTTGCCCTGCCGAACCCCTCCCTGCCCCCAAACATAGCTGGGTGGTGCAGTGGATAGTGAGGGCCTGGAGTCAGGAAGACTTGAGTTCAAATCTGGCCACAGACACTTACTAGTGTGTGATCCTGGGCAAGTCATGTAACCCTGTTTGCCTCAGTTTCCTCATCTGTAAAATGAGCTGGAGAAGGAAATGGCAAACTACTTCAGTATCTTTTCCAAGAAAACTGCTGTTTGGGTCATGAAGAGTTGGTCGCAATAGTACAGCAACAACTCTTCCCCTATATATTTTTTACCTCTCGCTCTGGCCAAAGAAATTAAATCAAAGCTGCCGTTACTTCTAGTAAAGTTGTGTCAATTGACTGTCATAGATAGATAGATAGATAGATAGATAGATTTGATAGCTCACCATCCCTGTAACTCAAAAGTAAAATTCCTGCTCCTTTACATATGTGTGTGTTGTGTATATGTATAAATGTTTGTGTGTGTATGTGTATATATTCACACAGACACACACATATATATTTGTATGGATGGATATGTGTTGTCTTCTCCTATTAGAATGCAGGCTCCTTGAGGTCAGTGATTCACTTTTTGTAATCATATCCCTAGCTTTTAACATAACACCTTATTCATAATAGACATTTAATAGTCTATTAATTTTATTAATTAATTCATTTTATTTCATCACCACATATATTGAAAGCCTCCTTGGCTCAAAAAAGAAAAAAAACTAGTCCATGCCCTCAAGGTGCCTGCCTTCTACTGGGGGTATACAACATGTACCCAGATAAATAAATGTAAGAAAATTTGGGGAGGGACAGAACAGTGACAGCTGGGTGGCCCAGGACAGGTTTCTCATCAGAGATATCATATGGGCTGAGCCTTGAAGGAGACAAAGGGCTTGAAGATAGAGATGTGAGAAAGGAATGAATGCATTCCAGGCAGAGAAGTAGCAGATGGGATACCAAATCTGGGAAACAGCGAGGTGGCAGTTTGGCTGGAATATAGAGTATGGGAAGGGGAGGAACATGCAATAAGGTAGGCCAAATCCAAATTATGAGGGCTTTAAATGATGAGATGAAGGGTTTGTATTTTGTACATGAAGCCTTGTTTTTGAAAGAGGACTCTCTGGTCAGTTAGATGGCATAATGCATGGAATTCTGGATTTATAGTTAGCAAGACCTGAGTTTGAGTCCTGCCTTAGACATTTACTAGCCACATGACCCTGGGCAAATCACCTAACCTCCATCAACCTCAGTTTCCTCATCTAAAAAATGAGCTGGAGAAGGAAATGGCAAACTACTCTAGTATCTTTGCCAAGAAGACCCTAAATAGGGTCATGAAGAGTTGGACACAACTGAAAAATGACTGAACAGCAACTGAATCAGACATCCGATTGAAGATGCCCAATAGGCAATCACTGATATAGGACTCAGGACAGGGACTAGGTCTGGGTATATAGATCTACATAGAGATGATAGTTGACAAGGCAAACAGTTTGGCAAGAGAAAAGAAATATGTCTCTGGGGACTAGTTTCTATAGTCTTAAGGCTCCATCTGTAAAGTACTGTACAACATCTGGTGTTCAGACCTCACCCCAGTCAATCCTTCCAGTCTTATTTCCCAATTCTCTTCCTTCAAGCACTCTACAATCCAATGAAAGCAGGATATTCACCATGCCCCAAACATGCCCTAGGCCTTCCCACCTCTGTGTTTTCACTCATGCTGTTATCTCTGTCTGGAATATTCCCTCCTTGTACCTCTGCCTGCTGTCATCCTACCCGTGTTCAAAGCCCAATTCTAATGCCTTTAGGAAGCCTTCCCGAGTCTCCTAAATAGAGGCAATCATTACCTCATCTGATCTCATAGTGCTCAGTATTTTCTTATGTACTTATTTTCATCCTATGTATCAGCAAGTGACTTATTACCCACCTACCCCTGCTGTATCATAAGCTATTCAAGAACAAGACACTATTTTTGTATCTCCTTTAGTACCTAGCATGCTATAGTACTCATAAAAGTTACTTTACAATTTTTTTAAATAAATGAATGAAAAATGAGTCAAAGTTGCAGCTTTTTATAAAAGTCCAGCCACCAACAATGTACATTTTGACTAGTCTAAGATGACGAGGAAACTCTGCAAGGGGCAGAACTGAGCAGAGCCTGCATGCCGAGGTAGAACTGAAGCTGACCTACCTTTTGGGGTGTGTAGGGAAAAAATCTCTCTGATACTCTCTGCTACCTTTAGAATCTATGACATTCAAAATTTTACTCTGATCAATACAATGACTAACCACAATTAGAGAGTATTCATGATAAAACACATTAGCTACCTCCTGATAGAAAGCTAATGGACTCAGAATGCAGGGAAGTGAAGAAGAAGAGAAGAATCATTTAAATGCCTACTATGTGCTAGCTAGGCACTCTGCTAAGTGCTTTAGAAACATTACCTCATTTAATCCTGCAGACTGAAGCATATTTCCTTTTTCCTTTTCCTTTTCTTTCTTTCTTTTTGGATATAATATACAGGAATTTGTTTTGCTCGACTAAACATATTTGCAACAAGTTTTGGGTTCTTTTTAATATTCTCAATGGGTGGAGGAGAAGGAAGTTGGAAAGAATATTCAGAACTAAAAATAAGATTCAATTTAAAAAGTAAAAATGTTTAAAAGTTTTTTTTAATCTTCATGCAACTTTTCTCTAAGCCTAGGAGGAGAAGCAAGGCATCTGCTATTCTGGAGCTCATTTGAGCTCAGTTTTTGGAATCCGCCCCATTACCACCCGCAAGTACTCGATTTTCACAATTAAGCAAACTGCAAAATGTCCTGCACATCCCAGGTTGCCAGCCCCACCAGTCAAAGTTGCCCAGCTCACCAGTCTTTTCTTCATCATCTCTTTTCACAACAGTGAGCCTGCTAGCCCAAGCAGGCATTCAGTAGCAGGACTGAACAAAAGCTTACCATTTGTCTTCTTATTTTGTTTTTTCCTCCTCAGGAAACAGGAAATGAGCAGAGTCAAGAAGATTAACAGGATTATCCCACCTCCACAAATACTCAGGATGTGATAAATGTTCCAGACTTTCACTGTAAGAGAAAAAAAAAGGATGGTTCACTGGCAATAGCAGGACACAGGCAAAAGTTACCATTTAGTTATTCAGGTTGAATGCATGTTACCTCCTCCTCAAGTAGGTCAATGAGAAAAAGTTGTTTCAACTTCATCCAGGGCTGGCTGGATCACATACGAGGTGAATTAATATTTGAAAGCTTCTTGACAGAGTCAACACATGTCATGGAACCCTAAGAATCTCTCTCGGGCATTGTTCTTTCTTTCAGACTAATAACGTTCTTTATATTCCAAGCTGAAACTATTGGACACTCAACAAGTAGTGAGTATATTTGCAATGAGTTGTTTTCCAATGGGGATGAAGTGTGGCAGTGAACCATCCCCACTCTTCTACCTCTATATGATCCATTTGTGAGGCAGCCCGTTGGGGTCAGGAGGAAAAACAGGGCTGTGAATCAGATCAAAGCTATTGGGGAGGCACAGAGATTCAACTCATGACCTTGACCTTAGCAGTATCATTTTACAACCAATACAACTATCAGTCTAATAATGTATCATGAAATCCGACCCAATAGGGCATCAAAACAGAAATAGCTTCTTCAGCTGAATGTTTCCACGAAAATCAATAGGAGAAAGAAATTTGCTTACACTTTTGCAGGAAACATGATGGACTCCACGGGGAAAGTCAAAGGGATAGAAATCAAATTTCTTAAAGGATTTTCTTTAGGAAGAGAAATCTTCCTTCACATAGGAACTGCAGTGGCTTATTAATTGTGGCTTTGCTTTTTTATGCTCTTGTACTCACTTGCCTTTTGACAATAAGCTGTATTATGTCTTAGATTATCCAACAGGAAGAAAAAAACAAGACTAATCCTAAGCTTTGGTGGAAATTGAGGATCCTTTAAATGGAGCTGAGATGGGGGGCTAGGTTAGGTTAGTTTGAATCCAACATTAGCTGAAGGAAAATGGTTAGACCGGCTGGGCCCTCCAAGCCCTCTACCACATGCCTGTAGCAATCTATTTCATTTGAAGATTGTGGTTCTGGTTTTAAAGAATTCAGAGATGGTTCAGTCCATGACTGCTGCATCCTCATTAGGGACAGGAGCTCTATATTGACCCAGGTCCTCATGCTTTCCCAATCTGGACCTGGAGCTCAGGAGCAGAACTGGAAGCAGTTTAGGCAGAAGGGTGAAGAACAGAGGGAGGGCACTGCCTGCTGCCTGCTAATCATAGGATGAAAAATTTAAAGATAGAAGACACTTTAAGGACCATTTAGTCCAAACCCCTAATTTTACAGATGAAGAAACTGAGACTTGGAGAAGACAAACAACTTGTCCAACATCATACACACAGGTAGTAAGCAACAGGGTTGTGATTGAAATGGAGGCTGGGATTTGAACAAAAACTCACCACCTATAAACCTAGGATTATTTCCATTGTACCATGCTTCTGGTTTGGTATGATGGCCAGGGACTACCAAGCTTAACTTATAGTACAGAGGACAGGAGGGTAATTAAAATAAACCCAGATACAGTTAAATAATGAAACTAAAAGAAAAGAAAATAAATGTTTTAAGAATCAACTGGCCCAAGATAACCCTAGAGAAGCATTGTGGCATAGGATAAAGAGGAAGCCTTTGGGTTAAGAAGACCTACATGTCCTGTCTCTGGCACACAATGGCTGTGTGACTATGGACAAGTCATTTATCCTTCAAGACTTAACTGAAATCTCACCTTCTATCAGTTACGTTTCTTGGGTCCCTCCAGTTGCTAAGGAAAACTTTTCCCTCTGAGTTTACTTTCATCTACTCTGTATAAATAGGGTACATACCTAGTTGTTTACATGTTATTTCAATATTAGAATGTACCCTCCTTGAGGTCAGGTGCTGTTTTTTGCCTGTCTTTGTGTAGACACGTGGCGAAAATAAGATGCTCAATCCATCAAGCATAGGCTTTAGGCAAAAAGTGGGGAAAGTCCTTCAAACTGTAGTGACATTACATAAGAATAATGTTTGGATAAACCAAAGAATTTTGACCACTATAAGTCTATAGATTAACAGTTACTTTTTGTGGTGGCAAAGAATTGAAAATTAAGGGGATGCCCACCAATTGGGGAATGGCTGAACAAGTTGCGGTATATGAATGTAATGGAATACTATTGTTCCATAAGAAATGATGAACAGACAGACTTCAGAAAAGCCTGGAAAGACATATAGGAACTGATGCTGAGTGAGGGGAGCAGAACCAGGAGATCACTGTACACAGTAATAGCAACATTGTATGATGACCAACTTTGTTTGATTTAGCTCTTCTAAGCAATGCCATGACCTAAGACAATTCCAAAAGACTCATGATGGAAAATGCTATCCACTTACAGACTAAGAACTATGGAGTTTGAATGCACATTGAAGCATACTATTTTCTCGTTTTTTGTTTTTTCTTTCTATGGTTTTTACCTTTTACCAATTACCTGATTTTTCTTTAACAACATAACTAATGTGGAAATGTTTAATGTGATCATATGTATATAGCCTATATCAGATTGCATGCTGTCTTGGGGAGGGGAGACAGGAGGGTGGGGAGGGAGAATTTAGAACTCAAAATCTTATAAAAGCAGTGTTGAAAACTAAAAATGAATAAATATTTTTTTTAAAAAATCAATTAACCAGCTAGAGAACCAGAATCATTCCAGTAAAGCAAGTATGGCTTTCTAGCATACCTTTGAGAAGGCATCACCTAGAGGCAGGAGGGAAGGAAGGAAGGAGAGGCTTCAGTTTTGGCCTTGGCCACTTTTCTTTGTATTAGCAGGACCTTGAAAGCTTTGTAGGGTCTGGGAAATGTTGGACCTGTTTCCATTGGTGTCCTTAATGAATCCCCAAATCAGCCAAGGACAGATAAACCCAGATTCATTGCATAAGGGGAGCCAAATGAATGCTTCATGAATGGAAGGAGAGAATTTCAAACAACCAGGAAGGAAGGAAGGAAGAAAAAGAAATAAATAAATAAAGAAGGAAAGAAAGGAAGGAAGGAAGGAAGGAAGGAAGGAAGGAAGGAAGGAAGGAAGGAAGGAAGGAGAGGAGAGGGAAGGGGGGGGAAGGAGGGAAGGGAGGAAGGAAGAAAGAGATCAGAGAGGTATCATGGCATAGTAGATGGAACCCTGGTCTCAGATGTGGTTCAGTGGAGAGAGTGCTAAACTATAAAGTCAGAGGACATGGGTTCTAATCCCACCTCTCATGCCTAGTATTTGTGTCACATTGGCCAACTCACTAAAACCTCTCTGTGACTCAGTTTCCTCATCTGCAAAATGCAGGGGCTGGACTAGATAACCTCATAGGTCCATTCCAGCTCTACATCTGCTATTCTAGAATCAAGTCTCCATTCTTTCCCATATGTACACACATATTTTTTTCTCTTGACTGCTTTTCACGGTCTATGTGTCTCCTCTAAACGTATGTGCTTAATTTGCATTCTGGTACATGATTTTGTACTTGCTGACTTGATGCTATGTAAATGATCTCTTATTTCATGTGCTAATACATTGCCTTCCCAATTAGAGACAGAGACAGCGTGGTGTAATTAAAAGAACATAGAAATGGAAGTTGAGTCCTGGCTGTGTTGCCCACCTAGCCATGTTATCTTGAGCAAATGGTCCAAGCATCCCAGGGCCCCAATTTCCTTACTTGTGAGGGGGCTTGAGGAGATAACCTCCACGGCCCCTTCCAACTCTAACATTCTATCCCATAAGCCACATGAAGGCAGGGACTATTTCTTTTATGTTCCTTCCCCAGGTGCCTAAGACAGAGCTCCACCCAGGCTCATCCTTAAGGAGCTGCTGGGGCCCAGGACAAATAAAAAAAAGGCACTATAACTCAGCCCCAAACCTCAGGTTCCTCAAATGCATCCAACGTTTAAGATGAACCTGAACGGCAGCCTCTGGAGGGAAACCATATACTGAAGTTTTGAGTGAGGGAGAACTCACTCCAGTCCCAAGCCTTCCAGGGTAGATAATCTTTATGAATTAAAGACCCTTCTCCCCAAATTTACCCTCAGGGAGCCAATTATAGGATCATAAATGGAGATCTGGAGGAGGCCTCAGGGGCCATATAATCTCACCTTCTTATTCTACACATAAAAAAAATTGAGGCCCAGAGAAGTCTAATAGTTTGCCAAAGGCTACACAGGAAGTAAGCATAAGAGATAGTATTTGAACCCATGTGCTCTGACTCCAAAGCTTTGTGTTCCTGTCACGGCTGTAATCCTTTGGGTCTTGAGCCTTCTTCCCTGAGTTAGGCTGGTCTATATCTCACATACATATACTCCATTGCTGAGCCTGGACTCTTAGCCTTTTCCAGCATGTAGGAAGAGGCCAGAGTCCTGCTAATACATTAGCTTTTAAGAACCCAGAGTGGCTTCTGTGCCAGGATGAAGTGTCAAAATAAGAGTTGAGTGAAGCTGAAAGAAAGCCACAGAGCTGAGTAGAGGTAACTTACAGCCACCTTAGTGATATAGGGGGAAGGGAAAATTAGAGGTTGATGATGTGATCCTTTTATTGACCCTCATTGAAGTCGAAGGAATTTCACCTGGGCTGCCTCTCTGCCCTCTTGTTGGCAGCCAAGAGAGTAATCTAAAATCCAGACCAAGGCAAGCATGCTACCCTCTGGACCCTTGATTGAGTTTAATGATAAGGAAACTGAAGCCTCATGAGAAGAAGTGGATTGGAGAGGTAGGTTGACATATTGGACCTGAAGTCCAGAAGACCTGTGCTCAAATACCACTTCTAACACTTATTAGCTTGGAAGACCATAGGCAAATCAGCTAACACTGCTCATTCTCAGTTTCTTTGTCTGAAAAATGGGGATAACGATAACTATAATACCTTCCTCCCTCCCAGAATTGTTGAGAGGCTCAAATGAGAATATATTAAGTACCTTATAAATTTTAAAGCATCATATACATACACACATATAAATCAGTTGTCATACTATTATTATTCAAGGTCACAGCACTAAGTTAGGAAGTAAAACTCGAATTACCATTTATGCCTTCCCTTCTTGCCCAGTCTTCTGTCCACTATAGCATATAACCTCTCTAAAAGTACTTCGGGTTGAGACAAAAGACTTTTTCTGACTCATCTTGCAAAAATGTCCAATTCTTTGCAATACAGGCTTGGCTGGGAAGCCATGTCAGGCTGACCTCCTCTTATCATATCTCCTCAGCAACTCTGAAAGGAGGAGCACAGCTCCACTGTCAGCCAACGATCTCCCCCAAATTCCCTCACACACTTTCATCATTTATTTTTGGAGCCTGACTCTTGTCTTCTTTTGCTTGGAGAGAAGAAAGGATGGTCTGCCAAGCTCTTTTCATCCTCTCCTCTCTAGAGTCCATTAGCCCCAGTGTTCACACAATAATAGGCTCTCAAAGCTGAAAGAGACCTCGAAGGCCATCTGGTCCAACCCAGATCTGAATAAGAATCTACCCTTCAACACCTTCAATTCCTTTGTGGAGGTGAGGTCCACTGGTGTGAAACATGAAGTATCAGATCAGATTTTTTCAATCAGTTTTTCTAAATTAGTTTTCTCTCCTCCCATTTTCCCCCCTTTTTTCTTTGAAAAGAAGTGGAAAAAAAGATGTTTTTCCCCCTGCATCTCTCCTCCTTCCTCTTGGGGGCAGTTTCCTTCAGCACACCCAACAAGCAGACATCTCCACTTTGTTTGAAGACCTCCAATAAAGAAAGACTCTATCAACCAATCGATCAACTCGTACTGATCGACAGATCCTTCATCATCATCATCATCATCTTTGCTAGCATTTATATAGCCCTTTAAAGTTTCCAAAGCACTTTACAAATATTATCTCATTTTATCCTCTCAGCAGCCCTGAGAAGTAGGTGCTATGATTGTTCCCCAGAAAAGGAAACTGAGGCAAACAGAAACTAAAGGACTTGTGTAGGGTTCACATAGCTAATAAATATCCAGGGTTGGATTTGAACTCAGGTCTTTCTGATTCCTGATCCATCCAACGTTCTTTCTGCTGCCCCACCAAGATCTCCCCTATGAGAGCTACAATACTTGCACGACCTTGGACAAGTCACTTAATCTTTATGGGACCTTAGTCTTGGGCATAAAATGAAGGGAATGCTTTTGGTTCTGCTCTCTGTGGCTAAGTGGAACTAGACTTATCTATCTTCTCCACAAAAGCCCCTCAGATCCTCAACACAGCAATCACACTCCCCCCTAAATCTGCTCTTCTCTAGACTCCTTCACCTGACCCTCATAAGACATGCCTTCAATTTCACCATCCTAGAAACCCTCATCTTAACACCCTCAAGCTTGTCAACGTGTGTTTCAAAACATGATCTCTAGAACTGAACGTAATACTCTAGATGTGATCTGACTAGGGCAGAGCACAACCAGACTCCTTCCTCCCTAGTCCTGGACATGTGGCTTCTTTCATTGTTGGCTGATACCACTTTAATTTTTTTGGCCACCGAATTTGCATATCAGTACCCCACTCCCACCCCCTGAATTGTGGTCTAATCAGGCCTCCTCCAGCCTCATTCTTGTGAAGTTGACTTTTGGAAAATAAGAGTAAGACTCGCCACTCATGACTGTTCAATTTCATCTTAGATTAGCTCATTGAGGTCTTTCAGATCCTGACTCTGTCATCCACATATTAACTCTCCCTCGTAGACCAGCATCATCTGAAAACTGGAGAAGCCACCCAGCCATGCCACTGATAAAAATGTTAAATAGTACCCAGGGTCCCAGAGGCTTCTGCCTGTCTTCTGTTCAATTTCATCCAACTCAAAAAGTTATATGTCAGGCACTCAAGGGATGCAAACAAAAGTGAAAGCCCCTATGTTTAAGGAACTTACATTTCATCTAGAGGAAACCAACCAGTATACAAATAAGTTGTCATTGTTCCATTGTTTTAGTCATGTCTGACTCTTCATGACCCCATTTGGGGTCTTCTTGGCAGAGGTACTAGAGTAGTTTGCCATTTCCTTCTCCAGCTCATTTGACAGATGAGGAAACTGAGGTAAGTGACTTGCACAGGGTCACGCAGCTAGCAAGTGTTTGGGGCTGGATTTGAACCTGGGTTTTTCTAACTCCAGACCCAGCACTCTATCTACTGTGCCACCTAGCTGCCTCACATAAAGTACATATGAAGTATATACAACATGAATACTCTACAGGTTGAACACAATAACCCCTGCTCAATCTGATAAGTCTCCCCCAGTCTCATCTCCTTGATGGGATTACAGTACATGGACTTTTGTCTCAAGGAGCCACGTCCATGAGTTAGACACGTAGGTGCCAGTTGCACCTTGCTGGAGATATACCAAGGAATTCTCCATGGGTACCCAGTAACTAAGGCTCTGTCAAAGCTGGGGGTGGGGGATGGGATCTGAGAGAGGCAGTGATTACTGAATCATGTCAGAGCGAATGTCCTCACTTTGTGACCTAGAAGAAAGAGCTAGGAAAGAACTCTTCTTCTCCTATTACCTAAAGATTTTTGTCCCTTGGGCCATCAGCAAGTCACTATGTTCTATATCTGCCTCCATGAGAAGCAGATCTTTTTTACCTATGTCCACACCCTATTTTCCCATATGGTAAGAGGACTCCTAGAATTTAGCTCTTTGTTATCTTGATTGCTCCTGGTACAACACATGTCCCAAAAGTCTGGGTGGGATTAAAAGAATGTTTAAAACTTTACTGAAGTCTTTAGGGACACCATGGATAAAGTAGATGGGAGAGGGGTTAGGAAGTAGCACTAACAATTGGGACAATCAACAAAGACATGCAGTAGGAAGCAGCTGAGTTCTATCCCTACTTCCAGTATAAGTTGCTATTACTTGCCAAAGAAATGTTTTTAATTACCCATCTTTTCTTTGGGAGAGAAACGGGGTGTGATTGGGGAGAGACAACTCTTAGACTGATTGTTAGTTTGAGTGCTGCGGGGAATTTCCAACATTGGTACCTCTGACAAAGAGCCATTTTCCTTGCATCTTTCCCTATTTCACCTCATATTCCAGGCAACATGATAGTCTAAGACAGGAGCATGGTCATGCTCAAATCAATCAATCACCTTCCATAGAATGGAAACTTGCTGAGGGCAGTGATTATTTTACTTTGTCTTTGTGTCCCCTGAACCTAGTACAGTGTCTAGCACCTAGCAGGCACTTAATAAAAACACTTGTTGATCAATTTATTGATTAGAACTGACACCTCCAGAGGGTTGGGCACGTTGTCTTTTGGGGCAAAAAGGCAGTATAATATAGTGGATTATGGACTGATCTCAGAGTCAGGAAGACCTGAGTTCAAATCTTACCTCTGACACAAACCAGCTGTGTGACCCTGGGCATATCACTCATCCTCTCAATATGCCAGGCAATATGCCAGGAGGGGTAAAAGGGTGGAGCCAAGATGGCAGAATAGAGACAAGAACTCACCTGAACTCCCCCAAATTCTCCTCCAAACAACTTTAAAATAACACCTCGAATAGAATTCTAGAGTGGAAGAGACAACAAAAGGTTGGGGTAAAACAATTTTCCAGCCCAAGACAACTTAGGAGGTCAGCAGGAAAGGTCTGTCATACCTGGGTGGTAGTCACCGAGGAGCACAACAGTGTGTCCTGGCAATGCTAGCAGCAGGCAGCTGCAACAGCACTAGCAGCAGCTTTGGAAGCTCTCAGCGTGCAAGTGGTAAGGGGGTCAGACAAATGATCAGAAAGATTACAGGGGATCTTATGCAGCAGCTGGGTTCAGGACCCTGCTGCATTGCCCAGATGCAGCCACTGGTTGCAGTTCAAGGGTTAAGAGGATTGGCTGCAGGAGAGCAGGGACACTGGTCATAGTTACAAGGCAGAGAGGAGTACTTATGGTCATTCACAAGGGAGCAGGTACCCTGGCCTCAGTTCCAAGGTAAAAAGGAACAATATCACTAGTGGCTGCAGGAGAGCAATGGACCTGGTCATACTTTCAGGGCCAAGAGGAGTAGCAACACTTATGGCTACAGTAGAACAAGGTCTCTTCCTGGGTAAAGACTAGAGCACAAACCAGGATAGCAGTGACCATACATGTCCTTGGATCATATCATCTCAGAAACACTAAAAATTCACAGACCCCTGGAAGTAGTGCTGAAAACAGCAGCATGAAAAACAGGAAGCTTGGGACAGTGGCCCCTCTACACTGGGAACAGAGCCCAATTTTAATATAAAGGTAAAAGTCAAGAAATAGGTTGGAAAAAATGAGCAAACAATGAAAAAAGAACCCAACCATGAAAAGTTACTCTGGTGACAGAGAAGAGCAAGACAAAGTCAAAAGAAGACAAGTAAAAACAGCTACAAGCAAAGCCTGATAGAAAAAATGTGAATTGGACACAAACCCAACAAGAGAATTCCTAGAAGAGCTTAAAAAAGATTTTCAAAATGAAATAAGAGAGGTAAAGGAAAAGTTGGGAAAAGAAATGAAAATGATGCAAAGAAATATGAAAAGAAAGTCAACAAGTTGGTAAAAAAAAAAAAGGCAAAAAATAACATCTTAAAAAAACAGAATTGGTCAAATAGTAAAAGAGGCACAAAAAATCCACAGAAGAGAACTCTTTAAAAAACATAATTGACCAAATGGAAAATGAGGGACAAAAGCTCACTTAAGAAAATGATTCCTTAAAAGTTAGAATTGGGGGGTGGAGCCAAGATGGCAGCTAGAAAACAGGGACTTGCTTAAGCTCTCCTCCAGGTCCCTCCAAACACTTGTAAAAATGGCTCTGAACAAATTCTAGACCCATGAAATAACAGAGGGAAGCAGGGTTCCAGCCCAAGAAAGCCTGGATAGTTGCTGGGAAGGGTCTATTGCACGGAGCTGGGAGTGGAGTGGAGCACAGCCAAGTGTGGGCCATGCCAGGACCAACCAGACCAGGCACTGGGTGGAACAGGTGGTAGGGCCCTGAATCATTGAGCTGTGGCAGTTACCAGACTTCTCAACCCACAAATGCCAAAGACAACAGAGAAAGTTAGTAGGAAATACTGCTGGAACAGAGTGAAAAGAGTGCATGGTCAGGCCCAGCCCAGGGGCTCAGAAGTGGTGCAGCTTGGGGGCTGCTTCCAGAGCTCCAGCTGCAGTTGCTTCTGGCCCCAGGCCCACCAGGTGAGAGGAACTAAGTGGCAGAGCAGAGAGAGAGTGCAGAGCCTGCTTGGATCTGAGTCTCAGTCTCGATTGGCTCTTCTTGGGGGAGAAGGAGCACTGGTGTGGCAGAGCTTGCTGTGTAGAAGTAGCTCTGAAAATAGCAGCACAGCCCCTAAAGCTTGAGACAAAGTGCTCTCTACTCTACAAGCAGTCATATCCTGACAAAAAGCTCAAGGGTCAAGTAGTTGGCTGGGAAGATGAACAGGCAGCAAAAACGGACCTAGATTCAGACTCAGACTTTGGAATCTTTCTTTGGTGACAAAGAAGAGCAAAACATACAGCCAGAAGAAGTCAACAAAGTCAAAGAGCCTACATCAAAAGCCTCCAAGAAAAATATGAATTGGTCTCAGGCTATGGAAGAGCTCAAAAAGGATTTGGAAAAGCAAGTAAGAGAAGTAGAGGAAAAATTGAGAAGAGAAATGAGAGTGATGCAAGAAAATCATGAAAAACAAGTCAATGACTTGCTAGAGGAGAACTCAAAAAATACTGAAGAAAATAACACCTTAAAAAATAGACTAATTCAAATGGCAAAAGAGCTCCAAAAAGCCAATGAGGACAAGAATGCCTTGAAAGGCAGAATTAGCCAAATGGAAAAGGAGGTCCAAAAGACCACTGAAGAAAATACCTCCTTAAAAATTAGATTGGAGCAAGTAGAAGCTAGTGACTTTATGAGAAATCAAGATATTATAAAACAGAACCAAAGGAATGAAAAAATGGAAGACAATGTGAACTATCTCATTGGAAAAACCACTGACCTCGAAAATAGATCCAGGAGAGATAATTTAAAAATTATTGGACTACCTGAAAGCCATGAACAAAAAAAAGAGCCTAGACACCATCTTTCAAGAAACTATCAAGGAAAATTGCCCCCTGATATTCTAGAGCCAGAGGGTAAGATAGAAATGGAAAGAATCCACTGATTGCCTCTTGAAAAAGATCCCAAAAAGAAAACTCCTAGGAATATTGTTGCCAAATTCCAGAATTCCCAGGTCAAGGAGAAAATACTGCAAGCAGCCAGAAAGAAACAATTTGAGTATTGTGGAAACACAATCAGGATAATACAAGATCCAGCAGTTTCCACATTAAGTGATCAAAGGGCTTGGAATATGCTATTCCAGAGGTCAAAGAAGTTGGGATTGAAACCAAGAATCACCTATTCAGCACAACTGAGTATAATGCTCATAAAATATGGACTTTAGATAAAATAGAGGATTTTCAAGCTTTCTCAGTGAAAAGACCAGAGCTGAATAGAAAACTTGACTCTCAAACACAAGAATCAAGAGAAGCATGAAAAGGGAAACAAGAAAGAGAAATCATAAGGGACTTATTAAAGTTGAACTGTTTTGCTGACATTCCTACATGGGAAGATGATGTGTGTAATTCATGAGACCTTTCTCAGTATTAGAGTAGTTGAAGGGAATATACATGTACATAGAGGGCACAGGATGAGTTGAATATGGAAAGATGATATCTAAAAAATTAAAATTAAGGGATGAGAGAGGAATATATTGAGAGAGGGAGAAATGGAGAGATAGAATGGGGTAAATGATCTCACATAAAAGTGGCAAGAAAAAGCAGTTCATTGGAAGGGAAGAGGGGGCAGGTGAGGGGGAATGAGTGAATCTTGCTGTCATCGGATTTGTCTTGAGGAGGGAATAACATACACACTCAGTTAGGTATCTTACCCCACATGAAAGTAGGGGGAAGGGGATAAAAAGGGGGTCGACAGAAGGGAGGGAAGACAAGGGGAAGAAGTAATCAAAAGCAAACACTTTTGAAAAGGGACAGGGTCAAGGGAGAAAATTGAATAAAGGGGGACAGGATAGGAGGAAGGGAAATATAGTTAGTCTTTCACAACACAACTATTTATGGGAGTGTTTTGCATAATGATACATGTGTGATCTATGTTGAATTGCTTGCCTTCTTAGGGAGAGTGGGTGGGGAGGAATAGGGGAGAGAATTTGGAACTCAAAGTTTTACAAGCAGATGCTCAAAAAAAAGTTGTTTTGCATGCAACTGGGAAATAAGATATACAAGCAATGGGGCATAGAAATCTATATTGCCCTACAAGAAAATAAGGGGAAAAGGGATGGGGGCAAGGGGGAGGGGGGTGATAGAGGGGAGAGCTGACTGGGGAATGAGGAAATCAGAATATGTGCCATCTTGGAGTGGGGGGAGGGGAGAAATGGGGAGAAAATTTGTAACTCAAAATCTTGTGGAAATCAATGCTGAAAACTAAAAAATATCAAATAAAAAATCATTAAATCTAAAAAAAATTAGAATTGGGTAAGTGGAAGCTACTCCATGAGGCATCAAGAAACAATAAAACAGAGTCCAAAGAAACGTGAAATATTTCATTGGAAGAATAACTGACTTAGAAAATAGACCAAAGAGAAATCATTTAAGAATTATTGGACTACCTGAATTCCATGATTAAAAAATGGAACCTAGACATCATTTTTAAAAAATTATCAAGGAAAACTATTTTGTTATCCTAGAACCAGAGGGTAAAATAGAAATTGAAAGAATCTACTGAAAGAATCCTGAAAGAGATCCCTAAATGAAAACTCCCAGGAATATTATAGCTAAATTCCAGAGCTCCCAGATCATGAAGAAAATATTTCAAGGAATTGGAAAGAAACAATTCAAAATATAGTGTAGCTACAGTCAGGATCACACAAAATTTTGCAGCTTCCACTTTAAAGGATCAGAGGGTTTGGAATATTACATTCTGGAGGGTGAAGGAGCTAGGACTACAATAAAGAATCACTATGCAACAAAATTGAATATTATCCTTCAGTGGAAAATGGATATTTAGTTAAATAGAGGATTTTCAAGCATTCTTGATGATAAGGCCAGAGCTGAATAGAAAATTTGACAATCAAACAGAAGACTCCAGGGAAGTATAAAAAGTTAAACATGAAAGAGAAATCATAAGGGATTCAATAAGGCTAAACTGTTTGCATTCCTATATGGGAAGATGATACTCACAATTTCTAAGAACTTTATCATCATTAGAGCAATTAGAAGGAGCATATAAAACGTGGGACACAAGTGTGAGTTAACTATGACAAAATGATTTCCAAAAAAATTAAGGGATAAGAAAGAGAGACGCACTGGGAGAAAGGGGAAGGGAGAGATAGAATGGAGGAAATTATCTCACATATAAGAGATGTGAAAAAATAGCTTTTACAGTGGAGGGGAGTGGGGCAGCAGTAAACACTTGAGCCTTAGTCTCATCAGAATTGTCTCAAAGAGGGAATAACATGCATACTCAGTTGGTCATAGAAATCTATCTTACCCTACAGAGAAGTAGAAGGTGAAGGAGATAAGAGAAGGGTGATTGATAGAAGGGAGAGCTGAGTAAGGGAGGCAGTGGTCAGAAGTAAAATAGACTTTTGAGGAGGGATGGGGGGAGAAGGGGAGAGAGGGAGGGATAAAGAGAGACAGAGAGACAAAAACAGGAAAAAACAGAATGGAAGGAAATACGTAGTAATCATAACTGTGAATGTGAATGGGATAAACTCACCCATAAAATGGAAATGGACAACAGAGATGATTAAAAACCAGAATCCAATAATATGTTTTTACGAGAAACACACATGAAACAGAGACACATGCACAGAGTAAAAACAGAAGACTGGAGCAGAATCTATTATGCTTCAGATGAAGTTTAAAAAAAAAGCAGGAGTAGCAACCATGATGTCAGACAAAGCAAAAGTTAAAATAGAACTAATTAAAAAAGATAAAGAGGGAAACATTTTGCTAAAATGTACCATCGCCAATGAGGTAATATCAATACTAAACATATAGGCACCAAATGACAGAGCATCCAAATTCTTAAAGGAAAAGTTAAATGAGATATAGGAGGAAATAGCCAGCAAAACTATGCTAGTGGGGGACCTCAACCTCCCTCTCTGAGAACTAGATAAACCTAACCATCAAATAAACAAAAAAGAAGCCAGGGAGATGAATAGAATTTTAGAAAATTTAGATATGATATACCTCTGGGAAAAACTGAATGGGGCTAGAAAGGAGTATACTTTTTACTCAGTGGTACATGGCACCATCACAAAAACTGACCATGTATTAGAGCATAAAAACCTCACAACCAAATGCAGAAAAGCAGAAATATTAAATGCACCTTTTCAGACCATAATGAAATAAAATTATATCAATAAAGTGCCATGGAAACATAGATTAAAAATTAATTGGAAACTAAATAATCTAATAATAAAGAATGAATGGGTCAAAAAGCAAATCATAGAAACAATCAATAATTTCATTAAAGAGAATGACAACAATGAGACAACATACCAAAACTTATGGGATGCTGCCAAAACAGTACTTAAGGAGGAATTTATATCTCTAAAAGCTTACTTAAATAAAATAAAGAACAAATCAATGAATTGGGCATGCAAATTTAAAAAGTAGAAAAAGATCAAATTAAAAATCTTCAATTAAACATGAAATTGAAAATCCTGAAAATCAAAGCAGAGATTAATAAAATTGAAAGTGAGAAAACCATTGAACTATTGAATAAAATTAGGAGCTGATTTTATGAAAAAACCAAGAAAGCAAATAAAACCTTGGTTAATTTGAGATTTTTTTTTAAAAGAAAGAAAACAAAATTACTAGCATCAAAAATTAAAAGGGTAAATTCATGACCTATGAAGATGAAATTAAGGCAATCATTAGGAGCTATTTTGCCCAATTACATGCCAGTAAATCTAACAATCTAAATGAAATGGATAAACGTTTACAAAAATATAAATTGCCCAATTTAACAGAAAAGGAAATGGAATACTTAAATAACCCTGTCTTAAAAAAAGAAATTGGGCAAGCCATAAATGAGCTCCCTAAGAACAAATCTCCAGGACCAGATGGATTCACAAATGAATCCTACCAAATATTTAAAGAACAATCAATTCCAATACTATATAGACCATTAAGGAAAATAATCGAAGAAGGAGTCCTACCAAATTCTTTTATCACACAAATATGATGCTGATACCTGAACTAGGAAGAGCAAAAACAGAGAAAGAAAACTATAGACCAATTTCCCTAATGAATATACATTCAAAAATTTTAAATAAAATACTAGCAAAGAGATTATAAAAGTATATGACAAAGATCATATATTATGACTAGATGGGATTTATACTAAGAATGCAGAGTTGGTTCAATATATGGGAAACTATCAGCATAATTGACCATATCAATGAAAAAACAATAAAAATCATATGATTACATCAATAGATAGAGAAAAAAGCCATTGACAAAATACAACACTCATTCTATCAAAAACACTAGAAAGCATGAATAAATTGAACTTTCCTTAAAATGATAAGTAAGACCTATCTGAAACCATTAGCAAGCAATACCTGTAATGGGAACAAACTAAAGCCTTCCCAATAAGATCAAGGGTGAAGCAAGGATGCCCATTTTGCCACTATTATTCAACACTGTACTAGAAATACTAGCTACTAAAACTAATACTAACAACTTCAGCGAAGTGGCAGGATATTATTTTATATATATAAATCATATAAATCATCAACATTTGTATATATTACCAACAAAGTCAGCAGGAAAAGATAGAAGGAGAAATTCCACTTAAAATAGCTGCAGACAATATAAAATACTGGGGAGTCTACTTTCCAAGACAAACCCCAGAACTGTATGAACACAATTACAAAACACTTTTCAAACCAATAAAGTCAGATCTAAACAGGTGGAGAAATATTAATTGCTCATTGTTAGGCCAAGCCAACATAATAAAAATGAAAATTCTACCTACATTAATTTACTTATTCAGTGCCATACCAAACTATCAAAAAATTATTTCATAGAACTAGAAAAAATAACAAAATTCCTCTGGAAGAACAAAAGGTCAAGAATATCAAGAAAATTGATGAAAAAAGAAATGTGAAGGAAGGTAGCCTAGCAGTACCAGACCTCAAAATGAATTATAAAGCAGTAATCATTAAAATAATCTGGGACTGGCTAAGAAATAGAGTGGTGGATTAATGCAACAGATTAGGTATACAATACACAGTAGTAGATGAGCATAGTAATCTAGTGTTTGATAAAGCCAAAGATCCAAACTTTTGGGACAAAAACTCATTATTTAACAAAAATTGCTGGGAAAACTAGAAATCAGTTTGACAGAAACTAGATATAAACCAACAGCTTGCACAGCATATCAATATAGGTGAAAATGGGTACTTGATTTAGATATAAAGAGTAATATTATAAGCAAATTAAGGAAGCACAAAAAATTTTACCTTCCAGATACATGGATAAGGGAAGAATTTGTGACCAAACAAGAGACAGAGAGCAGTACAGAAGCTAAAATGGGTATTTTAGGTTACATTAAAAAATTTTGCACAAACAAAACCAGTGCAGCCAAGATTAAAAAGACAGCAGGAAACTGGGAAAATTTTACAGCAAGTTTCTCTGATAAAGGCCTCATTTCTCAAATATATAGAGAACTGAGTTAAAGTTATAAGAATACAAATAATTCCCCAACTGATAAGTAATCAAAGGATATAAACAGGAAGTTTTCAAAAGAAGAATCAAAGCTACCTATAGCTCTAAATAGCTACTGATTAAAGAAATGCTAATTAAAACAACTCTGAGATACCACCCAACACTTATCAGATTGTTTAATATGAAAGAAAAGGAAAATAACAAATGTTAGAGGGGATGTGGAAAAATTGGGACACTAATGCACTCTTGGTGGAGTTTTGAAATGATCTAAGCATTCTGGAAAGCAATTTGGAGCTATGCCCAAAGGGCTATAAAACTGTGCATACCCTTTGACTCAGCAATACCACTATTAACTCTGTATTCCAAAGAGGTCAAAGAAAAAGGAAAAGGACCTAAACATACAAAAATATTTATAGCAGCTCTTTTTGTGGTGACAAAGAATTAGAAATTGAGGGGTTGCCCACCACTTGGGAAATGGCTGAACAAGTTGTGATATATGATTATGATTGTACTATAAGTACTATTGTACTATAAGAAATGGTGAACAGGAGCGTTTCAGAAAAACCTGGGAAGACATATAAGTACTGGTACAAAATGAAATGAGCAGAACCACGAGAACATTGTACACAGTAACAGCAATGTTGTACAATGATCAATTGCAAATGACATCTCTATTCTCAGCAATACAATTATCTAAGACAATTCCAAAGGACTTATGATGAAAAATCTTATCTACCTCTAGAGAAAGAAGTGATGGAGTCTGCATGCAGGTCAAAGCATACTTTGTTTACTTTATTTTTCTTGGGTTTTTTTTCCTCTGTGTCTTTCACAACATAGAAATTTGTTTTGCATGACTTCACATGTATAATCTACATCAAATTACTTGCCTTCTCAAAGGATGGCCGGGGGAGGAAGGGAGAAAATTTGAAACTCAGAATTCAGAAAAACAAATATTAAAATTGTCACATGTACTTGAGAAAGATAAGAGAGATAAAAATTAAACTAAAAAAGATTATAAGAGACAGAATATTGTAAAGAAAAACAACTTCAAAACACTTAGGAACTCTGAATTCAACCACAATTCCAAGGAACTCATGATGAAACATGCCATACAGATAGAAAGTTGGTGGATTCACAATGAAGATTAAAGTGTATTTTTCTTTTTTCTTTTCTTTCCTTTTTTTGAGGGGATATGGTTGTTGAAGGAATTTGTTTTACTTGACTATACGCATTTACAATTTTGTTTTTCTTGCTTCCTCAATTAGTGGGGGAGGGCAATCTAGAGAACTGAAAATAAAATAAAATTGAATTTTAAAAAAATTGTAAAGTACAGAATAGCCATTGATCTACATAGATAAAATTTCCTCATCAGGAGGCATAGGTGTAGATCAAAGGGAAAAAATGTCAAGTTGGCCTAGCATGGTGGATAGAAGACTACAGAAAGAGAAATAAGTCTTAGTGCAGTAGTCTGGCTGCAAAGTCAGGAAGACCTGGGTTTGAAACCTGCCTCTGACATTTACTCTTAACCTCTAAGTCTCTACTTCTTCATCCATAATATGGAGATAATAATATCTCTAGTACCTATCTCACAGGATTGTTATAAGGTTCAAGTCAGATTGTTAGAAATTGTTTTTACTCATCTAAAAGTATATATTTTTATATATACTTATATATTTATATTTACATTTTGTCATTTACATTTAAATTTAAAACTATATAAATGACAGTTACTATGATTCTTATGAACATGGCTAATTCATCCCCACTGCCAAATACACACCTGTACAGGAGGTTTGGCCCACAGTCCACTCCTCGCTGACTTGGTTTTTTGCCACACATTTGAACTCCCTTAGTGGGGGGTGCTTCTGTGACCAGGTGTACTTGAGCCTCATTCCATTTTTTTTCGTGGTCCCCATCTTCAGAGGCTGTGTCTCATTTTCAAACAAGGTCAGCTCGACATTAGTCCCACTCTGAACTTCACAAGTGACACTTCCATCAGTGCAGTTCCATGTCATTTCTGGCTTTGAAACAGCCTCTTTTAAAAGAAAACAAATTAAAAGTTCCATTTACATTGAGAACATTCCTGAGTGGAAAATATGTTCTAGTTTATGTAGCCCACATGGACTCAAAGCAAAGTTGGCCCCAGGATAGGTCCTGGGATGTGCCTCTCAGGCCATGGCCAGGTATGAAAATCCTATTGGTGACAGGCCATTCCAATTCCATCCCATTCAACAAATATGCCTGCTGCATTGCAATAGAGTGTAAGCTCTATGAGGAAATGGATCGTTTGCTTTTGTCTTTGTAGCCTCTGCACCAAGCATTATACTTTGTATATAATGGGTGTTTAATAAAGGTTTGTTTAATTAAATTTGAGAACACTGGAGTGGGTGCTGTGGGAGATGAAAAGTTTAGTTAAACCAGTATTTTCCTCATGAAACTTACAGTCCTGTGGGAACATTTAGGAATAAATATTTCCCAAGGCATAAAAGGTAGAAAAGTTGACTAGAATGTGAATGTATATCTATATTAAGATTTTGACTTAGCTCAAAATTAAGATTGCTTCCTATGATTACTGGGGAAGGCAAAGGTGCTTTGAGAGCGGAAATGTAAAGAGAGAGGTTACCTTGTACTATTAAAGGGAGAGAGGGGAAAGAGAAGGGAAAGGGTGGGCAAGAAGTCCTAGAGAGAAAATACGACAGGATGCTTCAGGAAATAATGAGTTTTCCATCCCTGACGGTATGTAAGAAGTGGTTCTATGACCATGTATTAGTGAGGTTATAGAAGGAATCCATACCACAGGTAAGGGATTGAGCTAAGTGACCTACAAGGTCTTTTAATTGAGATTATTTGATCCTGGGGAGACATTGTGTCATAACAGAGAGGGCTGGCAAGACCCACATTCGAGTCTTACCTCTGGTTCAGCTAGGTGATAGAGAATAGATCTGGAGTCAGAAGGATCTGAGTTCAATCCAGCCTCAGACACTTACTAGCTGTGTGACCCTTTGTAACTCACTTAACCCCAATTGCCTCCCCCCACCAAAAAAAGTCTTGCCTCTGATTCACACTGAGTTTGCAACCCTAGACAAGACACTTACAGCAACTGTGAGACTATCAAATATAGATGAGTGGACAGTCTTCATTGGCATAGGGTACTTCACACTAGCACTTCCCTATGCCGATGAAATCGTAAAGTCTGGGGATATTTAGGGAAGTCCATTCATTTTTCATTGCTATCTTCCTCCTGCAGCTGACGAGTTGCCTCATGTAGAAGTCTGGGATCTGGTTACTGAGGACTTGGGAAAAACAAGAGAGCAAGGCAAGAACGGGGAGTGGGGAGAGCACATCAGGAATCAGGTCATCAGAAGACAGCTTCCTCATAAAGTACATGACTCGAAGTTTCAGCCACGGCATCTGTTCATAGTCAAAACCTTATCTGCCTCCCACTTGTTTCTCCACTAAGAAGTCCATCATTAGAATCCCTAGCCAGGGAGAGGCCATAGAAATGTTGACTGTCTGATGGACAACCACCAATGAAGGAGACAGAGAAAAGGAATACTCACCCATCACATGCAGAGTCAATTCCTTCTCCCACACGTTTGTTCCATTTTTATGATACACTGACACCTTGTAATTTTGCTCAGAGTCTTTCTTCAGATCTTTAATTTTCAAGGTTCCATTTGTGAATATCTCATAGACTGTGTTATTTATCCCAGAAGAATGGGAAGTAACTCCATTTCGGTTTACTTTTGCGATCATAGTTGGTCCTTTAAACCACCGTATATCAGCTTGGTCCTTCAGGAAATCAGGGATGTCCAAAGAGATGGACTGATTCAGTATACCCCAAACAACATTCTTTTCTGCCATGGCACCTGTTAAAGAAAGCAGAAACATTGTGGAATCACCAGATACTGGAGAACCATCGAAGAGATCAGGTCCCCAAAATGTCCCAGAGCCAAAGAACAAGCGATTGAACTGGGTCTAGACTGTGGGTCTTCTGACTCCTAATCCAGTGCTCTTAAAAGAAAGAGAAGATGAGAATGTGCAAGAGAATGTTCCCACAAGGAAGAGAAACTATTTCAAATCCCCTTAGATTCCTACACTCAGAAATTTGATGTTTTAAAAGCAGCTCCTCGAAGTAATGCAGGAAGACAGAGGAACCATCAGAGATCCAAACAATTCACTTACCTCTCGGAGAAAAGAACAAAAGAAGCAGGTAGATGACTAAAATGTGACTTAGGAAGTTCATCTTTGGAAGGTATCTCCAATTTGGGTTACCAAAAATTTGTCAAACTGAGAAGTGGCAATTCTCCAATAGGACCGCTTGTCTTTCTGTTTCTTCTACATTTGTATTCAAGAGTTCAAGTTACACAATGTACAGTATTCTAATTCGGCTGGGTGGGGATTGGGGGATGGGAGGGTGGAGACCAGGGGAAGGATGCCAAGCTTGCTGTGGGTACAAAGGAAGAAAAAGATTTCTCTAAGCATAAAACTGCCTTCAAATGTTCGGTAAAGGGAAACAGCAGGATTGTGGGCAGGCTTTAGGGAATTCAAGGGCTTTCAAAGCTCATTCTCCCCTCTCGCTCCCCTTTTCTGCTCCTTCCCCCTTTTTCACGCAAGCAGGAAATAGATCTAAAGGGGGCACTGTGGCCTCACAAGATTTGATCTGTTTTAAAAGTACTTGAGTGCTAGAAATTACACTTCTGGGACCCACCGGAGACTTACTTGTTTTTGTGGCTTCTTATCTTTAAATAGTGTCCTTAGCCCAGTTGTAAACCCCTCAATAACAGAGGAATGGCCTCCTATTGCTCTTGTGAATGATATTACTAATAACCAATATTTATGTAGAGTTTGCCGAGTGCTTTCTACACATGATTTTATTTGATCCCAACAGCAAGATTTGTTTTAAACTTGGCAAGTATCTTTATTTTTGTTGCATTTGTACATCACATCCATAAGCACTATATTAATCCCTCCAGTTATTTGTCATTCTTTATTTCTTCACATAAGTACTTTGCAATGTTACCTTATATTAATACATATGCTTAGAGCAGAGGTTCTTAAACTTTTTTGTGCCATGGACCACTTTGGTAGTCTGGTGAAGCCTATAGATCCCTTCTCAGAATAAGGTTCAGCAACATTTTTGAGGTGGGGGCAGCAGGTGCTATTATCCCCATTTTGTACATTAAGAGCCTATAGGTCAAAGAGTTTAAGTGACTTGCTCCATGTAAGTGTCAGAGATGAGATTTGAACTCAGCACTTCCAAATTACAGCTCCTACATTCTACAATATGCTTCACTTCACCATCCTGCCCTCCCACATTCCCCCAACTTCAGTGTGTCTGGAAGGGTTTATATTCTAGCCTTTGACCAAAAGTTTAGGCCACAGGTTCTTAACATTTTTTGTGCCATGGATTCCATTGACAGTCTTGGGAAGCCCATGGACTTCTTTTAAGAGTCATGTTTTTTAAAAACATAAAGTAAAATACATAGGATTACAAAGGAAGTAGGAAAATGTAGTTGTTAAAATATTTTAAAAAGCAAATACAATAATCTCATGTTAAGAACCTCCCCCCCAGATTAATCCCTATAGCATTTTTTCTTTCATTTCAATTTGGCAAACATTAAGGCCTATATCTTGACTACTGAGCTAAGCACAGGTAGATGGAATAATGACACTCAATTAGGAGAAACATGACACAATAACTATAATGCAAAATAATAAGTGAGAAGTTCCTAAAACAGGGGCAAAAATCATGTCATATCCAAGGAAGAAAGGTCAGTGTTAACAGGGACCATCATGAGACTTTGAGAGAGAGAGACAGAGAGAGAAAGAGAGAGAGAGAGAGAGAGAGAGAGAGAGAGAGAGAGAGAGGAGAGAAGAGAGAGACAGAGAGACAGAGAGAAAAGATAAAAAAGATCAAAGGATTACGGATTTAATGTTGTAAGGGAGTTTAAGGATTCTCTAATCCAATACCCTCCTCTCACAGAAAAGGGAGCTGAGATCCACAGAGTAAAGGGACTAATCCAAGGTCAACCACACAGGTATGAAGAAGCAAAGTCATTGTTTGAACCCAAATCCTCTGATTCCCAAAGCAACACCTAACCTAGAATGCTGAGATTCCCCTCAGGCTCGGATTAGCTTCTGACCTTGGCATCTGGAGATGCAGAAACTTGGAACTTCAAGCCAAGGTCTGTGTATGATCACTGAGCTCCAGGGGATGTCAGAGGAAGGTGAAGCTTTGTAAAATGTTACATTAACTAATGGCAAAAAAATAAAGGGGAGGGAGAAAATGAATCTTCCTGGCTAGCAATCAAAAATCAAGAAATCTACCCCCTTAAAATAATAAGCTAGACCCCAAACTTTCATTCTAATTCACCAAATTATTTATGGATTGTCTCTTGAGTAGGAAATATGGTGCTCCTCACACAAAACCCACTGGGATCCAAAGTTGGAAAATTGCTTTTTGATGGCACCATTGGCTATGTGAACAATTGAAAGGACCCAGAATTGAGAGAATCACAGAATTTTAGAGTTGGAATAGTCCTCAGTAACCAATTAGTCTGATTCAGGCCCAAAAAAGAAACTCTCCTACAAAAATCCCCCAAAGTGTCATCATGAAAACCATCCATGACAGGGACTTCTGTGGCCACCCACTCTGGCAGCTCCTTCTACTTTTGGATAGCTCTCTTAAGAGGTCTTTCTGACATCAGACCTAAATGTGCTGCTTTATGACTTCCACCCATCATTCCTGGTCCTGTCCCCTGAGGTCAAACAGAACAAATTGAATCCCTCCTCCACTTGACAGAACTGAAAATACTTGGTAATCATGTTCCCCACTGAGTCTTCTCTTCTCCACGTTAAACAGTTCTAGTTCCTTCAACCTACCCTGTCCTAGGTAAAGCATGGATTACATCAGAAAGTTCCAAAAGGGCAGCTGGAAGAATGGAAACCTAGTTCGAATCCAGCCCAGGTGAGTGAGCTTCAAGGATGAGTGAGCTTCCCTTGAGTTCAGACCAACAACCCGACCTGCTCCAAAACACCACGAATCCTCAGTCCATTGGATAGAACTCCTTCCTCTGAAATCTCACAATGTGTTTTGTAGTTGTCAGGGAACTGATACCCACAGAACATCTCATTTAACAGGAGAAATAATGAAAACAGAACCAAAACTCAGGGTTAATCACAGATGGCATATGAGGAACTGTGTTCCATCTCAAAGTTTGTGATCCTATATCCTTTTCCTCTCTTTGGCTCAATTTTCTTCTCTGTAAAATAGGGGATGGACTCAATCACCAAGGTTCCTTTTGGGTCTGAGATTTAATAATTATGTGGTTTAGTTCACCTGATCTCCTCAACTAAAAAGAAAAAGCTTCTGCCCTACTTAACATTTGGACTGTCTTTATCTCTGTATAGGAAAGCCAGGAGATAGCAAAATAAGAATCCTAACGTGGGCAGACATACTCTCACTGCTGCTGCCCCATTCAGTGACCTCCAGCTCATCTTTTCTTTGGTACTTTTGAGAAAGGAAGACATTTAGGGGGAGATTCAGGAAGGCCACCTGGGATCAATCAATACACATCTCTATTAAGCATTTTATATGTGTGTGTATGGGTGTGTAGGGGTTCATGTAATACATATATGTTTACATATGTAGATATATGTATTTATACACACACACATTTGTGGGGCAGCTAGGCAGCACAGTGGATAAAGTACAAGGCCTGAAGTCAGGAATACCGGAGATCAAACCCAGCCTTAGACACTTACCAGCTGTGTGATCCTGGGCAAGTCACTTAACCTTGTTTGCCTCAGTTTCTCCATTTGTGAAATGAGCTGGAGAAGGAAATTGCAAACCACTCCAGGATCTTTGCCAAGAAAACCCCAAATAGGGTCTCAAAAGAGTCAGATGTAATTGAAATGATCAAATGACAACAGCATGATACAAAATGAATATAAGCTATTTCGGGGAAAGTACACCAACAGTTGAAAGGATGAGGAAAAGTTTCCTACAGAAAGTGATGCTTGAGATGAGTCTTGAAGGAAACCATAGGGTGTAAGAAGCAGAGGTGATGGGGCAGTGTACTTCAGGCCCCAGGGACAGCTAGAGCGAAGGCACGATAACAGGAAATTGAGTGTCATGTTCTTGGAATGGTAAGTAAGCCGCCATGCCTGGACCAAGTCCAAAAAGGAGAGTATGGCAGGAAAAGACTGAGGAAGGAAGAAGGGGTCAGGTTGTAACCATATTTAAATGACAAATAAAGGAATCAATTTTTTAATCTTTGAAGTAAGAAGGAACCATGGGAACAGGGAACCATCGTGTGATCAGAACTGCTCTCGAGGAGAAGCTTTTGGCAGCTCTATGGAGGACAGACTGAAATGGGGAGAAGCTTGAGGCAAACAGATCAAAGGCTAAGGTGATGATGTCTAGGGTGATGATGAGTCAGTCGAAAGGAGTGTGTAGGATGGATTTTACGAATCCAAAAATTAACAACAGAGGCATCTCCAGGTGAAAGTAGAAAGGAAAATTTATTACGATCCTGCAGGAAAGGGCAACCCGGACATCGAGAGGACTGGGGGTCCTCTCAGTGTCAGAGCGCACTGGACACAGAAAATTGGGGTGTTTATATAGGTCCCTAACAGCAATTCCCCCTCCCAACCTCCTTCCTCTCAGCTTGCAGACGTAAGCTTTGAGGGTACAATCTAGACGCGATAAATCTACCCAGGGACAATGGCAAGGAACAAACAGTATGGTTATTTTTTTACAAGCAGGTGACAGTCATAAACTTCCCACCATTCTTGTTTCATTCTACTATCAATCTCAAGGTAGTAAATCTGTCTTAATAACAATGACAATGATGATTAAACAAACAGTTCGGTTATCGGTGACAGGCAGGAATTAGTTGTTAGTTACCTCATCTTCACATCTGTGGCTATGGCGGATATCCCCAGTATCCTTACACCTTGCCTCCCATCATTCTTATACCTAACTAATCTTGCACATCTATATTCCACCTGGCTTTTCGGCTTTTCATCCATTCTTCCCCAAACGGAGGTTCTCTTATCTTGGGGTCAATGTACAGGGGGTGAGTATCCTGCGTCTTATCCTTATCCTCAGAGAATTTTATGGTTGCTGACTTATTCACCTCAACCCTTCTTTCTTTCAGGCCTCTCGCCATTAGGTAAATACACAGGACCTGTTCTTAACCTCGGGGGCCTTATGGTCACTAGCTAGGCTTGTGGAGGGGAAAACATCTGAGTAGAGAAATGGCTTTATGGAAAGGAAAATATCTAAGTAGAGAAATGGGACTCACTATCCTACTTATTTCTATTTATCTAATTTGTTCCCTTTTATGAGAGGTCTTCACTCGTCCCACACAGGAGGAATGGATGCAAAAGAAGCTATGACAAAAGAAACAAGATGTGGCAACGGATTGGCTAGGGAAGTGTTAGTGAGGAATCAGGGCTCAAACCTGAGTAACTGTAAGGATTCAGCCCCTAAAAGCCTTCAGATACTGTTTTCCAGTGTGGAAAGAGGGCTGGAATAGGATTCAAGGGGCTTGGACACCAGTCCAGGATAAGTGAGCACAGATGAGAGGGAGAGTCACTATGTGGGAGTGTAGAAAAGTGGCTTACTTTAATGTAGGATGGGGAAATGTCTTCCAACCTAACCACCCCCAGGCTCAGGCGTGTGGCCAGGAGGTGACATCTCTATGACTGAAGTCATGAAAACAAACAAGCTATAATAGACAAAAAGCCATAATATCCTATAAAACTTACTAGACATAATTGCTACTGCTCTGAAAGTCAGTCTTTCCATTCAATTGAACTTAAAAAAACCCACCATATTTATTGAGCTCTTGGTGCTACATTGAGCCTGGGTAGGGAGACAAGCAAAAAGAAAATGACAGATCTTTTTCCTAATGTCGCCATCTTTGCATGTCGTTATTTTGCCTGTCTCAGTTTCTCTCTGTGATGACCTAGGAGCCTCTGTCTGTCTACATTCGATCTATAGGAATTCTATAGGCAGATAGGAATCTATGTAGCTCAAGGAATCTGAAGTCCTTGAGGGCAAGAACTGCTGTTCTTTCTCTTTCTATTCCCCAAAAGAGGATAGCTAGGTGGCACAAGGGGCAGAGTGCCAGGAAGACTCAACTTCCTAAGTTCAAATCTGGCCTCAGACACCAGCTGTATGACCCTGGGCAAGTCACCTAACCCTGTTTGCTTCATATTCATCATCTGTAAAATGAGCTGGAGAAGGAAATGGCAAACTGCTCCAGTATCTCTGCCAAGAAAACACCAAATGGGGTCACAAAGAGTTGGACACAACTGAAAACGATTGAACAACAAATCTCCCAAAAAGACCTTGCACAAAATGGGTTGTTACATTTTTGTTGAATTGAATTAAATTCTGTGCCTCTGTAACTCTCTTTATACTGTGCCTACATTCTTCTCTATTTCTATTTCTCTCTAATATGTATCCTTCTTTACTTCTCTTCCCTGTCTCCCTTAATTAGCCATAAAATAGAACTGAGGCATATTTTAAATTATTTCTATATGATGTTAATATTTTGCATATTTTATTGTGTTTTTAAAAGTATTCGTTCTAGTCAACAAGCCCTTATTAAGCACTTACTGTGTGCCAGGCACTGTGCACATATATAATTGTAATATTTTAAAAATTGTTTGTTATATAAAATTAATATCATCTCTCTATGTAGCACTTTACAAAGTGCCTTTCTCACAACGTTGTAATGCATTCTTCAGATGTGGAGTCTAAAGTCCAAAAAGGAATGTTATTTGTCCTTGGTGACCCAACTAATATTTGTTGGAGCCAGGGCTGGGACCTAGGTCTTCCAAATCTAAGTCAGTGTTCCTTCTAGTATATATCATACTGCTTCTGGAGTAATTTATATATTTGTGTATTTAAATTTTAAGTTTCCTACACTTAATTTTAAAGATCAAGTGCCCTGAGAGATAAGGGTCAAAGGATATGAACAAACATTTCTCAAAAGATAAATTGCAAACTATTAACAACTACATGAAAACATGTTCCAAATCCCTAATAGTATAGAAATGCAAATCAAAAACAACTTTAAGGTTTCACCTAATACCTAGCCAATTGGCAAAGATAACAAAAGAGGGAATTAGTCATTGCTGGAGGGGTTGTGGAAAAATAGGTATGCTCAACACAGAGGTGTCAGATAGGCCAGATGGCCACAAGCCACAAATGCTCTCAATACTTTAAAGTACTCCCAGCAAGATTAAAATATAACTGGGAAATTTTTAACAAAATAAATAAAAATATAATAAAATATAGATAACATTTTAAAACTAAGTCAATATGTGCGCTCATGTGCATGCAGGCACACACACACACACACACACACACACACACACACACTCCTTTTAAATGGATGAGTGATCCTTAGTTTCTATTTCAATTTGATACCACTGCACTTATGCGTTGTTGGTAGATCTTTGAATAAGTATAACCATTTTGGAAAGTAATTAGCAAATAAAGTCACTAAAATGTTCATGCCCTTTGACACAAAGTTTACACTGCTAGGCATATACATCAAGGAGGTCATTGATTAAAAGAAAGTCTCCACAAATATCAAAACATTTGTAGCAGTAAGTTTTGTGGTAGCAAAAAATGGGAAACAAAGTAGGTGTCCATTGATTGGAGAATGGATAAAAAAGTTGTAGTACATGAATATAATGAAATGTTACTGTAATGGAATATCCCTTTAAGTCCTAACTAAAATCCTGCCTTCTACAAGAAGGCTTCCTCAATCCTTCTTAATTCCAGGGCCTTCCTTCTGTTAATTATTTCCTATTTATCCTGCACATAGCTTGCTTTGTATATATTTGTATGTTGTCTTCCCCAATTAGATGGTAAGCTACTTGAGGGCAAGGTCTATCTTTTGCCTCTTTTTGTATGCCCAAGGGCTTAGCACAATGCCTGACACATAGTAGCTGCTTAACAAATGTTTATTGGTTGATTACTGTGCTGTAAGAAATGACTAATACAATGAATATAGAGAAGCATAGGAAGACTTACATGAACTGATGCTGAGCATACAACCACAGCACTGTAAGTGGAGAGAACAACAATACAACACAATTGAAAATAACTATCACAAAATGACAAAGTACAAACATGGCAGCAAAGGACAGATAAGAGAAGACAGCTCCCCCCACTCCTTTGCAGAGGCAACAAATCTCCAGATATGGAACACTGCCTATATTTTCCAATTTTTAAACTATATTGATCAGTCTTGTTACTGTTTTTTTCTTCCTCATTACTTTTAAAAATAGTGTTTGTTGTATGGGATAGTTTTTATGGTGATTGCAATAAAAACAAAGATATCCATAATATTGATTTTTTTAAAAAAAGTTTATTGAGTGCAATTTCTTCCCCAAAATATAAAACTCAAAATTAAGTGGCTTTTTACTTATTTATGGTACAATGCAAAGAACATTGAAGTTAGAAGGTCTGGGTTCAAACCCTTCCTCTGAAGCTTTCTACCTATGTGACCTGGGGGCAAGTCACTGGGCCTCAGTTTTCTCACCTGCAACAATGAGGGGGTTGGACTGCATGGTTTCTGAGGTCCTTTTTAGTCTCAGATCTTTGACCCTTAAGTGTCCAGTTCACATCAAAGGTGGAGAGCAAAGAGGAATGTGCTGTGAAGTGCATAATGCCCATTTGGGCTATAGCTCTGAGAAGTCCTAAACATACTGTGGAAAAAAGTCTCCCCCCTCCCCCGTGCCTGTAGTTTTAGTTCTATCAGATTCTCCATTACTTCCCCAATGCCAAGGTTAGCTTAAGACAAAACTGTTCAATAAGCACTCCAGAAGAGGCATCACCTTGTGGCTCTCTGCTGCCCTCTACTGGGCTCAGTAGCCATTACTTTACCAACATAGGTTCTCCCCTAGCTGGCTAACACCTCAAGCTGACTCCCAGGAATATAGATTTAGAGTGAGAAAAGGCCTTTAGAAATGATTAAATCTAACCTCTCATTCTATATATAAAGAAACTAAGGCCCAGAGCAGGGAAACAGTTTGTCCAAGGTAACAGAGTAGTGTTGGCAGGATTCATTGCATGCCAGTTCTTCACCCTCATTGTGCTCCTTGTTACATCCCTATCAACCTCTGACCTTCCTTTCCTCCTTGATCAATCTTGACCTCACTGATCATTCACTTTGATCATGACTTCTCCTCCACTCTTGCCTTCTCCTTCTCTTTCTGTCATTTCCACTCCAAGTCTTAATCTTGGGGAACTTGGGGAGCTCCTGTCATTCATTCATCTCTCCTATTGAGAGACAGGGAGGTAGCCCAGTGGGGCAGCTGGGTGGTTCAGAGTATGGGGCCTGGAGTCAGGAAGCCCTGATTTCAAATCCAGCTTCAGACACTTACCAGCTGTGTGACCTTGGGCAGGTCACATAACCCTGTTTGCCTCAGTTTCTTCATCTGTAAAGTGAGCTGGAGAAGGAAATGGCAAACTGCTTCAATATCTGCCAAGAAAACCCCAAATGGGGTCTCAAAGAGTCAGATATGACTGAAATGACTCAAAACAATAGGTAGCTCAGTGGATAGAGCACTGGACCTGGAAACAGAAAGACCTGAGTTCAAATCCAGCATCAAATGCTTACTAACTGTGTGACCTGTGGCAAGTCATTTAACCTCTGTCTCCCTCAGTTTCCCCAACTATAAAATGGGGATAATAATGTTGTGATGATCAAATGACCTAATTTGTAAAATACTTTGCACAGTGATTAGTATATAGTAGGTACTTAATCAGTGGTTGTTTCCTTCTTTCCTAGGGTTGTTGGGAGGATCAAATGAGTGCTAGCTCTCTCTCTCTCTCTCTCTCTCTCTGTCTCTCTCTCTCTCTCTGTCTCTGTCTCTCTTTGTCTCTGTCTCTCTCTGTCTCTGTCTCTGTCTCTGTCTCTCTCAGAGAGAGAGATGTTATATGCACAGTGGCACATAGTGGGCTCTTGTTTCTTCCCTTCCTATTTCTACTTCCAAGCTGCCCAGTTTTGCTAGAGGAAATTATGAAATCGTGCTGAGTCCACTACAGATCTAAAGTCAATTGGGATTTCACCACTGTATGACAATTCTTTCATAGAAGCTATTCCTAACCTTCTCCTCTCTTCTCAAGCATCCAGTTCTCCCTTTTCTCCTCCTTACCCTTAGCCAGTGGTGGGATTCAGCTGGTTCGCACCAGTTTGGCAGATCCAATACCTAATTTTATGTTGAGTTTGGCGAACTGGTTGTTAAAATGGCATAGTAATCAGGGTTCTCTCTAAGGTGGGCGCCTGGGCAGCTGCCTAATGTGGAAGTCACAAATATATATTCCTCTCCCCGCCCAAAGTTGGTGCTGTGTCGCTGCCCAGGAATGGGGTCCGGGATGGGCACCAAGGAAAGTGGGAATGCAGTAAAGAGGTGCCAGCATGAGATGGAAGGAGGAAGGAAAGGGGAGAACCAGGCCTGGGATGGAAGGACTGGCTAAAACCCCAGCAGAAGCTGCTGCCACTGGGGTGGGGGGGGGGGAATTCAGGCAGGTGATAGCAGCAGCAGAGGCTGCAATGGGCTTAGACTCTCCCACCCTCTCCTGCTCCCTCCCTCTCCATCTGCATCCCAGTCTCCAGGGGCCAGCAGTGAAGCTAGAGGTCTGGGACTGCATCTTTTAGTGTAAAGGCTAGAAAAAGCAAGCAGTACTTTGACCTTCCTCCCAGGGTCTTCTGCCTCCTGCCTGCTTGCCGCTCCTACTGTACCTAACACAAGGAAGCAGAAGATGCTGATGGTGGAAGCCACCCAATACATGGCCTCCACTGCTCCCCCCAACCCCCACTGCCCCTGACCACTGTCACCCTCTGGCCCTTACACACCTGGCCCAGACCTTACTGACCCTGCTCCCTCTGCCAGCACCCTCTCCCCTTCTTGTAATCAGCCTGCCTCTTTCTCTCTGGGTCTGAACCCTGACCAGAGCTGCTCCCAACTGATCCTGATGACTGAGGGACCCTTGTGTCATGGAAATCAAGGATGCCAAGGGCTCAGAGGGAATATTCCATGGGGGACAGGAGGAAGGGGGTGGGGGGAGACATGCTAAAAAAATCAGATTGTCCTTGGTGCCTCAGACTTGGCCTTTTAGTGTAACTAAAGCTGTTCAAGAGAAACTACGACTTTTTCCCTGGCCCTGAGCTCACCTTAGTCCTGATGTCTCCAGGTCTCAGGATGGTGTTGGCTGATGCCTAGGAGAAGTCAGGTTGCAAGTCCATGGGTACAACAATCCCATGTATCCAACCCAACACAAGACCATTTTTCTGAGCTGGTCTAGTGCTTTATCACAAACGTACTCTCACACACACATTCATACGCATTTACCAACATTCACTTACACATTCATACACATTCATACACACAAATGCACATCCACACACAGTCACAGACTCATATACATTCACATATGTTTACTTACACATTCATACACATTCGCACACACTCACAAACTATACATATTCTCATACACACAGACACAGACACAGACACACACACACACACACACACCAACGTTCAATAGGGCAGAGAACTGGTTGTTAATTTATTTGAATCCCACCACTGCCCTTAGCATATGACCTTACCTCCCACTGAAATGAGAAGATGGTGGCTGTCTAAAAAGAACACCCTCATCCCCTCTCTTCTAATCAACACACATTTATTAAGCACCTGCTATGTGTCAGGCACTCTCCTTCTCTAATCTTATCAAAATCCATAGCCATCCTCTCCTTCCCCCCAGCTTTAGAGAAAGAGGAGGCCCTATTCTTTGCTAAAGCTAACCTGGCCACCAGCACTTTTGACCTACCTCCTGCTTGTGATCTTGTTTCAACCTTCTATTTCCTGCCTTCAAGCCTTTGCATTGGCTGTATCCCATTCCTGGAATGCTCTTCCTCCTTTTAGTACTCCTCACTTCTTCAAGGCCCAGCTCAAGTCCTCCAAAAGACCTTTCCTGATTCCCCCAATTCCTAATGCTTTCTCCTCAGGGAATTACTTGTATAAAATCTTGTATTTATTTATCTGTGTAGATATTGTTTTGCCCTAATGCAGGAGGTCTAAACTTTTGTGTGTGTGTCATGGATTGTTTTGGCAGCCTGGTGAAGTCTCTAGCCCCCTTCTCCAAATAATGTTCTTAAATACATAAAATATAAAATTAGAGTAAACCAACTATATTAAAATTCAGTTATTCTATTTTTTAAAGTTTACAAATCACAGGTCAAGAACCCGAAACAGAAAGTAAGCTCCTTGAGGGCAGGGACAGTTTGAGTTCTATCTTTATAGGCATAGTGCCTGTGGCTTTTTTTTTTACTGGGTTTGTAATTTTAACTATATCCACCAGTGGAGATCAGCACCAGCCCTGCTATGAGGATTCCTCCACTCTGCTCCCATGCATCCCAGAGAAGTTTATTGAGTTGCCCAAAGTCACATAGCCAGTATGACAAGGTTTAGAGTTGGTAGAGCTGGTTCAGGTGTGAAAAAACTCACTTGGATCTTCTCTGTAGCTATTGGGAGTTTTATTGAGACAAAAGCAGAATGGGTCTACTAGCAAGAAAGCTAAGTGAGTCACCGACATCTGTGGGAGTTATGCTTATATAGAGGTTTCAGAATAGTGAAGTAGTTTTAGAGGTTTTATGGGGGTTGAAGACTAGGGACAGGATGACGAAGGTGGATGACAGGATAGGAGACACAAGAGAAGGGAGACAGGATAGGGGGACACAAGGAATTCCACAAATCCGGAATAAGGGAGAAGCTCCACAGCACGCCAAGATGAGGGGAAGGTTAGAGAACAAACCAGGGAAAAGCAACTCTTAACAATTAGGGCACTGTTTGTGTGCTCAAGACTTAACCCAAATCTTCCTTAGTCTAAGGCCAGCTCTCTCTCTGCTACTATCCTGTGCTTAATGCATGTTTGAATTGAAGTTGAACTGAATTACCCCACTCCCAAGCATCTCCAATCTCCCTCTCCCTGATGGGGTGATGGGACCTGGACCCCTAAAAGGAAAAGACCATGTCTTTGGAAGCAACTCAGTCCCTGAATTTTCCCATACATTTTGGCAGCAGAGATCACTGGCTGCCACCCCAGCCCACCTACATCACCTAATTAGCTTACTTGACATTCCCAGCAACCCCAAACTGCTTCATCTCCAGTCCTTTCCCTCAGTTTACAAACCTGCTCAAGTCTCCCTGTTCTATGAACACCTCCCTTTGGCTTTTCTACCCTCTTAAAATACGATTCTCTTCCTTCTTGCTACTGCCAAGCCATTAGAAAGAAACATCTATTCTCATTATCACTACTTTCTCACCATCCCCAATCCTCCATCTTTTGTAATCCAGACTCTATCCCTACTTCTCTATTCAAAACAACTGGATCCTAGATGGCTGATGATATCCTTGTTGGAAAATCCAGGAGTCTTTTTTTTCCCTTCTGCTCTATGAGGATTCGCTGAATTGTTGAGACTAGTCACTGAGCAGGTCTGCGACATTAGATTTGCCTCAGAATTCAATAATCATGGCATTCAGAAGCCCAGGTCAGGGCCTCTTGCAGTCATTGAGGATAGTAAAGACAATGAACCGAAGCTGCCAAAGTCTCAGCACGTCTGCTTTGTAGCTTCAGGGAAGGCTCACCCACCTGGGATTAGCCTTTGAGCAGCGGAATGCCTCCCATACAGAATGACGCTCCCTGGGCCTGTGGCAACCCTGGGGCAACTGCCTCTCCCACCTGGGACGGGCAGTGCAGCAAGTAGTGGCAAAAACTAGCTCTAGGAGCCTTCCATGTGGGTTGCCGAAAAGCAGGCCTCTCTCCCGGGGCAAACGAGAGAGAGAAAGGCACTGGGGATGATTACAAATGATTGCTTTGGGAGCTGTGCTCCATATAACTTCTTCCTCCTCTCACTTCCTCCCCACCCCCACCTTGAACTTGGGTTGAAAACCCAGGTCTTCCGATTCCAAGCATCTTTCCTCTTCACCACGTGGCCTCTGGTGGCAAGCCCCTCCTATCCCCTTGTGCTGTGAGTCTGTATTTCCTCCTGGGTGAAACTGTCTGCCCTTCTTTGTTCCTGGGGAGACTTTGGGAGGTCTGTGCTTGACTGAATGTCATTTCATGACACCTAAGGGCTCTGGAGGTAGTTCTTGAGCTGATCTCTTGGCCAAGGGTTAATGATTTCTGACAAGAGTTTACCTCAGCTTAGTCCGTAGACTAGTGTGTGTTCTAAGCACCCTCTCCCTGTAATATTCAGGGATGATCCAGCCCCCTCACCTTGAGATTCCTCTAGGAGGAAGGCTATGTTTCTTTTTGCCTTTTGTACACCAGACACATTCTATTCTATGACCCTTAATATATCAGGTGTGAGGACTGTATACAGTAAGCACTAAAAATACTTGTATAGTAACAGAACACATGAATGAAAAATGAATCTAAGCAAGGTGAAAAAATTCAAGATAATTTTTGGTGCCCTGCTTGGCTGAGACCACTGATATTATGGTTATTATGATCATTAATTATAATGATCAATAAAATAATATCGTATTTCTCTGGTGTTTTGAAAATTAGCAAACACTTTGGCTCTGTTCCCAGCCCCAGTCCTAGGGTGGTCTCCACAGCACCATGGCCAGCAGCCAAGGAAAGTACACCAGGAAGGCAGGATGATGCAATAGAAAAGCTCTTAGATTTGGAATCAGAGGACCTGGGTACAAGTCTCAGCTCTGCTGCTTACTACCCATTTGACCTTAGGCAAGTTACCTGACCTCCCTGTGTCTCTATTTCCTCACCTATAAAATGAGGGGGTCAGATTAGGTGACCTCTGAAGCCTCTTCCAACTATAAATCTATGATCCTACTATGACATCTTCTTTGGGGCCACTCCACCAAGTGGACACTCATACTCAATTTGAGGTCCTGAGAGGGGGATGGTTCTAGGAATAACTTGTAGAGGCTGAGTTTCTAGCATTGTCATTCACAAGTCCCAACCACTGTGCTTTCCACTGATAATCAGCCAGTGGCGTCAATTAATTTTTGACAAAGGCATTTACTAAGTATAACAAGAATTAGTGGTGCAAAACATTCTACCAAAACCTGGCACTCACTTTCCCACAGAAACACACGGTATCCATGAGAAGAGTGGGCTCCAACTTAAAATACAATGATAGTGAGGTACATGTATAGAGAATACGTGTGACCATGGGGTGCTTCCCAATTCCTGGTCCTTTCTCCCTTCATAGAGTTTTCATGAAGTTGATCAGCCAGTCAACAAACATTTATTAAGCACCTACTATATACCTGACTCTGTACTAAGCACTGAGGATACAAAAAAAAGATAAAAAATAGCCCCTCCCCTCAAGGGGCTCACAATCTAATAGGGGAGTTTCTCTTGAGTATAGCTCCCTTCTGAGTGAGTAGCCCGGTTGGGCTGTGACAGTTTGTCCCACTGTTTAGTCTATAGCCAGTATTTCTCAAGGAATACCACTCTCTGGAGCTGTCTTCCCTATGGTGGCTATTGGTCCTTGTCCATATGTCCTCAGTGTAAATCATTCCCTGCTGAAGACAAACCAATCTCTACTTCATTCACCTCTGATCACTGATGGTATCTCCAATGGGACTTCTGCGTCTTCCAAACTCACAAGTTTCCCTGGGCACTCCCATCTTTGAGTGCTAATTTACTTAAGATACAAGAAAGAATACACATTGTGCTCAGAGACGCCACGAGCAGTTAAGAGACTGGGATAATGGTGCTCTTTTCTCTACACATCTCTCAAAGAGACATCTCAAAGTTGTCCTACCTCCCCATATCTGTGAAGGGAGAAAGATAAAGAGGATAGGTTGCCTATTTTGTATACATATATACGGAAATGAATATTTTCTAGCTCTAAAGTAATTGTCTAATTCAATGACTAAGCTCTAATTCACTCTATCACAATCTACCCTCCTCCACTTCCCTGGATGGACCACTCAGCTGTGGCCCCAAATTGGAGCTTTAATATTAATCAATCAGAATGTGGAAGAATATAAATCCATCCTTTATGCCTAAAAAAAAATCAAGAGCAGCCTCTCAGTAGAAGGTAAATGAATTAGTGAATGACTGAATGAGGACTTATTTGTTGTTGTTGTCCATGTGTGTCTAACTCTTCATGAACTCATTTGGGGTTTTCTTGGAGTGGTTTGCCATTTCTTTCTCCAGCTCATTTTACAGATGAAGAAACTGAGGCAAACATGGTTAAGTGACTTGTCCAGGGTCACTAGTTAAGTGACTAGCCCAGGGTCACAAAGTCAGCTAGTAAGTGTCTGAGGCCAAACTTGAATTCAGGAAAATGAGTCTTCTTGACTTCAGGCCCAACCCTCTATCTACTGCACCTTCTAGCTGCCCAAGCATTTGTTAAGTGCTCGCTATGTGACATACCCTGGGAAAACAAATACAGAAAGACAGTCCCTGCCCTCAAGGATCTTACATTTTAATAGAAAAAGACAACACATTTGGTGGAGTGGTGGCCAGGGAGGTGTGTTTAGGCCTGAGAATTGACAGGAATGATGACTGGAGCCATAGGGCAGTTAATTAATATATCATCTACAAGACTGTCAATAGTCAGTTTGATTAATGTTCCCAAAGCTAGAGTTGGAAAATGAATGAGGATATGCAGAGGAACAGCTACAGAGAGCTGGAAGGCAGCCTAGTGGGTCTATGTTGGGTTAGATAAAGATAACTCTCACTCCTCAAGATCTCTGCCCCAAAGCAGGGGCTGGGATGCTGGGTTAGAGGCGGAGGCAGACTCTGCAGCCAGCAAGAAGCATGGCTGGAGAGCAATGTTATCATCCCACTGACATTATCTCTGTGTGTAACAATTTGATACATCAGAGAAACAGGATTTCCTCATGTTGGGTACTCCCTGATGTGACATGGATCACAATGTTTCCGTAATTTAGTAGATAGCCTTTGAGAGTTGTCGTGGCCAAAAAATGTATCTCCCCGTGGCTATCCTAGTGAGGAGCTACCAACAACAGACACAGTCCAACACTGGGCCCAAACTCTAAGCCTTTCTGAGTCTATAGAACCTGCTAGAGCTTATACTCCACTGGCAAAACTGCTAAGTACCCAGGGTCATCTGTATTCTGTAGTGGAGCATCAGTGTAGGACCTTAGCAGAGGCTTTGTGTGCAAAGCTTTATTCAATTCTAGGAGCACCATGACACCAAAAGCTCCTCTGCACCACACTGCAGGGCTTATGATGGGTCCTGAGTGATCTCTTCAAAGACACAGCTTCTCTTCTATCCCAACAGGGCTCCTTCAGCTTAGACTTGTCCCATTCACCAGCATGTGAGCACTGGGGAAGAGCTCTGGTAGAAGGGCAACTAGGTGGCCTGGTAGATAAAGTGCTAGACTTAGAGTAAGAAAGACCAGAGTTCAAATCCTGCTTTAGACACTTACTAATTGTGTGACTCTGGGTAACAGCCTCACCATGCTTCAGTTTTACCATCTGTAAAATGGGGATAATAACAGCACCTACCTAGTAGGGTTGTTGTGAGGATCAAATAAGATGACAGGGGTAAAGCACTTCGCAAACTTTAAATACTATATAAATCCTAGCCATTATTAATAACTAATAATCGGGTCTGGGTAACTAGGTGGTGCAGTGGATAAAGTCCTGGGCCTGGGATAAGAAAGACATCTTCCTGAGTTCAAGTCCAGTCTCAGACACTTATTAGCTATGTGCACTTGGGAAAGTCACTTAATCTGGTTTGCCTCAGTTCCTTCATCTGTAAAATGAGCTGGAGAAGGAAATGGCAAACCAGTGCCAAGAAAATGCCAAATGGGATCAGGAAGAGATGGAGAATCTTCCATCTGCACTAGGTTCAGCAGTTCTGTCTCCAGAAGTAAATAGTATTTTTCATCATGAGTCATTTGGAACTACCTTGGATCAGTGGTCAGAGCAGTTAAGTCTTCCATAGTTGACCATCATTACAGCATCACTGTTTCTGTGTATAATGTTTTGCTAGTTCTGTTCACTTCACTTTTTATCAGTTTGCTTACATCTTCCCAGGTTTTTCTGAAACTGTCCTGCTCATCATTTCTTTTAGTATGATAGTATTCCATATGAATCGTATGCCATAACTTGTTCAGCCATTCCACAATTAATAGGCATCTCTTAAATTTCCAATGCCTTGCCACCACAAAAAGAGCTGCTATATGAATTTTTGTACATATGGGTCCTTTTCCTTTTTATTTGATCTCTTTGGGATACAGACCTAGTAGTGGTATTGCTGGGTCAAAGCAGATGTGCAAACAGTATGCCCTTTGCCTTTGTGTGTAGTTCTAAATTGTTCTCCAGAATGGCTGTACCAGTTCAAAATTCCACCAGCAATGCATTAGAACCCCTATATTTCCACATCCCCTCCAGCATTTGTCATTTTTCTTTTCTGTCACACTAGCCAAGCTGATAAGTTTGAGGTGGTGCCTCAGAATTATCTTAATTTGCATTTCTCTAATCAGTAGTGACTTAGAGCATTTTTTAAACTGACTATTGATAGCTTTGAGTTCTTCTGAAAATTGCCTGTTTATATCCTTTGACCATTTATCAATTGGGAATAGAAGGAAGAATTTAAGGGTGAATAAAAGAGAACCTATAAAAAATAGGGTTTCCTTAAAATAGTTTAGGCAAAAATAACTTAAGAAACAATAACATCTTTAAAGAGGATGATTTTTTTCTTAAAAATCTCAGTTCAGAAAAAGGAAACCATGTTAGAAACAAGGATAAAAATACAAACCTAACTCTTGTAACTTTACATATTAATGGCTTAAATAATCCAATAAAACAAAAGAGTTACAAATTGAATAAGAAAACAAAACCCCCAAATCTGTTGCTTATCCATATTGTTAAGAGTTTTTTTTTCCTTTTTCCTCCTTTTTTTCGAAATAGTCTTTGTTACATGGAGTGGCTCCTGTGAAAGGAGAGGGGTACCAGAAGAAATCAGTCAATGTAACAACAAATTATATCAATAAAGATTTTAAAAGAAAAAAGAGTTGGACAAGACTGAAAACAACTGAACAACATCACACAGGTACATACCTAAAATCTAAATTCAGGTGCTCTGCCTCCAAAACCCATGAGAAGCATGGCAACTGGGATGCTGTTAGAGAGTACAGTTTGTTTTTGGCTTGCAGAGATCTTCTGTAGAAAGGTGGGCTTTTCCCTTGAGGACCCTTGACTGTGTAATCCACAAATGGGAGATAAACCAGGGGCCCAGCTCACGGGTGATACGAGAGCGAAGATCATCGAAATGGAGAACTAACCTCATGAATAGGCCTATGGCTTCCATAGGGGTGGAAGATTAACTACAAGGGAAGAAGTGAACCATCTTGGTTAAGGTATGTACCTTTGCCTATATGGAAATCAACTCCTGGGATAGTGGCAGGTCCATGATAAAGACCAGTGTTATGATCAATGAGAGATGGAGGGGGAGTCAGCAGAGGTTACAAGAATACTCTTGACTTTCCTCTTCGGGGTTCTTAGCCCAGATAGATATGCGCTTTATAGGATGGGCAGATGTAACATTGTATTCATGGTCACCTAAATTCCAGGGTGATGGTATAGGGAGTATCTACATAAATTAATAATAATAGCTAACATTTAAATAATGCTTACTGTGTACCTAGCACTGCGCTAAGCACTTTACAATTGTTATCTTTTTTGCTCCTCACAACAATGCTGAGGGGTAATTGCTATTATCATCCCCATTTTATGATAGAGGAAACTGAGGCAGACAGAAGTTAAGTGATTTATCCAGGGTCACACAGCTCGTGTCTGAGGCCAAATTTGAATTCAGGTCTTCCAGACACCAGGCCCAGCTCTCTATCCGTTGGACCACCTAGCTGCCCATAGATTACTACCAGGCTGTCACAGTGGAGATGGAGCACAGTCTATTAAGCTTCACCAGAGCTTGAGGGATGAGATCCAAGAGCTAGCAGAGGTTCAAGAACCTAGCTGAGACCGACCCGCTTTCAGGTGCTGGAATCACACACCAGACTATGGGACCTGGTCATCGGAATCTTCTGGCACTCAGGGAAGAAGGACATAGATGGAAACCAACAGTGAGATGAAATGGGGTAGGTTAATCTCATTAGAAAACTGGGTATCATTTTGTATCCTTGTGTGAATTAAATTAAATTTTATGTGCTAAGAAGGTAAGCCTTAATCTCCTCTCCATCCTCACTCCCTTTCCCCAAGAAGCAGAGGGCATTTAGAGAAACAAAGGGCAACATCTAGAGATTATCAGCAGAGAAAAAATGGGGTGAGTAGAGCCATTGGATTTCACAGGACTCTAGACTTTTAGAGCTAAAAGGGAATGCAGAGATCACTTAAGGCCTGGGCTAAGCCTCTGTGTTACAGATAATGAAACTGTGTTCTACCTAGAGGCACCTAGTGCCATTGACAGAGCTCTAAGCCAGAAAGATCTGAGTTCAAATTTGGCCTTGAACACTTAGCTGTGCAAATCACTTAATCTCTGCCTCCCTCAGTTTCTTTCTCTGTAAAATGAGAGTGTTAATAGCATCTACCTCCCGGGGTCGTTGTGAGAATCAAATGAGGTAATATTTGTAAAACACTTAGCACAGTGCCTGGTGCATAGAAAGTACTTAATAATGCTTATTTCGTTCCTTCCTTCTTTCTTTCCTTTCTTCTTCCCTCACTCCCTGCTTCCTTCCTTCTTTCCTTCCTCTCTTCCATTCTTCCTTCCTTCCATGCTTCCTTCTCTCCTTTCATTCTTCTTTCCTTCCCTCCATCCCACCTTGATCCTTCTTTCCTTCCTTCCATTCTTCTTTCCTTCCTTCCTTCCCTTCCTCTTTCCCTCCCTCCCTCCATGTTTCATTTCTTCCTTCTTTCCTTCTTTTCTTCCATCTCTCTGGACTGACTTATTCCAAGTCATAAAGAGTAAGTGACAAAGTCAGGATATTAAGCTTAGTCTTCCAGCTCCAGACCCAGTGGACTTCCCATTACAACATGCTGACTCCCACATTTTGAGTGCTTATATCTGCTAAATAAATTAAATGCTTCCTCCTCCCTTCCCCCTGCTCACACAACACACACACACACACACACACACACACTCCTATGCACTCGCAGTTGGGGAAAGCTTATTGCCTAAGGGATTGAAGGAGAGGATCTGGAGAGAAGCAGCAAGGTGAAAAGAGGTGGGTAGATATCATTAGCTTCCTGTCTGACTTCTTGCAGCTCAGAAATTTTGTGAGTTTGTCAAAGTGTGTCACAGCAGTTAGCCAAAGAGTTCTACCAAAAAGAAACAAAGAACTGCCAATCTTGCTTCAAGCAAGTGTGGAGGGCAAGGAAAATCTTGCAATTACCTGTCGAGAGTATATTATGTTTGTGTTTCTGCCAGTAGCAAGTAACACCTATGTGCATCTGCAAAGTTCAAGTTGGTGTCAGAATGAAAGAACTATAGGAACGCATCTGTGCTCTCTAGGTTGTCAGGATGAATGAAGCGCTCTTTGAAAGAAAGGAAGAAATGCTTCAAGGCAGAAACTCTGAAGAAAAAAGATGTGAGACAGAGGAGGATTCCAGACAGTGTAGTGGCTTGATACAGTGGCTTGGGTTGGAGAGTGAGCTTTGTAGAAAAATTAGATGGGCCATTCAACTGCTGAAAGCAAAGTTAGGGCACACGAATGTATGTACACGTGTGTGAGCATGTACACGTATGCATATGCATGTGTTTCTTTTAACTCAACACATTCAACACAAGCACAGAGTGGGAGGCAGGGGCAAGAAAGGAAGAATAGAAGAGTAATTACCGATATCTGAACCATAACAGCAGCCAATACTTCCTAAACAGAATCCAGCAGGTCAGGCAAGAGACACAGCCAGGCACATTGGTAGAGCCTCGGGTGTGATGGCTTTGAAACCTCGGCAAGGGAATGAAGTCCACTGTGTTCCTTATGATAGGCTGCCCCATGGACTTGGCCCATGGCTTCACCAAGCTCTCATCCTGCTTTGCATGTCAGTGGGCAGGACTCCTGGATCAAGTATCACTCCATGGATCCAAGCAGCTTGGGGATGCTGAAGACCACTAGAGGTTTGTTGGGGAAGGGTAGGGTTCTGCCCAATTGATTAAGAGTTTCTAGCATAAAAGTTCCTAGATATAAATGAGTCTACAATAACAGTAACTAATGTTTATGCAGTATTTAAAGGGTTGAAAAACCCTTCACATATCTAATAGAGATTGGTACACGCACAGAACTGCTTGAAGGTATCTTCCAGCATGGAGAAGCTAGGAAGCATTGACAAGACCATGGAGCATCTGTAGACATTCTGTAACTGGTTACATTCTACTAACCACATGATGAACGGCAGCCTCTTTGATTGGCTACAGTTGAGGAACAGGAACTAGGCATGCCTTCAAAAGACCTTTGTGGGCTTTGACAATCCTCTTTGGGCCTCATTATTTTCCCCAGGTTTGATCCTCTCTCTTGGTTTGATCCCCTTGCTGATGGTATCTAATGAGACAATGCTATAAGTAGAAAGGTCTTGGGCCTTCCCTCTCTGAAGCTGACATGTAGCCTTGTGAGATTGGGGCTCTGTTCATTTGCCTTAGCATTTATTCTTTTCTGTTTTAGGTGAAGGGATTGGAAACTCCAATATTGTAAGTTGGAAAAGGTTAGGAGAGCTAGCATACTAGCACGCGGGGGTCCTAGTATCCCAGAGTGTGAGTTTTGTAGCCAACTCAGAACCAATGCTCAAGGAGCAAGGAATGACCTTTGGGACCCATCCCACTGGTAGCTGAGACATGAAGAGTAGGAAAGGCAAGGGAGTCAGCAGACATAGAGCAATGTGTCCCAACTCAGGTTGGGGCCCTCATACCAGAAGTGACCTGGTGACCAAGAAGATCCCACTGGCCAGAACCAAGCGCCTGAGACGAGGCTAATTGAATAATTGTATGGCTTACATGGGGATGGTAGCTCTGTCTCCACAGTGCTAAAAATGTCCTAGCAATCTTCATCCTGGGAAGGAAGTTCTGGGTCCTGCACAAGCTCTCAGTGGGGCCAGAGATGGATGGAATGTGTTGGCCCCAGGCAATATTTCCAGCATTGCCAGAGGCAGAATGTGACCTTCCCCAGATCCTATGCCTTGGCTTCCTCATTCAACACCAGTCAGTGGGGATCTCTAGCATCCCTGAGAAGAGGAGGGATTGAGTCATAATTCTGTTTGAGTATCAGCCACAAAGTTTCAGAGCTGGGAGGGACCTTAGTGATCATTTGATTCCCCCATCCCCTCCATGACATACCTAACAAGTGGTCATCCAGCCTCTGTTTGAACACCTTGAGTGAGGGGAAGACCTGATTGTTAAATTTTTAGCGAGAACACTTCCATCTCAGAAATTGATAAACACTACAAATCAGGACTTGGCTTACTATTTTGTTGATTGTCTAGACTTTAGAAAGTGATAGAGAAAATGTTATTAAGGGGAAAGAGGGAGGAAGAAGGGAACAAGCATTTATTAAGTGCTTACTGTGTACCACACACTATGCAAAGTACTTTAACAATAATAATAACCACCACAACAATAATAGCTAACATTTACGTAGTGCTTACATGTGCCAGGCCTGACCTCTATGCCAGTTGGCATGAAAGCTTTAATCTGCTCTGTTCTTCTGGCCTGGGCTGACTCACTCCATCCTTACTCAGTCTGGTGGCCCTGCATTCCCAGGGACTCACCTTAAGTCTGGTACCAATATACAGTAGAGAGATCAGGCCCATGAATGACTGCTGCTGCACATCCAATCTGGTTAAGATAAGGAAACTTAATCTCAAAAAAAATTTATTTTTTTTTTAATGCACCAAGAGACATGTTAAAACCATCAGTGGTCAATGGGAAAGCTATCATTATCTCTTTTTGTGCTATGGGGAGTAGGCTTGTCCCTGGATAGTTCTGTGCTTACAGACTGCTCAGGCTCTAAGTGGCAGGTGGGAGAACCCGGGCCAATAGTCTCTGAGCTTCATAGGCAGATCCCCATCATGTGTTAAGCTGTTGGCAGTTGAGCTGAAAGAACGTTACAGAAAACACCCTCAGCTTCAACAATAAATGAACCCAGGCCTCAATCTGGGCTAATACGTCATTCCAAAAATTGATCCATTGGTGCCTGAGTATTTTATAACAAGGCCTGATTTAGGGTCTGAATGTTGGATCCTGTCCAAATCAGGGGCCACGTATGAGAGCAATCAGGCCAACTCCTACGGCAGGGGAAGGATTTGCCTAGTCAGAGCAAACGGGGTCTAAATAGGTTAACCAAGGTAAGTATAAACTCAAAAATCAGATTGGTTTGGTCCCAGGGTATCGGCAGAGTGATAGAATCTAGGGGATTATGACAGATGGGAAGACTAATTACTGGAACAGGGACTTCAACCTGAGAAGGCCATATTCAATCAGGAAGCCAAATTGCAGGGGCTTCCAGGCTGCTGACTGTTTGTGTGACTCAACCTATCTCCCCCAATCCTTGGTCCTTTGATGGCTGTTTCCTGCCACTACCAAACACCAGCATGTCCATGTGGTCAGGAGTAGGAAGTATGTCACTTCCTGATTGAGTCAATGCCATCAGAAGGCCCAAAATTCTTATGTTAAAGGTACTAGCACATTCTACAGATGCTTGTCCTAGCTGCTCCCCTGACTGTCCTTGGCGTCACTACTGCAACTCTCACTTGGAGTATTTTTTACCCAGGTGAAAAAAAAATCCCTTTTATGACTCTATCTAGATAGAAAGGCTCTCCCATTTTCTTGTGACAGCCTGTCTCTATTCTAGATAGAGATTCCCCTTCTCCCTGCCTGGTACTTCCTTCCCTTTCTGTTGGGCAATTTGACAGAGCAGACAGAAGAATAGTCTTAGTGTCATGGCAGATGAGTTCAAATTCCACCTCAGATATTTACTACCTGTGTGACCCTGGGCAAGTCACTTAACCTCTGAGTCTGAGTTGTAAGATAGAGATAATAAAAGCAGGGTTATCATACAGATGAAATAAGATAAGGTATGTGAGATAAGCCACATCATAAGCCTCAAGGAGCTATTTAAATTTTAGCTATTATTATAGTAGAATTTTTTATTTTTTTAGAAATTTTCAGGCTAGAACCAGCTAGTATCTGGAAATTTTGGACTAAAGAGGGATGCCAAATGTCTCTTTGAGGCCCTAGGGCAGGGGTTCTTAAATCCCCAAGTGGTCCATGGATAGATTACAAGAGATCCATGAGGATGGAGGGGGGGAATGTATATCTTGATTTTCACTAACTTATAACTGAAATTTATCATTTCCTTCAATTACAAATGTAGCTAACAAACCAAAGCAGTAAGAGTAGTGCCTGTGACTTTGTCACCAATGGAAATCACATATATTTTCAAATCACATTACAGTTATTAGAGCAACTGCCAGCTCCCACATGATTATAGTCTGCCTGCCTAAAGATGCTTGAGAGAACTCTATCCTTTGCAGAAGGAGCAAGGGGAGCTTTAATTCTATTTGTGAAATGGGATTTTCAACACTTGTACCCATCAAGACAAAAACCAAAATCAACATGACATGTGTTCCCGTAACAAAAACCACTGTAGAGTTGAATGTTCTTATTTAAGCTAAGCAACAATAGCCTTCACACTGATGTCTTAAGAAATAAAATCTAGCTTCAACATGACTATATTTTAAATATATTATTTTGTTATTGAATGCATTAACATAGAAGCACATATATTACTATGTCACAAATTTGTTTTTTTAATATTTTGATAACGGGATTTCAAGATAATTGTGCCCAGCTAGGTGGTACAGCGAATAGAGTGCCAGGTCTGAAATCAGAAAGATTCATCTTCCTGATTTTAAACCTGGACTCAGACACTTATTAGCTGTGTGACCCTAAGCAAGTCATTTAACCCTGTTTGCCTTAGTTTCCTCTTGTGTAAAATGAACTGGAGAAGGAAATGGCAAACCATCCCAGTATCTTTGCCAAGAAAACCCCAAATGGAGTCACAAAGAGTCAGATAGGACTAAAACTACTGAACAACAACCATCACAAATTTCAATAGTTAGTTTCCTTTTTAATCTTATGTATTTTGTGCATTTAAAAACATTATTCTGAGGAGACACAGTCCATAGGCTTCACCAGCCTTCCAATGACCTCCCAAAAATGTTAAGAACCCCTGTCTTACTGGAACCTTTGCCTATTTCCAACAGGGAGCTGTTTCCCATGAGGTACCGCTGGCCCAGGGGGTAATATATACATATGTATATATATACATATATATATATATATATATATACACACACACACATACATACACATGCATATATGTGTGTGTGTATGTATGTATATGTGTATATATATAAAATTAGGCTGAAAACAATGAAGGGCATCTTTCTTCTGGCTCATTAGGTAGGCCAAAGAGACTAGTGGAATTAGAGATTAGTGAAGAAGAGATGCTATTATTAACCGCTTTGCTCACTACAGAAAATAGGTGATTCATAGATAGTCCCATACCTAATTAGTGTTCAGAGCTTAGCCACCTGGGATAGATTAGACCCAATACCCCTATCCCTACCCACGGCTGCAAATGTCCCATCCTATGAGAAATCCCTGGGAGTGAAAATCATAAACAGTTTCTATTAGAACCCCTGGGACAACTTCTCTCCACCCTGTGAAATAATCTGGGAGGGGGGTGGCACTCACTATGTGGGGCCAGTAAGCAGGGCCTGCCTATGACTACTTATTTCCTTCCTCTAAGGTTTCAAGTACTCCCTAAGGGCAGTCAACCACTGTATCCTGGGCTATCACCAGTCTTCTAGATTTGTCTTGCAACTTGACATCACTCTAGAAGAGAGAGTGAGGCTGACAATTTTGTGCCACTCTGCCTCACTTAAATCCAATTGCAAGAGTTAAGACATCACCCTCATGATGTCATTGGTCCTTGAAAATGAAAAACAAACAACAAAGTCAGCCAGCTCTACCAGAAAGTGGTAGGTGGTGGGGTTGCTTTGCAGGAAGGCAAATGCCTGGGCCTTGTTTGAGCTGAGAACCAGGGATCACGTTGCTATGGTTTGAGTATTAGACAATCCTATCCCTACTCCCTAGAGAGAAGATAGAGTAGAGGGTGGGGATGTAATGGTGAATAGGGGGAAATTAACAGCACCCAAGGAAAAGAATCATCTGGGGAAAGGGGGAATGGAACAATCATTTGAGAATGAAAACAAAATTGAGGCAAGCAAGGATTCTAAAGCCAGGAGGGCAGCATGAAGGGCAGTGGTAGACATCTGTGAGATGATGGTTTGTCTCCCACAGTACCTAATTCTGCCCCTTTCCACCTATGTGAACAGGGGCTTCTTAACCCGAAGTTGGTGAAAATATTTATAAAGCAATGTCTTGAAAACAGGTTTTTCCGAATATAATTGTTTTCTTTTGTAATCCTATGTATTTTATTTTACGTATCTTAAAATATTATTCTCAGAAGGGAACTACACTATAGGTTTCACCAGACTACCAAAGGGGTCTATGACCACCCCACCTCCAAAAAAGTTAAGAAACCTTGAGTAAAGAAAACCTTGAGTTAAGAAAACCTTGAGTAAAATGATAAATGCAGCCCCTTCCAGCTCTTAATCTGTGATCCCGGTTGTGGTCTTAGACAATGCTAAACAGCAATTTGAAGATTTTTGTTGTTGCATCCAGCTGATGAATCCCCAAACAGCTTCCTTGACCCTTTTAATCAACTGATAATTATTAAGTACCTACAAGTGCCAAGCTGTGCTAGCCACAAGAGACTTGAAGACAAAACTGAAATAGTCTCTGCCCTCAGGGAACTTACAGTCTGCCAGGCGAGGTAATAGATGAGTGTGAATGGACCAAAAAAAATGCAAGGTGGAGGTTGGGGGAGAGGACAGGGAAGCACTAGAATTTGAAAGATTGAGAAATGCTTCACGTGGGGATTGTGTTTGAGATGCCTCATTAAGGAAACAAGAGATTGTAAGAGGCGAAGGTAAGGAGAAAGTAGTAGGTGTGAGAGACAGTGGCACAGTAACAGAGATAAGATATAGAGTGTCATGTATGAGGAACAGTCAGAAGGCTGGTTTGACTGGAACATAGAAAGGATATAACGTATAATAAGGCTGGAGAGGTAGATTAGAGGTAGGTTGTTAATGGCCAAATGGAAGAGTGTGAATTTGACCCTAGCAGGAAAGGGGCCAGAGGAAAAAAGAATTTATTATATAGCACCTACTATGTGCCAGGCATTGTACTAAGTGCTCTATAAATATTATCTCATTTGATTAGAAATAATAACAACCACTGGAGTTTATTGAGCAGATGAGTGACACAGTCAGCCCTGAATCAACATCTGGTGAATTTGGGCTGAGTCAGCATCAAGAATTCTTTAATATTTCTGTGTCCCCTGCCACTAGTTGGCTTAATTGTTCATCAGTACCTAGTCAGTGGCGAATGTAGGGAAGCCAATTAAAATCATTGTTGAATGGCCAGATGCTGGTAAACAGATGAAGCCGCCAGGACAATGCTAAAAAAAGAGAGTGATGTGGCCTATTTCCATTGCATCTTTAAGAGAATCATTGTCGTTCCTGGGCCTTATCTATCAGTAACAATTATAACTCATTAATAAAGAACTTCAAGATTAACAAAGTGCTTTCCTCACAAAAGCCCTGTGAGAAGTGGTATGAACATTATTATCCTTATTTTACCAGAGGGAAACTGAGATCCAAAGAGATTCAATGACTTGCCCAGGGACACACAGCCAGTAGATGTCAGAGCCCAGCCTTATTCGAGGTTCCTAGATCCCATTAGTGTCAGGGAAGCAGGCCACTGATCAAGTAATCAATTAAGTGGCAAGGAAGTGTAGTGTATACGTGGGCCACCAGGTGGTGCTGTCATTAATCATTGTGCGTGCCTCAGCTTTCCCAGAGAAAGGTAGTTTTCCCCACGCCTCAGCAGAGGACATTGCATCTACATACTCAAACACTCCACTTCCCATCACTCTGAGTTCACATGGCTCCTGTTGCCTCCCAGTTGGCCCAGGGATCAATATAGATCTAAAGGTATGATCTAGAACATGCCCAAAAATGACTAAAAAAAGGAAATTCTTTTCATTTTTTCACTCAAGCCCCCATACCACATCCAGGAAAAGCTCCTGTATTCTGCCTGCAGACCTCATTTATAAAGCAGACAATTGATGTTTTGGTGGCCATGTGATTTATTAAAAAAAAACACACAAACACAATAAATAACTGTAGATAAAACTTACAGACCCCAAATGCCGAGAAATCACTTTGCCTGATCATTTCCTCTTCAAAATTTTCTGACTGTTTCTTGAGGTGGAATTCCTGCACTTGCCACACTTAGTCTCCAGTAGTAAAACAATTAGGGACAGGAGATCTTTGAAAACTTTTTTCAAAGATCAGGGGCCTCAATTACCTGGGGCAAGGAAATGTCAGGGAAAGGGAATTTGTCCTCCTTCCCGCTTACTATCTGCCACAGGCTCTCAGAAGCTATTCATTCAGGTGCCCTGGAATCTGGCTTTGTTGTGGATCTTACCCCCTATTACTTTCCCTCCCTAAACCCCTCCTGATCTGACTCCTATAGCCCCAGGAAGAAGCTAACATCTTAGTTCCAGATCCACTCTGAGCTCTGGCTGGGCCCAGTCACAGAAGATACAAACACTGGAAATTGCTGGCATGGTGGACACAACTGAATGTTTCAGTCTGTGAACTGGGGCTACCAGCTCCCTGTGGCTATCACTGGTGAACAGCACACAGCTCCACATCTGTTCTCTCCAATACCAGCTGCATAGGAAGAAAGGAAAGGAAGGGTGGCCTGGAGTGTCAATCTCCAAGTAAACCCCATGAAAAACCCCTAAAAACAAGATTGAACAGCACACCCTGAAAGTAGAATCTCTCCCTGCATGCTGATCTCTAGTGTGCCCTCATACCAGTGTCAAGCTTGAGGGGAAGCAGCATCACAGACCTTGCTGTATGTGTTTAGATGAAGGAGCAAGGAAACAGTTGGTTATTAAGTGCCTACTTTTACCAAGTGCTTTACAAGTATTATCTCATTTTACCATCATAACAGGCCTTTGAGTTAAGACAACAAAGAGGTAGGTATTTTTAATATCCCCATTTTATAGGTGGAGATAGTGCTATTAAGTATCTGAAGTCAGGTTTGAACTCAAGTCTTCTTGATTCCAGCTCCAGTGTTCTAACCAGTGTGCCACCTAGTCGCCCCTCTCCTGTAGCTTAATTCTGCAGATTTTCCTGAGGTATAGGGAAGGAAGGCAGGAAAGAAAGAAAAGGAAGAAAGGAAGGAAGAAAGAAAGAAAGAAGAAAGAAAGAAGGGAGGGAGGAAGAAAGAAACAAAGAAAGAAAGAAAGAAGAAAGGAAGGAAGGATGAAACAAAGAAAGAAAAGGAAGAAAGGAAGGAAGGAAGAAAGAATCAAAGAAAGAAAGAAAAAGAGGAAGGGGGAAGAGAGAAGGAAGAAAGGAGGGAAAGAAGGAGGGAATAAAAGAGGGAGAGAGAAGAGACAGGGAAGGAGGAAGAGAGGGAGGGAAGAAGAAAGGAAGGAAGGAAGGAAGGAAGGAAGGAAGGAAGGAAGGAAGGAAGGAAGGAAGGAAGGAAGGAAGGAAGGGAGGGAGGGAGGAAGGGAGGAAAGGAGGGAAATAAGCACTTACTAAGTGACTGACAATGTGCTAAATGCTTTACAAATACTGCCTCATTTGATAGGGGAAGGAAAGGCTATTAGAGACCTAGTTCTTAGAATTCACATAGGTCTTAGAAACTCTCTGTTTTTATACTTAATGTTCATCTTGATGTATCTCTGGGGACAGGTTAGGGTTAATACAGCCCTCAGTTTTATACATTGAGCAGGACTCCAACATCCTTTTGCAGAGCACCTGACAGAAGGGGTCGAATATTTATCCAGCCTGCATAAAACATGAAATGCCCCAGTGGTCCCTGAGCCAAAGCAGGTCTGCCATGTCCTTGATCCTCTCTCTCCATGCTATATAAATATACATATGGATTCCCCCTCCTCCTTCCCCCCTTTGCCACCCCCAGGGACTGTGTGCCAAACTCATTGCTAAATATATATTAATAAACTCTGATCCATTATGACTGTCTCATGGTTTCCCCCTGCCTTTTGCTGCCTGCAAAACATTTTTCCGATTAGAAGGCCACCTGCTGTTTCGTCTATTACCAGTAAAACTGGATGAGTCTCCTTGGGTCCACTGGGGGTTGGCGAGTAAAGCTATTGTACCAGGTTGAAAGAGAAAGAATTAAAAAGGAAGTTAATGTCATCGCTAGGGAATAGCTGGAGAAAGAAAATGCCACTCCTGGAAAAGCAAGACAATGCAATGATTTTCTGAAATGTGTAGCCCCACCCAGGACAGTGGTACTTTACATGGGACCTAGATATTCCTAGTGTGATGATAGTTTCAGAGAATTCTACAACAGGAAGTGACTTGAAGGGGTTGAGAGAGATCTTAACAGTAGGATAAGATTTCATGGCACCCATATGCCTGATTTCTCTCTCTTTTTTTTCCCAAAAAGGCCAATAATATCATAAATATCAATAAAAACTTTTTGAATTATACTGATCATTGGAGAAATTGCATTATTTGAGACCAGATTGATGTAGGACCATTGACTAATGCTGCCTTAGGGAGTAGGACAAGACCTGTGGGATAGGCCTTCTGTGCTATGACAAGAAATGATGTCTCTATATATCTGTCACTCTATCCAACATAGCCTAGGGTAGGAGAAAGGGTGTTGGGCCTGGAGTCTGGAGGCCTGGTTTTGAGGTCTGACTCCCCTGCTTACTAGCTATGTGCATTGGGCGAGTCACAGAATCAATCAGTTATTCAATCGATCATCATCATTCTCAATGTCCTGTCTACCGCTAGACTTGTCTCAAAGATGGACTTTCAGGAAGCCTGTAGAAGATGAACTTATATCTCAATTTTTACTGCGTGCATATAAAATGGCGTGCTTTCTCATAGAGGAGGGAGAGATGGAAAGAATATGGAACTCAAAATTTAATAAACCAAATGTACATCTTAATGCTTTTATTCAATTACCAAAAGCCATCATTTTATCCATCTATCTGCTCAACAATCCACCAAACAATAAAGAAAAATGTTGGACGATGATTTGCCTGAGGGATTTTTCTATCTAAATTTTGTAAAATATAAGATGGGAAGCATGAGAAAATACTAATAGTGATCAAAACCATGTGGGAACAGAATGAAATATGTTATGACAGCAACAGCTAGGAAGCACAGTAGATATAGTGATGGACCTGAAGTGCAAAAGACCCAAGTTCAAATCCAGCTGTGTAACCCTGGGCAAGGCACTTTAACCTCTGTCTGCCTCAGTTTCCTCATTTGTAAAATGGGGATAATAATAGCATCTGCCTCCCAGGATTGTTGTAAGGATCAAATGAGATGATCTTTGTGAAGTCCTATATGACCACTGCTTTATTTATATTTATATTTATTTATATCATTATTACCTCTGTCTTCCTGCCAGCTACTGAAGTTATACCAAGGATGCTTTCAGCAAAACTACAGAAGATGAGCTGGCACACTAGTACTTTTGAAAGCAGATATTTTATCTCCCCATGCAAAAGTTCACAGCACATTAAATATAAAAGAATAATAGCAGGATAGGTAATTGTTCCAGGATCATTATTATCTGAATTCCATTAATCAAGATGGAAATGAATGATTTTCCTGTTGGTCAATGCAGATTATGCAAGGAAAAAGGAGGTGATGTGCAACATATCTCTGTATTAACCAAAATTTAGCACCTACCAAATATCTAGAAAGATGCAATCAATGACAAATATTAATTGAGCACCTACTATGTGCTAGGCACTATGCTAGGCACTGAGGATACAAGTACAAAGAATGAAACAATCCCTACTTTCAAAGAGTTTATATTTTAATGGGGAACAAGTATACATTATAATATATATATATGTAATAAATATAAAGTTAATACAAACAAACATACACAGTGTGGTTAAACAATGAGGTAGCTTGGGAGGGAGAAAATTAGCAGTGAAAGAATCAAGAAAGGTTTCCTGCAGAAGATGATGCTTGAGTTGCTTCTTGAAGGAGGAGAGACACTCTAGAACCCAACAGAGGCGCTCTATCCTTCATAAACTAACAGAGGACAAATCCTCATACTATAAATACAGACAATTAGTCTAGGTAATTAGTTACAGAAGAGTTGTTGATGTGAATCATTGAAAGAAGATTCTACTGCAGAATTCCCTGTGCTGATGACATCTGGACCAATAGCGAAACAAAACAGTAACAATAAATATATAAGGTAATAGGGTATAATCTTACACACACACACACACACACACACACACACACACACACACACACACACACACACACACGCTGAGTTAAGCTAAGTCAGAAGAACTTGTTTCAAATCCAAGCTCTGTCATGTACATCATGGGCAAGTCCATGACCATAGCCTCTCCATGCCTCAGTTTATTTAGCTGTGAAATCGGAATAATGATATTTGCACTACCTAAATCCCATTATGAGGAAAACACTTTGTAAACCTATGCTATGGAAATTGAGTTATTACTATTATAAATGTAGCTATCATCACACAGGCAGTGAATAGAGTGCCAGGCCTGGAGTCAGAAAAAGTCACCTTCCTGAGTTCAAATCTGACCTCAGACATTTACTAGCTGTGTGACCCTGGGCAAGTCACTTAACCCCATTTGCCACAGTTTCCTCATCTGTAAAATGAGCTGGAGAAGGAACTGGCAAGCCACTCCAGCATTTTAAAGTCACAAAGAGTTAGGATTGAAAATAACTGAACCACAGCAAAATCATTATCACATTCCAAATCCAAGGTACAGTGACATACTTTGCAACCAGGTTTTGTTGTATTTACTGCACAACTAGCTACCGATTATTCATGGTAATTGACTACACAGTAGCGTGGGGAACTGTCATCTTTTTAGCTTTTCTACCATGACACCCAAGCATCTGCTAACTTGTAGCTAAGTGTCATCTAATCTGGGCTTCCCCTCTCCAATCTGGTTGGCTTTGTCCCTTGCAGAAGGAGGTCAGGCCTTCCTACGGGTCTGGCTATGAGGCAGGCTAAGTCAGCTGGCTGCTGGGGGAGTGTGTTTCAAGTGGGAATGTCCGAGAAAAATTAAAGCCTAGCCCAGCACTTCTTGGGAACAGTGCTGCAAAATGCCACTACTGCAACTTCCCAAAAGACGAGTGAGAGATCCAGGGAGAAAGAAATACCACTCTGAGTGTGAGAGAGACCACAACAGAATATGCTACATCAGTTAAAGCTTCCCAGGAAAAAGAGGAGAGTGGAGAAAAATCAGAAGTTGATAGTGCCAGCCAAAGCAATTAAAGAGAATAAGATGTGCTCTTACAAATATCATGGGGAAAGAAGATTATAGAGAGGAAATAAGACTTAATAAATGCAGAGGACCATGAAATTGATGAGGACCATAAAATGGCTGAAATACCCAATTCGTTCTTTGTTAGCCTTTAACTGAAAAAACAAAGGAAAGACATTTGGGCAATTAGGAAATCACTGAGACTTGAAAAAAAATAGTTAACAATAAAATCCTGATGAGGGAATGTTTAATCTGTGTCTGCCCACCAGTAGTCTTCAAATTTTCAATCTGTGAGCTGCTTTAGTGGGCCAGATCTCACCACTATCACTGTCAACACCCTCCCCCAACACAAATCACTTCCCATGGGGTGATATCCTGTGATACACTCCCAAATGACTAGCTTTTGGGGTTACTGGGACAGGGTACTGGGACTTTTGCATCAAGGTACCAAAATTTAGAGGGTGAAAAAATTCAGCATGTCTTCCTTTAGCAGTACAGAACCCACTAGATTAACTAATTCTCTTTCCCACTCAACTGAATTTGTCCTAATTACTCTTTATATCATTTTTATGTCATGAATTTAAAAGTTTATGTAAGGATGCCGCTGCTTGCCCTGGGGGCCTTTTGTGCTGTTTGCTTGCCTCAGTCACCAAAACTCCTAGTTATGACTCTGTTTAGAGAATTCACATAGAATGAATTACTCAAGGTCACACAGTAAATTAATGGTCAATCTGGCACTAGGACTGAGGTCTCTTAACTCTAGTTTGTTGTCATTTCCTATACTATAAAGTTATTTCTCTATATGAGGAATGAGAAAACAGGATAAAATAAGACATAGGGGGAGATAGATATGAACCCAGAGTCTGCCCAATATACTTAGGTACTATATAGCAGGTCACAGGAAGTTGGTCTTCAGTGACTGCCTCAAACTCCCCCAAACCTCCAGGTGTTTACTGTTGCCATACAACCTACAACTTTCTAATCAGAAAAAAGCATAACCTGCAAAATAAATGTGTTTTACCTCTCCTAAGAGCACTTCCAATTTAAAAGAAGTCAGACTAAACAAGGCTAGGCTTAACATTAAGAAATCATTCTATAATGCTTAAGGACAGGAAACAACCCTCTAAGACTATAAATTCCAGAGGAGTTGTCCATTTGCATTGGTGAATAGCCTTCTACCTCAGGGAAAGGAGAGAGGGAGGAAGGAAGGAAGGAAGGAAGGAAGGAAGGAAGGAAGGAAGGAAGGAAGGAAGGAAGGAAGGAGGGGAGGAAGGAGGGGAGGAAGGGAGGGAGGGAGAAAAGAAAAAAGAAGAGAGGGAAGGTAGGAGGAAGGAAGAGAAAGAAGGAAAGGGAGGGAAAGAAGGAGGGAATAATGGAGGGAGGGAGAAGAGGAAGGAAGGAAAGAAGGAAGGAAGGAAGAAAGGAAGGAAGAAGAAAAGAAGAGACAGGAGGGAGAAAGGAAGTATTTTGTCTGCTTATTGTCCCTTGTTGAAAAGCCTACCAGAGACAGGTTCTACATGTTTATTACAAAAAAAAAGGAGCTTCTTTTAAAATTTCATTGTAAAGTATTTACAGATTATCATTTTCTAGTATACTAAAACTTTTATATTTCACCTCACTTTCCTTCATTTTTTATAACATAAATTGTCCTCTTAATGAAGTCCCATATTATCTTACTCTGAGAGTTCATTACTCATACTCTCCTGTAGTCTTTCAATTACTGCCACATTAACTAACCACATTTCCCCTCATTTTTCTTTTTAAAATATTAGCCAGGCAATTGATAATTATGCCATTACCCCTTTCTTTACACAACAGTTATGTGCCTAAAGAATTTCCTCTTTTTTTGATCAACTGAGCATGATTTTATATGCTTTCTTACAACAAAGATCAAAATCGGCACATAGCTAGAAGAATAAAAAAAGACATGTTGTACATTTCAAGACACAATCACCGCTGAACTATTCAAACATGTTATTGATAATGAAAATGGTACCAAACAGAAGAAAGGCTATCAACATTGATTATAATAATTTCTCATAGTAATTTAACCACTGTGAATTAATTGCCATAATGAGAGGACCAAAAGAGCCTCCAAGGCACTGGAAATAACAAACGTTTGACTTCTTGGGCAAGTGGAGAGAGATTGTGGGCAAAGGTAACACCAGTTCAGGATATAAACTCATCTGTAAAATATTATGGCAAAGGATGATGGGTGATTATGAACAGCACCACTACATAAAGTAGAAAGAAGGTATGAAGGGTAAAACCCATTTAAAGAAAAAGTAGTGAGAGCCCTAACTAGGGATGTGTTACCCCAAGGACACCAAGGATGAAAGTGGACAGAGGACAAACAGAAGAAAACTGGAAAAGATCTACAAAGATTTACCCAACGAGCTTAGTCGTCAAGGACACAAGAGCCATCACAGAACTGCATTCTACTATCACCATCTTGGATGTACTTATGGAGGAGGTGGAAACTGCACTAAAGAGAACACTGATCGGAAAAGCAGCTGTAGATCGGTGTAGACAGAGGAGATGTGTACAAGAGGTAGCAAAATTGTCGGGGTGCTGAGAGACAGGTTTCAAGGCATCTGAAGGAGGAGAATATACCAAAGGCTTGGGAAAAAAAATTCTGGACTTGATTAACAGCAAAAAAGGGCAGCTAGGTGGCACAATGGATAGAGTGCCAGGCCTAGAGTCAGGAAGACCTGAATTCACATCTGGCCTCAGACATTGGTGTGACCCTGGGAAAGTCACTTAATCCTGTTTGCCTCAATTCCCTCATCTGCAAAATGAGCTGGAGAAGGAAATGACAAACCACTCCAGTATCTTTGCCAAGAAAACCCCAAATGGGGTCACGAAGAGTTGGACATGACTGAAAAAATCACTGAACTACAACAGCTAAAAAAGATGACTGAAAAAACATCAGCAGCTACGGACACATATTTCCATTTCTATGTACTTTCTATGAGAATCATCTACATGTGTGTCAAGAGAATCCTAGATGAAGGTACTAGAAGAGAACAGACGGGATTTCACAAATGATGGCCCACAATGGATCATATTGTTACAGTCACTTAAGCGACTGAAGGATGTTTTATTGTTAGTCATTTTCAGTCACGTCCAACTCTTTATGATCCCATTTGGGGTTTTCTCAGCAAAGATATTGAAATGGTTTGCCGTTTTCTTTTCTACCTCATTTTACAGGTAAGGAAACTGAGGCAGATAGGGTTAAGTAACTTGTCCAGGGTCACACAGCTAGTAAGTGTAGACTGAATTCACAAAATTTCTGACTCTAAGCCCAACACTCTGTCCACTCACTGTTGATAGATCCATGGTTGTAACCCACAGTTTAAGAAGGGCTGATTAGGCGTCATGAGTGGAAAAAGTTTAAGAAGGCCTGCATTGAAAGACGTAAAAAATGCAAATCCAATATGCTTATTGTCCTTTTTTTTAAAAAGCATTTGATTCAGTAAGACAAAAGGCTGCCTTAAATAGGCCCCCTTTCAACAAAATATCACCTATTCATATGTCAAAATCGTTCACGATTGATTGAAAGCTACGATGACAGAAATAAGCTTTGTTCAGTGACCCTCTGATCAAACCCATCGGGGAGGCATATAGTAGGAAGATATTCACCAACCTGAGGGAGGAGATCCTGAACGGAGTCCAAGTGAAGGAGGAATTACCTGGGGAAACATGAGGTTCTCCCAACTGTTCTTATTGTAGATGACATTACTCTAATTGTGTCGACCCCAGTACACTGGAAAGCTTCTAGAAAAGATCTGTAATCACTCAAAAGAGTTTCACTAAATTATCCACATAGGCATCCAAGGTTGGGGCTTAGTGAGCAGATCACCAGACCTGGAGGAAGACCTGAATTCAAATCCATCCTTACTATTTGTGTGACCCTGGGAGAGTCATTTAACCTCTGTTTGCCTCAGTTTCCATGTCTAAAATGGGGATAATAGTAGCATTGCCTCCCTGGATTCTTGCGAGGGTAAAATGAGATAATATTTGTAAAGTGCTTTGTAAACCTTAAAATACTGCTGTTAGTTTATGAATATTAATAATAAATAATAAAATTATTATTGGGGAGAGGTAGGGGAAAAAGGGAAAAAGGAATTTACATGGTAATTTTGTTGTATATTTGAAAGGAATAGCAAGTTGTGCATAGTAGATTTGCAGTTTCATGTGCAATCATCTTTTTTATTGCACTATATTATGAAAATGCTTGTTTTATTCCATAAATTAAAAATAAAATAAAAATTTTAAAATATTATTATATTAGCTATTATTATTATGTAGGAAAAACCAAGTGGATGAAGAATGCTGATTGCCCAGATTATGCCATGCAGCTGACTTACAGATCTTATTCATCAGCATGTAGATGACAGAGAGCACAATAAATTGGGCCCAGAATTAGACAGGAGGAAGAGACCAGCCTGAATTGCCTTCGGAAAACTACAAAGCTTCTTTAATAACTCCAAACTTCTCCCACAAACAAAATTCCATCTGTTTAGTACCAATCTTCTACCCATGTTATATGTCTGGAAAGCAGGGAATGTCACAGTCTCAGAAGAACTGAAAATAGGCAGACTGCAACAGATAACAGATGAAGAACTTTGAAGAATAGACAGGAATGGTGACATCAGGGAAATGTATCATCAAGGAAGAAAATGGGATGATTGTGTGGTGAAGGGGAAGGGGAAGGGAAAGGGAAAGGGGAAGAGGAAATATAATAGGTAAACAACCAGAGTTCTCTGCTGGTTATCTTCCCCCATCAGGAGAAAGTGAACAAGGGCTTTAAAAGATGGGGGGCATTTCCAGTGGCAGATGTATGGGAGGATGTGGACAAGGGTCGCCCCGGATGGGAAGGTAAGTTTGGTGATCAGCCCCATGGAAAGGAATGGCCAAACCCATGAAATCTAAGATCCTAGGTTTGGAGCCTCTGTCAACCTCAAGATTCCTAGAAAGAAAGGATCAAAGATGGTGTGGAGTTTATTCTTAGACCCCACCTCATCAAGGGAGGAATGAGAGCAACGATGGAGAAGCAGGGCATCTTCCCCATACTGGGACATGGGAAAAATCCCAAAGAGACTTTCAAGATTTAACACGGCACCATCCCCAAGCATTTGCTTTTTCAAAGACATTCCCCTCAGTCCCTGCCACCTAGTGTCTATTAAGAAAACACCCTACGAGCTGCTAGGTGGTACATTAGATAGAGCACTGGTCCTGGAGTCAGGAAGACCTGACCTGAGTTCAAATTCAGCCTCAGATACTTGACACTTACTAGCTGTGTGACCCTGGGCAAGTCACTTAACCCCAATTGCCTTGCCAAAAAAAAAAAGTAAAACATCCTAAGATGATAAAACATCTTCTCTTCTCAAGAGGGGGTTGCCAAGATCCTCCTACAGACAAATGAACCTTTCCTGCATCTTCAAAGCGGGTAAATCTGAACCTTTGTTCAAGCTGTCCCCATGTTTAGAAATCCTCCCTCCTCACCTTTACTTCCTTCAAAACATAATCAGGTGTGACCTCTGACTCACCTTTCCTTATCTCCCCAGCTGTTAGTGTTCTCTCCCTCTTAAATAATAATAATTTTAAAAATCATCTTATTTATTGTACCATGTTACATAAGTGCTTATTTTGTTCTGTGAATTGAGAATAAAATACATTTTAAAAAAATAAAATTATGATAACAATAATAATTCCCATTTATGTGCCACCTTAAGGTTTACAAAGCACTTGACAAATATTATCCCATTTTATCCTCCCTACAAACCTAAGGTATAGGCGCTATTATTATCCCCAATTTACAGAAAAGGAAACTGGGCAAGTAAAGATTAAATGACTTGCCTACAGTCACGCAGCCAGAAGTGTCTGGACCTGAATCTGAACTCGTCTTCCTTACTCTAAACCCATCACTCTACTCACCAAGCCACCAAGCAGGCTCTTGAAATTATTTTGATTTTATATATTTATTATTTACATATTTATTTCATTCCATTATTGTATTGTGTTATATACCTGGTTTAACCTGTTAGTCAAGACAGTTTTACCACTGTGTGTCCACGCCCATAATAGAGCTTCTTGGAGCTTCGAGTGAGAGTTGGATGAAAGGCAGATATCAAAGGTGAATGAGCAACCCTGACCTGGCAAGCCCTCACGTCGGAGGTGATGGTCTTCCCTGAACACCCCATACAGGCCTCAAACCTGCCAATGAGTTAGGAGGGTATTTACCCCAAGCATGTGAAGACTTCCCCTGGTGGAATGTGTGGGTGAGAACAATTTGTCCCACTGCCCATGAAGGCTGCTGAAGCAGTCACTGAGGAGTTTAGAACTTGGCCAGACATCGAAGATGCCAAGGCCACCCACTTCATCCCAGGCCATCCCTTAGTCATCTTGACTTTTGCTTGCCACTGGACTTTGATGCCTCTAGAGGAGAGTAAGGCTGATGACTTTGTGCAACTTTGCCTAACTTCCATGCAATTCACGAACAAGTCAAGATGTCTCCTCGTGATGTCATTGGTCCTCCTTGAAAATGAAGGATCAGCAACATTTATTGTTATGTATTATATTGCTTATGATTTTTTATTTTTTATTTTACATGTATTTTTCTATTTCAAATACAATATCCTGGCTTTCTGTTTCTGACCTGTTTAAAGTCACTTCTCTGACATAGACGTTATATATAGTGTGTGTTTATGTATGTATTATGAAGATATATATATAATATACGCATATCCATATATGTGCATGCACACATATCTGTTACTTGTCTGACCACTCCTTAGATGTCTTTGCCAGTCCTCCAGCCATGCCCCAACCCCTATGCCTGAGTGTAACCCAGAGCTCTGCCCTAACCCACTTCTCATCACTCTCCATTTCTTGATGTTTGACAGATGATCTCATCATCAGCCATGAGTTCAATTATCTATGCTGATAAAGCCCAGTCTGCACGTCCAGCCCTCTTCTCTCTCCTGAGCTCCAATTCTACCTTATCAAATACCTGCTAGATACTTCTACTTTGGTCCCTCAGACTCAACAGTCCAGAACAGAGTTCATTAGTCAGTCAACCAACACACATTTTTAGAATATTTGCTGTATGCCAGGCACTGTGCTAAGTACTAAGGCTACAAAGGATGGTTTAAAAAAGTCCCTGCCCTCAAGAGGCTTACACTCTATTGGGGAGACAACATGTATTCCAAGTAGATGAAAGGGAATCTGAGAGGGGGAGGCACTAGAGGCTGGGAGGGGGGAGCACCAAGAAAGTCTCCCATTATATGTTCCCCTAAACCCATCCCTTCTCTTAACTTCCCTAATTCTATCTAGAACACACTAGGACCCTTCAAGTCTCAGGTTTGTACCCTCAGAGTCAATCCCGAGTCCTTCCTCTCCCTCACCATCCTTCTCAGATGGGTTGACAAATCTTGTCGGTCCTATCTCTCAGACATTTATCTAATGTGTCTCCTTCTTGCTATTCGCACAGCCACCCCCTACTTTAGATTCTCATTACATCATATCTAGACTATTGAAAAAGCAGCTAATTGGCCTCCCTTCCTCCACCTGCTCCCCTCTCCCATCCATCGCCCGCACAGCTGCCAGATTAATATTCTTAATGTGCAGTTAGGACCTCACCTCTCCCCTGCTCAAGAAGCTTCTGTGGTTCCCCGTGTCTCTGGAGTAAAATACAAACTCGTGTGGCTCTGAAAGCCCTTAGCAACATAACATGGCCACAGGCCATCTTCCCAGGCTTATTTCACAGGATTCCCCTGCATATTCTCTTTTTCCTGCCAGTATGATCTACATGCTTTTCCCTTTACACCACATTCTGTTTCTTGTCTCCAGGCTTTTAGTCTGGCTGCCCTCCAGGCTCAGAGCACTCTCTCTCCACTTTGACTCTGAGATTCTCTGGCTGTTTCCAAGACTTTGGTTCAAGTGCTGCATCTTAGGGGAGGCTTTTCCTGATTCCTCAGCTGTTAGCATCTTCTTCCTGAAATTACTTAATATTTATTTACTTCTCTGTGCACATGCTACATCCTCCCCAATTCCAATAGAATGTAAACTCTTTAAGGCAGAGATTCTTCCTTCCTCTCTTCTTTCTTCCTCCCTTCCTTCTTTCCTTCCTTTTTTCCTTCCTTCCTCCTTTCCTTCCTTCTCCCTCTCCTTCTTCCCTTCCTTCCTTCTTCTCCCCTTCTTTCTTTCTTTTCCTTTCTCCTTCCTTCCTTTCTCCCTCCCTCTCTTCCTTCCTTTCTTTTCTTTCTTCCTTTCTTATTTCCTTTCATTTCTTTTCCCAGAGCCCCAACCCAACACTGTATACCTAGTAGGCATTTTGGATAAATGTTTGTCATTAACAAATTTAATGACAGTCATATGAGTTGGATATTATATAGTTCAACCGTCTCATTTTACAGATGAGGAAACTGAGGCTTATAGAGAAGTGACAGACAGACAGACAAACAGAGACAGATAGATAGATAGATCAATCATAGGAAGCCAGGATGTGAACCCAGTTTCCCAGAGCCTAAATCCAGCACCGTGCTACACTTGGTGCTCAATGGCATCCTCGGGCATCATGGCTAACACTGGATTCCTCAGAGAGTGAGTCTGCCCAAGCTAAGCAGCATTCCCCAGTTTGCAGATTCTCTTTCTCGTCTCCACCTCATTCCCTTTTCTGCCTCTTTTGACATATGCAGATGTGCTTCAGCTTAAACCTGATCTTTTAAAAGGTCTTAAAGAACAGAGCTGTCACAAAGTCAGTTTTCAAGGAGAACACATTTGCATCTTTTTCTCAGTTAGTACTTTAATTGCAGATAATAAAGATATTTAGCAACAGAAGAATAGTTGATGATCCTGAACTATAATAAAAAAGACCTTGCCAAGAGCTGTTTCCTTTGTCAAGAAAGAACTTGCTCAAAGAAAATGGGAAGCTGTGATTCATTCCTGTGCTTTAGAGATGTTAGTATAAGTGATTCAGAGCATCAGGTTGATGCCTGGTCCGCAAGCCAGTTAGGATGCACACAGCTCACCAAAAGGGTCTGTAATTAACTTCCAGCATCACCTTAACAAGAAAGGTGCCCCTATGGAAACACCTACATTATTTTTGGAGGGTTAGTATAACCTGAAGACACTGCTTTGTGTTGATCCTCTATAATCAATGCCATGCAACAAGCTTCCCTGGGAGGGAAGATACATGGCATGCCCAACTGGCAGAGATTTGGCTGAAAAAATGGCTTTGACATGGTTGCTTAGGAATCCTTAGACAAAGATTCAATCCCCAACATGATTTCCCAAGTGAATCAATCCCAAGACTAGGATTATGTCCTTTATGGGTGAACTGTTCTTGAACTATGTCTATGGGATGACGCCCTCACAGTGACTGATGCTTCTAGATCTCAGCTGCTCCCATCGCCAGGTGGGTGAATCATGGTTGATCAGTTCAACCAAGACTGAGGCAGCATGGTTTGGGCACAGTTCTCTGTCACTACATGCAGTCTTTTTTAAAGAACAGATCAAGGACAAATATATACTTTAGACAAGTCAATGGTTTTGTTTTGTTTTTTTTAATGTGGAAAGGAGTCTACCAGACACAGGGAGGGGCCTTTCCAGCTTGGCAACATCTCTGATGCTTACTACCTATATGAACTTAGGTAAATTATTTATGAGTGGTGCAGTGGACAGAGCATTGGGCCTAGAGTCAGGAAGATCTGAGTTCAAATATAACCTCAGGTATTTATTAGCTGTGTAACCCTGGGCAAGTCACTTAATCCCTATTTGCCTCATTTTCTCATCTGTAAAATGGGGACACATTGGAGAAAGAAATGGAAAATTATTCCAGTGTCATTGCCAAGAAAACCCCATGGACAATTCCGTGGGGTCACAAAGAGTGGGACACAACTGAACAACAACAAATCACCTAACCCCTCTATAAATGAGAGGTTTGGTATCTCTGGTTTCTATGGCCTCTGAGGTCCCTTCCAGCTTTAGCTCTGTGATCCTATGGGCCCATCACTTAATCAAATATATTTTGCTGCCAGTAATGTGGGAATGGAAAAGCTAGGTGGTACAGTGGATAGAGCACCAGACCTGAAGTCAGGAAGATCATCTTCCCGAGTCCAGATCTGACTTCAGATCTGAAGCTATTAGCTGCATGAACCTGGGCAAGTCACTTAACCCTGTTTGCCTCAGTTTCCTCATCTGTAAAATGATCTGAAGAAGTAAATGGCAAACCACTCCAATATCTCTGCCAAGAAAAGCCCAAATGGGGTCATAAGAAGTTGGACACCATTGAAAACAACTAAACAAATAAACAAACACCAACAACAAAAACAAGTGGGAAATCTAACTTGGTTGATGAGTTCCCTGGGTAGTCACATCAGTCTCTTAAGGTAATTCTCCCGTTTTTCTCCCCATTTTCATCAGAATGTTTTGCTCTGGATCTTCAGAACTTTACTCTTGTGAGCTTCTCACTCCTCCTGGGCTGACTTCTCCTGTAGCATTTTAAACCTACCTAGATTTTATCTAAATTTTTCAAAATCTTCTCTTCTCAAATCTAGAGCATAAATCAGACTATGCCTACTTTTTCTCTCTTTCTTTCAAAATAGAGTGGTCCATCCCTGGGAGGTTTCTATCATTTCTACTCTAGTAAACAGTCCCTTCTTTTTTTTAAAAAAAAAAGTATTTATGTTATTCTTAACTTAAGAAAGAAAACAAGCATTTCCATAACATAGTAGAATAGACAAAAAAGACAATCATACATGAAACCAGAAATCTATTATGTGAAAGTTGCTATTGCTTTTAAATATATAATAAATTATCAAGTCACTTTTTTTCCTTTTTTCTTCCCTCCCCTCTCCACTCCCTAGAGATGGCTACTATCAGACACAAATATATACATACGTGTGTGTGTGTGTATATGTGTAAAACCATTCTATACATACTTCTATTTATCAGTTCTTTCTCTGGATGCAGATAGCATCTTCCTTCATATGTTCTTTGTAATTAATTTGGATATTTATAATAGTCAAAATGACTCAGTCACTCAAAGTTGTTCTTAAAACAATATTGTCTCTCCTCCTCATTGGCTCTTCCACCCTGACCCATATCCAATCAATTGACGAATTTTATGGATTTTATTCCCACCATATTTCTCACCTCTGTCCCCCTTTCTCCACTCAAGTGGCCCCCTCTACTTCAAACCCCCATCATGTCTCACCTAGACTATTGCAATAGCCTTCTAATTGGTTTCTCTGTGTCTATTCTCTCACCGCTCCAATCCATCTGGCTGCCAAATGGCTATTTCTCAACCACAAATGTGACCACGTCATTTCTCAACTCAAGAAGTTCCAATGGTTCTTTATTGCCTCTGGGATAAAGTACAAACTGTTTGGCATCTCAAGCCTTTCACAATCTGGCTCCAGTCTTTTCTTTCCAGGTTTATTGCATATTACTTCCCTTCACACAATACTCATTTCGATCAAGCTGACCCATTTGCAATTCCCTGTACACTGCATCCTCTGCCCCAGCCCCATGCCTTTGCACAGGCTGGTGCCCAAGCCTTGAATGCACTCCCTACTCACTGCCTTCTCAGAGAATCTGAGCTTCCTCCAAGGCTCACTTTCAATGCCAATTTGTACATGAGCCTATCCCAAACCCCTCCTTCCCTACCCCAAGTTTATGCTGCTTGCCCCCTCGAAATTACTTCGTCTAAACTTCGTATTTTCTAACCTGCTAACAGAATACAAGCTCTTCAAGGGCAAGGAGGGTTTAGTTTTCATCTTTGAATCACCAGAGACTAGCACATTGTCTGGAACAGAATAGGTTCTAGCTGTGTGACCCTGGGCAAATCACTTCACCCTGTTTGCCTCAACTTCTTCATCTGTAAAATGAGCTGCAGAAGGAAATGACAAACCACTCCAGGACCTTTACAAGAAAATCCCCCAGAAAGAGTCAAAATGAGTCGGGCACAACCAAAAACAGTTGAACAACAAATGCTCATTGAATTGTATTAAAAATAACATTATCATTAAGATACTATTATCTACTATGCTATGTACAGAAAGAGTTCTAGCTGATGTCTGTATAAGGGGATGAGGATGAGGATGCTTGAGGGAGTTTCCCAATCAAATTGATGAACTTTCTGGGTAAAGAACCTTTGTCTGAGACTTTGGGAAGCATCTTTCTTTATGAAGTATGGAGATGCTTATTGTCACCTTGTTAATAGGACAAGGAGAAATCCTGATTAGGTCTCCAGGAGCCAGGCTGCCCTGCCCTGAATAGGCTGGTTGGAAACCACCCTTTGGGAGATGAGTTTCAGTGAATGGGGGCTTCCCTCCAAGGTGACCTGGTTGGTTCAAGCTCTTAGTGGGACAAATTCTTCTCAAATGAGATCATTACATAAAGGACTCTGTAAAATTTAAAGTGCTGCATCGATGCTTTGTTATTGTTGTTCAGACATGTCCAATCTCGGGGTTTTCTTAGCAGAGATACTGGAGTGGTTTTGCCATTTCCTTCTCCACCTCATTTTACAGATGAGGAAAGTGAGGCAAACAAGGCCAAGTGACTTGTCCAGGGTCACACAGACATTTACTAGTGTCTGAGGCCAGATTTGAACTCAGGAAGATGAGTCTTACTGACTTCAGGTCCAGCACTCTATCCACTGGGGTGCCTAGCTGCCCTGTATTAACACTACCTCTTATTATTGGTATTTTCAAAGAAGCCAAAAGAAAGCTATCAGACTATTCTCAGCCCTTTTTTCTTTCATTACCTCTTCCATTACGATTTTCTTCTGGGATGTGAATGGGGAATGATTTCTCCTTCCTCAGCTCCGTCTCCGAGGGTCACTAATGACTTACCTTTCAAGAGAAGCTACATGTGCCATCCCTCTACTTCCTGGCTAATTTTATCCCTTTCCCATTGCTTTTCTTAGGACAGGATAAAGAAAGGAGAACTGAGAATGGGCTTTCACAGCCTGAGAGATAAAACTGACATCTGGAAAGTATCAAGGGTCCCTGCAAAGCAGACATGTTTACCCACATGGCCCAAGAGGGCTATTCATGAGCAATGCTCTGGATCCCCAAAGTCCTACGTAAAGAGCCATTTTTTCTTTCCTTTCATTTTCCACTCTTTAATGAAAACTTTTTGATTAGATTCATAGGACAAGAGGGGAATGCTTTCTTATCAACTTTCTTTTAAATATACTCAATTCCTAATTAGGAGTCTGTCATTGCTAATATTGTAAACCCAGGTCCAGAAAACCAAATCTCGTTTTCAAAGATCACCTTCTTAATTATTCACTTCCCAAAGAGGTCTTTCTCTTCCCAATCTCTCACATTACTTAGATCAGCAGCAGTGATGAAAATGTTACCTGTGCCTCTAAGGTCTTCAGTGTCTTTCCCATGACTTCATAATCTTTCTTAATGCTTTATGGATTTCTTCTGGTGGTATCCTCTCTATATAAATCACCAGAAGTGGGTACTAGTAATTTGGTTTGACAAGTTTTAGAAGGTTGTCTAGGCTCTTCTGGATGGTATGCCCTAGAAATCTAGCAGACCTCCCTATTTTTCTTATCAAATAAACAAATAGTTTCCATAGTACCTCTCAATAGGAAGCCACCAACCATCATTACTCATCTCTTTTCTCCTTGACCTTTATGGGATGATGTCTCACTTGAGAGCACCTATATATACATATACATATATATATGTATAATATATATGTACATATATATATTTATATCACCAATCCAAGATGGGCTCTCAAGACAATCTAATTCTCTCTTCTTCAGTAAGAATGAACGCCAATGGAGGAAATAATCTAATTGAAGTATCTAAATGCCCAGAGATGATAGCTTCAGTACCTCTGGCCCGATCACATCTGGGGTATTGGGTCTACTTCTGGGGTTCTGATTTTAGGAGGGGTGTTGGCAAGCAAGAATGACTGCAAAAATACCAGCAAATCAGTTTCATTTAAATTCATCTACAAATGGTCTAAATATGATCTGGCAGAGTTGTGGAAGTACTGATCAGTTACAGTAGAGGTCTTTATTTTTGTACATTTGCTATTTGGGGAGAAAAGGTTGAAAACTTTATTTAAAAAAAACAGTTTGGGTAGAATTTTAATCCATGCAATGTTTTCTCTTGCTTGTCCTTTTTCCTTATTTAGACTAAATGGCTGTTGAGAGCTCTTTCAATTCTCAAATGCCATGATTCTCTGTGTCCTGAGATGACATAGGCAAAAAGAGACGAAGTGGAGCAGGGGCACAGATTGAGTTCTGGGCAGGCTCCTAGCTAGGAGCTGATGAGGTGGCAAAGCGTTGGTGAATATTAGGATCTTCTAATGATGCCTAGAGAGCTGCAGATGGAGAGCAGAGTAACAACCCAAAGTTACAATGAATGAAAAAGCACTAATTCAGGCCTTACCACTGGGCAGCTAGATGGCGCTGGGCCTGGAGTCAAGAAGACTTGAGTTCAAATCTGACCTTAGATGCCTATTAGCTGTGTGACCTTGGGCAAGTCACTTCACCCTGTTTGCCTCAGTTTCCTCATCCATAAAATGAACTGGAGAAGGAAATGGCAAACTGTCCCAGTATCTTTGTCAAGAAAACTCCAAATGGGGTCATGAAGAACCAGATATGAGTGAAATGGCTGAAAAGATTTTTACCACATGCATGCCAAGTGCAGTATTAAGTGCTGGAGAGACAAAGAGATAAATGAGACAGCCCCTGCCACCATGGAGCTCACATTATAATAAGGCAAGTATAGTAGGGCTCATCTTCAGGGCAAATGGAAATAACCTGAGAATCCTTAGGGTGAAGCTGCAGGTGAGATGGCAAGGCCTGGTGCCATAGGGGGGGCAGGGGCAATGCAAATGAACATCAAGGCTCCAGGCTCATCCCTTCGCCAAGCTGAGTGATGGGTGTCATTATTAAAGAAGGAGATGGAGCGTCCCTTCACTGTGGATTTTGTCTTCTCCTAGGGCATCTTGTCCCCACCCCAGGACTCCTGGCACCTCCACCACCTCAAGAAGTAGGATTCAAAGCTGCCAAGGTATTGTGCTGTAATCCCCAGTTATAAGTGTTTCGAAATCTAAATGGAAAATAACTTCCTCCTGGGAGTCTGCTGGGAAAGAGAATAGGAATGCATTCATTTGAGGAATGGTTGCTGAGAATGTTTCTGATATTTTTTCATTTCCACTTCTGTTCCAAATAAATGCGTTTGCTCATTCTATGCTGCTGTTTGCCTGAGTTTCTGTTAGCACAAAGCAGTATATGCCAAAACAGTCTAGGCGCAGAAAGCTTCAAGGTGCTGGCGATGCCAAGTGGATTGTGTGAATTTTTGAAAACGGTACTTCTGATGACTCTACAATGTGAAATTAGCACAGTGTGCCGAGCATAGTGAGCACTTAAAATGCTTTATTCATTCATTTAAATATTATTTTTATCAAGTTTTATAAAAACACAGAATCTTTTTTTACTGAACTATTTTGGCAGTAGCTGAGACCTCAGTTTACTTCACAGAGGTCCCCATTTTCACAGTAGGAAGTGGGCTGGTATAAATGAAGATGCATTTACATTTACCAGAGAATGCACCCCAGAAACATGGACGCCCCCAAGTCTGTGAAGAGATAGTGTTGACTGACCCATGGACAATTATTTTAGTAATTGTCTCAGTTTCCTCATCTGTAAAATGATCTGGAGAGGGAAAGAGCAAGCCACTCCAGTAAACCCCAAATGGGGTCATGAAGAACCAGACATGAGTGAAATGACTGAAAAGATTTTTACTACGTGCCAAGTGCAGTATTAAGTGCTGGAGAGACATAGAGAAAAGTGAGACAGCCCCTGCCACCATGGAGCTCACATTACAATAAGGGAAGCACAGTAGGGCAAATGGAAAGGACCTGAGTCTTTAGGGTGAAGTTGCAGGTAAGATGGCAAGGCCTGGTGGCGTAGAGGGGGCAGGAGCAATGCAAATGAACATCAGTTATTTTAAAAGGGCTCCTACTTGCTTCTGGAAGACAAAGTACCTTTATTTTTGCCTTGTTGTTTGGTGTTTCCCACACCCAGAACTCTCTTCCTCTCTTCTTCAAGCATTCATGAGATATGTGTGAGACTTCTGAGTGGTTTATCAACCAACCAACCAACCAATCAATAAACATGTGCCAGACACTGTGCTAAGCACTGGGGATACAAAAAGAGGCAAAGAACAAGTCCCTGCCCTCATGGAGCATACAGTCTAAATGGGGAAAACAGCATGCCAGCAAAGATATGAGAAGCAAATCATCTACAGGATAAATTATTGTTTATTGTTCAGTCATTTTCAGTCATGTCCAACTGTTCATGACCCCATTTGGGGTTTTCTTGACAAAGGTATTAGAGTGGTTTGCCATTTCCTTCTCCAGTTCATTTTACAGACAAGGAAACTGAGACAAACAGGGTTAAGTGACTTGCCCAGGGTGACATAGCTAATAAATGTCTGAGGCCAGATTTGAACTCAGGAAGATGAATCTTCTTGACTCCAGGTCCAGTGCTCTATCTACTACATCACTTAGTTGCCCCTGGGATAAAAAGAAAGTAATTAAAAGAGGGCAAGCACTGGAATTAAGGGGGATCAGGGAAAGCTTCCTGTAGAAGGTAGGATTTTAGTTGGGATTGTATTGGTAATTAAGGTGGGACTTTTTAAATGTTTTCTCTTTCCGAGCACTTAGGTAATCAAGTGCCCTTGATGAGTCCAGACTTTGCTTCTTTGATTAATTCAGGAGTCTTTGATGACCTGCTTACCTCCAGGGAAATCCTAGTTTACATGAGTTTGAGTTGCATGTTTGTGACACCAGAAGCTTTTAGGTCACGTGGGTTTTAGTCACATGTTGTGATGCCCATTGACCCTGAACAAGGTATATAAACTCAGCAATTGGCATTTTACCTTTGGGGCTCACTCATGGAAGGAGAGTTGAGATTCTGGGCAAGCCGTTATAACTGCCCCTCCTCCCCAGCTTTGCTAACCCAGACCCATTGGTGCTTCTATTTTTGGTAACTATGTATGTGATGTCTTGATTAGACAAAGCCTGTCTGTTGAATTGTGTTATTTGATCTGTTGATATTTTCTGTTTGTAATTTCTATTTGTAATTTCTCTGGAGTTCAGGGTGCTGGTTTCTTCCCCTGAACTAAGTGAATTGTGTGTGTGTGTGTGTGTGTGTGTGTGTGTGTGTGTGTGTGATTAAAGTGAGGCTGTTAACCCCTTAAAGTTGCTTTCCTTAGAAAAGCAGATCAAAGAATCTGTGTTAGCAACCCTTCTGTGTGCTGGGTGTGATTGGTCTTACACAGCCACAGTAGCTGCTAGCCACATTGTTGTTGCAGGGACTTAAAGGAAGCCAGTAGTTGGAGGAGAGGAGGGGCAGTGTTTCAGGCATGGAGGACAGCCAGAGAAAGCCTTTAGACTCTTTTATTGCTTAATCCAAAACCGTGTTTTCCAACCTAATTTTTGTTGCTCTTCTCTGAGCCCACCCTTGCCAACATCACCAAATATCAATGTATATGTTGATATAGTTCAAAGGATGTTGACAAATTCTTTGGAGAATTGTTCTACTTCTTCAGCCTTCAAGGTGGATGTTGGTGAAGAAGCTGCAATCGTATTCCCAGTGATGTGTTCACTGTTGCTTGTGACAAACACTGAAAGATGAGTTAAATGTCTCATGAAGTGATGTTTTCTAGGCTTTGGGCACAAGATTGAACTGACTCTACCAATTCCTTTGTTCAAAGCACCAATGGTTAAACTCACATTTGTAGACTAAGAATATTATGACTCTTAGTTCCCTCTGCCCCTTTTTCTGTCCCCACCATTGAAAATGTGAAAGGAAGTCACATAGAATTGAGATGCATTTTGTATTTTGTCTGGGCACTATGACCAAAAAAAGATTCATGGCTGGGTGACTGGCCTTCTGGAGATGAGCCTCTCCTTATTCATTGAGCTAGGGCTGTCTGGTGAGCAGACACAGTGGGTTATCAGACTCATGTGTGTTTTACAGGTTTACAAAACTTGTCAGAGTTTGCAGCCCATTGTCATACACCGAGATCCACAGTCACCATCACACCATGATGAGGAAGGAGAATGGAATCCAAGAGAAAGGGTTCTTGACCTGCCTCATTAATGTTTCTACTAAGGCAGCCTAAGAAGATTTTAGCTTTTCTAGATGCCCATTACAGAGAGAGAAGGGGAATGAGACAGAGAGAGAAAGAGAGAGAGAGAGAGAGAGACTGACAGACAGACAGACAGAGACAGAGACAGACAGATAAACAGACAGACAGAGAGCCCTTCAAATTTACTAAAATTTCTAGGGCATTGGTTCTTAATGGATGATTCAGAGATGGCTGGGGTCCTGAAGACGTTATCAGGGGGTCTTCAAGGTCAAACCTATTTTCACAATTGAATTCATACTCAAGTCAAGATATCACCTTCATGATGTAGGTCTCCTTTGAGAACAAAGGAGAACAACATTTTCATAGTAATACTAAGATGTTTTAATTTCTAATAAGGGAAATATCAATAGGCATAATCCATGTAAGGAAAATTTCTTGGGAAGGGGATCCTCAATATTTTTTAATAATATTTCCTTTTCCCCCAATTAGATGTAAAAACAATTTTTAACATTTTTTTAAGTTTTGAGTTCCAAATTCTATCCCTACTCCCTCCCTTCTCCCCTGCCTAGATGCTGAACAATCCGATATAGATTATAAATGTGCAATCATGTAAAACATTTCCATATTAGTCATTTTGTTTAAGAAAATTTGAATAGGAAGGAAGGAAAGAAGGGAAGGAGGGAAGGAGGAAGGAAGAAAGGGAAGGAGGGAGGGAGGAAGAAAAGAAGGAAGAGAACGAGAAAGAAAAAGAATTCTTTCTCTGGCAGCAGATAGAATTTTCATCATGACTCCTTTGGGATTGTCTTGGGATCCTCAATAATTTTTAAGAGCATAAAAGATGTCCTAAGACCAAAAAGTTTGAGAAGTGCTATTATAAGGTGGTGGTGTTTTTTCCACATGAAATCTTTTGTAGTTATATGAATATAATAGGAAAATAGAAATTGGGGTTAGAAGATAACAAACTAAATTTTCAATGTGTGAAGGAATCCAAATGTAAGTACAAAATGCATCTCAATTCTATGTGACTTCCTTTCATTTCTGCAATAGTGAGGACAGAAAAGGAGAGCATTTGTTCTGTATATATAAAATTGGGAGCCTACCCACCCCCACCCCCCCTCATCAACTGATGTAATCAAAGAAGACCTAGACTGAAATCATAAAATGTTAAGTGAGACAAAGGTAAAGTTTTAATGCATAAACATGATGCATTGTCTATGCTCTTTGATCCCTCTTTGAGGTTCAAATCTCTGTGATTGGGAAAAGAAGAGAATAGTGTGAGTGGCTGTAAAGACTGACTGGCCATACCCTTGGTGCCTTTAAACACTTGTAGGAAGTTCAGTAGCCAGATGTAGAGAAGAAACCAGCCCTAGGAAAGAATTACTCTTGAGTGGGGGAAGTCCCACCTCCTGCCTTTGACCTTGTCATGAGAAAGACTGGACCAGAAGACAACAATGCATCCAGCTGGGAGCAAAGAGAAACAAGAAAGAGATCCTGCCAAGTAGAGAGTTGAATAAAAGAAGAACCACCTATCAAGTCTACCAAAGGGGCAAGAACAACCAGGAGTTATAAGTTACTCGTTTGCCATATGTATCCCCCACATATGTGCCTCACTACCATTGTACTCCAAGTATGAGCCCACTTAGCCCATGGACCTACGTGTACTTCTGGGAGAAAGTGTGCCCAGGAATTATGAGGGCAAAAGGAGTATTTGAACCAACTGTTCTTGCAACATACCACCTTAATAAATCCTTTACTGGCTGTGTGACCCTGGACAAGTCACTCAACCACAGTTTGCCTCAGTTTCCTCATCTGTTAAATAGGGATGATGATGGCACCTACCTCCCAGGGTTATTGTGAGAATCAAATGAGATAATAATTGTAAAGCACTTAGCTCAGTGTGGGGTACATAGTAGGTGCTGTATGAATGTTGGTCATTATCTATCTATCCATCCATCTATCCATCCATCCATCTATCTATCTATCCATCCATTCATCCATCCACCTATCCATCTATCTGTCTATCTATCAATCTATCTATTCTGGCACAACTGTTAATGGAAAGCACACTGGTGGAGGTCTATAAACTGTAGTGTTAGAGGCAGTCACCCTTCCACCAGCCCCATCTTCAAGTCCAAGTTGAGAGAATGCTCCATGGAGGGCATTACAGCTACCAGTATAGAATCTGAGATAGAGTGAAAGAAAGAGTTCAGGTATAAATTCGAGAATAATACAGATGCAATTGAAGCCCTGTGAGTAAGCCAAACCGACTTCCTTCATGTTGGAGTTTGGTTTTTTGGCATTTTAAAAAATTCAATTTTATTTTATTTTCAGTTTCCAATTCTCTTCCTCTTTTCTCTCTGCCCTCTCTCTTGCCTACTTCCTCTTGCCCACCATTAAATAGGCATTTCTTGATGTTCTTCTCATGCATCAGTCCATCTCCCTTGCCTTTGCCTTTTCCCAATCCATTTCCCCATGCTTAGAAAGCAATTCCTTTTGCCTTTTAGAGTCCCCAGTCCCTCTCAAAGCTCAACTCAAATGCTGTCTCCTAAAGACTATCCTGATCCCCCAGCTGCTAGAGCTACCCCTCGATTTACCTTGCATTTTTTTCCTATATGCTTCTATGTGTACATTTTCTCCCTTCTGCTAGAATATAAATTCATTTTATCCTTGTATCCCCAGCATCCAATGCCAACCCTGGCACATAGTAGGTACTAATAAATGCTTGCTGATTAATTGATTCATGAACTCCCCAAAGAAGGCAGCGGGGCAAAAGGCCTAGGGCTGGGATTTAGGAACTCTCCATGGACAGTGGGGAAGGAAGGAGCTAATGAAAAAGACAGAGAAATGGGATAAAGTTGGATAAACCAGGAGAGCAGAGGGTCATGGAAGCAAATGGAGAAGAGTTTCGAGAAGAAACTCCAGAGTGAAAATGACAGCTTTCCATTCACTCTTCATGCTATTTTCCATTTTCCATTATCTCTTCTATGCCCTTCTTCGCAGCTCTGCCACCCATTTCCTGTTCACCACCCCCCTCTTTTAGACAATGTTTCCATCTGTCTCGGTTCTCTCTCTTAGCTGCGCGCACCCCATGTCTTTCCCACATGCCGGGATTTCCCACCAACCTCTGTCATGCCCAAACCCAGCAGCTAGGTGAGATATGTAAACCCCCGTGTTGTTGGTCTTGGTAGATAGGAATGTGCCACCGAACAACAATGTGCCTAATGGATGTCATTATAGAAACTGGTGAAAAGAGCACCCAGAAGTCTCATCTTTGGAGCACCGGGGCCTACACTGGCAGTTTGCTAGGACCCCGGGGGCTGAACTTAATTTGCATAACTATTTGCAATGCACAATTTCCTTTTTACCCATTTAGATGGAATTAAATTCATTTCAGAATGCTCAAACTTATTGTTTCTTGATTCCCCACCCCCTTCTCCAAATGTACATGCTCTGTGCCTCCAAGTTCCAAATTCAAGGCCTTGGAAATGGGGTCCAACCAAGCTACACCTTCCCTTAGGCCAAATATCCCTTAGCTCTGTCTTGGCAGACTAGAAGAAGGAGCATTTTAGTTCTATCTTTATCTTCATACCCCAGGAAGCCAGAGGACCTTCGTCCATACCCTGTGGTACTAAGCCACCTTCAGATAACCCTTTCACTGGAAAGGTTAATTCCCAAAAAAAATTTTTTTTGCTAAAAATAGTTTTCTATTTCTTTTTTTTCTATTTTTCTTCTTTCTCCTTTTTCTTCCTTTGTATTTTGTGTACCCCTGTTCTATTGAGGATGGTCTCCCTTTTTTTCTCTTCCTTCTTTTTAGGCATGTTCTATGTCTTTCTCACATGCTGACATTTCACATTAAAAATGAATTTATTCCTTGGGCTTCCATCTTATCCCCATTAGAACTTCTCTACACAAAGGTTCTCTTCCCAGGGGAGAGAGAGGTGGGAAAGGGTGAGAGAGGGTTAGAAAGGTTAGATCTGTACCTTGTTGAGCATAGAACTCTGAATCACAGAATCTCAGAATTGGCAGGGACCTCAAATACCATTAACCCAATCCTTACCCGACCAATAATCCACTGAAAAGCATCTCCAATAAGCGATAATCTGTCTATTACCCAAAGATCTCTAGGGAAGGGTAAACCACCACCAGCCAAAGCATCCCTCTCCATGTTTGGAAAGATCCAATGGTATAGACATTTTCCTCCCATCAAGCCACATCTGTTTGTATACAACTGCTGACTATTGCTCCCAGTTCTGCCCTCTGGGGCCTAGCAGAAGCAATCCCATCCCTCTTCTTCATGACAGCCCCACAAATATGTGAAAGCAACCATTATATCTCCCCTAATTCTCCTCTTCTCCAAGTTAAGGATACCCACTTCCTTCAACATAAGATGTCATTTCTAGTCTCCTCACCATCCTCATCACCCTATCCTTCACCATCTATATCTATATAGATTAGAGCACTTATTTTGCGTAGCCCATGAGCTAAGAAAGATTTCTATTTAAAAATGGGAAAACCCTTCTTCTACAAAAAACAAGCAATAGGTTGGATTTGGCCCCTTAGGCAGTAGTTGCTGACTTCTGTTCTGATCTCTGCCCCATTTCCAATCCCCCCACTCCACAGCCAGATCTCCAGTTATCCCTCTTCCCAAACTAGAAAGAACCGCAAACTCCAGCTTGGTTTTTGTGACCAGCCAAACCCTTTCCAAGAGAGTGTTACATTTGCTTTCCCTACAATGCCTATGATGCTACTTGGTATGTGGTAGGTGTTTAAACAGTTGCTGGATGAATGACACTGCCCTTGCTCATTCTTTCTGAGGGGAAAGGAGGGACCTGGAAATAGATAAATTGATATGACATAAATTCCATATAGGCTGTGGTATTCTGACACCAGCTCTAACCATTTTGTGAGAGCAGATGGTTAAATTTTCAGTGTGAGCTTTTATATTTTGCAACTCAGGACTTGATTTATTGTTTTGTTGATTGTATAAACTTAAGAAAGTGATAGAGAAAAATGTTAATAATGCAGATTAAACTCAAAAACATGTGTTCTATTTTTGCAGACCTGGTTGGAAAGTTGGTTGTTAAACACTTAACAGCATAGACCTGCATTTAAGTTAGGGGAAGCCCAATTGGATGGCCTTTGAACAAGGGGTGGAAAAGGCCAGAGATAAGAACTCAGTCCTAAATTCGATTTCTGCTATGTACCTCAAGAAAAACATAGGTGTCCAGAGATCTAGCCCTTATGACAGAGACCATAATAAAAAAAACAGCAAGCATTGCTAAGTGAAGGGAGCAGAACCAGGAGAACACTGTACACAGTAATGGCCACAGTGTTTGATGACTAACTTCCTATGCCCAAAGGGCTACAAAACTGTGCATACCCTTTGCTCCAGCAATACCACTTCTAGGTCCGTATCCCAAAAGAGTTCATACAAATGGGAAAAGGATCCACAGGTACAAAAATATTTATAGCAACTCTTTTTGTGGTGGCAAAGAATTGGAAATTGAGGGGATGCCCATCAGTTGGGGAATGGCTAAACAAGTTGTGGTATATGAATGTAATGGAACGCTTTTGTGCTATATGAAATGAGGAGCAGGCAGACTGCAGAAAAAACCTGGAAATAACTCGAATGAACTGATGCTGAGTGAAGTGAGCAGAACCAGGAGAACATTTTACACAGTTACGACCACATTGCGTAACTTTGATAGACTTATCTCTTCTTAGCAATGCCAGGATCCAAGCCAACTCCAAAGGACTCATGATGGAAAATGCTGCCCACATCCAGAAAAAGAATTATGGAGTCTGAATGCAGATTGAAGCATATTATTTGCTCTCTCTTTTTGTTTCTTTCTTTGTTTCTTCTTTCTCATAGCTTCTGCCATTGGTTCCAATTCTTCTCTACAATATGACTAATGTGGAAATATGTTCAATACGAATGTATATGCTGAACCTATATCAAATTACATGCTATCTTGGGGTATGGGGAGGGAAGAGATGGGGAGAAAATTTGGAACTCAAAATCTTATGGAAGTGAATGTTGAAAACTAAAAATAAATAAATTTTAAAATAACAATTACAAGCATTTATTCAGCACCTACTTATGTGCCAGGCACTGTGCTAAGTTCTGGGAATAAAAAGAAAAACAAAAATCTAGTCCCTGCTCACACATGCTAATGGTTGAGACAATATGCAAACAACTATGTGCTAAAATGTGTGTGTGTATACGTGCATGCGTGCATGTGCATGTGCATGTGTGTGTGTGTGTGATTTAATTTTTAATCCTGCCACTGAAGTTTATTGAAGGGCGGAGAAGTTTGACAACATCAGGGCTGCACTTTCACAGCCAAGTCAAGGATGGACTGGGAGTTGGAAGAGAATTAAGGTAGGGAGACTCACCAGCAGCTGTTAGGAGGTAAAGGCCCGCACCAGGGGGGTGTCAGTGTCAGAGAGCAGAAAAGGACACAGAAACCAGGACAATAAAGCCAACAGGCCTCTACTATAACAGCATATTCTTGGGCCAATCATTAGAAACACCTTGGGCTACAAGGGATAGGATGGCAGTGAAGGAAATCTCAGTCTCTTTTCCTGGGAGGTCAAGAATAGAACAAAAGACATTCAGTGTGGGATCTTTTCCGAAACTGGAAACAAAGGGAGTTACTTTTAAAAAGATCTTTTCATCGTGAATAGTTTAAGAAACAGGATTCTCTCAGACTCTACTAAGAGCTCTGAACCCCTGCATTGTCCTGGTAGGTACACAAAGCCCGAGGCCCAAATGTCAGGTAAGAATAGTCAAGAAACACAAAAGCGGCTTTGATTTCAGACGTCACTGAAGACAGAAGGCCCACCTTGCCTGCTATCTACCCCATACCCAAAGGAGTCAGTTCCTACCCTGAAACAGTGACAACTTTGTAAAGGACATAAATTCTGGGCACTATCATGCTTCCAGCAACTTGGAAACATTTTAATTGGGGGCAGATTTGTGATCTTAGCAATGGTGAATACTCCTTTCCACAGTGCAGAATCTAACTAATCCACGTAGGACTATGGAAAGGACCCTGAGTTTGAGTCAGAGGACCTGAATTTGAATCATGCCCTTCTCACCTAATACCTGTGTGATCTTGGGCTACTCACATTCACTGTGGACTTGGGCTACTAACCTCTCTGATACTCAGTTTCCTCAACTATAAAATGAAGAGATTGAACTAGATGACCTCTGAGATCCCTATGAATGTTCAGTTTATGATTCCACAGGACTCAACTAACATGGATTTTCTTGTTGTTGTAAATCCCTCCCCTCATCCCCAGGAAGAAATCCGTAACTTATGTAAATGGTCACATTACCTTCCTTCTGTGTGGGACAATAACCACCAGAATCAAAAGTTCAGAGTCTGAGTCTGAGATCAGAAAAGGCTTTTTATTCTTTCTCATGAGAAAGGGCACAGTCCTCATCGCTCAAGCAGCGCCAGCCAGGGAGTGCAAGATGGGGAAGCTCACAGGCTTCCTCTGTCCTAATCCTAATACCACCTCTAACTCCTGTCCTACCTCACCATTGGCTGGTGAGGGAAGCTCACAATCTTCTTACTAATGTCTAACTAATTGGAGCAAAGCAATTGTAATCCTTCATTACCATAATTATTCATAACTAATCTGCACCCTATCAGAGGACTGTGCTTTACAAAACCTCATTAGGCATTTCCTTCTACCAAATTTGGAGGTGCCCAGTCAGAAGAGGGCTAGTATGGCTTCCTCTAATGAGTTACTCAGGAAACAAAGCTGAACAAGGAGATAAGAATGTAGCAGGGAGATAATAGTGAGGAAACTTCACTGTGGGCCATCTCTCACACTTCCTTCCCTCCCTGCCCCCAAGCATGGCAGCTCTGGCTTCCTGTCTTCTACTCGCATCTGACCTCCACCCACCATGCCCTTATGTTGTTGTTCAGTTTTAACTATTCGTGAGCCCCTTTGGGATTTTCTTGGAAAAGATACTGAAGAGGTTTGCTATTTCCTTCTCCAGCTCATTTTACAGATGAGGAAACTGAGGCAAACAGGGTTAAGTGACTTGCCCGTGGTAGTATAAGTAAGCATCTGAGGTCAGATTTGAACTTAGGGTTTCCTGACTCCAGGCCCACTGCCGTATCTATTGTGCCACCTAGTTGCCCACCTGTGCCCTTATGCTTTATCACTAACAAAAGTCCTGCAGTAGTAATTCTGAAATACGTTCCTCGTAACAACCGTGTGATAGGTAATTCAAGTATTTTTTCCCCCAGCATAGTAACACTAGAGTAAGGCAACTGGGGGCTTAGACCCAATGTGTTGAAATTCAGAGAACTGCATTCATCACCCTTCAGGAGCTAAAAACAACTTAACTTAGCCCCTAATTAGCAAAGTAATTCATTAAAGTAAAAAGCTGTCAGATGGCATGCTTCCTTCCTCTCCTCCCTTAACTCCAGTTAAATCTGAGATGAGTTTCTCCCCAAAAGCTGCCTCATAGTATCCCCAAATTCCCCTGGCCTAGCAACTGGATTTGCCTTTAAAAGTTTACTTGTTCCCCAATTGATAAATGGTCGAAGGATATGAACAGGCAGTTTTCAGATGAAGAAATCAAAACTATCTATAGGCATAAAAAGAAGTACTCCAAATCACTTTTGATTAGAGAAATGCAATTTAAAATAACTCTGAGGTACCACTTCACACCTATCAGAGTGGTTAATATGACAAAAAAGGAAAATGATAAATGTTGGAGATGATGTGAGAAAATTGGGACACTCAGGCATTGTTGTTGGAGTTGTGAACTAGATTAGACGATTCTGAAGAGCAATTTGGAACCATGCCCCAAAGGACTATAAAACTGTCCATAGCCTTTGAGCCAGCAATACCACTACCAGATTTGTGTCCCAAAGAGATCTTAAAAAAGGGAAAAGGACCTACTCATGCAAAAATATTTATAGCAGCCCTTTTCATGGTGGCAAAATATTGGAAACTGAGGGGATGACCATCATTTGGGGAATGGCTGGACAAGCTATGGTATGTGAATGTAATGGAATACTATTGTGCAATAAGAAATGATGAACAGGCAGATTTCAGAAAAACCTGGAAAGACTTGTCTGAATGGATGTGAAGTGAAATGAGCAGAACCAGGAAAACATTGTACACAGTATCAGCAACATTGTGTGATGATTAATTATGAATGACTCGGTTCTTCTCAGCAACACAATGATCCAAGTACAAAGGACTCCCAAAGGAAAATGCTATCCACTTCCAGATAAAGAATAGATGAACTCTGAATGCAGATTGAAGCATATTTTTTCACTTACTTTATTCCTTTTTGTGGTTTTTTTTTCCTTTTGATCTGTTTCTTCTTTCAAAACTGTGACTAATATGGAAATATGTTTTACATGATAGCACTTGTATAACCTGTATCAAATTGCCTTCCATTTTCAGAAGAAGGGAGGGGATCAACAAAAGGAGAAAAATTTGTTACTCAAAATCTTGTAAAAATGAGTGCTAAAAATTGTCTTGACATGTAATTGGGAAAAAATGCAACTTAAAAATAAATAAAAGTTTATGGCATCTGAATGCAGATCAAAGCACACTATTTTCTCTTTTTTTTCCTTTCTCATGGTTTTTTCCTTTTGTTCTGATTTTCACAACATGACTAATGTGGAAATATGTTTAATATGATTGTACATGTATAGCCTATATCAGATTGCTTGCCATCTTGGGGAGGGGGGAGGAGAGGAAGGGAGAAATCTGGAACTCAAAATCTTATAAAAGTGAATGTTGAATACTTTTTCTATACGTAATTGGAAAAAATAAAATACTATTAAGGAAAAAAAAATAAAAGCTTACTTGATGGCACATTTCTTTTGCTGCTTGCCCCAGGCACAAAAACTGCTAGTTATAACTCTGAGTATTTCAATTTTACACTTACAGAAAATGTGTTTCAGAAAAGTTAGATGACTTACTTGATATCATATAGTTTGTAGGAAATTTTGAAGTGGATGTCCCATATGCATCTCAATCTCGAAATGTCCAAAATCGAACTCATTGCCTTTGACCCCAAATCCATTTTAATTCTGAACTTCTCTACTATTGCCCAGGTTTAGAACCTCCATGTTTTCCTCAACTCCTCACTCTCACTCATTCCATGTGGTCAATCAATTTTCAAATCTTATTGTCTCTATTTCCTGAACAATTCTTGTACATATCTCCCTTTTTCTACTTCTACAGCCACCCCCCTCACTCCCCCACCCAGTACAGGCCTTCACCACCTCTTGCCTGGATTAGTGCAGTGGCCTAGTAATTGGTCTTCCTTCCTCAAATCTCACTACAATCCAATCCATCCTTTGCATAATCACCAAAGTGATTTTCCTAAAAGGCAATCAGACAATATCATCCCATTACTTAGTAAAATTCGGTGGTTCCCTATTGTTTCTAAGATCAAGTATCAAGTCCTCGATTTGAAATTCAAAGCTCCTCTTTCTCTTTCCAGTTTTTTCGATATTATTTCTCACTATAAATTGTACGGCCAGGTCACAATAGTCTATTCCCATTAATCCCACCCAACACTCCATAACCCGAGTCCTTGTCTTTGCCCCATGTGTAGTGTACTCTATCTGTTCACTGCTACCTCTTAGAACCCTTGGCTTCTGAGTCTCAACTCAAAGATCACCTTCTGTCTCCTCTACTGCTAGTGCCTTCCCACTAAAGTGGCCTTGTATGGATACTACATATATCAATAACTTGCATATCACTATACCAGTACCTATTATCTCCTCCATTAGAATATAAGCTTCTTGAGGACAGGAATTATTTTCTATTTTTCTTTGACTCCCTAGCACTTGACACTGTGCCTGGCTATGTTTAATAAATGCTCTTTGATTGAAAGATGGTTGACAGAGAATCAGAATTTGAACCCAGGTCTGTCTCCTGGCTGCAGATCTAGAGTTCTTCCTGCTATGCCACAGAGAAGTAACAAGCTATTTCTTTCGGCTGTCTTCTAGGAGGAAGGCAACAGCTGCTTTATTCTATGATTTATAGAACAGATTTGCATTTCTGAGTCTTTGAAGCTTCCTATAATCTGCCACATAAATATTTGAAAGACAGGATGGCATGGCGAAAACAGATTGAAGCATCCCAATCAAACTGCTATCTTGGCAGTTAGGAATTTTCGTCTTGTATTTATTTAAAACTCCCTTATTGCCCTAGGGTCTTTCAGGGTATGTATACAAATGTAAAATTCAAGGTTAAAACTGAATGCAAGAGAGAGAAAAAAAAAAAAGGAAAAAAAAGCAAATGCAAGAACCAAAAATCTGCTGGAAGAAAAAGCTGGAGGGTCTCCCCCCTCCTGCCCCCCAGGTTGGGTCAGCAAGGCTCTGAGAAGGTAAGGAACAGTAAGCAGAAGGCAAATACTCCTGCCCACAAAGATCCCTCACCTAACCAGGGAGTTTTCACCACCGCTAAGATTACTGATTCATCCCAAATTCAAATGATTCCAAGCTGCTGGGATTCTCATAATGCCCAGCATTTATGTCTTTTACAAAGCTGTTTGCGGTAAATAACTGACTCCTCACGTAAAGGTGAGGCTGACCCCACCCCCATTAACCAACTCCATTCACCTTATTCCTGACTGGGAACCTGCTTTAAATTGGAGCAAAAATCCCCACCCCCACCCCAGCTTGACCTTCAGGATCCCTAAAGTGACCCTGAAAACTACTGTCCAAGGACACAAGAGCAATGGACCTTCCTACTGTACTTCAAGCAAGTCAACCCACTAGCATGACCCTTGATCAACTCAGCACCCTAAGCAGAAGAAAGAGAACAAGCATTTATTAAGCACTTACTGTGTGCCAGGCACTATGTTAAGTGATTTACAAATATGATCTCATTTGATCTTCACTACAATGCTGGGAGATAGGTGCTATTATTATCCCTGTTTTACAGTTGAACAAATTGAGGCAGGCTAAAGTCAAGTGATTTGCCCAAGCTTACACAGCTACCATGTAAGGTTAGATTTGAACTCAGGTCTTCCTAAATCCAGTCACGACCCTCTACCCACTGAACCATCTAGCTGGCTCTATGCAGGCCTGAGGCTAGGAGCCTTGAGAATAGCTGTGCCCAACCCTGCCCCCCACCCCTAGACCACCAGTTCGGCTTCCAGCTTCCCTCCCACGGCATCACGTGGCAAGCAAGCAATTGCTGTGCTAATTCTGTCTGTGAACTGCTTCTTCAGGTGATACAACCACAGCGACTTAAGACCATGGTGGGAAACAAAGTTTTCTCCACCAAAGCCCACGGCATCGTCAGATGGCTTAGTATTAGTGGTGGAAATGACGCTAAGGAAGATGCATCACCACCCGGTCTGCTGTGAAGGACCATGAGACCTTCTCGGGTGACTTGTAACATAAAGCTCTTGTGTCTGTTGTCTCCCCCATTAGAACATGGGACCCTTGAGAGCAAAGGCTGTCTTACTTTTTCACACAGTGCCTGGTACACAGTAAGTGCCTAATAAATGCTTTTTCATCCTTGTATTAATTCATTCACAATAACACATGGAATGCTGAATGGGCACTTTCCATTTTTAAGGAGTATCAGCATCTAAAAAAAGAATATTACTTGCAAAATTGTTATGGTGGCTCAAAAAGATAATTGTTCATTAATCAGACTCCCTTTGCCTCTTTGTTCAGATGTTATGAGGCCGTTTTTTTGGTCTGGTCTTGCAATTTCTTTGTTATAAAGAAGTCTCAGTGTGGGTGTTCCTTCTACCACCGTAGAGGGGTATAAAATCTTAGAAAGCTGTCTGTCTACACATAATCTTAGAGAGTTGTCCAGGCCATTGAAAGGTGAAGGATTTGCCCAGCTAGTGTGTGTCAGAGATGGGACTTGAATCCAGGGCTTCCCAAGTCCAAGACAATATCCACTATGTCACGATAACTTTATTTACCATCAAACCTGTAATACCACTTCTCTGTGATATAAAATACAGAGCTGCTCCCAGCCCATGCCCTTGAACCCTGGCGTAGCTCAAGAAAGAGATAAACTAAGACAAGAGGGAGCCAGGGGAGCTTAAATTGCTGAAAGTGTTCAATTTTGTGCCTAGACTAGAATCAGAACCGAGTCCTCAAGTGAAGTCAGGAAGCTTTTATTAAGTGCCTACCAGGTACTTGCTAAGCTTCAGGGATACAAAGAAAAGCAAAATCTCTCAAGGAGATTTTGTGTAGAAACGATATATAGATAGGATAAATTGGAGATAGTTAACAGAAGAAAGGCATTAAGGGAGATTGAAAAAGATTCCTCTAGAAGGTGGGATTTCGGCTAGTTTTTATCCTTCTGTTCTCAAAAGGGAGCAAAATGATACAATTATGTTGGGGTCAAGTTACTGTGTGTCCAGCTGTGGCTGATCAGACTAATATGGGCTCGGAATGCTCTACGACAGGTCGGGCACAAACAGCCCACATGAACATTTGGGGTGGAGATTTTTCTAAGTTTATGCATTGCACGTTTCTTTTGAACGACTTCAATTCTGTTTTGCTCCTAGAGCACAGCACCTTCTTTGATGTGGGCACACCAGTCCTGCGCCAGTGTCTCCCATGTCTCACAATCAATTCCAAAGTTCTTCAGAGAGACCTTGAGAGGACCCTTGTATTGCTCCTTCTGACCTCTGTGTGAGCACTTACTTTGCGTGAGTGCTCTGTAAAATAAGTCTTTTAGGAAAACAGAAGTTGGGCATTCAACATGGCCAGCCCATTACAATTGCGCACTCTGCAGTAGTTTTAATGCTTGGCAGTTTAGCTCAAGAAAGGACCTCAGTATCTGATACCTCATCTTTCCAGGTGATCTTCAGAATTTTCTAAGTGATTCAATTTCCCAGCATGCACTGCTATACTGTCCAGGTTTCACAGACACACAACAATGAAGTCACCAATGAGGCTCTATAGACCTTCAGTTTTGTAAGCAGCCTAATACCTCTTCTGTCTCACACTTGCCTTCAGAGCCTCCCAAACAATGAACTAATTGGCAATTTGTGCATCAACCCCATCACCTATGTGCACATCCCTGGAAAATATGCTGGAAAGTAAGTGAAGTTATCCACAGCTTTCAAAATTTCTCCATTTGCTGTAGTTGATGGTTCCACATATGGATGGTATGGTGCTGGCTGGCAGAGAACCTGTGTTTAATTGGTGTTAAATGTCAGGCCAAAATTAGCATAAGCAGCAGAGACTCAATCCATACTCTGCTGCATCTCAGCCTCAGAGGCTGCATTGAGTGCGCAATCATCTGTGAACAAAAAGTCAAGTTCCAACTCTCCCTCCATTTTAGTCTTGGCTTATAGCCTTTTCAAGTTAAATAATTTACAGTACAGTAGCCAACCTTGATGCATTTTTGTCCTCGTTGAAGGTGTCCAACAATATCGCTGAAAATGTCACGCTAAAAAGCATGGAAGCAAGCACACGGCCCTGCTTCACTCTGTTGGTGACTGGGAAAGCACAAGAGCCTCATCCATTATCCAGAACCCATGCAAGCAGGTGGGACTTTAGCTGAGACCTGAAGGAAGTCAAGGGAGCCAGGAGGTGGCGATGAGGAGGTCAAACATTTCAGGCAGGGGCCCCGGGGCGGGGAGGTGGGGGCAGCCAATGAAAACTCACTGAGGCGAGAGATGAAGGGTCTTATTCAAGGAACAGCAAGGAAGCCAATATCATTGGAGCATAGAGGATCTGGGGAGGAGTGAGGTGTAAGAAGACAGCAAAGGAGAGAGGGAGGGCAGGTTATAAAGGGCTTTGAATGCCAGAGGATTTTATATTCGATCCAGGAAGTCATGAGAGCCCTTGGATTTAATTGAGGAGGTGAGTGACACAGTTAGACCTGTGCCTTAGGAAGATCATTTGCCAGCTGAATGAAGAATGCACTGTAGCAGGGAGAGACTTGAGGCCAGGAATACCATCTGATCTTTAGATATAGGGATACCCTGTCACCAAAATTCTTCAGGCCTGCTGTTTTGTATGCTGGAACATTCTGCACCCAAACCAGGAGGCATCCATCCGTTATAGTGTCAGTGGGTAAATACACACACACACATACACACACACACACACACACACACACACACACACCTATCAGTGGAAGAGAGGATGCACCATAGGTAAAAGTAATCCAGACAACCCTTCCAGATGAATGACAGGTTTTCTTCACCCTTTAGTCGACCCAGGTACAACAATTTTTATCTCTCCCACCATTACCAGCCTTTGCTTGGCCACTTGGGTATATGGATTCCCCCAAATCTCTTAACCAAGGATGTAGGAGGGGCCAACAGAGATCACCTTACCATCAATGAGGCTTCTTGCTTGGCTCTGGTTTGCCCATAATCTCTGAGATACCTGGTACCTCAACATGGAGTATTCTTGAGCTGGGTAGTATAGACTTTGGTCCAGTGGGGACATTTGCAAGGTATACCAGACAGAGATCTCCTGAGAGAGACAAGAAATGGAAGAATTAAACAGATAACAGAAAGCATGCAATGAAAAGAGCCCTACCGTTGGAGTCAGAGGACCTGGGTTCAAATCTCACCTCTTTTCCAACCTGCATGACTGTGGGCAAGTTACTTAACCTCTGGTGAAACAGAGGCTAATTGAAATTGAACATTTTCTCTAATTGGATTTAAAACAAAACTCTTTTCTGAGAAGGGGTCCAGAGGCTTCACTAGACTGCCAAAGGGGTCCATGATACACAAAAAGAAAAAGATGATAAAAGAGTTTCCTTATCTATAGAATGAGAATTGAGTTAGATCCTTCTGAGGGTATTCCCAGCTCTGAAAGAAGGGAGAGGGAGAGGGAGCAAGTATTTATCAATCCCACATTCTGTAGGAAGCCTTGCCCAACCCCTCTTAATTCTAATGCCTTTCCTTTGTTAATTATTTCCTATTTAGCCTGTATGTACCTTGTTTGGGAGTCAGGAAGACCTGAGTTCAAAGCCAGCCTCAGACACTAGCTGCACCACCCGGGACAAGTCACTTAACCCTGTGTGCCTCAGTTTCCTCATCTGTAAAATGAGCTGGAGAAGGAAATGGCAAACCACTCCAGTATCTTTGCCAAGCAAACTTCAAATTGGGTCATGACAGACATGACTGAAATAACTGAGCAACAACAACAAAATGCCTTATTTATAGATATTTGTTGATTTGATGGCTTCCTCTTTAGATTGTAAGCTCCTCGAAGGCAGGAATTGTCTTTTACATCTTTTTGTATCCCTTGAACTTTACACAGTACTTAGAGCATAGCAGTGCTTCATAAATGCTTCATGGTTGAAATCACTGTGCTAAGTGATTTGCTAATATTGTCTCTTTTGATCCTTACAACTCTGTGAAGGAGGTGCTATTAGCCTCATTTTATAGGTTCATTTTTTATTTTTCACAATTATATGTAAACAAAATTTTTTAACATTTTTTTTAAATTATGAATTCTAAATTCTCTCTCTTCTTTCCTCCCAAACCCCCTCCTCGAGAAGGCAAGCTCTTTCATATAAATTATACATGTACTATCATACAAAACATTTCCATATTAGCCATGTTGCAAAAGAAAATGCAGACCAAAAAAAATAAAGTTTAAAAAGTATGCTTCAATCTGCATTCAGACTCCATCAGTTCTTTCTCTGGAAGGATGACAGTTTTCATCATAAGTCCTTTGGTATTATTTTGGATCAATGTATTGCTGAAAACAGCTAAGCTGATCATGATACAATATTTCTATTACTGTGTGTTCTTCTGGTTCTGCTCACTTCACTTCGCATCAGTTCATGTAAGTCTTCCCAGGTTTTTCTGAGAGCATCTTGCCCGTCATTTCTTATAACACAAAGCCCCATTTTATAGTTGAGGAGCGCATAAGCATATAAGATGAGACAACCTGAGACAAGGCAGGAGGAGGAAAAAATTGTACCCAGAGACCAGAGCCCTCAGTTGAATTTCAGCTGCGTCTAATTCCTACAAATGCTAACAGAAGGCTTGCCATCAGCTGTGTCTAATTCCTGCTGGGCTAATTCCTACTGTGGCAGAAGAGGTAGTGATCCTGCACAGCAAACCATGGGGTTAGGTTTCCCATCCTGGAGCCGAGTTAAAAGCCCAAATACTCAAGGCAAGCTGCTGCTATACTGAGAGATGTTCCCAGTGATCCCCACAGAGATCTCTGGTTACAAGCCCAGTTCACTTAAAGGAAAAGGAGGTACCACCTGCTGTGCATCCTATGTCCTGGCATATTTACATTAATGAGCAGATGTGTCTTCTTCTGCTATGGCAGATATGTAGGAAAAATGGGCTTGCAGTGTCAGTCCCCTGCGGCTTGGGATTCACGGGTGGTAAGAAGCTTTCCTCCATGACTTAACCCTTTGTGGTTCCCTTTGCCTGTTGTTCTAGCTAAATGCCCTTTTTCCTTACTCAGATGTTGTGTGTTGAATCTGCTCTCAATCAGGAGATGGGGACTTGTGAGCAGGAATCTGAATAGATGATGGACCCAAACCCATTCCAGGAACCAGAAAGTAGCCATGGGAACAATATGGACAAAAGTCACATGTAAACATGGGCAAAAGCCCTTCTTCCCCAGGCAAAAGCTAGGTTTTCAAAAAAGCTTTTAGTAGTACCTTGGGAAAGTCATGGGGCCTTAGTTTCATAATCTGTAAAATGAAGATGAGCTCCAAGACCCCTTCCAGCTCTCAATCCTATGATCCTATGAACTAAGATGAAAAGGGGGAAAAAAATCAAAGAAACAGAAAAAAAGGATTAATGACTTTATAGTATATAGAAACCTTAACAAATCCATAAGCTAGTCCTAGAGGCTGCCACAGCTTTCAAAGGTCTAGCCAGCCTCCCTCCAATCTCTCCCCTTTCTTGATTATTCTCGCTAGCCTGTCCCTAAGTCTAGTGTTTCCCTTAGACCCAAGGTTCTTAACCTTGGGTCCACAATTCCCCAAGGGGTTTCTGGATAGATTTCAGGGAGTCAATGAAGTTGGATGGGGAAAAAATGCATCTTTCTTTTCACTAAGCTCTAATTGAAATTTAGCATTTCCTCTGATTGGATTTAAAACAAAACTGTTGTTCAGAAAAGGAGTCCAGAGGCTTCACCAGACTGCCAAAGGGGTCCATGATCCAAAAAGGAAAAAGATTAAATGAAATTTTATGCCTTACATGAACGGCTTCTTTTTTCTTTAACTCTTATTTTAGCTAGCTTGGCCTCCCCCTGTGGCAAGCCACCACCATTCCTAGAGAAGGCAGGTCCACTGTATGCCACCTCCCTTTTCTTTTTTCAGAGTTGATGTGCCTTGTGACACCTGTTTCCAAGTTCCATTTTCCAGAGGATTCTGGTTTTTCTGTCTTTTCCTTACTGACAGAATCTGGATAACAGACATACATATCCTGTGTGTTTAAACCTTTCCCCTATGCCCCTTAGCCTATGCCTACCACCTCTGCCCACTTCCCTATATTACTGCTTCCACATCCCTCCAGGGGTGGTTTCAAAACTCTCCTTACACTTTTACATCTAAAACACTTTACCCATCCAATAATAACCATATACTAGTTCCACTAACAGTGGGAAAAGGTCATTTCAAAAAAGTGTTATTGATTTTTTTTTGTTTTTAATATTCCTGTTATTTCTCAGTAGAGCCCTCCCTTTTTAAAGACAGTTAAAATAGATCAGCACATGGTCCATGTGTGAAGATATATACCCATTTCTGTCGTTCAGTCACGTCTAACTCTTCATGACCACATTTGGGGTGTTGTTGGCAAAGATACTGGAGTGGTTTGCCTTTTCTTTCTCCAGATCATTTTACAGATGAGGAAACTGAGACAAACAGGGTTGGGTGACTTGCCCACAGTCACATAGCTAATAAGTGTCTGAAGCCAGAGTTGAACTCAGGAAGATGAGTCTTCCTGACTCCGGGCCCAGCACTCTATCTGCTGTACCACATAGCTGCCCCCAAATACTTCGAACCCCTCTGTATTCCACCCCATCTTTCAGGAGAGGCCAAAGGGCATGCTTCATCATTAGTGCTCTGAAGTCATGAATGGTCACCAAATGCAGAATCAGATCTGAATTTTCTGATGTCTTTCAAAGGATCATTTCATCACAGTAGGACTTGGAGGGTGGGAGGGAAAATGGGTGGCAAGATCAGTGAATTGAGAAGGGCTCTCTCTGTGGGCAGAAAGGACTGAACTCATATGCTCCCACAGCGTGTGGGTCTTTATATAATAAGCTGATTTTAAATTGAATTACTGTACTCACGGCAGTCACCTGTGAGTCCTTTCAATTCAAATCACCCTAATTGTCCAACAGGGCCCTAAACATTTAGCAACTCACTCTTTTGGGGGGGTGGCAGGAAGGTTAACTAGCCTGTAGCAAATACCACATAAATGGTCCAATAAAGGAAATTCAGTGGTATTTACTGCTGGCCTTCCACTAAGTGGTGACTGGCCTCAGACACAGAGAGGCACAGCTATTTAGAAGAGATTGCTTTAAACATTAAAGAAGCCATTCAAAGGAGCAGTCAGTCTCAGGGAATTACCTGATATTGTGAGTTGGCACCCCGATATCCTAGAAAAAACAAGCAGACAGGCAGGCCAGGCAGACCCTGGTGACAGGCATGCTCTCATTTTCCTTCTCTTCACTAAACAATATGGTAGACACCCATCATCATAATAGAATAACGGCACAAGCTAATTTCCCGAGGCTTCAATCTCAGCAGGGGAGAATATAATATTGCAAGCTAGCAGAACCCAACCTGGTGGTGAGATACAATGGTTCTCTTTTACATTACATTAAATGTTACTATTTCTGAAGGGACTATCTGTGGATGCCGGGGGTAACCCATAGCAACCAGCTAATAAATTGTAACTTGCATAGCCTCAGCTTATTGTAGGGGTGGAGAACAGCATGGAAAAGGCAAAACAAAAAAAGAAAAAAAGCAAAGGCTGGCAAAAATCTGCTGCCCCCCCCTTCCCCTTCCATCAGCCTCCAGAAGGGGAGGCAGCATCAGCATTCCCCAGCAGAATTACTTTAAGTTAAACGGGGAGATGGTTAAGTGGCCAGGGTTTGTCAATTCTTGGTCCCTGGGTTTATCAGGATGTGGTATGATAGTCCAGAAGCTCTGAAGGCAGTGTATAATGATGGGTTCTACTCTGCAATAAGGCATTCCCTGTCCTTTAGGAGGATATCTGGTAAGTCACAGAGATGCTGACCTCTTGGGAGGAGCCATGCCTAGAAGATTAAAAAAAAATTCCTTAGCGTGGCATTTAAAGCCATCTCTCGTCCAACTCCAGCCTACCTTTCCAGTTTTATTCACTCTGAAGCCCAGTTCTGCCATTTATTATCTTTGTGACCTCAGGCAGTCCTCTCTGGGCCCCAGGCTGCTCATCTGTAAAAGGAAGGGGTTGGACCAGATGCCCTCTGAGTCCCCTTCCAGCTGTAGGTCGATGATCCTTGGAAGTCGTTTAACTTTTCTGGATCCCATGATTTTCATCAGTAAAATAAATAGGGTTATCTAGCTGACCTCTAAGGTCCCTTGAAGCTGGTAGTTTGCTGGTAAATGTTTAACAGGATCTTCAAAAAAAAATGTAAGCATGACACACTTTTTTTTCTTTTTCTTTTTTTAATTTTCTTTTTATTTTCAGTTCCAAATTCTCTCCCTCCCTCCACCCCCTCTCCCACCCATTGGGACGGCCAAAAATATGAAACCCATTATACATAGGAAGGGTAGCTAGGTGGTACAGTGGATAGAGTGGCAGGCCTGAAGTCAGAAAGACTCATATCCTTGAGTTCAAATCTGGCCTCAGACACTTCTTAGCTGTGTGACCCTGGGCAAGTCACTTCACCCTGTTTGCCTCAGTTTCCTCATCTGTAAGATAAGCTAAAGAAGGAAATGGCAAACCATTCCAGTATCTTTGCCAAGAAAACCCCAAATGGGGTCACAAAGAGTTGGATGCTACTGAAATTACTAAACAACAGCATCTTTTGTATGGATAGCCTTTCAAAACCAAAAATTTATATAACAGGAGGACTGGCCAGTGAGTCTAGACCTTACGGGAATGTACATCATGCCTAGCTGACGCAGTCCTCATGTGGATTCCAGAACATATGCCAGCATTGTTTCTGGTCTGTTGGGGCCACCCAGGGCTATGAATACAAGTCTCTGTTCTTTGCCTTTTTATATTTTTTCTTTCCTATTTTTAGGTGAAAGAGTATTAGAGATGACTATAATTTTGTAAGCTTTGAAAAGTCAGAATATCAATCACTGAAATCTGGGAGCTGGAGTCTACACTGGGGTCGTCCAGAAATCTAGCAAGGCTGGGACTCTGAAGAATGATCTGGTTGACCCAGGCCAGCAGTAGCAGAAACATGAACTTGTCCACTGGTTCCACTGCATTTGGAAGTGAACTTGGTGGGGTGAAAGCTTTATAGAAAATGCTTTAAAGGTAAGCCCCCCCAACCCCTTCCCAGGGACTGAAGTAAGACATGAAAGTATGACCCTCTTAATATGGGGTGGGGGAAATACTCTGTAACTTCTGTTCTCCCTATAGTTTTGCCGTCAATATTCTTTGTAAAAGCTAATTGATGTTAATTAATTAAATGAAATTAGGGTGCTAGTCACTCATGATTGATATTAGAAAGAACATATTAGCATGGGGGCATGAGCCAATAACCTTGAGAAGACACCTCTGACCCCCTCAAAGGTACCCCTAGAACGCTGAGGTGAACATGTAGCCTTGCTCAATTACCTTATTCATCAATGTGAGTGTCTCTTGAAGTTCCTCAGAGTTACATATGGGCTGCAGATATCCTATCCGTAGCCAATCTATAGATCATAGATAGATAGATGGATGGACAGGTAAATGGATAGATAGATAGATCTTTTAGAGTCCCTAATAAATGCTTTTGGAATTCTAAAATGAATCTACTCATTAATTAAGATAACAGAAATCCAAATAAAAGTTAACAAATGGCACAGTAAAAAAAAATTGACTCTGGAGGCAGAGAATTTGGATTCAAATCCTGCTATTTACTAACTCTGTGGCAGTGGGAAAGTCAATTGATCTCTCCAGGCCTCAGTGCCTCATCTATAAAATGAGGGAGTTAGCCAAGATGGCCTCTGAGGTCCCTTCTAATGATATAGATCTATGGTCCCTTGATCTATGGCCCTTCTCAGCCAGGTAGCACAGTGGATGGAGCACCAGACTTGGAGTAAGGAAGACCTGAGTTCAAATCTGGCCTTGGACACTTACCAGCTGTGTGTGCGCCTGTGTGTGTGCTAAGTCTGCTTCAGTTTCCTCAGTTGTAAAATGGGGTTAATAACTTCACAGGATTGCTGTGAGGAGCAAATGTGGCCTGGCACATAGTAGGTGCTTAATAAATGCTTTCTTCCTTTTTTCTTTTCTTCAAAGCTCTAAGTTCGAATGTCATCTCTCCCTCTCCTGATACATCTAGCTGAAAGTGTTTCTCCCCTCCTTAAAGTTTCTCAGAGCACTCTGCACCTTCCCCAGGGCTCAGGCCTCCATCCCACTGGTAACCTGGAGTTGACTCTACTGCTCTACCAGGCTCTAATCTCCCGGGTCAGCTTTTGAATTTTCTTGTCAGGCCCTAGGACCCCACATCACGTCCTAGATGGTTCCACTACAAGCCACCAAGCCCCTCTCCCTTTCTAGGACCCCTTGGTGTGTTGTCTTGCCCCCTTAGAATAGAAGCTCCTTGAGGGCAGGGACTGTCCTGCTTTCTTGTATTTGCATCCTCAACATTTAGCACAGTACCCACGGCATAATAGGTCTTTAATAAATGCTATGTCTATCTATCCATCTAATACATATTGTGCCAGCTCACCTGCATAAACTCTCCTCTACCCCCCACCCACAGAAGTTCATCGAGGGCAAAGACTGTGTCATTTTTCAATTTTATGCCTCTGATGCCTAATGTGGTGCCTTGTCCAGGGTAGGTATTTAATGAAAGTTTGACACCAGTGTTAACCTGAATTCATAGGTCCCCAGGATTTAGACCTGGAAGAAAGCTTTGAGATTATTTAGTCTAATGGTCTCATTTTACAGATAAGGACACTGAGACCCAGAGAAGTAAAACCACTTGTCCCAAGGCCATACATGTAGTAACTAGCAGGATCAGGATTTGAGCCCAGGTCATCTGACTACTGGCTAAGTAGCTCCTCTTTCCACTATACCAGATGCTTCCCAAATTGACTTGAGTGGAGAGTATTCAAGAGTATACTGAACAGGAAAATTAAAATATCCCTTCTTTTTATCTGTCTCTAGGTTTCTCCTGCCTAATTTATACCGCCATCTAAATAAACATAGACTCTTCTTTGCCTTCCCAAAGCTCTTTAGCCTCATTTCCAAGTAGATTCTTTCTACCCATTAACTCCTATTCCCTGAACCAGCCAGTCTTTTCTCGTTTCTCTCTGAAACTTGACCATTGGGTTCCTACTTATAGAATTGTATAGGCTATGCTGAAATAGACATAAAATACACATGGGGAAGAATGTTGGGCTCTTATGCTGAAATAGACATAAAATACACATGGGGAAGAATGTTGGACTCATGCTGAAATAGACATAAAATACACATGGAGAAGAACGTTGGACTCTTATGCTGAAACAGACATAAAATGCACATGGGGAAGAATGTTGGACTCATGCTGAAATAGACATAAAATACATATGGAGAAGAACGTTGGACTCATGCTGAAATAGACATAAAATGCACAAGGGGAAGAATGTTGGACTCTTATGCTGAAATAGACATAAAATGCACATGGGGAAGAATGTTGGACTCTTATGCTGAAACAGACATAAAATGCACATGGGGAACAATGTTGGACTCTTATGCTGAAATAGACATAAAATGCACATGGGGAAGAATGTTGGACTTATGCTGAAATAGACATAAAATGCATGTGGGTAAGAATGTTGGACTCATGCTGAAATAGACATAAAATACATATGGAGAAGAACGTTGGACTCTTATGCTGAAATAGACATAAAATGCACATGGGGAAGAATGTTGGACTCTTATGCTGAAATAGACATAAAATGCACATGGGGAAGAATGTTGGACTCTATGTCTGTTTCTGAGGACTAGCCTGGCTAGATCAGAGAAGCTCATCACCAGAAGGTGCGTGCCAAGGCGATGCACCTTTTGGTCAAGTTAAAACCCAAAGCCAACTGCTAAATTATAGAGGGGCCAGGCTTTATGTTGGTGACCAAAGGGCCTGTGTCAATGACATTACAGATACTTGAAGTATAGAAGGATAACATGTTATTCTATTGCTCTGACAGCCTATAGACTGTGAATAATCAATCAATAAACATTTATTAAGTGCCTACTGTGTGGCAGGGTTGTATGGGGTGTTCGGAGAGGACTAACATTTCTGGCGTGAGGGTTTGCTGGCCCTTTTCAGGACTGCTCATCCACCTTTGGTTTCCTCCTTCACCCAGCTCTCACCTGTGGCTTCAAGAAGCTGTATTATAGGGGGCAGCTAGGTGGCACAGTGATTAGGGCACCCGCCCTGGAGTCAGGACGACATAAGTTCAAATTTGACCTCAGACACTTGACACACTTACTAGCTGTGTGACCTTGGGCAAGTCACTTAACCCCAATTGCCCTGCCTTCCCCCCTCAAAAAAAAAAAGAAGCTATATTATAGGCATTGGCCACGTGTTGGTAAACCATCTGGCAGATAGCTAAACCAGATTGAGAATAACTGACCAGGCCTCAAACCCATCAGTGAGTTAGAGGGATGTCTACCCCAAGCATGCAAAGACTTTCCCTGGCAGAATGGGCAGATGAGAACAATTTGTTCCAATGGCCATGGCTGAAGCAGGCATTGTGGAGTCAGACATCAAAGATGACAAGGTCATCCACTGCATCCCGGCCATTGCCAGTTGTCCTGACTTTTGTCTTGCCACTGGACTTCAATGTCTCAGAAAGGGAGTGTGAGACTGATGACTTTGTATAACTCTGCCTCACTCAAATCCAATTCACCTCTGATGTCGTTTGTCCTCTTCAAAAAAGAAGGATGAAAAACAACTATGTGCCAGGCACTGTGATAAATGCTGGGGATACAGAAGAAGCAGAAAGAGATACAGAAAGAGTCCCTGCCCTTGAGAAGCTTACCATCTAACGAGTAAAGCAACATGCAACAAATATATACAAAGCAAGCTAAACATGTAGGGTACGTCCAATTCAACTACAATTCTGTAAACATTTAAGTACCTACTACGTGCAAAGCATATTGCTAGGTATGAGGGATATAAAAATGAAAATCTGAAGTGGACTGAGTCTGCCACAAACTCAGAATATCTAATCTCAACAGGGCCCTCACTGCTACTCAACATTCATTTTCTGCTTCCTTGATTGTCTCTTTATCACATATCACAAGGAGCAGTTCCAAGCCACTTACTCTCTCCTTAAAACCCCTGAGCCTCTTCAATCCTTCCCCTTTCTCAGAAGATGATTTTTCTCTTGTATTTTATTGAGAAAATCAAGTCCACCTGTCATGAGTTCCCTCAGCTCTCCATTGCACAGCTCAAAGATACCCTTTCTCTCTCTCTGTCTCTCTCTTTCTCTCTGTCTCTCTCTCTCTGTCTCTCTCTCTCCCTCCCTCCTTACTTCCTTTCTTCTCTCTCTTTTCTTTCTCATGCTTCTCTTTGTCTACTCTTTCCTTCCCCCCCCTTTGTATATGTATATATATATATATACATATATGCATTATATGTGTATATATATTCACCCACGCTCTCATCCTTTTCTCCAGTTTTTAAGGAAGAGCTACCCCTTCTTGTCAAGGCTAACCCTCACCCATTCTTGCACCCTTGGCCCCTCCCCCTCTCGTCTCCTATTTAGCTTGTCCCAGCTATCAGCCCCTCCCCTCAGTCACCTTACATTCCTCTCTTACTCCTTTATCTGCCACCTACTAGCTTACAGTTCCCCATCAGTTTCAATAGATTTTGGGTTGGCATAAGAAATTAAATGGGAATTTTGGAGGAGTTTTGTGGAAGCTATAGACAACACACGGAGGCCAACAGATGACACAGAAAAAGTTTAGAAACTCAGAAATGCATAAAATATATGGATAATATTGCACAATATCGACATATTTTATCTTTTAATACCATATTCGTTCAGACTTCTCTGGCACAAAGGGAGGGCCAAAATATCTTACACAGATTTTCCAGATCACGAGGGGGGTGGGGGATTCTGCACCCCATCCCCCATGTGGAAGGGATAAGTAGTCACCCCTCCTCTCCTTAAAAAACCCTTTACTTGACCCTGCCATCTATTCAAAGACATCGTAGCTCTCTCCTCTGAGCAGTCTTCCCTAATGGCTTTCACCGCAGGCTACTCATCATCCACTCCTGTTGCCTTTACCACCTATCGGCTTTTATCCCTTACCTTTAAGCTTCTGACCCCACCATGCTACAGAACTTGCTCTCTCCAAAATCGCCAGTTATCTTTTTCCTTCCACATCCCATGGACTTCTCTCATTTCTCACCCTTTTGACTTCTCGGAAGCTTCAGGCACCACTGGCCAGCCTCTCCTCCCGGATGTTTCTTCTCTCTTGGCTTTGATAACACTGCGCTCTCCTACTTTTCCCCTTACCCAGATAACTGCTCTTTTTAAGTATCCTTTGCTGCATCACCCATCTCCCACCCTTTGAATGTCCTGAATCCCCTTCTCTTTCATTTTATCAATAAATCAATCACCAAATTTATTAGGTGTCAGCTAAGCCTAAATGGGGTCATGAAGAGTCGGACACAACAGAGAGGACTGAACAACAACAACAAAGTACCAGGAACGGTAGTGTGTCCTAGAGAGACACATATAATGAATGAAAGAATAACTGTTCACAAAGAGCTCTTTGTTCCTTAAGAATCTTAACAGCTTTCATGGGTTTAATTATCATCTCTATTCAGCTGATTCCCAAATCTATATATTCAGCCCTAATGTTTCCTTTCAACTCCAGGCTAACAATGTCAACTGCCAAGCAGACATCTCTAACTAGATACCCTATTGACCTCTCCCAAATGGAACGCATCTTTTTTCCCTTTACGTCTGCCCTTCGTCCAAATTTCTCTCTTTTGGTTGAGGGCATTGTTATTTTCTTAGGTACCCACATTCATAATTCCTAGGTCATCCTTAGCTATTCCCTCTTCCTCACAGCCCACATTCGACCAGTTTCAAGTCTTCTTAATTCTATCTCAGTAGCATTTCCTGAATGTATTCCCTCCTCTCTACTCACATGTCTGCTACCCTAATTCAGGACTTCCATCACCTCTCACCAGGACTGCTGTCATAGCCTCCTAATTGGTCTCCCTGCTTCCATTCTCTCCCTTTACTAATCCATTTCCCACAGAACTGCCAAAATAATCTTCCTAAGGTACAGTTCTAACCATGTGAATCTCCTCAAAAGCCTTTAGTGGTCCTTATTATCTCTGAGATAAAATACAAAAATCTTCCACCTGGCTCCAATCTTCCTTTCCAGATGTATTTCTCAATCCCCCTCTACCCACTCCATCTTCCAGTCAGACTGGACTACTAGTTGTCTTCAAAATTGGTGGTTCATCTCCCACCTCCAAGCATTTGCACAACCTGTCACCCAGGCCTAGAACTCATTCTCATCTCACCCCTGTCTCTCATGATCCTTAACTTTCCTCAAGAACACAGCTCAATTGCTTCTCTCAAAAGCTTCTCCATCTCTGTCACCACCCATGTCTTAAAAACCCAGTTGCTAATGTTCTCTCCTGACTCAAATTACCTTCTACTGATTTTTCTATGTACATATCATATTTAACTAGTTGGATACTAACTCCACTCTTCCTCTATCTCCCCTTTGGCTTCTGCCCCTCTGATTGGAGGGCTGGAAGGAATTCCTCCCAAAGCCTCCCTTTCCATCGGGTTCAGAAGCCCGCCTTCTTCATTCCCCGCCTTCTTCATTCCCCGCCAGCTGCTATACCTGGTAAGCCCCTCACTGTCACACATTCTTTTCAACTTCCTTTTCTATATTGTCCTTTCCTATTAGATAGTAAGGTCCTTGAGGGCAAGAGGTGTCTTCTTTTTTCTTATTTGTATCCCCAGTGCTTAGCACAGTGCGCAGCACATAGTAGGTGCTTCACAAATGTTTATTATATCGTATTTTATCACACTGGATGTTTTTGTGCTCAAAGCTCCTCTTACTGCAGGGGTACTCCAAGTACCCACCCTGGAACCCTGGTTATCTTTATGTCATGCCATCATATTTGCACCTCCTTACCTCTCCCCCCACCTCCACCTTTCCTAAAACAGCTCTAAGAACAGTATCATGTGAACTCTCTGATAGCGTTCCTTTCTGGCCACCATTCCCCCTGGACATATTGTCTTTCTCCTCATAAGTAAGCTTAAGGAGTAGGCACTCTTGTTAGTCTATGTCTGTAGCCCAATCACTTAGCACAGTGCCCAGTGCTTAATCAATGGTTTTCCTTTCCATGCCATTCCAAACAGAGATTTTTGACTTCTATTCTTAGTGCCTAGCATAGCGTTTTTAAAATGATAGACATTTTGTTGAATTGAATGAAAAATGATGGTTACTATTCTCAAGATGCTCAGACTCTTCTAGGAATACAAGTCATACGCAATTAAGTATAATAGAGCATTAAGTATAATCCAGATAAAATGCTCGAGGAAAATTTGAGTAGGGAGAGGACACTTTCATCTGGGAAGATCAGGGAAGGCTTCCTAGAAGAGGTGGTACCCGAGTTGGGCCTTGAATAAGGAGAAGTCTCTGAGGTAGAGTTGCGGAGGGGGGCGTATCCCATGGGTGAGGAGAGCCTGCACACATGCACAGTCAGCGTGTTGAATTCAAGGAAGAGCTAAGCAATACAGTTTGGCTGTGATGGAGATGTGAATGATGGCAAACTTAATTAAATGGCTTGGTGCCTTGAAGTGACTATTACTTAATGGCCGGGAAAATGCCAAGACATTCCTACCACCTGGCTAAGTACCAAAGGATACCTTCCTCCCTCTTTGGGCTTCTGGTCCTATCTGAGCTTTGATGGAAAAGAGCAGAAAACGTCAGCAAAGCCCAAACCCCGAGTCCTTTTCTTGCCTATGTACCCTTGAGGTTCACATCTCATTTCTATCCAGTTTAGTCTGATTATTTGACAGGTGCCCTTCTGTCATTGAGGGGCCAGGAGAGGGAGTGGAAAGAAATCCAATTGGGAGTCAGAACTGGGTGTAAATCCTGACTCTGCCACTTACCAGCTGTGTGACCCTGGGCAGTTCACTTATCAGCTTCTCTCATCCTAAAAATGAGAAGATTTAAATGATCTGCCTCATAGCATTGGTGAGTTTTAATTTGTAAATGTTGTAAGGAAAGCATTTGGTGAGCTGTAAAACACTATAATAAAAACTAGGCAGCTACATAATGACCTGTCGGGTCTGGAGTCAGGAAGACTCATCCTCCTGAGCTCAAATCTGGCCTCAAACACTTCCTAGCTATGTGACCCTGCGCAAGTCACTTTACCCTGTTTGCCTCAGTTTCTTCATCTGTCAAATGAGCTGGAGAAGGAAATGGCAATCCACTCAGTATCTCTGCTTATAAAGCCCCAGATGGGTCACAGAGTCAGACGCAACTCAATTAACTGGGAAGAGCTTCAGGGTTTGTAAGGTACTTTACGTATATTATCTCATTTGATTTTCACATCAGTTCTATTAAGAAATGTTATTATCTCCATTCTACAGATGGAGAAATTGAAAGTGAGAGGTCATGACTTACCCAAGGTCATGCAGTTAGCAAGTACCCAAGATAGGATTCCAATTCAGGTCTTTGGGATTTAAAATCCAGTGTTTTACCTGGATGCCTTATATAAATCTATAAACACTAACTATTGTTTACAATCTGCCTATGGCATTCTATCCCTCATCCCCATGCCTTTGCACTGGCTAAGCCCCCTGCTTTGAATGCTGTACCTCTTGTCCTCTGGCCTTTCAGGTGCCAGCTTTTAGAAGAAGCCTTTAGGAATCTCCCCTTTCCTTGTTAGGGATTCCCCCCACTTCCATTTGTTTTGTTTTTATTTTATGTAAGAGCCTGAGATTTACATATGAAAGGATCAAGAACCAGCCTGGAGAATGGCAGAGAAAATGAATTTGTCCCAGAATTGCCTTGGCCAACCCCCATTTATATGAGTAAATAGGAGAAACTGAGAGATTTAAATTGGGTGACCCTGTTGAGAGTCTATCAGAGGAGAGAAAACATGGTCTCTGGGTTAGGGATCCTGCAGCTTAGGACATAGTAAACCTCAGAGTCAAGACTCTAAGAGAACAGAGCTGGGGGGGCTTCCTGCTAGTCCCAGGGTAAAAGTTTTAGCTCTTTTTCAAAGATCCTAGCAGTGCCCTATCCAAGAATTTCAAGTGGCACTAGACTGTAAGTAACCAGCTACTCTGTTGGGAGCAGGGTCCATGAGTTCAGTAGAACGACATGACCATGCAAGACATTACACCTAGCAAAGAGCAAGGTGGAGTCACCAAGGTGGAGAAGACACCCTGCATCATAAGCATGTTGCCCCTCTTTGCTAGGGACTTGACTATGTGTATTCCCTATGTGTGTGGCCCTCTGCTCATGAACAACTTTAAAAATGTCCATTCCCCTCACAGGTTCCATTCCAACAAGGGATGTTTGTGTTTCTTATTATTTCTGTTCTGTAAATGCCTTTCAGCCAATTTTTCCCTCTGGTATATTTATTACTGAAAGGTAAAAACATCGGTGGGGGCTCATGAACTATGAGTTGAACAATGTCACCTTCCACAGTACTCAATCTGTGAGTGTAAGTTGAGGGGAGAAAGGGTAGTACACTTAATATTTACTTATCTATGCACACATTATTTTTGCCTAGTAGACTATACACTCTCTGAGATCAAGGTCTGTTTACATTTTTGTCTCTGCATCAAAGGTTCCCAAACTTATTTGGCCTACCACTCCCTTTAAAAAAAATTGTTCTGCACCCCCCTCAAAATCTACTTTAATGATTTTTTGTTTTGCTTTGTTTTTGAAATTTGCATTACTTTAAAAAATTACCACCCACCTGGATTATTCAAGGGGGCAGTATTGCCCACTTTGGGAACCTACGCACCTAATTCTTAGCACAGGCACTTAGTAAATACTTGTTAAATTGATTGAATTGGTCCCTGGACACTGAATTCTTAAAAAGCTTTTCTCATTCCCAAAGGAGAATGGATTGGATTGGGTAAGGATCCAACTCCTGAGAAATGGGCCAAATTCAAGAAAAGGAGAAAAAAGACTTAGTCTAAATAGTAATGAAGCAATGGGCAAGAACGTGTCTCTTTTTTGATGCTGGTGTTAAAAGTACAGACCATCTACCTGGAAAAGAGACAATTTTGAAAATAAACATTCCCCAAAGCAAGGCATGGAGAGACCTTGGCCCAGAGCAAGAAATCACATTTATTTTTATTAATTTTGGAGGGGGGCAGGGAGAAGGCAAGGCAATTGGGGTTAAGTGACTTGCCCAAGATCACACAGCTAGTAAGTACGTCAAGTGTCTGAGGCCAGATGGTCCTCCTGACTCTAGGGCAGGTGCTCTACTCACTGTGCCATCTAGCTGCCCCAAGAAGTCACATTTATAAGTGCTGGGCCTGGAATCAGGAAGACCTGAGTTCAAATCCAGCTGTATGACCCTGGGCAAGTCACTTCACTGTCCACTTCAGCTTCTTCATCTCTAAAATGAGCATAAAATAATACCTACTTTGCAAAGTTGTGATGAAATGAAATATTAATTGTAAAGTGCTTGGCACATAGTATACACTATGTAAATGTTTAGTATTATTATTATTCATTCATATCATTCCTGTTGATGGTTAACTTTGGGTATATCTTATCTGTCAAACCTCCTGTCTCTATTTCAACCAGCTATCAACTGTCTTTTGACTTCTGTTACTCGACAGAAGGCAAGACTGGAATAGCAACTGTTAAGAGCAGATTGACAAAGGCAGGCATGTGTAGACCCACACCTGTCAAGACTGGAAAAAGTCAGGGACCCAGAGCCAAGAGATCTGCCTTTTCCTGGATTTTGACCTCGCAGGCCTCATTGCCCTCTGCTAGCTTCGATGCTCCATGACTCTGTTTCTCAAGCTCCTGGTGAATACTCTGCTGTCTCCTGTTTCCTTCCTCTCTGTTCCTCTCACCAGTGGACTCCAAGACATTCCTATTTCCTATGTATTTTGCTGAGCTTCAATCCCACCTTTCACCCTGGCCTGCCCCAAAGCAACCCACATCATACATATACACACACATATGCAGACACAGAAAGAGTTTTGATATTTATTTGGCAGGCATAAATTGAGATTTAAAAATCAGCTGATTCCTGTAGAGGCCTTCATTTTGCAAAGAAGTGTACATTGCTAGGTATAGTGGAGTTAATTTTTCTATTATATGAGGAGATGTCCCTGGCTTCTCCAAGACGAGAAAAGGTGACCACGCGTCCTAGGCGGGGGAGTGCTGGAGATGAGCCTGCACATTTTTAAATTTTTGGTGTGAGCATTTACATTTTAGAAACTGGCAAATGCTATAAATCATGGCTTAATTAGTTGCTTTATAGATTGTCTGGACTTTAAAAAAATGATGTAGAAAATGTTAATGTGTCCTGAATCCCATTCCCTACCCCCACACCCCAAGTGCTAGTTGTTAAACATTTACCAGCTCATTCCTGGCCCCAGAACAATAAAGGGAAGGGAACCCTAACTCTGATCAGAGACCGAAGATAATTGAACAAGTCAAAGACTTTAATGGGGGGGGGACCAAAACATACTCACTTGTTTTTTTTTCCTTAAAATTTTTTGTATTCTATTCCAACTTGGGGGAGGGATGAATGCATTCTACAGCTAAAGCTCAATCCTTATATTTCCAAAAGATTTCTGCAGTTCGTCCAAATTTCTTGGATAGCCAAGGTAGGAGTAAGAACTGGGGATCACTCATTCACCCATTAAATAGAAATTTACTATGCAGCTGCTATATGCGATGTACAGTGTGAGGCACTGGAGGAGTTAAAAATAAACATAAAATACAGTCCCTGTCATCAAAGAGCTGACAGCAAAGGAGGGGAAGCATAGCATTAACACAAATTACTAGGCATTTCTAGTGTTTTGTGGTTGGCCCCTTTCTCTTCTCTGCAACATTTGACACTGTTGGCACTTCCCAGTTCCACTTTGGTGACATTGCTTTCTCCCGGTTCCCTTCCTACTTATCTAACTTGTGTCTCCTTCACTGGTTTGTCTTTGTCCTCTTGCCTCCTAACTATGGTTGGCCCCTAATGCTCTGTCATCAACATTTTTCTGTTATTCTCAACCTTGCTGATTATTATTATTTGCATTTTACAGATGAGGAAACTGAGGCACAGAGGGTCAAACAGCTAACAAGTGAAGTGGTTGGGTGGCCCAATAGATAGAATGTTAGCCTGGAGACAGAAAAAACCTGGGTTCAAACATGACCTCAAGACACTAACTAGTTGTGTGTTCCTAGGCATTTAACTGCTGTCTGCCTGTAAAATGAGGATCACAGGTTATTGTGAAGGTCAGATGAGATAGTATTTGTAAGGCACTCTGCAAATTTTAAAGGGTTATATAAATGTTAGCTATTGTTCCCTAGCCTGACTTCATGCCCAGAGTTCTATCTGCTTCTTCTTGTGGTTGTTTGTCCTTCATCTTTGAAGAGGGCCAGTGATGTAGCAAGGGTGATGTCTTGGCTTGAGCACGAATTGGATCTGAGTGAGGCTGAGCTGTGTCGCTCTCTGGCCTCCAGAGTCATCAGAGTCCAATGGTAAGACAAAGGTCAAAATGACTTGGAATGGCCCAGGATGCACGGATGACCTTGGCCTTCCTAAACGAAGGTCTTCCCCAGGTCTCCGTTTGTCTGAGGCCAAACTCATTCAATGCCCAAGGGCTAGGTAAGAATTGAGACTGCACCACCTGGATGAGAGCTAAGGCAATGAGGGTGAAAATCCCAAGACACTGTGCATGAAGGAGCAAAAGGTTGTGGCTCTAATGGTTATATGTGATGGACTAAGGAAAGGGAGGAGTCGGCGATGACTGAAGTTTTAAACCTGGCTAAGGAAATGATGATCCAACTAATAGAGGTTGGCAGTTAAAAGAGAAGGGAGGCCCTGAGACCCTATTGTCTGAGGAAATCTCTGGTTTTTCAAGTCTGGGCTTTCTCAGTCCAACAAGCTGTCTATGTCCCAGCCATGACCTTCCTGCTACCTGGTATCATCTCCCTTCTGCCCTTTGTCTTCTCAAGAACCCAAACTGATGGATGCTTCCCTTCCCAGGTACCTGTGCCTCACAGGAGGAAACCAATGCAAACTGCCTGAGAAAGACTCCTCCACTTATTATAAAACACACAGAGCATTCCCAAGACCTGCCCTGACCTTGATCGGCCCAAAGCATGAGCCCAGGAGTCTCAGTGCAAATTTGATATAACATTCACAAGTCTTAAAAGCAACCTTTTCCCAAGACCATCATGGACTCCTTCTACCTGTGAAAGTATGGGCAAGATACTTAACCTGCTTAAGCCTCAGTTTCCTCATTTGTAAAATGTGGGTGGGAGTAGTTGGGCTAGATAACCTCTGAGATCACTTTCAATTCTATATCTATGATCCTATAATAATCCTCCGCCATGACCCAAATACTACTGTGCCCAGAGACCTGTAGTAACAGCCCAGTCTTTATCACTTCTTGGCCCTTTCTCGGTCCTATTTCCAAGCCAGCCCCAGGATGACGTGTGCGGTGGGCTGCCTTATTTGATAGGCATGAGTCCTGGCCTTTGTGGGAGGTTCATCGGGCTGCCTTATTGTCCTTCCTTTGCTGTATCTGCCTCCCCATCCCTTAAGTGTCTCCAGTTAAGGCCTAGTAGCCATATATTTTAAATCTTCCCTTAAACACCCCCAAATAAAAGATACATAGGTTTCAGTATTAAGTGACTAGTCTGATTTTTCTTTGAAGCATGACAGCCCATGACAGACCAGAGGTGAAACTGGCCAGCTCATTAAGTTAGGGGACCTTAGTTTGGATACTAAGTGGAAAGAGTTTTAAAATAGAAAATATCTATTTTGGGGGTCCAGGACATAGATCTGTACTTGGAAAAAAGTAAGACAGATAACAGTACTAATGTAACTCCTGTCCCAAAGCCCATTGGTATGGGACTCTTATTGGTAGAAATGAATGCCCTGCCCTGAATTCATCTCCAACAATAAGAAAGGTGGTTAGGCTAAGAACAACAAAAAAAATCATGGTGGCTCACAGAGAGATCTGCGACAGAGCAATATCGTCAGCAAGACATGATTCCTAAACAAGACCATGAAGGCTTTAGACTGATTTCACAGATCTGTGTTTCTCTGACTCTGCCCACACGGTTCCTCAGCCTCTGTCAAAGCTGTAGCCACAAGCAAGTGTCTCATGGTTGGCTGGTGGCTGACAATCAAGACCAGGGGCCTAGAGTGTTTCTATAAGGTGATAAGAGTCAGCAAGCTTTGAGGCCCCCATTGTCTGGGGAGCAGCTCCATGATTTTTGCTGACCTTTGGCAAAACCACACCTCCTAGGCTAGGCAACAAGGGGAAAAGAATGGTAGAGTTAGCAGAAAGACTGTTGGAGTCAAAGGACCCAGTGGTTTTGTATCTCCAGCTCCGTCATTTACTCCCTGTGTGACCTTGGGCAAGACGATTAAATTCTCTGAATCTCAGTTTGCTCATCTGTAAAATGAGAAGGTTGAACGGCGCCTCTGAGCTTCCTGCCAGCACCAAATCGATGATCCCACGCTCCTGATACTCTTGGGGTTTTCCTTGTTGCGCCAATTCTTTGTGAGAATGGGGGGAAATGGTATTTGGTGGTGGAAATCCAGACTGTCATTAGCCTCTTGTTTCCCAGATGGATTGCAATCACGGAATCAAAGGCAGAGAGAGAAACTCCAGAGGTCCCTGAAAAATCTCTCCAAAAATGGAGTTCCAACAATGACAGAAATCCTATAACCCTCCAGGGGAATCCCTTCATGCTCTTAATTTGAAGATACCCTGCTTGGTCTGCTTACTCCAGCTCCAGGATTATTAAGTGGTATTTACTATGTTAATTATATTAAATATCATTATTATATTATGCTGATAAGCATGTGGTGCAGACTTACCCCCTTCCTCCCCATCCTGGAAATTCAGGCACCCTGGTGCTTTTTACATCCCTCAAATCTGGGTCCTTCCCTTCCCCCACACCAAAGCCAATACGAAGAGGCTAGGGTTGGGCAAGGGTGGGGTTCAGAAACTGCTAGGAGCCCCAAGCTTTAAATAGACCCCAAGAGCTTCAGCTGCCTGCTGTGTCTTAAGGATGAAAGAGAAGCAATGACTACATTACATCTGGAGGCAAGGACTGGCAGTGGGAAAAAGCAATCCTGGCCCAACTCCATAAGACTGCCATTGTTACAAGCAGGACTGTGACAGTCAAGTGAAGGGTATATTTTTAGACCAGAACCAAGCCAGACTTGTAGTGGTTCAGGGTCACAGGAGAAAAATAGCAGCTTTTTGATTTTGGAGTTTTACTAGGGTAGCCCATGAAGAAAGGGGGCTTTGTTTTTATAACGTTTTTCCTCCCGGCATCACTTGAATGTTAATATCATTCTTGAGTAGTCCCAGCTGTTTAAGTGCAGACACTTGGGATATCTTTTACAGACACATCTGTTTTCAAGTTAAGGTTCCTTGTTCTGCCTGCCTTCCTACACTCCTTCAGCTCAGCAAATGGCAATGAGCCACCTACTCTGCAGTTCCAGGTATTCAAACACAGTGCTAAGCTCGAGGGAAACAACGTGGAAAATGAGGCACAGTCTCTGCCTGCACAGAACTTATAGTCTGAATATCCAGTTCTCTTTTATTACTTCTTCTTTTCTTTCTTTCATAAACAGACGATGGGGAAAGAGAAAGGAGGAAAGGAGGGAGAAAAGTGTTGTAGGCGTTGCTAGTCATTATGGAAGCATCTCAATGCCAAGATAAGGTTAGTGATATTATAAAAGCTATGATATTGTGTTATTATTAATATAATATTGATATGCTAAAGAAGAAGAAGGAAGGAAGGGTGAAAAGCATTGTGGGCATTGCTAGTCATTGTGGAAGCATCTCAATGTCCAGGTAAGGTTAGTCATATTATTAAAGCTATAATATTGTGTTATTATTAATATAATATTGATATTCTAAAGAAGAAGGAAGGAAGGGAGGGAGGAAAGCATTGTGGGCATTGCTAGTCATTATGGAAGCATCTCAGTTTCCAGGTAAGGTTATTGATACTATAAAAGCTATAACATATTATTATTGATATAGTATTGACATTATAAAGAAAGAAAAAGGAACAGAGAAAAGTGTTGTAGGTGTTGCTAGTCATCATGGAAGCATCTCAATGTCCAGGTAAGGTACAATGATCTCAAGGGTGCTTTTTTAGGGACATAAAGACACTTTCGGTTCCATGGAGAAGATTTCATTGAAGTCTTTTGTTTTATGTTTAAGTTCAAACAGTAAATGAATGCACTGATTTCCCTTTTCAAGTGTGCCTTTGTTCTTATACATACAGTATTGCTGATCTACAAAGTAGATAATCCACATGGTTGTGATCAGGTGTTTTAGTCTATTATGTCAATTGTTCATGATTAATCATATTTTCCCAAATCCCAAATCAGCATTTTATGGGATCTCTTGCAATTATTCCATCTCCTTGGAAGAGCTCGTGTTGCGCTACATTGAAAAGAGGTGGGAATTTGTATGATGAAAAAAGGAAAGGAACTCTCTATGGGGTAGTATAGATAAAGAAACCTATTTCTCATCAAATATTATTAAAGAATTACTGTACACTTAAAGAGTTTGTGGTACCATACAGAGTGTTATGTATGAGTTTCGGCCATGGAGAACCTCTGCCATTCCTGAGCTAAAATCCCACCAGACATACTCAAATTCTGATCATATAGTTTGTGCCACATACAAAGAGTACTAGCATGGGAGGGCTGGCCTTTCTACCCATTGTCATATGACTTTGGACAAGTCGCTGTCTCTCCCTGAGTCTCTTTTTCCTCATCTTTCAAACGAGGGTCCTGATTTTATACCCGTCCTTAAAGTTCCTTCTAGCGCTGAAATTCTGCAAAGCTAGCTAAAAGCAATCCAATCCCGACATGAATTTATTTAGTGCCCACTATTGGCAAGGTGCTGTGCCAGTTGCTGGAATTATACAGAAGAAATGAAAAACAGCTCTCAAGGAGCTTACATTCTATTTGGAAGGCTTTGAGGTATAAACAATAAGTGGAGAGATAATAGTGTAAGGAAGAGAGCAGTAATAACTAAGGGGATCAGGAGAGACCTCCCATAGATACTGGCACAAGAACTAAGCCTTTAATGAAGCACCTGAAAGTAAGGATCTAAGAGAAAGAGATTAGAAGGGACCACACCTGTGCAAGAGCACCGAGGTGGGAGATAGCTTCTCAGTCTGGAGAACACCAAGTAAGCAGTTTGGCTGAAAGTTTTGTGGGGAAGAAAATCAATATATTTGTGAGAACAGAGAGTGGTCCAATTGCATTTTAAAGGATTAGGAAATGGGGGTGTGGATTGGCAGAGACAATGGATTTATTTGCCCCTGGTCCAGGAGAGCCTAGGGTGCTTTTCTCCCCTACTCAAAAGTAGACAAATGAGAAAGTCTAAGGTTTTGGGTTTTCAACGGAAAATTTGACTCAAAGAAGAGTGAGGGCAGGCTGGTGGCTTTGAGCAGGGATGCTGCTGAGTCTTCAAGGAAACAAGTGTCCTGGTTCTAGGGTATTTCCCTGGAAAAAATATTGACTTGTTCTATAGCCAAGGACTTCGTTTGAAGGGGGTGGACACAACAGCCAGATAGTGTAATCACATGCTGGCTGTTGCTGTTCATCCTTCGTTCTCGAAGAGGACCAATGATGTCAAGAGGGTGATGTCTTGACTTGAAAGCAAATTTGATTTAAGTGAAGCAGAGCTGGGCAAAGTCATCAGCTTCACTGTCCTCTCCAGTCATCAAAGTCTGGTGGCAAGACATAGGTTGAGACTACTGGCGAGAGCTCTAGATTCATTGGGAGACCTTGGCCATTTTAAGCCGAGGTCTTTCCCGGGTCTCAGTTTATCTGAAGCAACACTCGTTCAATAATTAGAGGCTAGGTAAGAATTGAGGCAAAAGATGACTTCATAAAAGAATAAATCTGGGAGGGGAAGACCCTCACAATCACATGCAGAACCCAGCAGATAACAGGTCCAGGAAACCCAGCACTGCAGCATTGGAGATATGTTCCCCCTCCTACATACAGCTTATGGAAGAATAGGGGAAAAGGGAGGTGTCATGCGATCTCTATGCTTGCCCATTTCCCACATGTATAGTGTGTGTATTTGTGGGAGCACAATGCCTAGATTGATAGGGAAATGCTCTAATGTAAATCCTTTTACTAAGTTACTCCAGTAAATGGCTTTGTTCTAAGTCAATTGTGTCCTTTGACTGACAATTAAAAAAGTAAATGCATTGGTGGAGGCTGGTGAATGTAAGGAATACTATAGCCTCCCCAACCCAATTCAAAACCCCAGACTCATGTGTCAGAGTTATACCTGTGGTGATAGAGGAATCCCCCCTTTTCCATAGTTAGGGAGTTTAAACATCAACTCTCTGAGAATTCCCTAGCCCCTAGAACGCATGTCAGCACCAGGCCGGATTCTTGACCTACATGCCAGATCTGAGCTCCCCGCTCCCCACCCCAACATTTGACCCAGATAAGAACCCTACAACCCATCTAGTGTCACCCATGTTGGATGCCTAACTCTATGTAGGACCCCCCAGCAAATTGCTCTATGTCCATCCTCCTCAGCCACACCCTTCATTTTGTGAGCATCTCCCTTCAGTAAGGTTCCCTTCACCATCTCTCTGCTCTCTCCCATCTTGTGTCGATTTTTGTCTACTAGTGTTCCTCCTGCCCACCTCTTCATTCTCTCCTTAGAAGCATCAGTCTTGAGGCAAGACCGCAACTAACAGTCTCAGCAACCATTGTTGTCTAGTCATTTCAGTTGTGTCCAGCTCTTTGTGACCCCTTTTGTGGGGTTTGCTTGGCAAAGATCCTGAAGTGGTTTGCCATCTCCTTCTCCAGCTCATTTTATAGATAAGGAAACTGAGGCAAATGGGGTTGAGTGACTTGTAATGGGTCACACAGCTAGTAAGTGACCCACAAGGTACAGTGAGCCCAGCTTAGCTGTCCTCCAGAGGACCAACCTGTGAATCCAAGTTATGGGGAAAGGAGGAAGCAGCTCAGAGAGGAGCCATCTAGTTCTATCAACAGATGGAGAGCTAGAGGCCAGATCATAAAAAGGATAAGACACTCTCGTCAACCAGCCCGGCCTGCTGAGAAAGGCACTAACAAGAATCTGCACACCCTGGATCAAATTAGCTGTGGACAAGAAACTTACAGGAATTAGATCTTCTTGCAGTAGGACGTGGAGATGCCTTTCTGAAATTAAGGTGCCACTCCAGAGGAGGAAACCTATAATAGAACCAATAAAAAATCATCTATAGATTTGGAGATTATAGTTAGAAGACATGATGAAATGAAGAAGAGCCATAGAAGTACTTGCTAAAGTGGGTGGTCCCCAAGGATTCTAGAAAAAAGTGTAGAGAGTGAGAATTTGTCACTGTCCAAGGGAGAAGACGCTAATCCTAGGGCAGCTAAATGGCTCAGTGGGTAGTACATCCAGCCTGGAGTCAGGAAGATGAGTTCAAAGGCAACAACCTCAGATATTTATTAGATGTTTGTATACATTGTATATATTACATATTATTTTATTATGTATACACTTATTATTATATAGTAGGGACTTAACAAATGCTTATTTCCTTTCTAGAGGATTGGTCCCAGCTCCTTAAATTGAAATTATCCCTAGAATGGAAAAGGGCAATTAATTCATCGATCACTTTCTTCAAAAAAATGCCTTTTAATAATATCCGATTCTCATTAGTGATAGTCTATATTTTCCAAGAAATTTTCTTATGTGTAATTTGATTCCCTCCCACCAAGAAGGAAGTGATCTGAACAGATCTATTCCAGTGCTCAGAGCAAATGTCTAGTACTTTTCCTACTAAATTAATCAATCAGGATTCCTGTAAGAATCCTTCTTAATTCTAGTATCTTCTCTCTGTTAATTATTTTCTCTCTCTTTCTCCCTCTCCCTCCCTTCCTCTTTCTCTGTGTGTGTATATATATATGTATATATATATATATGTATATGCATATGCATATATATACACATATATACAATATAATATGTATATATGTATACATACACATATATATAATATCCTATATGTAAATATTTTATCCTACATATATGTTTGCCTGTATCCCTCATTAGTTTGTGAGGTCTTGGAGGGCAGGGACTGTCTTTTAACTTTCTTTGTATCTCCAGCTCCTTAGCACAGTGCCCAACACATAGTAGACCCTTAACAAATGTTTATTGACTGACTGACTACTGTGCCTCAATCTCCCAGAGCCTCACCTACTCCAGAAAACCTGATTAAATCCAGTTAGTTTTCGAACCTACAAAGCTTTCAACGCTCTTCACTAGCACGAACTCTCTCTTTGGCTTCCGTAAGACCTCAGTGTCCTGGTTCTTCTGTTTCTTGGTAGGTGGTTGACAGTGGCCGCCATCTCCTTCACCCACTCCACATCCTCCTCTTATAGCCCAAAGATGGACTTTCACTTAATGTTATGACTCACCCTTGACTCTTGTTCAATCTATGCCCTCTCCCTTGGAAAGGAACACATATTCTCATAGCTTTAACTATTAATAATAGTTAACATCTATACAGTGCCTACTATATATACTATATAGTGCCTACTATGTGCCTACTACATATACTAGATAGTGCCTACTATATGCCTACTACATATACTATATAGTGCCCACTATGTGCCTACTACATATACTATATAGTGACTGCTATGTGCCTACTACATATACTATATAGTGCCTACTATGTGCCTACTACATATACTATATAGTGCCTACTATGTGCCTACTACGTATACTGTATAGTGACTGCTATATAGTGTCTACTATGTACTAAGTACTTTACAAATATTATCTCATTTACCCCTCACAACAATCCTGGGAGGTAGCTGCTATTATCATTCCCATTTTACAGATGAGAAAAATAAGGCAAGTGGCAGTTAAGTGACCTGCCCAGGGTCACACAGCTGGCTAGTGTTTGAGCTCCAGTCTTCCTGATTCCAGGCCCAGCACTCTATCCACTAAGCCACCTCAATGCCTCCTAGGCAAATGGAGGTGTTAAGTGACTTGCCCATGGTCACACAGCTAGTAGGTGTCTGAGGCCGAATTTGAACTCAGATCTTCCTGACTCCAGGCCCAACTCTCTATCCACTGAGCCATCTAGCTGTTCCTTCATATACTTCAATTAAAACAACACATCACAACAGATTTAATGCAGAAGCAGATAGGAGAATCCAACTGTCTTCTATTAAGCCAGACATTAAAGAGATCTGTAAAAATATGTAAAATAATGCCATTCTTAGGAAATTTTTTCAGAAAATATTTTTCTTTAAAATGTTATGTTAGTATATAATGAGTTTATCATTATCCTAAATGAATTAATATAGAAATATTTTAAAATTTTATCAGTTTTGATTTCTCATCCAATAAGTATCAATCAATATAACTGACACAAAAGTTCTTTGGGGTCCTCAATAATTTTTAAGGGTTTTAAGGGGTCCCAAGACCAAAAGTTTGGGAACTGCTCATCTAAATATATATCTAAATATATTTTTATATAAATATCTAGATATAGCTATGCATAATATACATATATGAATATATATGCAATATAAGGAACTGGTGTTTTTGCTTTTTTAACTTGGAATATGCACCAACCTCCTCCATGGAAGTGGCAGCTACCTTTGAAAAGCACATCTTGTTTTATACCCTTCTTGACGTTAATAATCAGAGGGCTGTTATTTCTGTTGAGACATCTTTTAAGGCTTCTTTTATGATTTCAAAAGTATACATTGGGGATGCCATAATGGAAGATAACCTTAATGGTGGCATTTTGCTCTACCAAATCAACTGCTTTTTTTTAAGTAGTCAGCAAAATCCAAAATGGGATCTTGAGACACAGCTTGGGCACCCAAACAACAGACTCAGTTTTTTAGTGCCAATATTGCATCTCTACATACATTAAACTCATAGTTGTATCAACCTACCAGACACTCAGTATTTCTTGACTTTTTTGTCACCATTCATGTGAAAAGAACCTATCAAATTTCTCACCAGACAAGGGACCAAGGAAACTTATCAGAAAATGGTAATCACTCCAACTAGGCTGAATAGAATTTCCGTCCCTGGCTAGCTGTACAGAGCCAACCCAGCCAGAAAAGAAGGGCAGCACCATAGCAGTTCAACTCAAAACAATCTGAACCTCACCAAGCCTACAAATAGCTCAGGTATATTGGACTATTTGATACTTTTAGGGGTAGGAGGAGTGTGCCAAAGAAGACTCTCCCATCCTTGGTAGTAACTGAAAGGACAAATCAGGCTATTGTTCAGGTGGAGGATACAGAGCAGAAACACATGCAGCATTAGCCAGAGTCACTCCCAGACTCTAGGACTCTCAGGCTCTGGCCTAAAATAATTGCATAAAGTCTTCATTGGAGCATTTATTAATTAAGAGATGGCTAGGTCCCACTGGTCCTGGATGAGGTGAAACAAGAAATGATTGAAGGTATAGGATTTTCTACAGTAAAGTTGTGTCAGCCCAAGGCCTACTAGATACACCAAGGAATGACCCAATAGAAGACATTCCATTAGAATGTAGATTTCTTAAGTGCAAGAATTGCTTTTGTGTCTCCCCAGCATTTATCACATAGAAGGTGCTGAAGGATGCTTGCTGAATTGGATTGAATTAAATCAAGCCCTGCAGCTGGCCGATCAATTAATCAATGAGTATTTATTAAGTACCTATTACGTGCCAGGCATTGTGCTAAGGGTTGGATTAATCATGGGCAAGCACTAAGCCTTAGTGGGTCGGCAGAGGGGATCAGAGTATCATAGATTTAGATGGACTTTGAATGGACTTTAGAGGTCAACTACTCCAATCCTCTCATTTTATAGAAGAAAAAACTGAGGCCGGAAGGTAAAGCAACTTACTCGATATCCCACAGATTGCTGAGTGAAGATTTTAACTTATGCCCTTTAACTTCAAATCTTGTGCTGGTCTTATTGCACCATCATGCCTCTGTACGACAGCACTAATTATGGCTAGATGGGGAAATATCTGAGTCATTCAATATAAGAAAAAAAAGAGATTCCAAGCTTCTAAAGTGGAGGGAGGCAAACTCTCTCTCTCTCTCTCTCTCTCATCTCTCTCCTCTCTCCTCTCTCTCTCTCTCTCTCTCTGTCTCTCTCTCTGTCTCTCTCTCTCTGTCTCTCTCTCTCTCTCTTTCTCTCTCTCTCTCTCTCTGTCTCTCTCTCTCTCTCTTTCTCTCTCCCCTCCCCCTCAGAAAAGTGAAATATAATTTGTTGAAAGCAAGCCACATAATTTTCCACTACCAAGAATATGCTAGCTGGGTCCTGTGGACTACTACATGGGGTCAGTCCAAGTGCTAAGTGGTTATCTCTCCCAAAAGCTCTATACTATTAAAAAAAATTCCAAAATAGGATTAGAGTGTTAGATGTATAGAGGTTCACCAGGTTCCTTGGAAAAGGGGGGAAATTTTAGAGTCATAAAAATATAGAGTAGAGAAAGATCTCATAGTTCATCTAATCAAATCTCCTAACTGATGTGTGAATCTCCTCTAAAAGAACCCCAGTAAGTGGTAATAAAGTCTCTGATTGAGTACTTCTAATGACAAGGAATTTATTACCTAATAAGGCAGCCCATTCTATTTTGGAAGCATTCTAATTATTAGTAAAGTTTTCCTTTTATTAAGCTAAAATCTGCACTCTGTAACTTTTACCCGATCCATCATTGCTCTCCCCTGTGGAACTACATAAAGATTGTTTCCTTTCCTACATGAGTGCCCATATGATCTCTGGAGTAATTATTGTGTCCCCAACTAAGTCTTTTCTTGTCCACACCAAATATCTTCCATTCTTCCAACTATTAGTTTTAAGGAAGCTGGGCCTGTCTCACCATCCTGGCTGATGATGTGCCCCTTGTCAATATCCCCTCCTAACAGCCAGAACTGAATGCAACCTGCCAAATGGGGTCTAACCATCATGGAGTACAGTGGGACCGCCATCTCCCTTTATTTGGACACTGGGTTGCTGTTAATGCAGCCTATGATTAAATTAGCTTTGGCTAATTAACCACATCACACTGTTGACATATTGAGCTCACAGTAGCTAAATCCCCTCAGTCTTTTTCCACAAGAACTCCTCTCAAGCTACATTTCCACCATCCTGAACTGGGAGAGTTGTGGGGTTTTTTTTTAACTTAAGCAAAGAACTTAGCATTTATCTCTATTATGTTGGGAAAGCATTAGTATTTTATGGTTTATTGAAATGTAGGAAGTAACGAGCAATGAAATGTGTGTGTGTGTGTGTGTGTGTGTTTACACAACCCAAAACACTTCAGGGTTCTAAATTTAGGACTGAGTGACTTCAGCTGATCAAGCAACAATTATTTAAGCACCTACTATGTTTCAGTCTCTAGGCTAGGTGCTGAGGACCAAAAAAAAAAAATGAAACCTACCCTCAAAGAAAAAGAACTTCTATTCCATCAAGATTGTAGTGTTTCCTCTGTTTTGTTGTGGTTGTTTTTTTGGGGGGCAGAAGGGGCAGGGCAATTGGGGTTAATTGACTTGCCCAAGGTCACACAGCTAGTAAGTGTGTCAACTGTCTGGGGCTGAATTTGAACTCAAGTCTTCCTGACTCCAGGGCGGGTGCTCTACTCACTATGCCACCTAGCTGCCCCAAGATTGTAGCGTTTCTCACAGTGATAGAGAAGTCCAAAAAGAGATTTTGTTTAAATACTAAAAATTTGTCCTCTCCCTGAAGCTGGATTTTTGTTGAGTCATTTTTTAGTCATGTCCAATTCTCCATTTGGGTTTTTCTTGGCAAAGATACTGGATATTTGCCATTTCTCCAACTCTTTTTACAAATGAGGAAACTGAGGCAAACAGCGTTCAGCAACTTGCCCAGGGTCACACTCCTAGTGTCTGAGGCCAGATTTGAACTCAGGAAGAGGTCTTTATCCACTGTGCCACTTAGCTACCCCAACGTTGTGCTTTAGATCTCTCCTAATGGCAATTATGAAAAATTCTATTGAAAGTCACATGTGGATTAAAGTTGCTATGTCTCCCTATTCTTGGCTTTTTTGTGCTTGGCTCATAGGTTTTCTTTCTAAGAATCTGGAGAGACTTCTGATATTTTAAACTGGAGACTAGAGGGTCCGAGTAGGATGTCTCCAACAATTCACATATAATAAAAGGTCCTTCCTTGTAAACAAGAATGTATGTTTATTCTCTGGTTCTACAGTCTGAAGGTTAGCCCTGTTAAATTTTTTCTCTGTCCCCACTTCAGGGTGGGAGCTTAGAGAAGAACTGTTCTCTGTCATTGGCTTAATCTCTCACTGATTGTGTTTCCCCTTATTTTTACTAGTCCAGTCTCAAACCTGTGGATGAGTTAAGGGCGTGTCTATCCCTACACATGTTAATACTTCCCCCAGCAGAATAGAAAGGATGAGAACAACTTGTTCCAACAGCCACGAAGGTGGTCTAAAGTGGGGGCTGTGGAGCGCTTAGAGCTGGGTCAGGCATTGAAGACGCCAACATCATCCACTGAATTCTGGGCCATCACCAGTCTTCCTGACTTTCGTCTTGCTACTGGACTTCAATGATTCTGGAGAAGAGAGTGAGGCTGATGACTTTGCCCGGCTCTGCCTCACTTAAATCCGATTCACGTGCAAGTCGGGACATCCCCCTCCCCCCCATAATGTCTTTGGTCCTCTTTGAAAAGGAAGGATGCCCAACAACAAGGAGTCCATTGACTAGCACCCCATTCCTATTTAATAAGAGATTGGCTTTTACAAAGGGAGATTTACTTCAAAGGTATAGCAAAAACAAATATTTGCTCCCAGTACCTTGGGAGAATAATCTCTCTCTTATGTCACCTGTGCCTACATACCCCTAGTTCCACCAAGCTCAAGGCCAAAATCCCACTGGGCTAGCACCTTTTGACCTCTTCAGTGCTTTTCTGCTAGGAAGGCTATACCACCCAGCCTGGATTCCTGGATCCCTGTGTTTCAAGTGTCAGTTCTTACAACTATATCCTCTATGATAACTCGGAGTGTCATAGCTCCTGGATCAGAGACTATACTCTGTTAACTTAGAATGGGCAAAGAGACCTTTAAAGGCTAAAATTCTCAGTCTACTACTTTGGGGGTAGGGGAGGGAATGATGCAGCCCTTAGACCCTCCACCCACTTTACCCAATCCTGTCCCTTGTTGTGAACACTTAAGGTCCTTCACCTCCAAATGCAGAAAAAGTCCAGACTATATTCAGTCATACATTTTAAAGACTCAACACAGCTATGGCTATGTAGACAATGGTAAAAGGCTTCTTCCAATCAGTCATTCAACAAGCATTTATTAAATACTTATTATGTGCTTGGCACTATGTTAAGTGCTGGGTATATTAGTAGAAATACAAGAAAGAGAAAAATAAAAGACAGTCTCTGCCCTCAAAGAAGTTACGTTGGAATGATGGAAAACAACACATAAAAGAAAGCTAAAAAGGAGGAGTGGTAAAGAGAGATAATATCCAGTGCAGGTACATGGTAGATTAAAACCAGATTGCAGGCTAACAAGAAATGGAGAAGGCTGGCCTGGGCACCCCCTTTAGATGGAAGTTCTAAAGGAGCTATCCAATCTGATGGAGAGCCTCAGGGGCTCTCTGAATTCACTGTGTGAATTCCAGGGCTGGAATGAGCTCTTAAGATGGTGCATATACCGGTTCTCTTATCTCCCAGAAGTAGGTCCCCCAGTCTTCCATGTTGAATGATGCCATCTTAGGTTACTTAAGCATTACAATAGTATTCATGAGCATAGGCATTTAAACTATACATTGACCATCTTCATACTTCAAGAATATTCTTGATTCCTTAGTTTGGTCCTTCTTTGTAATTTCTTGGCTTGGGTGCTCCCTCCATACTAATCACATCTACTCTTTCTTTCAGTAACTAGTCTTTGAGAACTGCTAGTCCCCCCAAATCCAACTTCTTGAGGCTAACATGGGGGTGAGTCTCTTTTAACCTAGCTAGACTGGTCCTGGGACAATCCATCACTGGGCTGCTCACTCAAAGCCTGGCTTTCAGCTTGATTGACTGGGAAAGGCTGCTCTTCTGACTGTGACTCCACTGGCATAGACATTAAGTACCCAGGGTCACTCCCAAGTGACATCAAAGCATCAGAGCAGATCTTTAGTGTACCACTGATCACTTTGAGTAAATTTTCACTCAAAAACAATTATGTGAATCTTGGTTCATCCAAATGGGAAATGATACATCACAGTAGGAACTTAATGGGAGTTGATGTATTGAAGTAACAGCAATCAGGCCACATAGTTATTTAAAGAAAGCACATACAGAGGAAATGGATTGAGGATAGGTTAAAACAAACACACATTTGTCTCTGTCTCTCACTGTCTGTCTCTTATGTTTAGCTCTGTCTCTATTTCTCTCATTCCTGTGTCTGTCTATCCTTCTTCCTAGGAATTTTTCCCTCCTCATCTCTGCCTTCTGTCTTCCCTGGCTTCCTTTCAAGCCTCAGTTAAAATTTTATCTTCTTCAAGAGGCCTGTCCCTGTCACCCCCATTGCTAATGCCTTCTCTCTGAGGTTACCTCCCATTTATGCTGGACACATTTCACATCTACATAGTTGTTTGCATGTTGTCTCCCCCATTAGAACTGTGCCCTAAGACTGTTTTTGCCCTTCTTTGTATCCCCAGTGCTTAGCTGGGTGCCTGGCACATAGCAAGTGCTAAGATAGGACAGTGCAGTAAAGATAATTTTCCCATAGTTTTGTTGAACCATTCTTGGTGAGGCAGTTTGAAATTCTGAGTTAGGTAGAGAGTCTCACAAAGCCTCAGGAAAAAAAAAGAACTGCCTCAGAAAGAGTAAAAAGCAAATGCCATACATATGGTGTGTTCTTAACACAGTAGAAGGCTGGTGAGCAGTCACAGAGGGCAATCTCCATGTGGAGAGGGCTAGGGGAATCTGCTTCCAGAAAGGCAGATGACCTATAATGCATGGGCCCTACTCCCAATTATTTGGAGCGTGAGCAGGCCTTCTATAACTGGTTCTGGTCTGTTAACCATGAGACCAAAGAGACAGTCTGTTGATTGGCCATGTAGCCAGAACACCTGCCTTCCTCCAGATCTCCAGAATGTCGTGAATACCAATGAAACATACAGGCTCTCCTCTGGCTACCCCTCTCTCTCCCCACCGACTGGCCTATTTTCTTGTCTGCTCATCCATCTCTATGCTATCCTTCACATACTGTTTCTCTTGCACAATTCTTGGTTGGTAATATCTGGCTGCCTATTCACAACCATAATGTATTGCTCCAGAGAAAATTTTGTTTGATGACCCTTTGATTATGAATAGCAAGCAAAGCACAAAACGGGAGATGTCTTCATCAAAGGCATTTGCCAATCTTATGAAAGATGTCCAGGACAGAGTCCAAAGGAGAGTGGGACTATCTCTTCATGAGGAGGTCCTCCAGATGTTTTCTGACAACTGAACTTGATTGCATCCCATCTTATTGTACTGGAGATGCCTCTTAAAGGAGAGCCTTAATCACCCAAAAACAGTTCTGTCCTGCTCTCCCCACAGGAAAAAAAACAAGTGGATAAAAATTTCTTGTTGTCTAGACTGTTTAGTTATATGTACCACACATAGCTGTATAGATAACACATAGAGGTAATTAAATCTATATTTATGTATATCAGTATCTATATCTATATTGTTTGTACACTCATTGAGGGCAGGGACTATCTTTACGTCTCTTTTCGTATCCCTAGTACTTAGCACAGTGCCTGGCACATGGTAGACAATAAATGTTTATTGAATTAAATTGAATATCTATACCTACATCTACATGTATGTCTATACATATATAGCTCTTCATCTAGAAAGATGAAGATATATCTTGAATGGAGCACTATGAATGTGCAATAGGCTCAGAACAGAACAACAGAAGGATGATAGATTACATAGTTGTTCAGTCATTTCAGTCATACCTGACTCTTGGTGACCCTATTTGGGGTTTTCTTGGCAAAGATCCTGGAGAGGTTTGCCATTTCCTTCTTCAGCTCATTTTACAGATGAAGAAACTGAGGCAAACAGGGTGAAGCAACTTGCCCAGGGTCACAGAGTTACTAAGTGTCTGAGGCCAGATTTGAACTCAGGAAGATGAGTCTTCTTAACTCTAGGCCAGTGCTCTATCCACTGTACTACCTAGCTGCCCATCATAGATTATAGGATGATGGATTTTATGGGCAAGAAACTGAGGCAAACAGAGGTTAAATGACTTGCCCAGGGTCACACAGCTACTAAGGGTCTGATACAGGATTTGAACTCAGGTCTTCCTGACTATGAGCCCGGCACTCTCTCCACTGTGACATCTCAAGGTGCCTTTGGAAAATTGTGCTGGGCTCTCAATTTGACTCTTTTTCCCATAAGCAAGTTAGCTAGCTATACACACACACATGCACACGCACACATACACATGCACACATGAGCACACACACTCATACGGAGTCATATATCTTATTAAAAGACCAGAAGAACTTACTGAAAGACTGAGATAGGAAAGCACCCAGAAGGGCCAATCTGTGGACTTCATCCTTTCAGATTTTGGCCTGTAAAGTACAGACTAAACCTGAATAGTCCTGTCTCTCCACTGATGTCTACATCTTAAGAGCAAATGGGAGGAAGGAAAGGAACATCCAATCCTGTACCCCTGATGTTGCAGCTCGGTCATGGTTCTATGTACGGCTTGTCACAGAGAGAGTGCAGGCTCCTATATACCTTAAGAATGAAAAAAAGAACCCCAAAGAGAAAAATGCCCCAGATTTTTTAAAAATTGCAGCAGCTTCTTGCAGTGGCAAAGAAGTGGGAAGTAAGGAAGTACCTGTTAATAGGGGAACAGCTGAATAAAGATGTGCTACAAAAGTGATGAAATAGTATGCACTACAAGAAATGGTGATGGTGTTAGAGAAGTCTAAGAAGACTTGTATGAGCTGATGCTGAGTGAGGTAAGCAGAACCAGGAAGATGATTTCTGATCACAAAACTTTGTAATGTTGACTGACTGAAATTTTAAAGATAAAAACACTTTGAAAGACTTTAGAATTCCGGTATGCATGATGGCCATAGTATCTATGATAAAACATGGCTACCACTGCTGGATAGAAGTGACTGGATCAGGATATAGACTGACATATACATTTTTGGATAGGAAATTCACTGTACTTGACCATGTATATTTGTAATGTATGTTTTTTTTTAAGTAAAGGGAGGTGAGAGGGAGAGAAAACAGATTTTTGTTCATTAAAAATTTTAATTTTTAAAAAAGAACTAAAAAGCTACAATAGACAGAAATTGGACTTCCAGTGAGAGGGGACAGAGGTAATCTTCAGAAGTTGTCTATCTGACCCTTTTCTGTTCCTCCAAAATGACCATCACCCTCAAGCCTGGGATAAATGATAATTGAAGAACTGATAAGGGGCCCTGGCATGAGCACCCTGGGGAGGGCAATTTACAATGGGAATAATCAGGTTTGGGATTTGGAAAGGTATGAGTAGAGACTGGAGAATGAGGCAAGGGGAAAAAAGGTAGAGGGCAGTGAGTAGATGAACCAATTACCCATAGTGGTATCAGGCTAAAATGATGAAACCACAAATTAACATCATCTATGTGGAATTGTATTTTTCTTTCATTAAACATTTCTCCATTATGTTTTAATCTGGTTTGTGGGCCCTATGCAGCTGACCTCTGAGTTTGACACCTCTGATAGGGTTAAGATTTTGAGAGAGAACTGAAGGCCTGGGAAAGCTGGGATGGGTGGAGTGATTAGAAGTTCTGGTGAAGATGGAGAATGGATTCAGCAGAAGTGTGCCACAGGGAAAACTGGAAGGACAAGAGGTTGTGGTCAAAGAGAAGACTTTCAGACTGATTGTAGGGGACCCCAAGGCTAATCTAGAGCCAGCTTGAATCAGGCTCTTGATAAAGTTTCAGTGTGAGTATTTATAACCCAGCCAGCACTACAACTCAGAGCTTAATTTATTGCTTTGTTGATTTTCTGACTTTAAAAAGTGATAAAGAGAATGTTAACGGTGCAGATTAAGTTTAAAAGTATGTCTTGTATTTTCAGAAAGCTGATTGTTAAATATTTACCAGCACACCCCTGAGTGTGGGTGATAACAAGATCAAGCCTATGACCACCTCTGTATGCAGCTGGGGTGGAAGTCAATGATATCAACCTAGAACAAAATGAGTCATCAAAGAACCCGTCAGCTAATATTTGTAAAGGCTTAGTATACTGACGTAGTAGGTGACTGTCGTTGTTCAGCAGTTTTTACTTATGTCTGACTGTTTGTGACCCCATTTGGGGTTTTCGTGGCAAAGATACTGAATTGGTTCACCATTTCCTTCTCCAGCTCAATTTACAGATGAGGAAACTGAGGCAAACAGAGTGAAGTGACTTGCCCACGGCCACACAGCTAGTAAGTGTCTGAGGCTGGATTTGAACTCAGAGAGAGGAGTCTTCCTGACTCCTGGCCCAGCATTCTATCCACTGCACCACCTAGCTGCCACCAAGCTGCCCTGTAGTAAGCGATTAATAAATATTTCTTCCCTTCCTCCTCCTTTCTGCTTCAGCTATTATTAGAGCTTCAGAATGCCCCTTGAGAATTATCCAGTAAAGAGTATGCTAATAGAAACTGAACCGAAGGGATGGGATCTATTTGAAGAGGAACATCTACTAGATTGTGTGCTCTATAAGGTCAAGGAATGTCTTATCCACGTCTTGAATCTTCCCCAGTACCTAGCAGAGTGATCTGTACACAGGAATGCTGAATGAATGTCTGTTGAATGATTTAAAGAATCTAGCAGCTGACATAATCTTGGAGCAAAGTTCAGGGACTGTTTTGGAGGACATTAAGGTAAAATCATTTATCTCACTTTTTTAAACCACTTTTCCCTCCTCTTAGTGTTGACTAAGTGTGTGCACCTGAGTCCAGGACTCACCTAAAAACAGGGAACAGATGTTGGTCTATGGCTCCACCACTAGATGGCGGATCAAATATTCTGGAAATTAACTGTTTCAGGTTAAACCACTTAGGATAAACCATTCTCATTCCCCACATCTAGATATCCGGACAGTGATCACATCCAACCCCATTTTTCTTTTAAAGCAGATGGTAAGCTATTTCTAGTCATCAGCACTAGGGATCCTAGCAAGCAAAGGGAGGAAATAGGGGAAAAACCCCCCACAATTTAGGACTACACTTTTCAGCTCTGACTTTTTAGCGTTGGTAAGTAACCAAGTTTTGCTCTTTCCCGTTGTGTTTTGTAAGTGCATTCACAATGGCTACTTGTTAACATATAACAGGCTATCTTTTGAAAAACTGCCAAGCCCTAGACTTAAACAAAAATTACATCAGAGGGCTTGGATAATGCCCATCTTTTTTGTTTTACTAGGAATTTACCCTACTGGGAACTTGTTCATGGCAGGAACACTGCAGATCCTGGCAACGGAATAGGACCACCTTGTCTGAGCGGGGTGGACATAATTTCATGATTCTGGGCTACAAGGGACTCATTTTGAAGCAAAATGTTCTCTTCCAGCCCATGACAACAAAAGTCTTTCCCTGGGGCCATGGGCTCCTGCTTGGTGAGAAATTTCCTTAGATAGACCAACCCAGATCCCAGCACTCCGATCTCCAGGTATCTTCCAACCATAACCTCTCTTTCTCCCCTTTTCCATCTCTGGCTCTGGGTACTGTAATCAAATCAATATTACCATTTTTGGAAGTGATGTGTCAATCAATGGCCCTATGATAGCTACTTTCACCATCCCTGTCATTTCCCAGTCTGAAACACCTCTGCCCTCCCCTCACTTTCCTACATACTATTAGAATATAAGCTAGTTGAAAGCAGGGATTGTCTTGCTTTTTGAATCTGTATCCCCATTTTTGTGTGTGTGTGTGTGTGTAAGCATTACTTAGTACAGTGTCTGGTACAGAAAAAGCAGTTCATAGATGCTTTTTTTTCCATTCATACTTTCATTTCTAGGGGAATGACTGTCAATCTAGGTGAAGGAAGAATGGGGTTGTTGAGACAATGCCTTCTCCATCACACCTTCCCCTTCCATTTTCCTCTTTCCAGTTTGATTCTTCTCCCACTCAGCTATTTTAAAGGCACTGTGCTAGACAGTAATGGTAGAAAGAGTGCTTCACTTTGGAAGAGGTAGTGATGGTGGTGGGTAGATCCAAAATCTCCATGTCAGTAGAGTCTTAGTAATGGCAAAGCAACTGGGCTTCTGCCCCAGGGTGCCAACACTCTGACTCTGAGGCTATTGGCAATATTTTCAGTCTTTCTGAAGCAAAGAAACAACTGAGCTTGACCCTAGTCAGCAAAAAATGATTTGCTAAAATAGGACGTTACCAGATGGCAGGTAAAGCCCTCCTCAGCCTGGTCCAGCCTCAGCCTACTCCTCATTCCAGATGGCAGCCTTCCCCAAGGCATCCCAAGATTCTTTGCCTAGCTCCCCAATCCTCCCTCACCAGCATCAAATGAATTGAGGGCAAATCTTGAACCTCATGCCCCAGGTGTATTTTATGCCCTTGCTCCAGGGAGTAAAATTGCTGATTATGGCTTTGGTGAGTAGGTAAGGTAAATATTCCCGGAAGGTCCTATCTTTCGCTCTAGACATGTAGCCCCTTGAAGGGCTAAGCCCTAGAAAAATCATAGCCTGCCCTACTGACTAGTAGGCACACAGCATTCCTCATGACTTAGCGTGAAAGTAAGATACAGCTTTAATATTGCAGTTAGCCCTCCTCCCTGACAAAGAATACCCTAAGAAAACTACCTCCATAAGGTATCACTTTTATCCTACTTGTAGTAGCATGCTATACTGTGGTTGGATACAAACATACAAATATGTAAATCATGTTTTACTTTTATCTTCTAGTTGGCCCCCTAATTAAATTAAATTCAATAAATATTTATTAAGCGCCTGCTATATGCAGTGCACCTAGGGATTGAGGTAGAGTATCTGGCCTGGAGTCAGAAAGATGAGTCTTCCTGAGTTCAAATCTGGACTCAGACACTTACTAGCTGTGTCACTCTGGGCATGTCACTTAAATCTGTTTGCCTCAGTTTCCTCATCTGTCAAATGAGCTGGAGAAGGAAATGGCAAATCACTCCAGTATCTTTGCCAAGAAACTCCCAAATGGGGTCATGAAGAGTTGGAAATGACTGAAAATAATTAAACAACATTCAGAAGGGAGGGATGTGAAGTCAATGTAAAGGAGCTAGAAATTTAGATAATAGTGTATTGTCTTCGGGGAGTTTATAGTTTGGTCCAGAAAGGGGTGAGCTGGAGTCAGCTCCAACTAGATATAGAGAGGCACCTGGTTGTTAGATTTTCAGTATCAGCATCTATGAAGTCTACAAATCAGGGCTTGATTAATTGTTCTGTTGATTGCCTCTTGTCTCAACAAAACAGAGAAATGTTAGTAATGCAAATTAAACTTTAAAAAAATATCATTCGTACTTTTTTTTTTTTTGGAGTGCTGGTTGTTAAACATTTGCCAGCACACAGCTGAGTACAGGAGATAAGACAGTCAGTTACCTATGCATCTAGGGTGAACAGGGTCATAGCTGTAATGCGAGCAAAGACAGACAGAGGGCTTTGTCCTCTACCCTCCAGTATTTCTGAGTTATATGGCAGCTTCAAGCCAATCTTATCAGTTGGACAATAGTTTCTGGAAGGGATGACAGGAAAAGAAAGGAAAAATGAAAAGAGGGTACTTGTGTTCATCTGCAAACTCAGAAAGACTGGGGGTGCTGACTGCATATAGGGGGAGGGGAGAAGAGATGAAAGAAATTCTCTGGCCTTGACTCAGCTGGGAGTAAACTAGGGAAGCTTCCACTGAGTGAGCAAAGACAAAATCCTCTCTCTGCTGCTTGAGTGTCCTTTTTGTGCTGGTTGGGTAAAGTCATTAGGTGGATTAAAGACAGAACTGAAAAATGTGTTGACTAGCCCTGAGGCATGTGGCCCCGGTGATCTCATTCTAAGAATGACGGTTCCCTGAAGCAACCAGCTTTGGCAAGTAACAGCAATGGGGTGGGGCTTCAGCCAAGAGCAGCTAAGAAACCAGTCTGTAGCAGCTGAAGCAGCAGGGAGGAGGAAACAGCCATAGGAAGCTTCAAAAAAAAAAAAAAGGGAGCAGCAACCATGGGTGAAGCTTCAGCAAGTGACAGCTGCAGAGGGGAGAAGGGTAGGAGCAAAGAGTTCCCTTGACCATGCCAAGGAGCTGCAGAAGGCAGAGCTGAGACCAGTTGCTAAGAGATGAAGCCAGCTACAATGCAAGGCAGATGGCAATGAGGGTGAAACTCTTCCCCTTCTCAGAGTGTGAGTTTTCTGGGGCTTTGTTTCTTTCCCCATCAGTAAATGTTTGTGGAAGATTATACCTATTGATGTGTTTGAAGAGAAAGACTTTTCCAGTTATTTCCTTGGCTATGCTGTTGCAATCAAATACTTTGTTATGTACTATGTACTATTTGAAGGGCAGCTAGGTGGCACGGTAGATAGTTCTAAGCCTGAAGTCAGGAAGACTTGAGTTCAAATCTGGCTTCAGACACTTACTAGCTATGTGACCCTGGGAAAGTCATTTACCCCTGTTTGCCTCAGTTCCCTCATCTGTAAAATCAGCTGGAGAAGAAAATGGCAAACCGTTCCAGTATCTTTGATAAGACCCCAGATAGGATTAGGAAGTCGGACGTGACTGAACAATAATAACAGCAAGTGTACTATGTGATCTTTGCCTGTTATGTTGATAGGACAGTCACTAGACTTACATACTTCTCTTCATATTAAACCAAAGTAATATGCAATTCCTTGGTTATGGGGGACACAAATGAGTATCAACTTATAATCAAGTGAATGAGAGAGGTTCAAGTCAAGTGATATGTGAGGCCAGAGTTGGGGAAAGGTCATTGAGATCTAAGGGGAGTCCACAGGAACTTCAAGGCTATTCTAATCTGGGGTGCTGGAGGAGAAAAAAAAGTAGAAGACCTGGGTATTGACTTGAAAAAAGTTGAGAAGATTTCTGCATTCATCTACTATCATCAGTAAGACTTAATATTGACAGAAGCTGAGTGGATATATCAGTACTTGAAGTCACCTCCACCCTGCTCTACAGATTGGTGACTTCCTGTCTGGAACCACCGTTTTAGCAAGGACCCAACTATGTTTCATCCAATTCACTCGTGAACTCTCTCGGGATTTTTCTTCCTCTTCCCAACCAATTTATCGCCACCTAGAAGAAACTCTGCCTTGGGGCCCTGCAGTAGGATTAGAGACCTTCCCCTCCTTTCATCTTCCTAATCTGGATAGTTTTCCCCCATTAGAATGTAAACTATTTGAGGGTAGATCTGAGGGGAGGGGAGATCTGAGAAGACTTCATGGAAGAGGTAGCATTTCAGTTAGTTCTTAAAGGATGGATAGCATCTCAATAGTTTTGGTATATCTGGGGAATGAAAGGCATTCCAGTCATAGGGAACAGTGTGTAAGGAAAGGTACAGGAGTGTGAAAGTAATATAGCATGAGAAAAAACTGGAAAATAAAGGTAGAAAATATTGTGAAAGGCTTTTTTAATTAAGATTTTTTATTTTTAGTTTACAACAATCAGTTCTGCATGTCTTTGAGCTCCAGATTTTCTTCCCTTCCCCCCAGTGAAAAGTTTTTAATGTCAAGTAAAGGAACCTATACTTTACTATTAATACTAAAAGTTAACATTTATGTAACCCCTGTCCCAAAGCCCAGTGGTATAGAACTTTCTTTTTAATGGTGGAGAAGAAGGCTCAGCCCCTCACGCAGGGCAGGGCCCTTATCTCCACCAATAAGAAGAGTGTCCCATTTCAGTGGGCTTTGGGACAGGGGTTACATTTGTATAATGGTTTAAGAATTGCAAAACTCTTTCCTCACAACTAATCTGTGAGATAGAGAAGCAGTATTATCATTTTACAGATGAGGAAACTGAGGCACAGAGGGGTGAAGCGGCTTCCTCAGGGTCTCACGGTGTCAGAGCTAGGAAGAGAACTCAGTTCTTCAGACTACAAAGTCAGTTCTCTGGCTCCATTTCACCATACTTCCCTGTCATTGACAGATTTCAGCAGGGGTAACAAAGGACAGGACCAAATCCATGCATAGGGAAGATTAGTTTGGATCTAGTGTGAAGGCTGGGCTTGAAGAGGGTATGAAAGGAAGTGAAAGCTGCCAAAATACTCCAGGCATCTGATAGTGAGCCACCAGGTTGGTGGCGATGAGAATAGAGAAGAAAGGATAGGTGCTAGATATTCGGCAGAAGTGGAATCCACAAAACTCGGTGACTGATTCCAGTTGACTAGTAAGAAGACTTTACTAATTAGTAAACTACTTTGCTAATTATGAATAGGCATTCATGTTAGCCCTTCACTAAAGTTTGAGCTTAATGCCTCATCGAGGTAAGGAGAGTTGACCCTAGGTATTTGAAGGTTGTGCCAATAAAGTGCAAGCTTGGGCAGGTCTTGCCAAGCCAGAAAGGCCTCGAGTATTAGCAGCCTTGCCATGGACTATCATTTGAGAACCGGCCCAGATTCTCAGAGAATTATCAGGTTGGTCTCAGGGTAGTGGATTTTTTGGCTAGAGCAACTCTTGACTATGTCCTAGGTTGCACAGAGGGACAATCTGCATTCGTGGAGGGAGGACCTGAATAATGAAAGATTGATAGATAGAACATTTATTTATTTATTTTTATGTAAAGAATGTTTTTATTTTATTTTTTTCTCAATTACATGTAAAAACAACTTTTAACATTCTTTTTAAAAAAATTTTTTTTGAGTTCCAAATTCCCTCCTTTCTCTCCTCCTTGAGAAGGCAAGTTCTGTGATATAAACTATACATGTGCAAAACACATTTCCATATTAGCCATGTTGAAAAAGAGAATACAGACCACAAAACAAAAACAAAAAAAGAAAGACAAAGAAAGTTTAAAAAGTTTACTTTGATCTACAGACTCCATCAGTTCTTTCTCTGGAGGTCGATGATATTTTTCATCATAAGTCCTTTGATACTGAGAATAGCTTAAGTCATTCATTGTAGATGACCAACTGGACAGTATTGTTACTTCATACAATGATCTCCTGGCTCTGCTCACTTATCTTTGCATCAGTTTGTAAAAGTCTTCCCAGGTTTTTCTGAAACCATCCTGCTTGTCATTTCTTAAGACAGCATTTATTAAGCACTTACTAAATAGAGCATTCCAGGTAAGCCAGTCTGTACCCTCAAGTAGTTTACATTCTAATGGGGGGAAACTACCTAGATTAGGAAGATGAAAGGAGCGAAAGGTCTCCAATCACACGGCAGGGCCCCAAGGCAGAGTTCCTCCTAGGTGGTAATAAATTGGTTGGGAGGAGGAAAAAGAAAAGTCCAGAGAGAGTTCATGTGTGAGTTAGATAGTTGGGTCCTTACTAAAATGGTGGTTCCAGTCAGGAAGTAACCAATCTGTAGAGCAGGGTAGAAGTTACCTCAAGTACTGATACATCCATTCAGCTTCTGTCAATATTAAGTCTTACCAATGACAGTAGATGAATGCAAAAATCCTCTGAACTTTAGTACCTAAGTCTTCTACTTTTTTTATTTCTCACCTAGCACCTCAGATAAGAATAGCCTTGAAGTTCCTATGGACTACCTTATCATTCCTTCTTTTTTTTTTAAATCATTTATTAAAAAGTTAACTTTGAACATCAGTGAAACCAACTAAATTTGCTTATCAATTATTTATATGTAAACTATAATGTATAAATTTATGTTTTAAATTAAACTAAATGTATAAAGTATTATTGTAAGAGTTATATAAATATTACCTATTCTGATTACTAGGTTTTTGGTTACTCTCTTAAAGTTTTCTTGGGATTCTTTGCTTGGCCTCTTGGTCCCAATTATTTTTTCTCATTTCCTTGATCTTATCCCCTCTTATCTCCTCCATGAGTTTGTCTTTTTAATTCCCTTTTTCTCCCTAACCTAATTTTAAGTTGATTCTATTCCCCTGGCATGCTCCCTGCTGTTTACAAACATGCTCAGAGCTCCCCAGTCATTGAAAACACTCCCCTTGAGCTAACCTCTTATAACTCTATTCCTTTTCACAAACTGCTAGAAAAAAAGCTGCCTAGACTCGTTCTCTACACCTTTACCTCCCACTCATTTCTCAACCCCTCACAATCTCAGAAGAACTTTATGAACTAATGCAAAGCAGAAAAAAAAAAAGTAAAAATAGAAAAGTGATTGTGACTGAACGGACAAAACAAAGGATCCTGGTGAGAATTTTGGAGGAAAGTCTGAAAAATTGTTAGAATACTTTATACACGGACATTAATTAATTTAAACATATAATAATATTAGCTAACACTTACATAGCACCACCCACAGACCAGACACTATGCTAAGCACACTTACAAATATATCTCATTTGATCCTTGAAAGAACCCTTGGAGGTTGGTGTCCTTATTATCCCCATTTTATAGTTGAGGAAACAGGCAGAGAAAATTACTTGCCCAGGGTCACACAGCTAGTGTCTGACACTGGATTTGAACTCAGGTCTTGAGTCCAGAGCTGGCACTCTATCCACTGCATAAATAGCTAGTAAGCAAGTTTAGTTGGAATTGGTGAGGAAAAGGACCACCTCTTTCTTCAAGACTGAAGCAATGGAGGTGATAATTGGGTATGATGTGGTCTTGTAAGTTTGGGGTTTGGTATCTTCATTTTGCTTTACTAGACTTAGCTCACCGTCATTCTGCTACTGGTAGTTTCCAGTACTCTGGTCCACCCCCCCTCCCCCACCCCCACCCAAAAAAAGGATCAGGAGCCAGGTCAGCAGCTGCTTGTGAGGTTTACCACTACACAAAAGTGGGCTCATAGTATGTTTCAAGGAAGAGTACCCAGAAAGAGGAGGTGGGCCAGGGATACCAGGATGCCAGGAAGGCTCGTTGGGTCAAAGGGAGTGAACAGTTCAATAGCTCTTCTCACAGAATTCTAGAGATGGTTTTAGGTACCCTGAAATAGGGCAATTTCTTAGAAGTATGGAATAGAGGTGACAGAGAAGAAAGCAATGAAGAGATGGAAATAGTACCTATAAACTAACTAGTCAAGAGATTTGGCCATGAAGGAAGAAATGTGGGGGGTCATATAAAGGTTTCTTTAATGCTGAAGAGAGTTGAGTATATCATTTTATGTGGCACCACTGGTAATAGGGTTCCCCATGAAGACCTTGCATAGCACTTTGTCACAAACTTTTCTAGCTCAAGTGTTATATGATGTATATTATGGCTCTGTGGGTTTCTGTTTTATTTTCTACTAGATGGTAAGCTCCATGAGGGCTGAGACGATGTCTTGTATGTACTTTGTTATCTTCTTATTGTCAACATAGTCCTCTACGTCTGGAGGTACTTAATAAAGTTTGTTGAATGAATGCCTAATAGCCTGCTGTTCATTTCTCTTTTACCTGTACCCACAAGAAATGACTTTGGACTCAACGTCCAACTGGGCAATCATATGTTCCCTGGCCCAGTGGATTGAAAATCTGCACTTTCTCCTAACTCATCTTTAAATCATCTTGCCTCTGTTGGTCTTGTTTTGCTTCTGGAATCCTTCTCTGCATCCTTAATGCCTGTGGATACTTTGGAAGTGCAAGCAGGAGAGTTGTCTGAAAAGTTTCCAGAAATAACTGAGCAGTATCTGAGCTTCCCACTGATCCAAAATGAGAGCAGGAACATGTTGGTGGAAATTTATCTTATTGTTACCAACAGTCAAAATCAAAATGTTTTTCTCAAGCACTTCTTTCTTCTAATGAGGGTGTGAACCTCAGCAACGTTCATCTCAAAGGTCACTTCTACCTCTAAATCTTATGGTCCTGTTTGTGAGATAAGTATCCAATAAAATTTATTGTCTCTACTATACATACTGTGCTATGAATTTTTCTCTAGTTATTTTCGAGATACGTTTTATCCCTCTTCAACAAAATTACAAATTCTTTGAGGGCAGATGCTATGTAACATGCTTCTTTTGTATCGCTGGAAGCTCTTGGCATGATTTGAAGCAATGCTGGGCTCTCAGTAGATATTTGCAGAAATGTAACAGGGGATTAAATCTAGCTGGGCTGTCTCTTAAAATACAGTTTCCAATCGCTGCCTATACTCTTCACCTAGTTGCACCTCCAACCCAACAGGTCCAAAAATGGAGTCATTAGATTTCACCTTAAACCTGCTCCTTTTGCAGTAAAAGGCTGTATATTCAAGACCTTCATTAGGCACTCTTTTTTTTTGGGGGGGGGGAGGAGTTTTGGGAAGGGCAGAGTAGTTCAGGAACAAGCTCCTAGCTCTTCACCCAAAAAGTCCTGGGTTCAAATGCTGATTCTGCTGTTTAGTACTTGTGTGACCTTGGACAGGCACACTTAACCTTGAATCATCTATTTTCCCATTTGAAAAACTGAAGTGGTTTGAATTAGATGACTAACTCCTATACATGTTTCCTTGACAGTGTGGACCTTTCTCATTACTTATAACATTCGAATTTATTTTGCCATACTAGACTATCTGTTCCCAGGGGGCAAGGACCTTGGCTTTATATCCACGGGCACCAGCTTTACACTTAGCAGATACTAAATACGTTTGTTGATGGAAAGAACAATCAATAAATAGTCAGTAAACATTAAGCACCTACTATGTGCCCGGCACTGTGCTAAGCGTCGGGTGGATCTATTGTAATCAAAATTACCCCAATATAGAAGGGTCCTAAGGAGGTTCCAGTGATTTAACAACTTCAAAACACAAAGCAAATACGTTTTTTTAAACAAAAGAGACGTGCCTTAGAGCCTGTGGGGAAATTCAAGAGAGCTCAACTAGAGAGTTAGTTACTAGATAAAGGGGCCCACGCCTCCTGGCTTCCAGTTCGGAATGAAAAAAACAAAAACCCCGCAAAACTCTACAAGCAGACAGCCAAGATCGCCGGGGGGAAAGGGTCTGGCCAGCGGTGACCGTGGCCCACACATCTGCCCCGGCTCCCCCAGCTGTACAATGCTTCTTAGAAGGGGCGGGGCCGGCGGGGGCGGGGCGGTGAGTGCCCAGTTCGGTCGGCCGCTCGTTCTTTCGCTCCCTCGCTCGCCGCCGCTGCGCTGCCGTCTCCTTTCCGTGCTCGGCTCCCGGGAGCCGGCTCCGGCTCGGGCGTGAGCCAGGAGGACAAGGAGGAGGAGGAGGAGGAAGAGGAGGAGGCGGGGACACAGGCGGGGCCGCCGCGGAGCAGCAGCTGCTGCTGGTGCGGTTGCCGGAGGAAGCGGCTAGTCCCTGGAGGCTTACGGAGAAATCACGGCGGAGCGGGCAAGGTCCGGGGACCAGGTCAGTGCGAAGGTGGAGGGCGCGGGGCGGGCGCGGGGCGCCGAGCGGAGGGGCCACAGGGGTAGCGAGGAAGGACGGGGTGAGATCCGGGCGAGGCGGGCAGCGGGGGGCGACGGCGGGGCCCAGAGCCGGCTCCGCTCGGGGCTGGGGGCGAGTGGGCAGCTCGCTCCCCGCCCTCTTCCTCCCAGTCCCCCATGCCTGCCCCCGGCTCCCATTCGGGGGGAGTGGTTTCCCATGTTTAGACCTCCCCTCCCCTTGTTCTTTCTTTCTTTCTTTACAATCGGCGCAAAACAAACACCCGGGAAGGTAAAACAATAGCGGGGCCACCTGGGACCCGGCGGGCGCCTAAAGCGCCCACGTTCTCGGAGGGGGGTCCCTTGGGGCGGGGCAGGGCCTTGGGAGGGGTGGGGAGGAAGCGGAGTGAGTGGGAACAAGGGCACACTGATGTACCTCGGAACCCCTTTCCAGTCTGTTCGGGCTCAGAGGGTGGGGCCAACTCAAAGCCTTGGGGACTAGGAAGAAAGCACTGGGAAACCTCAGAAGTGTAGGTTTCTCAAAAGTACTCTAGGAGCAAGGATTTTCCCAGTATTGTTCGGCCCAGGCAGGGAAACTGAGGCACGGGCCTGTTCAATAACTTGCTGAAGGTCAGAGCTAGCAAAGCCAAGGAATGAGTCCCAGGTCTCAGGACGCCTCACTTGCATATCTTGTCTAGGTCTTGCTGTTGCTACTTTTATCTTTTACAATCTGTTTGTTTTAGAAATCGAGAGTCATTTTTTTATATGGCTGCTTCGGAATTGCTGACAGTCCAGCTTGCTTTTCTGTTCATCGGACCAGCCTGAAACAGGAGGTAGGGCTGTGACCCTCGCGACAATGCAAAGAAGCGGACCCATTGATGAAAAACCCCAAATACCTACTACCTGCTGCCAGCCCTTCTGATAGGGGTGTCTCAGGTTTTGACTAAACCGGTTTTCTTCGTTGAAGAATCTTGAGCGACAGAGCGTGTTGCATTGTTGGAGAAGGGAAGGACATCTCCGTATAATTCAGCTTTGGTGGATGAAAGGATTTTTAAAAACTCTTCTTTCCGTTTTCCTTGAGGATTAATCCAGAAGGATTGGCTGGGAGTGGGAAACAGAGCAAGACATGTAATGTGGCAGAGATCTGGACCGGCTTCAGGATGAATCTGGACACCTCGCTTAGTATATGGCAGTGCTGTAGCTCCCAGATGCCTTACCTTACCCTCTGCCCCCCCTTTCCATAAACTGTCCCTCTTTTCCCATCAAATCCACCTCCAAAGAGATCCTTTGGAACTCAGAAGTGGCCAGCTGAGGAGTGGAGAATAAGTATTGGGAGAAAAGGAAGGGCCACATGTTCTCTCCCTTCCCAGGAGCAGATATGAAGTGCTGTTTCCAAGTTCTGGCTTCCCTGGTGTTACTGGGTAAGTGTATGTGCTTTTATCAGTTCACTAGATGAGAAAGTTTAACCTCCTGTAACTGATGGTGGTTGTCCTCCATCCACACTGAGCTGTGGGTGACCCCAGGAGGCCGCTGGTGTGCATCACAGAATGAAAAGGTCATTGTGTTGGCCATTTCTGAGACAGAAAAATCTGAGGGAAGGGTATTCTCGACAAATACCAGTCATTTATCCAAATGGCAGACACTTAGAGTGATCCTTTTGAGACACTCTCATTTTTCTTTTCATTGTACCTGGAGTACTAAGGGGGAAAGGGAGGGTGGCCAGTGGTCCTCTGTGAGCTGGTTTCTCATCCTTTTTTCTAAACACTAATGCTACACTAGCCACTTGTAGTGTGAATCCATTTAAAAGCTGAGTCATTTTTCTGCTGATTCTGATGAGTTAGCTTTGTCCGGTTTGGTTTTTTAGCAGTTAGTGAGAACTGATGATTGGTGGACTGTGTGTTTTTAGTTTAGTACTCAGTGAGCACTTACTGTGTAGAGAGCATCATCGTAGATCTTGAGAGATCATAGAGCTTGAGTTGGAAGGGACCATCTATCTGGGGGCCATCTCAAGTGGTGTCCTACTCAAATAGAAACTGCTGTTGACTTAGAAAACCACAAATTAACATTGTCTGTTATGTATTGTATTTTTATTTGTTTTGTTAAATATTTCCCAATGACATTTTAATCTGGTTTGGCTGTTTGCTTGTGATAAGTGGAGCTATGGCACCTCTGATGTCCTTTTACCGGTTTGAATTAAATAGACCCAAGAAGTAAATGTCTTATCCAAGGTCACAAAGTAGTGTCAAAGGCAGCATTTGAACCCAGGTTCTCTGCCTCTGGAGGCAGTATGCCACTGACCACTTGGTATAAGGAGGCAACATCATGGCATGTACCATTTTATTGAATGGAAAAATTAAATCACAAAGCTGTCTTAAACTTATTATGACAATGTGTTAACAGGCAAAAGAGAGAGTTATAATACATAATAATGATAATACATGGGAAATGCCTCAGGAAGGCCTCATAAAACACTGCTACGCAAGGTCTAAGCAGGGGAGGGAAGGGCCGTTATTGACGGGGAAATCCAGGAAGTTTGTTTTTCTTCCTGCTTTTTCTTCCCACTCTTTCTTATTTGTCTCTAAACCGAAAACTGTTGAGAATCAGTGCTCTTCATCACTCTTGTATACAAGAGAAAAGGCAAGTCAGTGCTTTAGAAAAGACAGAGACTGGAAGAATAGGGCTGAATTGAGGGGGATGGCTGGACCACTTTCCATGACCCGTTTGAGAATTCCCAGCCCAAAGTAAGCCCCCACCCCTCACCTGAGGAAACCCTGACCTTTTTCAAAGCCTTGAAATCTTGTTCAGTAATGTAAAATGCTTTATTTCTAATAGAGATTGTCCATACTAAAAGTAGATGACATTCTCTGAATCTCTTATTTGGTTTTGCTGTGTCTACCTCCCTTTCTTTTTGTTTCTTCCCCCAAAACACACATACACACATACACACACACGCACACGCATGCGGGCCCTCAATTCCTCATTATATGACTTATTCCTCTGAATTTTGAGTATACCACTACCTTTTATAGTATTGTTTCCATGGCAAGATGCCATCATACTTATCCCTTATCTATGATCTAGTAGTGGAAAAAAAAGCAATGGTTTTGGAGTCAGATTTTGGTTCAGATCTTGGCTTTACATGCATTTAGATGGGTCACATCCATCCCTGGATCTCCCTTATCTGTAAAATGAGGGCTTTTGAGCTAGGTGATCTGTTGACGTCCTTTCCAGTTTTCAATTCTGTGTGTGCATGCCTCCTCCCCTCCCCACCCCACCAATTAGATTGTACTTGCCTTTAAGAATCTCATATTTCTGCATATCCTTTATGCCTAGCCCAAGTACTTTCCACTTAAAAAAAAAGGGTAAACTGTACTTTGACCCATTGGTCCTCGTTCCCCTCTCTGGAGCTAAAATGAAATAATCTCTCTATTGCCTAGCACTTCTTCAGAATCTTGAAAACAGTTATCTTGTCCCTACCCAAATCTTCACATGTAGCCAGGGAACAAACCTCTCTAGAACCTCCAGGTTGATCTTCCTGCCCGGATTTTGAATGCAGCCACCTCTTTGCTGCTCTCTGAAAGAGCTTGTCCATTTCCCTCCCAGAATTGAACAGGAGACTCAATCCAGGTCACTTTCCTTGCCATAGGAGAACAACTCTTGTCTGCTCAAGCAGATATCCTCCGGAAGTTTTGGGGTGGGAAGGGCCAAAAAAGACAACTGGCTAGGTAGGAGACCATTATCATCATTTACTCATCCCTAGATACTGTCCTGCTTCGGAGAATGCTTTCTGTTTGTCTGTAATTTAGTATTTGAAGGTTGTATTAAATTTAGTTTACTTTTTTTTTTTTTGGAGGTAGGGTGATTTCCCTAGGGAAGGGAAGGAAGGGGAAAAAAATCTGGAAAGTCCGTGGGGTGTGTGACTCGGCTGGGAATTTGGATAAAATGAAAGGGTGGGGCTGATGAGGAAGAGAATAGGCTGGGAGAGAAGGCGAAGTTGGCATTTGTGCTTTTCTTCCTTCTGGCTATTTGAACGTAGCTAAAGAATGGTAGTTGTGCTTTGTGCTTCCCTCCCCCACCCCCACCCCATCCCTTCTCACACCTGTTTATACAGGTGAAATCGGGAAGCTTTGAAGGGATAAGTCACAGACATCAACTTAAGTGATAATGGTAAAGAGGACTGGTTCTCTCTAACCTTTTTTTTTTTTTCTGAAGACCCCTTTTAGTCAATCATAGGCCAATCATAGGATGTCTTACCTAGCAGGCTCATAGGATTGGGGTGAGGACAGGAGGCACACTAAGAGTGAAGAACCAAAAGCTTACGGTTCATAGAATGTAGATCGAGAAGGGACCTCAAAGACGATCCAAGTCAACCCTTTCATTTAACTGGCTTGAGGATCTGAGAAATGGAGTGACCCGCCTGTCCAGGGGAATGTAGGAATGAGAATCTGAGGCAGATCTTCTGAACTCTGAAGTCCTGAACTCTATCCACTATACCAGTGGACATATAAGTCTGCTACAGAGCAGGATGTGACAGAGTTTTCAAGGAAAATTTGAAGGAGAGAGCACTTTTAGCCAGAGACCTCCTGGAGGTGTTCTCTCACCTGAATCTCCAAGCTAAGGGAGAAGATTTTTAACATGTTGAGATGAGGAAGCACCTTCAGATACAGGTTGTTGTGTTTGTCTTTCATTTTTGAAGAGGATCATGACATCAGGAAAATGATGACATGGCTTGCAGTTGACTTCGATTTGAGTGAGGGAGGACAGCAGGGGGCTTGTGAGTGCACAAATTGGGAAGAGAACCATGAGCTGTTTAAGAGTCCCTACAGGTAGTATAGTGAGCCAAAGGCAGGAATATGAAATAGGGTGGAAAGGGTAGGTTGGAACCAGATTGTGGAGACCCTTAAAGATCAGACCCAAAGGAGTTTGCGCTTATTCTCTGTGCAATAGGGATCCATTGTTGTAAAAGAGGAGGGGCTAAAGGGCCTGAGTCTGGAACTGTTATCTTTGATATTCCAGGAACTAGCTGATGACCTTGGATATGTCGTTTTCATACTCTAAGGTTTCCTCCAGCTCTGAATTTGTACAAGCGTGAATGCAACTCTTGGTGCCTTTTGCTGCACTTGTGCCCCTTCCCCATCACTTCCTCCTTCCCCTCTCTGGCCTCTCCTACCCAGTGACCAGCACTTCCCTACCTCTTTCTGGCTGGGCCCTGAGCTCCTCCTTCCCTGCCCAGGACTGATGCCCCTCTCTCTTTGCATAGCATTAGTTCCATCATTTTTTGCTTATCCACATGCCTTTGATCCTTCCCTCTTAGCATGTATCCTGCTCTGTAAACTGTCCCACATCTCCCCAATCCCCTTTGAGCTCCAGAGTCTATCAGTAATGACTACGGAGCAGTGAATTTCGCTAAGAATGTTGATAGGGAGAGGCCAGACCAGGGGCCAGGTGTGTGTGGGGGGGGATTGGTGGCAGTGAGTGTAATAAAGACAGAAAAGGGATGAGGAACATAGTGCCTTTGACTGAAAGCACGCTCAAAAAAGATTGTGAGAATGACAGGAAGGTAGGTGTGTGTGACAATAGATTCATACTTTCTTTCCTGTGAGAGACAGGAGGGGGAAGGGAAGAACCAAGACAGATGAGCACTGAACTTCAGGTCATAAAGCAAAATTTCATTTTATCTGTGCGCTATGAAGAAAGAGATAGCTGTTCCACACCAAGGCTGATGGTACAAGCAGGTTGAAATCTCTTTTCAAGATGGAATATTAAAAAATGGAAATGCCACTTACAAATGTAGGGCGAGGAAATAAGTTTGGCCATCCTGGGAGCAAACATGGAACAAATAACCCAGATAACAGGGTATTCATTTGCATTATCTACCAGGCCATCTACAAATACAGGATTAAGTGTGTTTGGAGAGTAGGGGAAGCTTCTTGTTTGATTCCCTCTCAACAGGCATTATGTGAATGCCCATAGTCTGCCAGGCACTATGCTAGGTGCTGGGGGAAAAAAAACCAACCCCCAAATTGACAAACCACAAGAGTCCCTGAGTTAAGAGCTTCCATTCTACTTGAAACCTGTTTGGACAGGGAGGGATTAGAAGCTAACACCTATATTCTAAAAAATTGAAGAAAGCTTCCAAGGAAAGCAGTAGATGCTTTAAATGCTGTAATATTAGGACACAGGAGGTTTTTCTTGGTGCCTAGGTGATTGTGTCTGGCCTAAATCCACTCCACCAGGTCCTACCATGCTAAGAAGGCTTCCAGTGGGAAACTAGAGACAGACTGAAGGCTAGCCTAGTTTTTCAGACAGTGGGCAAATTGGTGAGAGGCTCATTACATTAGTGGGGAAGAGTTCTGGACTGGCAGCTCCTAATTCTGGTCTGGATTAGAATCTCGCTTCAGGCATTTACCAGGTATGTGGTCCTGGGCAAGTCACTTAACTTCTGGGCCTCAGTTTCTTCTTCTATAAAACGAGGGGAGTGGACTAGAGGACCTCCGAGGTGTCTTCCACTTCTATTGATGCTTACTGGACTGGCCACAGGATAATGAATATTTGTTCCCAAATGATCTACTCTTGCAGAAGGGTTTTGATTTGCATCTGTAGGGGGTGTGGCCAAATCAATGAAATTGTGTTTGTAAAGCCTTTCACAATCTGGTGCTGGCCTTCCTTTCCAGCGTCATTTTACCTTACTCCCCTTTCTGGACTCTAGGTCAGCCAACATGGATGTGCTGTCTCCTGTAGTGGGCAACTAGGGATAGTAGATAAAGTACCTGGCTTGAATTCTGGAAGAGTCTTCTTCCTGAGTTCAATCTGGCTTCAGATACTTCCTAGCTGTGTGACCCTGGGCAAGTCACTTCACCCTGTTTGCCTGTTTCTTCATCTTTAAAATGAGCTGGAGAAGGAAATGGCAAACCGCTCCAGTATCTTTGCCAGGAAAACCCCAAATGGGGTCATAAAGAGTTGGACCCCACTGAAAAGTGACTGTAACAACAACATAGTGGGGAAAATGCTGGATTTAAAGTGATGGTACCTAGGTTCAAATTCCATCTCTAATGATTACTACCTGTGTACCCATGGGCTAGGTGGCTTAGCTTCTGTGTGTAGACCTGTTTCCTCATCAGTAAAATGAGAGGGGCTGAACTAGATTGATTTCTAAGGTCCCTTTCAGTTCCATATCTATGATTCTGTTAGTGAAACTCTTACTTAGTGAATAGCACATTGTTCTGGGGGATAACACCACACATTTAAGTGATCAATGTAAGTTTGACACAGCTTTCCTCACAATCCTGGGAGGTATTGGTATTGCAAGTATGATTGTCCACATTTTTCAGATAAAGAAACTGAGGCTCAGAAAGGTTGTGACTTGCTTAGGGTTGTATGGCTAGTGAGTATGGAAGCTATAATTCAAACCAAGATCTGTGTTTTCTCTACTCCAAATCCGGTGCTCTTTGCTGCATCAGATTGAACACAGATGCTCTTTGGGAAGAGTTTGCTTTCATGTTAGGAGAATTTCAGACACCTGTGTGTGAATGCCACCTAATTTTCAAAGGGGGAAAAAGATATGGTTGTGCAAAAATCATGCATATTTTTATGGAAAATGCTTTGGTGCCAAACACCATCAAGACACACTTATTAAGCCCTTAATTGTGTGCAAGGCACTGCAAGAAGAAAATGAGAGGAAAACCTCACCCAGAGAACTCTCAGTCAAGCAGGCTGTTGATTGTTCCACTCTACTTTCAGAAGAATGATAGGGATTTATTAAAAGCCGCTTCTCAGCTATATCCCGGGGTCAGTACATACTCAACCCAATCTTTTACATCTTCATCTAAAATAATTTATGTGCAAAATGACCCCTGCAGCATTGGCGGGATCTTGAATCATCAAAGAAAGATGAAATCAGCTAGGCATTGGGAAGGAAATAGACTCATGTTTTTTAGGCAGATTTTCAACAAGGAAAGAGAGTTTTCTGCCCAATCTTCCATTAAACAGAAAATTTTAGTTCATGAGAGTACCTCATTCCCTGAGGAGCTCACATAAAAACGGAGACTTTCCTGTACATAAATGCCCTTGCTCTCTAATAACTTGTCAGTCGGAGAACAGAAATGTCAGATAGTAAGTTTGGTGCTGCGTAAAGAGTGGTTGATTTGGAGAGGGAGGATCTAGATTCAAATCCCAGCTCTGACTCTTCCGATCTCGTTGGCCTTGGCCAACCCACTTAACCACATCTGTAGAATATTTTAAAGCAGTAGTCTCTGAAGGTTTGAACTCAAGACTCCTCTATACTCTTAAAAGTTATTGAGCACCACCCCCAGGATGTTTCTATCAATGTTGACCATATTAGACATTAGAATGTCTCAGTAGCATTATGAAAATAGTTTTTACTTGGCAGATTCCACGCCCCCCCCCCCCCCAAAAAAAAAGGAACTTGAAGTCCTTGGACCACCCTTTGAGAAGTTCTACTCGAAGCGACTCGGTCTACATGACCCCTGAAGTCTATTCCAGCTCTGTATCAAATGATCCTTTGAATCAAAAAAAACCAGATGGACAGGAAAGTATTTACATTAAATGAAATTAAATCCTTTTGCATTAAAGGAACAATGGAGTTAAATGAAATGGACACTGGACTAGGAGTAGAAGACTGGATTTCTGCCACTTAATAAATAGCTCTTTGTCCTTGGACTAGTTACATAACCCTCCAAGCCTCAGTTTCCTCATCTGTTGCCCGATCTTCAAAAGGGAAATTGAGAAGAAAGAACTGTTTAGACAAGAGCTGTGAGAAAGATACGGCAGATGGACGGAGAGATTATGGAGCTCATTTTATTTACATGTAATTGAAAAAAAAAAAGATGTGGCAGGATTTGGAAACTGACTTCCATGCTCAGGGGAGAGGAGAGAGGTTTATTGAGGGTCCTGACTTGGAATATTGAGGAGGTGATGATGGGGTCCCCCATGATAGAGACGTTGGGCTATTATGGGAGGGCTGAGGCAGGTAAAAGGAGCAATTCTACTCTTAGTGTCTAGTCCCTAGTGATGGTAAGAGGCCTTACGGGCAGAGTACTAAATGGATTTGGGTTCGCAGATTTGGGTCTCTTGGTTGTAGAAGGATGATTGAATCTTTGGGGAGTAGATGAATCCCCAGGCTCCTGGTATATACTAGGAAGAAAAATCATAAGTCAGGGTAGAACCCAGAGGAGGAGTGGTGGTGGGTTGGGGGGTTGGAAGGGGCAGGTTTGTCACTGTTGGAGAGGCAGCGGGTGTGATAAAGAATACTGGGCTTGGAAGAGGAGTTAGTGGAGACCCTAGCTTTGAATCCCTCTTCTGACACTAAGTGACCGCATGGCCTTGGACAAGTCACTTCTGAGCCTGTAAAATAGGGATAACAATAATACCAGTACTACTTATCTCACAGCGTTATTACAAAGATTGGATGTGATGATGTCTGTAAAGTGTTACCCAGCTGTTAGCGATTATTATGGTTAGAAAGTAAGCTCTTTGAGAACAGAGATTGTTTCATTCTTTCTACTCATATACCCACAGCCTTATCCAGTGCCTGGAACATAGGGTCATAGCTCTAGAGCATTCAGGGATAGCAGAGGCCATCAAGTCCATCCTTTTCTCAATTTTACAGATCAGGAAACTGAGACCAGGAAATTAAGTGACTTGTCCAAGGTCATTGGAGGCAGGTTTTGAACCCAGGGCCTCTAACTTGAGATCTATACATCTGTGCTTAATAAGTACTTGTGTGAGTGCATATGCACATACATACATGTGTACATATGTGCGCGCGCATGCATTACATATACACATACATGCATGCACATACATATTCATGACATACACATACAATTATATATACATATATATACACACAACAGTAAGTCCCAGCCCAAACCTCACTTGGTCATTGTTTGAGCCCTGCTGGCCCAGAGTGAATGTAAGTAGCAGTTGTTTTTGTTTTGGCCAGAAACTCTGAGGGTCTTCCCCTCCCAGTTTGAATTTTTTTTTTGACTAAGTCAAAGAGGCCATTTTTTTTTTTGCCTCATTTCTTACCTAGCCTTAAAAAACTGAATGATTGTTGCTTCAGACAAACTGAAACCTTAGCTTAAAAAGGCCAGGGTCTCCCACTGCATCCTGGACCATCTCCAGTTGTCTTGATCTATATCTGGCCACTGGACCCAGATGGCTCTGGAGGGGAAAGTGAGGCTGGTGACTCTGCACAGCCCTCCCTCACTGAAATCCAATTCACTTGCAAGTCAAGACATCACCATCCTGATGCCTTCGAGAATGAAGGACAAACAACAACATGTATGTTCTATACACACATATGTTATATAAAATATATGCATATATTATAAAAGTGTTTGGTTTTATTTATAGACATGTAATATACTCACATATCTGTGTATATATGATTTACATACATACATACACACACATATATTCCAAACAGGTACACGGTACCGGGGGAAGGTATCCATTCTATATGAGGCTTTTTCCCTCCCCTCCCCGAAGCTGCTGGTGCCTTCCCCCAGGTTACCTTGTACCTGCTTTGTTTTGTATATATTTATATCTGTGCATTTTGTATCCTCTTTCCCTCTCTCCTCCCTCTTCCTCCCCCTCCCCGTTAGAATATAAACTTCTGAAGGACAGGGATGGTTTCATGTTTGTCTTTCTATCTCCTGTGCCAGCCCAGTGCTCAGCACAGAGTGGGTGCTTAACACTTGACAGCTGATTGATTGAAAGGCCTCTTTGCCAGGTGGAGAAGCAGCTTCCTTTTGGTGTGTCCCGAAGGGGAGGGGCCTTCTTAACTCTTCCCTCACTTTCCTTAACTGTTTTACGGCCAAGGGAAGAGAAGAGCTACATGGGCCTAGTTCTGCTACTCAAAGTATAGATAAAGATAAGCAGATAACCCAGTGAGACCCAGGTCATGGTTAAAAAACAACCATGGCTCCACAAGCAGCTTGAGCTGTAGTCACGGATGTCTTTGCCCTAAACAATCTGTCCTGCTAGTACTTGGAATGAAAATTTTCCCAGTGCCCAGAATGATTGGGAGAAGGCAGGCCAGATCAAATTTGGCCCGAGGATCTGTTCCGACTTGCAGCATATAGATCTAACTCCGTTAATCCCCTGGGAATCAAGCTCTGTCACAGAAGTCAGGAGTACTTAAAAAAAATTTCATTTCATTGTAAGAAATGTTGGATTGTCTCAGCAGCAATGTCTCCACTGAGCTGTAGGCCATTTACCAGGCCAAAAACACCTCCTCTGTGCCTCATTTCTAATTGTTGTCCTGGCCTGAGCAAACCCATGGAACTGACAAAGTTTTCTCTTCTCTGTTAAGAGAGTTATCTTTGTATGTTGAAATAAGGTTGAATTTTATTGTATATAAAATGTTGCTTTGGTAGTGTTGATGATGGAACTTGTTAGGAGAGCCTAGTTCTAGGGAGGAAAAAACCAAGAGACATAAATAATTTTTAAAAACCTTGAAAGAGAACTCAGGCCAACCCCTGCCTTCTGGCAGAAGCAGGCCTAGCCAGATAAGCATCTAATTTTTTTTTCTTTAAGGACCTCCAAAGAAGAAAATTTTGCAACCTCTTTTGCTTGTCACTTCCCGTCATAGACTCACTGAATTAAAATTGGGAGGTGTCTTTGAAGTCATTCATCTTGCGGGTGCCAGAACAGGAATCCCCTCCATGACAAGTAGTCATTAGGCCTCTCTCTGAAGACTTCAGGTGCTCGGAACCATTCCTTCTGGGGGCAGCCCATTCTACTTTTCACAGCTCAGATTGTTAAGTTTCCCCTGACATCTCACCTAGATCTGTTTCTATGCACTTTTACCCATATTCTCCCCTGGGGCCCAGAAAAACAAGTAGAGTCTCTTTTCCATCTGATAGACTTGAATACTTGAGGACCAGCTATTATGTCCTCATTTCAGTCTTCCCCTTCACCTGGTCAATTGTACCAGGTTCCTTCTACTAACCCTCACAAGGCATTGCACAAAGTCCTCTTACTGTTTTGGCTGCTCCAGCTGGTCGGTTCCTTTCCTACAGTGAGGTGCCCGGAATTGAATGAAGTCTGCTAGCTGTGGTCTAATGGCAGAATTCAGCAGGCCTTCCTAGCCTTGGACACTGTGTCTCTCTTAAGGACAACCAGAAGTAGCACAGACTCCTTTGATTGTCATGTTATATTGACTCATGGTGAGTTCATAATTGAGGGAACTTCACCCCGGGTAGGTCTTTTTCATATGAAATACAGTCTATGCTGTCTCCCCATTTCTATACTTGGGCAGTTATTTTTTTTAAAAGTCCTACTTGGGTATTTCCGCTCTGTCTCCTGCCTGAGGACTTTCACCTAAGCTATCCACTATGCCTTTGGTATGCATTCCCTCAGAGACTCTGCCAGTCTGAAATCTTATTTTGCTTCCTAGGTCCACTCTGTTATCACCTTTTTCTTGGAGCCTTCTTTGATACTCCTCTCTACCCCCTACTCCTCTCTACCCCCACCTCAATTAATGATCTCAATTAATGTAGTTCACTTCACTTCTTTTTTGGGGGGGAGGGGGAAAGGCAGGGCAGTTGGGGTTAAGTGACTTGCCCAAAGTCACACAGCTAGTAAATGTGTCAAGTGTCTGGAGCTGGATTTGAACTCAGGTCCTCCTGACTCCAGGGCCAGTTCTCTACTCACTGCGCCACCCAGCTGCCCCTGTTCACTTCACTTCTTATTTTATCCTTCCAGTTAGAATGTAGGCTTTTTGAGAGCCAGACCTATATTTTCCTCCCCTCACCTTCCCCACCATGTTGTAGGAGTTTAATGTTTGTTGAATTGATAATTAAGGTGAAATCAATACATATTAATCATTATGGATATTCCTTTCATCATTATAGATGGCAGTTACCTGTATGATTCTTGTCCATGCCTGCCTACAAATCTTCCATATAAGGATCCAAAGCCCTGGATTCATTCAGATTGTTTTTTTTTTTTGTTTTTTAAACAGTTTTTAGTACCACCCTAGCACCACCTCCTTTTCTAGTCATACATGTCTTTGATGTCTTTTAATCTACCATTTGTATAGACATTGTTATTGGTAATATGCTACAGCCTCATTCTACCCATTATGTCTTCACTTACCTTTGAGTCATCTGCCATTTTAATTTTTGGCAATTGTAATGTTCTGTGATTGGCAGCTATCTGATGTCATCCAGAGAAGAGAGAGAAGAACTGGACAGGTGCCTTCATTGGCGTAAGATGAGGAAGAGCCTTTACTAATATGGATTGGCACCTTTTCTGCAATTTATAGTCTTACAGTGATGCCTGGAGCACTGAGAGATTAAATGACATCCTGAGGGTCACAAAATTATGGGAGTATATTAATGTTAAAAAGATTTCTTTTTGTGTCAGCAGCAGCTTTGGATCACTGAAAGTGCGGTGGAGTTTCTGAAACTCCATTCAGCCTGCTCTTCTTCTAATTCTGGATTTAGCTTATTGGAATAACTTAATAGGCTGCCATAATCTGGATGATATGAATTCATCTACTTGGTTTTTGAGGTATGGCTTCCTAGGCCTATCTCTTTTTATTGGCCATAGATTTTATTAAAGTGATCCTTGCTTTGTTGTAGTCAGCGCAGTGTCATTTGCAAACAGGAGTGTATGGAGGATTCCGTTATTTTATAGAGAATCCTTGCATTTGAACTCTAGGCAGGGCATCCTTCAAGCAGAGGTGAATACCTTAGTCCAGGGCTGTCCAACCTTAGGTTTTTGTTGAAACAATAGACAATATATTTTGATTTGCCATTTTAGTGAGAACTCTGCAGCTGGGCTTCATTTACTAAAGCATTTATGGAAATTTCTATGCATGTAGGTGGGCCACATAAATCGCTGGCTGCATTTTGGACAGCACTGCCTTAGGCAAATCTCTTTTTTTTTTTTGTCCAGGAGAGTGAGGTATTTAGAACTATTATTTCATTAATATATGGAAATTCACTTAACCAACGCAGATCACCAACTTCTCTGCCCATTGTAGATTAAAATTGCCTGGAACAATTTTATTGCCATATCTCAGTGGTGAGACTTGACCCCCCGCTCTCTTTTCTCTTTTTGATTCTATTCCTAACTGAGACCATCTTCATATCCACTAGTTAATACCACTTATCTCTCAACGTCATGCATCATGTGATGTTAATAATTGGAGGATTATTGGTGTGAGTGGTCAGTGTGGTCGCATCTTGTATCGAATCTCTAATAATCTGAACATGCATCTGAAAGCTACTAAAGAATCTTTGAAGCTGCATATTACCCTACCTAGTCAAATGTATTTTGTTGTTGTTGTCATCAGTAGACTCAATGGGCTGTTCTATTCTTTATACTTCTCATTCAAGTATTTGAAAGCCTGCCACTTTGCTGCTCATATTTTTATAACAAATATGCCTTCATGCATGTGTAGATCATTTTCAGAAAGGTTTTATGGAGCTGAGAACAGAGGCATACTGGGTGAGATTTTCTCATGTTTTCTCCATAACCTTTTTTTTTATTGGTAAGGATATCCATGAGTTTTTTTTAAAAAAGTCTTTTGGTATCCTCACCTCTCTAAGATATTCTTGAGAACTGATCTTCTAACACATATTTCTTCTGTGAACTTGATCAACTCCAGCCACTTTATTGACACATCTTGAATGTTGCTCCCATCGGCCCACATCTGGTATTTAGGATTTAAGAGTTCCAAGTTCAGTCCAAGAAAATTGAATTAATCACTCTGACGCTCCTGTCAAGAGCTTCTTGGGTCCTTTTTCTGTCATAAAATAATGGCATCTCTTCCTTCTTAACTTCATGCCATCTACCATTTCAATAAATATGCCAACTAAACTGTCATCCACGTCATTGATTAAAAATATTAATAACTTGGCCTCAGGGACAGATCCCTAAGGCACGCCCCCAGAAACCTCTCTCCAAACTGACTTTGAGAGCCATCAGTGGCTTTGCTTTGGGTCCCATGACTCAAGCAGTCCTGTACCACCCTAACTCTACCGCCATCTAGCCCACATCTCTCCATTTATGCCTACAAAGGTGGCATGAAAGACTTGGTTAAAGACTTCTCTAACGTTGTTCCATTATGTCAGTGCTGTTCCCCTAGATCTACCAGTCTAGTAGCACTTGCAGAAAGGGAAATATTGGTAGCCTGACGTGACTTGTTGTCATTGAAGCTCCATTGGCTTTTAGTAATTACCAATTTCTTTTTCAGATGTTTTCTAATCAGCCCTTTTACACTCTAAAATTTTGCTGGAATTGTTGTGAGGGTCACTGACCAATATGTTGCATTCTTTCTCCTCTTTGGAAAATTAAGACAGCCTTCCTCTATCTCCTCTTTCTTACTTCCTCTCTAGTTCTTCCTGACTATTCAATGGCTCATTAATTTTGTGCTCCAGTTCTTTCTGTACCCTGGGATTATAGTTCTTCTGGACTTGATGAATTGAACCCTTAGAGGGATGTTAGATATTTTGCTTATAATCAGTCATTTAATTCGGCTACTCCCACTTGACTATTTTTGTTCCAATCTTCCCAGTTTGAAGTTCATTTTCCTTGATAGAGAAAAAAGAAGCAAAGTAGTAGTTGAGTTGTTCTGCCTTCACTTTGTCATCACTTGTGACGAACCCAACCTGCCCTAAGCACTTAGACTATAAGATCATAGATATAAAGCTGGAAGAGATTTTAGAGAACAATTCCACCTCTCGCATTTTCCAAATGAGGAAACTCGGGTGCAGATCCATTCCATAGTTTGCCAGAGGTCATGTAGGTAGTTATGAATAAAAGAGGAATTGAAACCCAGGACTTGTAATTCTAAAGCCAGCATTCATTGCATGCTATCACATTGCAACGCTTTCCTAGCTCTGTATCATTTGGCTTGTTTACCAGAGAGAGTGCCCACATTACAGCTAGAGATGTTATGTTGGAGGAGTTGTTGGTGATAATGGAATGGTGCTGTGTGGTAATTTTTTTCCCCTTTTCAAACTGCTGTTGAGTTCCCAGAATGCATAGTCATCAAAGTTATCTGGAAGAAGATAGCTTATTGTAGGCAGGATTGGGGGAGCCCCACTATCTGCCTACCATTTTTTAACTTGCTGTCGAATCAGATCGGTGGGAGAAAAATTGTTCTAGTCCTGTTTCTGCCAGAGCCCTTCCCTCCTCCCTGCTTCCTTTCCCTCCCCCCTCTCCTCAGGCCAATCGTCTATGAAGGCATTTATCAGTATTTTTCTCATGAGTCATCATTGGCATTTTGTATAACTGTGTGTTCCCCCTCCCTTTCCCCTGATTCATCAAGGCTTCTTGTCCCCAAGGTATTTTGTATGGGCTTGCAAAATGTTTGGTGTAGACATGGCCATGAAGCACATCGGGGTTGTCTTGACGTTCCCTTGTGATTTCCCAGCAGCAGATGCCTCATCCTTCTTCAGTATCTTCTATAAGGTCTGTCTTACAATTGAAGCCTTCTTTGCTTGGTGACCAGTTCCGTGCTTAGAGAAGGCTGCCGGGGCCCTCGGGAATTTCGTGTCACAGATGGACAAATTAGCACATTAGAGAGATTATTATTTAGATAGATTCCTTCTGGTATCCTAACATTACCCAAAGGCAAGACAACCCTTATGACAAGGTTTGAAGACAGTTTGTAGAGTGATTTCATAATAAAGCTTCAAAATGTTTCAGTACAAGCCACAATTATATTCTGAACACCTCGCCCACAGCACCCGCCCTCTCTTCCCCCCCCCCCCCCATCAAGTCTTTTTGCTTCTTCCTTCTGCCTCTCCTATGTGAATATGGGATGATCTCAAGTTAGGTATTCTAGCAGCTCTCAGGTTGGGAAAGGAAGGGATTGAATCTCTTCAGTTTATAGGATCATAGTATACGTGCTGTCAACCATCATAGAATATATATATATAAAATAGTGTAATAAATAATTATAAAGTTTTGTTTATGTACACATATATATATACATATATATATATATATGTATGTATATATATCTGAATTTGGAAATCTCTCTCGTAAATAGAAATCTCAGAAGTAATAGACTTGAAGCCAGAAGAGAAGGGTCCTTAGAGGTCATTGTTTTAGAGATGACAAAACTGAGGCACAGAAAGTTTCAGTAGGTTGTCCAAAGTCACACAGGTAATAAGTGATAGAACCAGCACTCTTTACATATACTATGCTCTCTCTTAGATTTGGGAAGATCTTTAAGAAGTTTATATTTTTTTCACCCTCTTAAAGAAGAGAAAATTGAAGTATCTTCAATAAGAAAAGGCTATGTGCTAGGTGCTCCAGGGCAAAAAAAAAAAAATGACAGACCCTTCCTGCCCTCGAAGCGCTTATATTCTATTGAGAGGCGATATGGAGAAGTAAGTACAAAGTGGGAAATAGGAGAAGAGATGAAAACAGGGTGATGAGATGGAAGAAGGACTGGAAAATCTCTATAACCAAATGGAGAGAGATGATTCTTTTATTCTTTATTTTAATTGAAGCACCATCCAATAGAAACCTCTTGGAATTAAGGAAGAACTAGAACTTATTCAGTAAACTTACCTTCAGTCACTAGCTTTGGGACAAAGTGAGTAAACATGGGAGATCTGGTAGGACTCTGGTGTAGCTAGGAAATTAATGACTGCCACATGGGCTTATATGCCAGAAGTAGGCAGCAATCTCAGAGCTGTTCTCTACAATGCTTTGCTTTGCTCCATCCTAGTTTGTTTTGGGGCTGTTGTTGTTTTTTTCCTCCTTTTGAAAACTGTAAGAGATTAACCAAAGCCTTTAACCAAGCAGCCTCTTATTCTCTGAGCTGTAACTGGGATGGAGGAAGTCATGTGGAGGATTCACAATATCTAATCTCATAAGATATTCCAAGTATAATCTCTCCTAGTCAGTGATCATTCTGCCTGCATCTGGGAGATTTGTGTGGCCCAGCAAAGGAGGCAGAACATATCACTTTTACATCCTTGAAAGAAAAATGAAGGCTTGTCACCCTCTCATTGGGAGCACTTTGTTTTGTTTGCCTCTGGCTCAGAGACTAGATGATCCCTTCTTTGGGATGTCATATGACTAGTGTGCTGTTAACATTACAATGCTTAGAGGTAAATGCTTTGGGTTGGGGCTCCAGAGATGGAAGTTCTCTTCTTATTGTGCCACGACCTTGTAGGGTGACCTTGGGCTAGGTATATCATCTCTCTGATCCTTACCCAGTCCCATCAGTTGTACAGAGGGGTTGGATTAGATTACCAAAGATCTTTTCCAACTCTTGACTTGTATCTGCTAAAGAGACATTAAGATATCAATAATCATGATAATAACTAACATTTATGTAGGGCTTGCAGACACTATGCTAAGCACTTTACAAATATTATCCTGTTTGGTCCTCACAACAACCCTGGGAGGTAGGGGCCACTATTATCTCTATTTTATAGAGGAAAATGAGGCAAACACAATTCAAGTGACTTGTCCAGGGTCACACAGCTAGTAAGTGTCTGAGGCTGGATTTGAACTCAGTTCTTCCTGGTTCCAGGTCTGATACTCCTTCCACTGGGCCATCTAGCCACCCTGGTGCTTTCATCTAAAGTTTATGTCCAGAACTGACTTTTCAGGAATCCTTCCAGAACAGGTTATAGGAATGAGTTACCTTGTTCAGTCTCCTTGTTTTCCAGATGAAGAAATTGAGAGTCAGAGAGGAGACAGGACTCATTCAAGGTTACACAGTTGGGTAGAGTAAGATGGTAGCATAAGGATTTGAACCCTCTTCTCTTGTATCATCTATCATTTTTCTTTCCATTCCTTGCGCTGCTTCTTTCTCTCTCCCTATCTTTCTGTCTACCTCTCCCTTCCCCCATCTCCTCTCTTTCTCTCTTCCTGCCTTTCTCTCTTCCTCTCCCTTCCCCCATCTCCTCTCTTTCTCTCTCCCTGCCTTTCTGTCTTCCTCTCCCTTCCCCCATCTCCTCTCTTTCTCTCTCCCTGCCTTTCTCTCTTCCTCTCCCTTCCCCCATCTCCTCTCTTTCTCTCTCCCTGCCTTTCTGTCTTCCTCTCCCTTCCCCCATCTCCTCTTTTTCTTTCCCCCTGTCTTTCTCTCTTCCTCTCCCTTCCCCCATCTGTCTTTCTGTCTCCCTGTGTCTTTCTCCGTATGTAATGTTTTAATAATAAAGAGCAAAAACCTTATTAACTTGTACTATTTGGAAATATTAGTTTAAAATAGTAAAACGTCTGAATTACAGAATATTGTTAATAACTGAGTTGTTACTTCTGCATAAACTAGGCTAACAAAAGAGGCTGCAGGTGCCTTGGGAAAAAAAAAAAAGAACCGTGTTGGCATCAGTGGGATCTTGAGATGGTCTTTTTAACTTCTGTGGCCCTATATGTTAAATGAGGGAATTGAAGCAGGTGATCTGTGAGGTCCTTTCCAGCTCTGTCTGTAATACTATATAGTTGCCTTGAAGAGGTCTTTAGAGATCTTGCTTTATTGAAGAAATGAATGATTTTTCATTAGCCTATATTGGTTGTTTGTGTGTAAATGTTGCTTTGGAAATACTCAGCTACTGAAAACAGTGGATTCTTAACGTGTATTTTAAATAGTCCTAGGAGAAATCTTTGTTTATGTTAACTATACTGTTTATGAAGGACTGGTATAGTATGTTTTAGACCATTCTCATTAGAATTATCACAGATCCTAAATTAGGAGACCATTCTCATTAGAATTATCACAGATCCTAAATTAGGAGCCATTGGGGGATAGAAGGACCAGGAGTCAGGAGACCTGGGTTCTGGTCTAGTTCTACCACTAAAAAGTTATATGACCTTGGGGAGGGCACTTCACCCTTGGAGGTCCTCAGTTTCCTTGTCTGTAAAATGAAAGCGAGTAGGTAAGCTCTAAGGTGTCTTCTAGTTGTAAAGTTCTATAATTCTAAAGTTGAAATTAATGGGGCCTTACTCTGCTGACTATTTTAAGGCTAATTTCATTAGCCAGGAGAATGCATAGAGAAGTAATAACAATCATTTTGAGGGGAAAAAAGAGAAGAGTTTCAGGAAATCTGCTGGTTGAAAACTTGCTGACTCAGAGTATGGCAGTGTGACTTGAGAAGGAGCTGATTGATGTCCTTCATTAAAGCCCCCCAGCCCCTACCCTGATCCCCCACTCTCTAGTAGAGGCATTTTCCTCTTCCCTATTTGAACAGTGGTGGGGAATCTGACTTAAGCTGCCTATCTGGGCTGGGACTGCAGGGGCAGAGGCAAGGATCCTTTCCTTTGGGATTTAAATTCCTTAACTGGGAGTAAAAGCTTTCCTTTCACTAGTGGAAATAAGAGGGATAAGGAGGGGAGGGCAGTGAAAACAATCCATATGTACCTCATGATTTTGATGGAACCTTTACATTCTTGGCTTAGGGATCTTTTTTTGGTCGGGGGGGGGGGGGTGGTGCATGTGACTGGAACAGCTGCCTGGGAAGGCCCACAATTGCTTGGCTTGCTTGGCTTGACTAATATTGTCAAGGGTAGAAGGCATTCCATTTGTTTTTTCTCCTTCTGAGCTGCCATTGCCCCGTCAGCCACTGGGAAGGCCTGATAGCTAGCTACTCTACCACCTGTAACGAGTGAAACCCTTGGTAAGATCAGGAGGAATATCGAGGGAATATTGGCAAAAGACATTGGCCATCTAGTCCAGGTGGCCTTATATAATAATAAGGTACAACTCTGATGTTAATTTGTGTAGTTGTAAACTTCCCAAGTATGGCTTTGTGAATGTGGGCACTTAAGTTCAAACTCAATGACCCTCCCGTTTCTCATGTAAAATGAGGCCCTTAGACCAGATAACTGACCTAGAACCCTCCAGCTCTAAATCCATGTTCCCGTGACCAAGCTCCATTGCTTTCTTCTAGCCCTGAATCTAGGATCCTGTAAATGGAGCACAAGGTCAATACATTTTGGCCCTTTGTTATTAGCAGAAAGGCAGCCTGGCAGATACTGAAACAGAACTGGTCTTATTATTTAAGTGGTTTGTGCTTAAACTTTGTTCTCTTGGATATGTGCTTGTTTATAGTACCAGGGAGCTCTAGGGCCTTGGTATGACTCATCGACAGTTTATCAAATTAAAGGCCCTGGACACTGTGGGAGTGGCCAGTGTCCTATGAGCTAGCCCACTGAGAAGTCATCACTCAGATCATCCAGTTAAAACAAAGACAGAAGATTAACCAACTACCATTTTCTTTTCTAGTCATAAGGGTGAGGTTGGAGGGTGCTTCTCGAACCTCTCTTGTCTCTGTGTTGTGATTTTCATTTCTGCCATCTTATAGTCATAATCAGCATACCACCAGGCAAACGTGATCATACCTGAGCCATGTGGTTCCATGTCACTTTGACCCCAGCCCATCCCCACAGTCTGCATTTTGTGGACCTCCTGGAGGGGATCAGCTTAGCAGCAGCATCTCTAGGGCTATGGAATGTGTCTATGATAGTTAATCAGTGTTTCCTGATGTCCTTTTGGGTTTTCTTTCTAAGGTTGTCGGAGGTTTTGCCTCAGTTTGATTGGCAGAAGCATCAAATTCTCCTTTGAGCCTGGACCTTCCAATGAAGCTTTAAAGATAATAATCTCATGTTAATTTTGTGTAATGTTTTAACTGTTTTCAGAGCGTTTTATTTGATGAGAGTTTTTCGTTTTCTGAAGCGGAGCGTATTGTTGCTTTTTTTCCTACTGCAGACACCTTTTTTTTTAATCATTAGAGGACTTAGGGATTAATCAGCATTGTGAGAATTCATAACTAGACAGGTATAAGGCAGGCTGTGAAAACATTAAGGGGGAAGAGGGTGAAAGGGACAAAGGAACACGAAATAAGATGGAAAGAAAAGTAAAAGCCTAGCTAGGGAAACAAACTCTGGTCAGGGGTTCAGTAGGTAGTGTTCACATTTCTAATTGATAATCTTATTCATTCAGCAAGCATCTACTGAGCGAATGCTTACTAAACCATTAGGCCAGTTCAACAGCTACTAAGTCAGAATTCAGCACACACAGAGGAGGAGGCACATAGTATGTACCTGGCATCATGGTAAGTACTGGAGACAAAAAAAACCAGGTCTCAGTCACCTAACTTATGAAGCTCTTATTCTAATGCGAAAGACAACCTAAGATATATACAGAGTAGGTGGAAAGAAATCTGAGAGGAAAACGCTGATTAGTTACCAGGGAGCTTGGGAAAGGCCACCTACAGGAGGCAAGATTTGAACTGAGCCTTGAAAGAAGCCAGGGAAAGCAAGAGGCAGGAGAAAGAAGGAAGAGCATTTCAGGCATGAGGGTCAGTGCAAAGGCACAGAGAGAGGATGGAGAGCCAAGTGGGAGGGTCCTGCAAACAGGTGAGTGTCACTGGATCATAGAATATGTGGAGGGAGGGAGAAGTCTGGAAATGGAGAAAAGAGCTTTAAATGCCAACTGGACATCTTTCTGTTTCATCCTGGAGATAATAGGGAGTTTCTGGAGATTGAATGGGGGTGGGGTGGGGGTATGAAACAGGCAAAACTGCATTTTGCAAATATCACTTTGTGGAAGATAGATTTGAATGGGGAGAGACTTGAGGTGTAGACATTAAATGCTGTTACCGAGGACCTATGAAGGAAGATGCTATCCATCTCTAGAGAAAGAACTGGTAAATAGAAGTATGCATAGCATGGTTTTATACACATACATACATACACACACACACACACACACACACTCACATACACATTCTATATATACAGACGTGTATGTGGATGGATCTGTCTATATCTGTGTGTCAAGAAGTGTGGTCAGGGGAGGGAGGGCGATGGTTTGGAATATGAAATGTAATGAAATTAATATATAATTAGATATGTTAAAATTAAATATTATTTTAAAATGCTATTACAGTGGTTCTGTTGAAAGGTAGTGAGGGCTTGAACTAGGGTTCTTTTGGAGTAGAGAGAAGGGTACATGTAGAAGAGAAGTTGTGAAGGTAGAAACAGCAAGATTTGGGAACAGATTTGCTATGTTTAGTGAGTGACAGTGAGAAGTTAAGGATAACCCCAAGATTTGTAATCCCAGGTTACCTAGGAGGATGGTGATTCCCTTGACAGTAAGAGGGAAGTTTGGAAGAGGGGAGAGTGTGGAAGTAAAGGTACCAAGTTCTATTTTGACATGATAAGTTTGAGATGCCCATGGAAGATCCAACTTGAGATGTTCAAAAGGCATTTGGTGATGTATAACTCTAGCTTGGGCTAGATATAAAAATCCAAGGATCGTTTGCATAGAGGTGATCATGGTGACTGAAGAGAACCCCAAGTGAAGTAGGATAGGGGAGAAACAGGCCTAGGACAGAGCCTTTGATTAGTGGAAATGGCATGGATTAAGAACCAGTAATGGTGCCTGAGAAGGAGAGAGTAGACTGATTAGGAGGGAAACCAGGAAAAAGCAAAGTCATGAAAACCCAGAGAGAAAAGGGTGTCCAGGAGGAAAAGGTGGTTAGTAGGGTCAAATGCTGCAGAGAGGTCAAGAAGCATGAATGGAAAAAAGCATTTAGATTTGTCTGTTCAGAGGTCATTGGGAATTTTGGAGAGGGTGGTTTCAGTTGAATAGATCAGAGGCCTGATTGTAGAGGGATGGTGGTGGGGGAGAGGTGAGTCTTGAACAAGATGAGTTGGTTGGGGGGGGTGTTGGAATGACGTTCGAAGTATGTGGAATGGTGTGAATAGAGGCATGAAAAAAAAATAGGAAAGCCAGGGCATACTAGATCAGCCTATCTACTCTAGGGCATGTACTTCTCATGTACCTTAGAGCATAAGAGTACCTAGGGAAGGGAGTAGGCTCTGGAAGACTGGAAAGCTAGAGACTGTGGAGGGCCTTGGATGCCAGGCCAAGGAGTGTTGACTGGGGTTGTTAGGAAGCTAATAAAAGGTCTTGTAACAGAGTGAATCTCTGCTTAAAGGGGGCTGCCCACAATAGAGGTGTGAAGATGGAGAGAATGTGCCCAGCATTGTGTTAGAATAAGCATAGCCTTTTCATGATGCTCAGTTTCTTCTGTGTTTAAACTCTCTGCTGAGGGGATGTTGTACCACCTTAAACCACGGCTTCCTGGTAACACTGGCTCAGCCAGGAGGATTGGCCACGAAAGTTGCCGCAGCTGTGAATAGTCCAGCAGTCTGATCTGTATGCCTGCTGCTGTGTGAGTGGAACTGGGAGGAAAGCCCAGGCCAGGTTCTATCAGATCGATGGTTCCCAAACTTTCCCTGCCAAGATCTTCTTTGACATCTGCTTGAATTTCATGGTCGGCCTTCTTTTCAGTTTTTATGCATATGTTTTCAATTGTGGGGCACAATTGTAATGCATTCACCACTTCCCCACACCCACTGGACAGCTAACTACTTCTAATTTGAGTTCAGTGCTACAGCCACTTATGGAATGCATTTGTGTGCCCTGCACTGGAGGATGCCAAAGAAATATGTAGGGACTGTAGAACCATGGCATATTGGAGCATGAAGGGACCTTAAAAACCATCCCGTCCAATGCCCTTAATGTGAAATAGCCCTTGCCTTCACGTACTAGATGTCAAGGAGATTGGAATCCTCCTTCTTAGACTCTGCCATGATCTTGTTCTGGGACCTTGGGCAAGGACACCTTCACATTGAATTGATTGATTAGATGAGGAGGGCTTTTCTAACTTGTGACTATATGTGCTAAAAATATATATATATAAAACAGCATAAAGCTGAGCGATTCTTTCATGTAAAGTTGGGTTTATGTCCAGAATCAGCTTCTAGGGAGACTTTTCAAACTTAGGAATAGGTTACCTTTTTCATACTCCTCATTATCTAGATGAAAAACTTGAGAGCCTCAGAGGTCACCTGACTTTTTCCAGGTTGCACAGATGGGTAGAGTAAGATGGTGGTATAAGGATTTGAACTCTGTTCTCTTGAATCCTGGGTCATTGTTCTTTCTGCTACAGTATGTATGGCATGCTGGCTGCTTTCATTATGCACACCCACATATACCTTCTTTCTTAATGATGCTTAATGATAAACAGTAAAAACCTTATTAATTTGTATCAATTGAAAATACTAGTTTGAATAAGTAAAACATCCTAAAACCTTGAGGAGGGAACAGGACTTAAACCAAATAATTAGAGAGGACCCTAAAAATGTGAGGATCAAAATGTGCTGAATGGATGATTAGCATGATACACGAGCAGACGTGGGACATTGGGGAAAGAGGGCTGGATTGAAATCCAAAGACCCTGCTTCCAGGTAGGATAATAGATGGAAATCTGGGGCAAGTCAACAGTTGCTTTAGGGTTTGGGGTCTGAAAATAGAGGTGATACCATTGATATTAAGTGGGCCCCTTGGCAGATGGAATTTGGGGGGTAGGTGGGATAAAATGAGCTTGGAATGATGGCACAACATAAACTCGAATGTTTATTAGGCTCCAACTTCGGGCAAGACACCATGCTAAGTGCTGGGGTTACCAAACCAGAAACAAAAATCCCTGCCCTGAACATCTTTAAGGTCCTGAATATAATTAGAAACATGTTGAGAAGTCAAGGATAGAGAAAGAGATTTGGGAATCATCGTTAATGATGGGTTGTTGCCACAAGGGTAGAAGTCTTTCTGAATTTGTATTTAAGATTTAAGTGGACATATGTATGAACCCATGTAATTTTCCTTCTGCTGATCCGACTAGATCAAGTCCCTGCAGCCAGGAGATTAGCTTACCACTGGAACTTAAAGCCACATCCTAGGGCCTCCCAATCTTGGTTTGGGGGAAGGGATGAAGAGTTGGCTTATTTTTAGCCCCTAAGTCTGGCTATCACCAGGAGATGGGGCGAGACATTGCCTGGTCATCAATCACAGTCAGGATGCTTCTGCCATGTTCCTTTCTTTGCACTTACTGCTCTTCAGACAGTCATCTTTAAGTGATAAGGGCCTGCGGAGGCCACGGTCTCTGTTCCCTGGGTTTAACTTTGCGATCTATAGATGAATCTTTTTTTAAAAAATAAATTTTTATTGAAATCTCTTGTTTTCGTATCATGTTTCCCTCTTTTTCCTTTTCCCCATCCTGTCCCAGAGAGCTATACTTTATAATAAAGAAGAAAAAAAAATTTACCATATCTGACCAAAACATTGCAATATTCTATACTCCTGGCCCCCTACCTCAGCAAAGAAGTGGAAGGAGGTCTTGTTTGTGGCCAATCTTGGCTATCATTATTTCATAGAATTCAATTTAATTGTTTTCATGTTCATCTTTTCATTTACATTGTAATCACTGTGTATGTTATTTTCCTGGTTCTATGTAGGGCATTTCTCATCAATTTGTGTGTCTTTCCGTGCTTCTTATAACATAGTAATATTCTATTATACTGTATTTATTTATTCATTCCTGAATTGTTGGGCATCTCCTTTGTTTCCAGATTTTTGCTGCCACAAAAATGCTGCTATAAATATTTTTGTGTCTCTCGGGCCTCATTTTTTTTTTGTCGTTGACCTCCTTAGGGTATATGACTAACTGTGGAATCTCTGGGTCAAAGGATATGGACATTTTAGTTTGTCCTTTTATGTAATTGCAAATTACTTTCTGGAATGGTTGGGGCAATTCATAGCTTCACCAACAATGCATAAGTGTTTGGCCATTCTCAGATTGTAAGGCATCTCCTTTGTGTCCAGTTCTTTGCCACCAACAAAAGTGCTGCTATAAATATTTTGGTGACTATGGAGCCTTTCTTTTTGTCAGTGACCTTTTTTAGCATATATGCCTGGCAGTGGAGTCTCTAGATTAAAGGGTATGGACAATTTAGCCACTCGGTTAGCATAATTCTAAATTACTTTCCGGAATGGTTGTACTGATTCATAGCTCCACCAAAAATGCATTTAGTGTTCCTGCCTTTCTCCAATCTCTGCAACATTAATTATGCCCCCTTTTTTTTCATTTTTGCCCATTTGCTGCATGTGAGGTAAAACCTCAGGGCTGTTTTAATTTTTATTTCTCTGCCTGTTAGTGATCTGGAACATTATTTCATATAGTTGTTAATAATTTGAAATTCATCTGAGAACTATTTATCCATATTCTTTGACTACTTACATATTGAGGAGTAGTTTTTCAACTTAAATATTTGTTAATTATCTGGGATATCAGATCCTTACCAGAGGTTTGCTACAAAATTTTTTTTCCCAATTGACTGTTTCTCTTCTTATCTGAGTCACATGAATTTTGTTCATGCAAAAGCTTTTCAATTTTATGTAACAAAATGATCTATTTTATGTTTCTTAATAACTTCTGTTGTTAAAGAAATAACCCCCTACCAATAGCTATAACAGGCAAGTGATTTATTTTTCTTCTAATATTTTCATGATAGGACCTTTAGTATTTAGATCATACATTCATTTATTGTGGTATATGGTGTAAGATGTTAGTCTAAACCTAATTAATGCCAACCTGCTTTTTAGTTTTCCCAGAAAATCTCACCAAATATAGAGTTCATTCCAGGTAATTTTAGGTTTATTGGTTTATTGAACCCTGGGTTATTGAATCCAATTTTTTGGTGATTTGTCTTGGGATACAAAGACAAAATTGAAGCAGTCTGCCCTCAGGGAGCTTATACTCTACTAAAGATATGTATACCACATGCACAGAAAAGTGAATACAAAATACATACCAGTTACGTACAGAGGAATTTGGGGAAGGAACACCGCTAACAACTGGAACAGTCAGAAAAGACCCCTTGAAAGAGGTGACACTTCAGCTGCTTTTTCCAGTCTTGTCTGACTCTTTTCATGGCCCCGTTTGGGTTTTCTTGGCAAAGATTCTGGAGTGATTTGCCTTTTCCTTCTCCAGCTCATTTTACAGATGAGGAAACAGAGGCAAACGGGGTGATGTGACTTGAGCAGGGTCACACAGTTAGTAAAAGAGTCTCAGGCCAGATTTGGACTCAGGTCGTTCTGTTTCCAGGCCTGGCACTCTACCCACTGCACCACCCAGCTGCCCCTGACACTTCAGTTGAACCTTTAAGAATGAGGCTGAAAATATGTTACAGACCTTAGAAGGACAGTCTGAAGGTCAATACCTTGGAGAGGGCAGTTTCTTGAGAATAGTAGGGGCCATGATGGAAGCTGGTTTGTAGGGGTCTTGGGTGAGAGAATGGGCCTTCAGGAAGTGGAGGCATTAGGCAGAGACTACTTTTTTAAGGAAGTTGGTCAGTGAAGGGGAGGGGGAGAAATGGAGCCAAAGCTGAATGGGTTTGGAAGGGTTTTGAAAAGCGGTGCTTTCTTCTAAAATTGCTAAACATTATGTTAACATGGTGGATGCATTCATTGCTTTGTCTTAATTGCTCAGGGGCCAGGAGATCGGCACATTTTATAAATAAGCTTTTCTCAACAGTCTCTTGTTCATTTTGCCTGCCCAACTTACTTCGTTCTCCTTGGGGCACAATGCTCAGATTTAGCACCGAGAGGCATGTTTACATCTGCTTTTTGTCAGGCTGGGAGTTAAAGTACAGACGCTGAAACCGATCCTGCCTTAAACAAAGAGGGGCTTAGTCACAAGGGAGATCATTCGTTTCTTTCTAGGGTCTGTGTAATCTCAAATGGGCCCAGCTTCTCAGCTTGACTGTAAATGCCCAACAGAAAACCCTTCAGGATGGAGGCTGGGGATGATGGGGAGGTGAGGGTGTGAAAGAGCCAGGGAGATAAGCAGGCACCTTGGGGGGCGGGGTGGAGAGAGTTATTAATCATGAGAAGTCACAGACATCGAGGGGAGTATGTCTGTCTAATCCCAAAATGGAGTCAGCTTGTTTTCTCTTGCTCAGTAAATGTTGGTTGGTTTGGTGAAAATGATCTTCTCCCATGAGCTCTGAAAGGGTAAGGAGAAAATGTAAGTTGGTGAAGGGAGAGATTTATTTAACACCTACTGTGCGCCAGACATTATGCTATATGCTTTACAAATATCCCATTAGATCCTCACAGCTGCCTTGGGAGGTAGGCGCTGTTATTATCCCACTTTTACAGTTGAGGAAACTTGAGGCACACAGGTTAAGTGATTTGCTCGTGGTGTAGTGTGTTTTCACTAATAAAGCTGAGATCTTTTTGAGTTGTGTTTTACACTGTTTTGTGTGTCTGGGACAGATAGAGCAGGGTAGCCTGCTACCTTTCTGTGGATGTTGGGGATTCCTTCACTCCTCACCCACTTCTTCAGTTTTCTGAAGCTAGTCTAAGGCCTGTAAGAACAGGGCCAGGAAGAAGGCAGAATGCTGAAGGCACAGCTGGGCCTGCTCACTTGGTACCTGTAGGCTTTTTGCAGATTTTTTTTTTTTGAGGCAGTTGAGATTAAGTGACTTGCCCAGGGTTGAACAGATACTAAGCATCTGAGGCCGGTGCTAGACCGTACAGACTCTATGGGGCATTTGTGTCGACAAATTGGATCTGAAGGTTCAGTGACCCATTAAGGTAGGTCCTTTTGAACCCAAATCACCTAAGGCTCAAAGATACTTCTTACTGAGCCATTGTCTCTGAAGGGCATCCTGATGGGGTTCCTTTCTGTAGTTCCTGCCCTTTTATACCCTGACCCGTTTGCTAAGTGCTCATCGGCTCCCTCCGTGGTCTTTGGTGCTCTGCCATTAGAGGCAGGAGCATCGGCATGTATGTAGCCTGGCAGATTTAAAAGTCATCCATGGATCTCCGTTACCTCTCAGCGACATCGTGCTCGATGTCTCTGCTGTTTTGTGCTTCTTTCTTCGTGCCAGATGCTTTCCCTTTTATGTCTCACCAGCATCTAAAATTCAGCACACTTAATGCAAGATCTGCCTCTTTAAAGAGCAGTGCAGGGTGGTGCAAAGAACTTCGGCCTTGATGTCAAAGACTACCAGACTCAGTTGCTTATTGGCTGTGTGACCCTGACAAGTCATTTACGATGATCTGAGCCTCACTTCCGTCATTTGGAAAAATGGGAGTGGTTATTAAAGACAGTGTGGTATAATAGAAAAAAAAAATTGGACTTGGGATCAGAAAGATCTGGATTCAAATCATCCCACCTTAGACACTAGAATCTTGGGAAAATCATTAACTTCTCTAGCCTCAGTTTCCTCATCTGTGAAATGAGAGGGATGGATTCATTGACCTTTAAGGTCACTTTCAGCTCTAAATCTATGATCCTTTAATCCTAAATTAGATTAAAAAAATTTAAATCATACTTATACAAAGTATCATCTTTCATACCTTCTCTCTCCTCCTTCCTAATTACTATCAGCCCTGTTACTGTCTTTTCTTCTCAGAATCTTACTCTGTCTTCTCATATCTCCTTAATCAAGAAGTAGCTCAATGCTTAGCACATAGTGGGTGCTTAATAAATGCTCACTGACTTGATTTAAACAGTATCTGGAGCTTTGTACTAAATTTTTGAGATAATAAAAGTTATTAGACTAGTCACCGTTAGGTTATTAGAACTAGTTATTAGATTAGTCGTTAGAGTGTGGACTTCTTCAGGGAAGGGACTGTCTTTTGCCTTTCTTTATATCTCCAGCCCTTAGCACTGTGCTTGGCACATAGTAGGTGCTTAATAAATGCTTGTTGACTAAATGTTCTCACTTTGCTGTATTGAGCATAAGAAGGTATTAGAATTGGTGATTCAGAGGGCCCTGAAGAAAGTGAGAGTCTGAGACCAGATGGAGAAGGAGATAGCAGGGTGGAAGAGTGGTCCCAGGAGACTGTTATTTAGAAATCACTCCAAATAACAACTCCTCTGAGTTGTTAACGCTTGACTTCCAATAGACCCATATGTAAATAGAAGCAGATTTTGTAGAGAGGAGTCCTAAGTTTTCGAGCTAGAAGGTAGCTTAGAGATCATTTGGTCCAGCCACTTTATTTGGCACCTCAGGAAGCAGGCCCAGAAAAGGGTTGATTTTCCCAGGGTAGCATAGATGTAAAATAGAAGAGATGCACATTTGAACACAGGTCCTCTGATATCAGACTTCTTAGTCTTTGCAGTCTGGAATGCCCTCCTTCCTCATCATTGCCTTCTGCTTTTCTTTGTGTCGCAGCTGAAATCTCTTCTTCTACAAGAAGCCTTTCCCAGTCCCTTTCCCTCTGCCGATTATTTCTGTTTATACTGTATGTTATATAACCTGTTTGGGTATAGTTGTTTAATGTTGTCTCTCCTGCTAGACTGTAAGCTTCTTGAGGGCAGGGACTGTTTTTGCCTTTCTTTGTAATCTCAGGGCCTGCCACATAGTAAGCACTTAATAAATGCTTATGGACTACACTGCAACCAAGTTGCCTTGGGGCTGTTTTGGCTGTGATTGGGCTGTTGTTGTTCAGTTGTTTTAGTCATGTCTGACTTTCCATGACCACATTTTTGGTTTTCTTGGCAGAGATATTGGGGTGGTTTGCCATTTCCTTCCTTCCTTCCTTCCTTCCTTCCTTCCTTCCTTCCTTCCTTCCTTCCTTCCTTCCTTTTTCCAACTCATTTTACAGATGAGAAAACTGAGGCAAAGAGTGTTAAGTGACTTGCCCGGGGTCACATGGCTAGTAAGTGTCTTGGGGCAGGATTTGAACTCAGGAAGAGGTCTTCCTAACTCCAGGTCCAGCACTCTGCTCAGTGGCACCACCTACCTGCCCCTAGTGGTTAGACAGGGGAACTGTCAGGCCCCCAGCAGCTGAGCCCCTGCCATGTTTCTGAGTTTTCTTCTTTCAGACTTTGAGAGCTATTATTTCTCTTCTGGTAGTCTCTTCCTCATTCATGTATACCCTCTTCCATCTGCTTTAATCCCCTCCTTTTTATCCCTCTCACCGCTTTTGCCCAGTTACTTCCAGAAAAATCTCCCTCTAAAAATGAATCCTAACCTTTGCTGATAAAACCAAGACTAGAAGATATGATACTGTTGAGAAAAATGAGGCTCGTAATATTTAAAGTGAATTGGACATAATATACAGCAATACTACCAGTCTCCAAAGCCCTTAAAAGTGCCTGGAAGACTCCCTGAGAATCTCCCTCTAAGTATTCCCCCCTCCCTTTTCTTTCTTTGGTATCCCACCTTTATCACCACAGGATTGGGGGCATAGAGGACTTTCATTTAGGCCAAACTCTTCATATTCCAAAAAGAAGCAGCAGCAGCAGCAGCATTGATTCCTTGGGTTTTGGTATCATAGCCATTTCTGGAAATTACTCCCTATGAACCTTCCTCTCCACCAGGAACTGAACCTTCTATTGAAACAAAGAAAAACAGCCTAGCGAAAAACCATTAGTGGCCTGTTGTGACAGTGCATGCAACATCCTGCTCCTTGTCTCTCTGTCATCAGGAGTGAGGCATATATTTCATTACTTTTCTCCATGAAGGACCATTATTGGGTTGCTGGGGTTTTTTTTTTAATGTACTTAGAATTTTGTTTCCTTTCTAGTGATCTTTTAAGTGATGTTGTAATCATCATATCGATAATTGTTCTAGGTTCTACTTCTTCCGTTCTGTGCCAATTCATGCAGGTCCTCCCATCAGACCTTTCATTTTACGGATGAAGAAACTGAGGTCTTGAGTGATGTAATCAGCCTGATTAAACTTTTTTTAAGCACAAGCACCAGAATTTAGGATTCGCTGTTTTTCCTCTTTTGATTTAGTATTGGTATTATAATCATGTTTTATTATTCTGATAAGTTACGTTGTAAATTCAGTTGAATATTGATAATGTTCAAGGCTCCAAGCTAAAGGTGGGGATGCAAAGGTGGGGAGGGGAAACCCATAGTTCCTTCAAGGAGGTTACAGTTTAATAAAGGAGCTACGTATGAGATGTACACAGATGAGTACAATATAGAATATGATTGGGCAGAGGAACGAGCCAAAGGGCTCTTGAGTGAATTTGATGGAGATATCTCTTACACGTGTATTTCGTGATCCAGAAACCATGTCCCCAATCATGGTGGAAGTTAATCCACTCTGTTTTGGATCCCCCACCCAGGAACTGAGCTGTCTTGCTTTGTGAGCGGTTGCATGCACTCACCTAACCTGCCATGTCTATCCAGCCATGTTTTCCATCCCATCCAGTTGCCTTCTCAGGCTGTCTTGCTATCTGCCTTTCCATCTTTTGCTCTGGGGCCAGGAAGCAAGTCACTAGTAGCATTACTTCTGAAAAAGGTCATTTGACTCCTGTTGATCCTCTCACTGACCTTGTGAGTCTCTAGAGTAAAATGTCCTTTGCTTGTGTTGTCTCCCCATGTTAGAATGTAAGCTTCTTTAGGACAAAGACTGTCTCACTTTTCTGCTGTAATGTCCATGCATAGCACAGTTCGTGATGCATACTAAGCCTTTCATAAATGTTTTTTTTATTCATTCATATTTCAGCTGCATTACACATTCAATAGGCCTTGGTAGGTTGGCTTGGGAGCCCAGCCATTGTGTGTAACATCGGATAGAGGGCCTCACTTTGGGTCAGAAAGACTTGGGTTTGAATTCTACCTTTTATGTGACTCTGGACAAGCTCTTGAATTTGCCTCAGTTTCCTTATTTGTCAAATGTAAATTACATTGCTTGTAGCTACCTTCTAGGGTTATTGAGAGGTTCGTTTGTTTGTAAAGTGTTCTGCAAACCTTACAGTGATAGGTAAAAGTTATTTCTATGGAAAAACAATAATAGCATTTATATAGCACATTAAGTTTTGCAGATGTCTCTACAAATATTCTCTCATTTTATTCTCATCTCCCTGAAAGGTAGGTGCTATTGCTATCCTCACTTTACAGAGGAGGAAACTGAGGCAGACAATGTTTTAAGTGACTTGCACAAGGTCACACATTTGAAATCGAGTCTTTCTCACTTGAGGCCCAGCTCATTATTCACTGTACCATGAAGCTGAGTTTGAATGATTTAACAGTAAATATTTCACACACATTCCCACTTGTGAGTTCTGGCTGGTCTGCTTGTTACAGTGACGGGGAACACATCCGCATCCATGGTTTCTGCTAAGGGAGGGGCAGGGGACTGGGTCTGGAATCATGGGACTTGGGTTTAAATCCCAACTCAGGGCCATCTCTGATAACTGAGGACAAATGATGTAACCTTTCAGGGCCTTGTAAGATGAGAGGGTTGGATTCAGTGACCTTCGAGGCCCATTGTAGTGGTAACACATCTTTCTTTCTTTCTTTTTGTAAATAGTATTTTATTTTTTTCCGATTACATGTAAAGATAGTTTTCAACATTCATTTTTGATAAGATTTTTATGTTCCTATGCCCAAAGGGCTATAAAACTGTGCATACCCTTTGACCCAGCAATACCATTTCTAGGTCTGTATCCCAAAAGAGTTCATACAAATGGGAAAAGGATCCACAGGTACAAAAATGTTTATAGCAACTCTTTCTGTGGTGGCAAAGAATTGGAAATTGAGGGGATGCCCATCCATTGGGGAATGGCTGAACAAGTTGTGGTATATGAATGCAATGGAATACTATTTGTACTGTATGAAATGATGAGTAGGCAGACTGCAGAAAAACCTGGAAATACTCCAATGAACTGATGCTGAGTGAAGTGAGCAGAACCAGGAGAACATTTTACACAGTTATGGCCACATTGTGTAACTTTGATAGACTTATCTCTTCTTAGCAATGCCAGGATCCAAGACAACTCCAAAGGACTCATGATGGAAAATGCTGTCCACATACAGAAAAAGAACTAGGGAGGCTGAATGCAGATTGAAGCATATTATTTGCTCTCTCTTTTTTTTCCTCTTTTTTTGTTTGTTTCTTCTTTCTTGTGGTTTCTCCCATTGGTTCTAAGTCTTCTTTACAACATGACTGATGTAAAAATAGGTTCAGTATGAATGTTTATGTAGAGCCTATATCAAATTACATGCTGTCTTGGGGTGGGGGAGGGGAGAGATGAGGAGAAAATTTGGAACTCAAAATCTTATGGAAGTGAATGTTGAAAAGTAAAAATAAATAACTTTTTAAAAAAGATTTTGAGTTCCAATATGTGTTTCTAAGAAGCAGAAAGATATATTTGAAAGGAATGAGAGGATTCAAAGGAAGAGACTTTAAAGGGATCATCGGAGAGATAACAAGGTCCTTGATCGTGCTCACATCTTGAGATGATGATCAGATGTTAGGAGTTTAATAGTATGCAGAACTCTTTTGTCTAGAAGGATGCGAATAGAACAGAAACCTCTGTCTTCTGCAGGGTCCCATCTTTGGGGCTTAGCTTTTCTTTCAGGTCCTGGGCCGATGCTGATTAACAGGCATGCCCTGGCACCGACTCTGGCCATCCATCCTAACGTGTTAGGACTGGAAGAAATCTTGGCAGTGACCTGGGCCAAACCTATCATTTTTACCTGGGAAGAAGCTGAGGGCAAGCAGAGGCTGCGCAGTGGTGTAGGAAGAAATGTCTTCAGTTTGGAGTCGGCAATACCTGGCCTTGCATCCTCCCTCTGACATTTACTAATAAAATGCTCATTAGGAAAATCATTTGAATTCTTTGCTCCTCAGTTTCCCCATTTGTAAAATAGGGTTTCTGATACCTCCAGTCCTTCCAGACAGAGTTGTTGAGATAATGTAGGATTATAGTTGTCCTTGCTGTTTGGGGCTGTGATTTGCCTAAGGTCACACAGCTCAACCCTGGTTTCCTGATTTCTTCAGGAAGGAAGGAAGGGAGGGAGGGAGGGAGAAGGGAGAAAGGAAGGAATTTTCTTTTTTTAAAGGAAGGATTTATCAAGTACCCACTTTGTGCCACATGGTGTCTTACTGCTTTACAAATATTATTTCGTTTGATCCTCACAACAACCCTGCTTTTATTACTCTCATTTTGCAATTGAAGAAACTGAGACAGATGGCAGTTAGGTGACTTGCCCAGGGTCACACAGCTAGTAAAGGGTCTGACGCTGGTCTTCCTGACTCCAGCCCAGTGTTCTTTCTATCAAGCTACATAGCTGCCTTTCTGTTACAGCTCCTCGTCTACTTCAAGACCAGTTACTTAACAGCTTTCATGTTGGCTTGCCAGGAAAGTGAAATGTTGATGTGGCCATTATCCAGACTAGTGGTTAGGAGGCCAAGGAATATGGCCCAGCACTTGTGTGAAGTGACTGACATTCATTGGGCTGGCTGAGGTTTCTGCACTACAATTGACAAAACCCAGGGCTCAAATGGCAGACACGGATGGAACAAATTGCAGCTTGGCTTTGAGGAATCTTTTGTCCTATTCTGAGTTCCATAGTTAAGTCGGAGCTTTGGTGTGGTTACAGTTATTATTGGAAAGTACTCATCTGAACTCTGCTTAAAGTATAGGTGATGAAAGATCGCTAGCCACACAAGACCTGGCCCATGCAGAATGGTGAAGGAGGAAGTGTTGTTCTGGACTCCGTCCCTCCTTCCACAGAAGGAGAGAGCACACCCAGTGTGCTCACATCCTTCTTCCCCCTGCCCGCTTTCCATGGACACAGTGGGCACACACTTTCTGAACAATATCGTGTACTTGTTCTTTGCCTACAATCAGTCCATTGACAGGCATTATTAAGGGCCTGTGGTGTGTCAGGTCCTGGAGTAAGTAAAAATTCAAATCTGTCCTCAGACACTTACTAGCTGTGTGACCCTGGGCAAGTCACTTACCCCTGTTTGCCTCAGTTCCCTCATCTGTAAAATGAGTTGGAGAAGGAAATGGCAAACCGTTGTAGTATCTTTGCCAAGCAAACGCCAAATGGAGTCATGAACAGTTGAGTATGACTGAACAGCAGCAACAAAGTGTGTCAGGTGCTGCACATGCATACAGTCCCCTTTTGAAAAGCTTATAGTCTATCAGGGAAAACAATGTGTACATGGATAAGCATATACAGAATATAAATATAAGGAGGTTTAGTGAGGGAGGGCATCAGCAGGTGGTAACAAGAAAGAAGTGCTTGAGCTGAGTGTTCCACAAAAAGAGGGATTCTGCAACGTGGAGGAGAAGGGATGGGGACAGCCTGTGCAAAGGCATGGAGACAGGAATGCCCTTTTATCTTGACTTATTCATCTTAATAAATTAATTTCTGTTGAGGTGATAATGACTTCCTGTCTTTTATCCACTGTGGGGCCTATTTAGGACTGAAAGATCCCTGAGAGATTTTTGGAGAGATCTGGGGTTTGGGTGGAAATGTTTTGGTCTGATAGGTATTCAGCCTATTTCCTGCTACTCTACATGAGGAAGGCACAGCTTTCTGATTTATTTATTTATCTTTTTTCGTGCTCCGTGCCATGATCTACATTCATAATTGCAAGTTACACATGGAGTTTGAACCCCCAGCTTGTGATTGGTGGCGGTCGTATTGCTCAGTAGGAACAGCATCCAGACCTCTTCATCCACAGCTCATGTTGGCACTTGGCAAGACTTGAAGGGAGGGGACCCCTTTCCAACAGACGCAGGGAAGCATAAGGAGCAGATCATTGAGCCCTAGCTGCTGCCTCGGTTTTGTTTTCTGATGTTTTATGGGCATTCGGTTTGGGGCGGGGAGGTTGCTAGAATTTATGAGGCCCCACTGAGTCCTGAGACAGTTGTTCAGAGTGCTTGTTAATGAGCTAGTAGCATAGCTATAGTTTCCTGCAGTTTTTTCCTGTTTGGTCCCTCATGTTCCCTGGAAGCCCGAAATCCCATAGGAACAGTTGTTAGGTTACAGTTCTGTGCTAACATGGAGACTGGAAGCAAATGGAGAGCTGGTTTTTTAGAGGATAAGCCTGAGCATGTGGTGTTTGTTTGTTTGTTTGCTTTTCTGTTTTATTATCCTCAGCTGGATTTGGAGTCAGGAAGACCTCAGTGTGAATTCAGCCTCAGACACTTGCTGGTTGTGCAGTCTTAGCCAAGTCGCTTAAACCTGCTCTGCTCAATTCCCTCTTTAAAATAGCAGTAATGATGATAACACCTACCTCAGCTGCCATCTCCTGAACTGGATTTGATGGGGGTGGCAGTCCAAACGAGGAAGAGGTTGGAATCTCCGTGGGATAAATTGGACAAGTACACAAGACTGCATAGTTGAACATGTGGTCCCACTGTCCTCTGTGGGCACACCACTAAAGATGTTTTTTTAGTTCTAGGGCTGTATCTTAAGAAGGACACGGACGACCTGAGGGGAGTCTGGAGGAAGATGGCCGGGAGGGTGAGGGAACCAAAGATCAGATGGTTGAAGTAACTCCATATTTGACCGAGCGAGTTAGGATGGGGTGCCCACCTATGACCCATCCGATGGAAGAAAGATTAGATTTATTCTGCTTAGGTTCAGAAGGTAGGGTTGACTAGAACTAGGAACAATGGCTTGAAATGCAAGGAAGACAAATTTTGCCTCAGCCTAAGGAACATCTTCCTTGTTGCTGTCCAAAAGTAGAGAGGGCTGCCTCCTAGGGAAGTAATTTTCCTATTGCTGGAGCTGTTTGAGCAGTATCTAAATGACTGTCTGTTAAGGATATTGTCCATGGGATTCATGTTTGTCAGCGAGTATTTAGTCAGAGGGGCAGCTAGGTGGTGTAATGGATAGAGCGCTCAGCCTGAAATCAGGAAGATTCCTTTTCATGAGTTCAAATCTGCCCTCAGACACTTACTAGCTGTGTGACCCTGGGCAAGTCTCTTAACTCTCTTTTCCTCAGTTTCCGCATCTGTCAAATGAGCTGGAGAAGGAAATGGCAGACCACTCCATTATCTTTGCCAAGAAAACTCCAAATGGGGTCATGAAGAGTCAGACACAAATTAAAAATGACTGACTATACAACAAACAAAAATTTGGTTAGTGCTCAGAAAACTGGGTCAGATTCCTAGTCCCAAAGAAGTGGAAGGGACTTACCTTAGGTGACACAAGTAGTAGGTCAAGGTGCTAAGAGCCAGAATTAGAAAGCAGATTATTTGGTGGGCTTCACAGTGTTTCAGAGACAGGTGGCGTAGCAGGTACATGTGCTGGATTTGGAGTCAGGAAGACCTCGGTTTGAAGTCAGCCTCAGACACTAGTTGGGCAACGTTGGCCATGTCACTTAAAGCTCCTCTGCCTCAATTTACCCATCTGTAAAACAGGAATCATAATAGTAATGATAGCATCTACCTCACCAGAATGTTGGGGGGATCAGATGAGATACTCTACGTAAAGGAATTGGCCAAAGTTAAAGTCCTGTGGAGCCTAGTTCTTCTTCTTAATTGTTCTTAGCCCATTAAGTGGACAAGATTACGGCCTGTGGAAAAGTTTATCGCTTGGGCCTTTACTAATGCATTTTAGTGTCTCAGTCAGTAATAGAGGCCAGAGTTTTAGGACCTACATTCATAGGGACTCTAGAAGAGTTTCTGAGGTCTCCCTTCTCTCTCCTTCCACCCCCCCCCCGCCCCGCACTCCCCCCACATGCCACAGTACATGTGATGTGTATAAACACACACACACACACACACACACAAGACACACATACACACGTACACACACACACAGACGGACAACAAGAGTAACAGAGCTCACTGGACTGGACTTTAACTCCCTGATTCTCTCTCACAGAGTCTCAGGATTAGAAGGGGCTTAGGAGGACATTGAGTCAACCCTGTACCTGAACAAGAATGCATTTTATACCTTACCCAATGCATGGTACTAAGGCCTTTGCACAAACATCTTTTGTGACAGAAGGCTCACTACTTAGATTTTTGACCAGCTCTGATTGTTTGGAAGTGATCCTATCCAGAGAGTAGAAATCACTAACTCTTTAATATAATAATAATAATGGCTAGCATTTATATGGTGCTTTGCAAAACACTTTACAAATATCTCATTTTCTCCTCATAGCATTTCTGGGTAGTAGGTGCTTTTATTATCCCCATTTCAGTGATAAAGAAACTGAGGCTTTAAGTGATTAGCCCAGAATCATATAGCTGGTAAATGTCTGAGGCAGGATTTAAACTCAGGTCTCCAAGACTCCCAGGTCCAGTGCTCTGTCCACTGTGCCCACCTGGTTTGGCAATCTGAGCCCAAGGGCAAGCCTGATTTCTCTTCCACTTGACAGCCTTGTTCATTTCGAATTCCCCAATTCTCCATGTGAAACATCTCCTTCTTCTTGGGATACTCATTTGGCACGTTCTCTAGTCACCTTACCATCTTGGTCCCATTAGACTATCTGGAGTAAATGCAAGAAAAGAGAAAGTTGATGATGAAATGTTTGCAGTAGAGGAAAAATGAAGCCCTTCAGTTAATAAGCATTTATTATGCACCCACTTTGTGTTAGGCACTGTGCTAAGCAATTCAGATGCGAAGAAAGGCAAAAGATGGTCTTTGCTCCAAAGGAACTCACAATCTTATGGGGCGCAGGCAACATGCAAACAACTGAACACAAGCAAAATCTAGACGGTATAAAATGGAGATAGACTCAGGGAAGACACTAGCATTAAGAGAATCAGGAAGGGCTTTTGGTTGAAGGTAGGGATTTAACTGAAGCAAGGAAGTAGAGATGAGGTTAAAGAGAATTCCAGGCATGGTGGGCAGCCAGTTAAAATACCTGCAGTCTGAACATGGAGGGTTTTGTGTGAGAAAGAGCAAGGAAGCCAGTATCAGTGGGAATGAGATGAGTAAGGTGTAAGAAGACTGGAAAGGTAGGAGAAGGTCATGAAGGACTTTGAATGCCTAACAGAGGATTTTGTGTTTTATCCTGGAGATGATTGGAAGTCACTGGAGTTTACTGACTAGTGGGATTGACACGGACTGATCTGCACCTTAGGAAGATGAATTACGTGGCTGACGGGAGAGACTTGAGGCAAGGAAGGTCAGCTCTCAAGCTGTTGAGATAGTCTAGGTGTGAGGAGGAGGGCCCAAACTAGGGTGGTGGCAGTGTCAGAGAAGGGATGTAATAAGAAGTGTTATGAAGGTGAGAGTGAGGAGTTGAAGGTGGAACCCTGAACACCACCCCCCCCCCCCCACAGAATTCAACAAGGACAAGGCTTCATAAAAGGCTATTAGATTTGGTGATTAAGAGGTCATTGGTAACTTTAGAGAAACCAGTTTTGGTTGAATGATGAGGTAGGAAGCCAGACTGTCCTTCTCAAGGAATTTAACCACAAAAGGGAGAAGGACAATGGGACAGTAGCTAGCTGGGATGGAGTGACAAAGTGAGGTGTTTTCAAGATATGGGAGATGTGGGTATATTTCTAGGCAGTTGGGAAGTTGCTAGTAGTTTGAGAGAGATTGAAGATAAATAAGAAAGTGGGGATGATAGAGGGGGCAATCTGCTAGAGAAGATGGGATGGAATGGGATCCCTTGTGCATATAGAGGGGTTTACCTTGGCAAGGAGAAGGGCCACCTCTTCATGTGAGACAAGGGTGAAGGAGGAGATTGTGACTGAAAGCATCTGAGTAATGTGAGCTGAGGAGGAGAAGAAGAGAAGAGGGAGTTCTTGGTGAATGGCTTCAGTTGTTTCAGTGAAAAGTAAATCAAGATTCTCAGCTGAGAGGTGGAACCATGGGAAATCTGAAGAGAGATGAGAAAGGTTTGGAAAAGACACAGTGTTGAGTGGGCTGATGAGATAATTTGGGAGTTGTAAAAGGATTGCCTTGTGTCAGTGAGAGCCCAGTTGAGATTATGTAATGTAAATTTGTACTGGACCCATTCAGCTAGGTGGCACAGTAGATAGAGTTCAGGAAGACTCATCCTCCTGAGTTCAAATCTGGCCTCAGACACTTACTAGCTGTGTGACCCTGGGCAAATGACTTAACCTTATTTGCCTCAGTTTCCCCATCTGCAAAATGAGCTGGAGAAGTAAATGTCAAAAAATGCCAGTATCTTTGCCAAGAAAACCCCAAATGAGATCGTGATGCGTTGGACATGATGGAAAGATGACTGAACAGCAAGAATTGGCAGAGCTCCATGATTTTCCCCAACTTGTTCAGCAGCATCATGTGTATGGGAGTGATGTCAGCTCATGGGGGGAGTGATCCAAGGTTGAGGTTTAGCAGGGCAAGATCATAGGAAGGATAAGGGGGCAAGAGATCTGAGGGAAGAAGATAGCGTAGAGTGGAACTGACTCACCCAAGGGTCCTCAGTACCAGCAAGCACTTATTAAGTGCTTTCCTACACACATACATATGCACATATATACATGTATGCTGCCAAAAACTGTGTTAAGCTTATGAATACAAAGAGATTCCTGCAGCAAAGAGCTTCCATTCTAACGAGAGAAGACATCACAGAAAAAGAATCTGGAAGAGGGAGTGTTGGGGGAACAAAGTCCTTTTTGGCGGGGATGGGAACCTAGAGACAAATGAAGGAATGAAATGGACAAAGCCCTGTTTAGTGCCATAGCAGGTCATTGAGATGAATGTCTGTCCTAAGTGGGGTTCGGGTCATCTAATCTCTCAACAGGCTGGACAGAAAAATGAATGTTAAGAACCTAAGCCCACAGAGACTCTGTTGACTGTGCCTATTGACCGTCACGTAAAGGCAGAAACTCTAAGCTGGGAGTCAGGTGACTAGGAGTCTAGTCATGGTTCCTCTGTGACTTGAAGTCTGACCTCTTTTAGCCTCAGTTCCCTCATCTGTAAAAATGAGGGGCCTAACAGGATGATTTATCTCCCCAGCTCCTTATATAACTCTAAAATTGTCTTCTGTGATTAAGCCTCTCTAGGCCAGGCCTTAACCCACTGTGCAGGTCAGATTTGCTCACCATTCATGTTGCGCCTGGGTTGCCAAGAAGGGCAGGGGAGATCAGGGCCGCTTTCATTATGGGGTGATAAATCACCATAGTTAGTGAATAATTGTGGTTTTTTTCCCCTTTTTTTGGTGGGGCAGAGGTGGGGAGAGAAACAGCAAGTGGAAGATTGATTGGGCACCTCCGTTCCATTTTATCAAATGATTTTAGGCAACAGTATGCAAATGATTCTGCCAGTGCTCTGTGTGTTGGCCTTGGGGCTCCTTGGCAAGCTGCCATGTAGGCCCTTGAGCTCTCTGTGGTGTTCGCCCCGCTGTGATGTATTATGGGGAACACTGATATTCTCAGCATGGAATTCTGATGGATGCTTCTACTGCATGGTGTGCCTCGATTAATGGACTTCTCAGCTCTCTCTGACCTCCTAGGCTGTCTGTCCCCCCTCCTACTCTGCCAGCTTTCTCATTGGTTCTGGCAGATGCAGAGCTGGCGGACCATTGGCTCCAAAGCCACTTCAGGGCTCAGGTTTCCTTCCTGCTGAGGCTGTTCCCTCCCTGTTTGCTCATCATGCTGCTCCTTCCCACCTCCTTCCCACCTTCAGATGAAAGCTTACTCTTTTTGGAGTCATAGCACCGGAAGTAAGGGAGCTTCCCATTTACATGGGAGGGAGAGAGATGAAGGGAAGAGGTGGATTTTTGTTGGTAGTGGGTGGGATGGAGAAGAAAGGAGCCTCCCCCCAGACCTGAGAAGTCTTAGTGTGATCTATCATCCACCTAGCTCCCAAAGTGATATCCCTAGAGCCTAGCTCAGCTCTGAACCCTATTACTTGTGGAATGAAATAGAACCTTCTCTTTTTGGCATTTAAAAGCCCCTCAAAACCTGCCTCTGACCCACCCTCCCAACTTTATTACATGTTACTCCTCTTTGTGGGCTCTTCAAGCTTGACACAGCACAAGGCGAGTCACTTAACCTCTGGTTGCCTCAGTTTCCTCATCTGTAAAATGAGTAGAAAAATAGCCTTTCCCTCCAAGAGTTGTTTTGAGGATCAAAGATTGGTAAAATGTTTTGCAAACCTTAGTATAAATGTTTGGACTACTGGGTATGCACATACAAACAAACAAGACGGTCCCCATGCTTGTGGAGGTTACATTCTAACAGGGGAAACCTCATTGGTTACATTTCACAACTTGCTCACCGCCACCATGGTCGTTTCCATTAGCCTCTGTGTGCTGCTCATTCCTGAGTCTACGTGGTGTGCCCGGTATTGATGCCACGTGGCACCATCAGTAAATCTTGTATTTAAAAGATGGCATGCAGCTTTCATGGCATACTCAGCGTCTGTATAAGACCTTTGTAACTTCCCAAAAGCAATCCAACCCACTCTCCTTCTGTTTCAACTCTGGGCCCAATTAATTGTTCCTCTGTACTGCCCATTCCAGATACAGGTGGGTGAGTGCCATGGGGTATCCACCCAAATACAGATTGAAATACTCACGTTTATTTTGTATATATGTGTATATACACATGCCCACGTAGTGTCTCCTTCCCTCTGCTGGAATGTAAGTCCCTTGAGGGCTTATGTTTATTTCCTCAGCCCTTAGCCCAGTCCCTGGCATATGTAGTAAGTGCTTAAAAAATGATTGCGGTTCGATTGATTGATATTCTGTTTAGCATATGACTTGTTCTATACGGTAACTTCACTTTCTATTCTGCATAACTTGGTTATCATTTTTTCCCCCACTACATTCTACACTTGCCAAACTCACACTTTATTCTCAGTATCTAGTGTAGACACACACACACACACAAGATGGGAAGCCATTTTTTTTCCTGGATAGGCAAAACAAGTAATATTTGGAGAGAGTAGAGGATCCATTACTAAAAACAAAACTGGAAGGCAGAGAAACGGGTGGGACACTACAAGGGAATGGTTGGGGAAAGGTGAAGGAGCTGCTCTTCTTCTCCCTGCTCCCACTTTTCTGTCTCCTTTTAGTGGGCTGAAATTTCAGATCTGTTTCCTGTCCCTGATAGACAAACGCTCGATTCCATTCCCAAGAGGAGCCAGGGCCTCTGTGATGCTTTGGATGCCCAATGAGAACCCCAAATGCTGAGGCTTAATGTTAACGTTTGCACCTATGTATATTCCTGTCTTACTGCCCGGTATTATTGGAAATATTAGGTGTCACAAAGAAATTTCAAAGCAGCCTTATGTTAGGATTTGTCTTTCAGTCCCTGTGCTAGGTGGAGGGGTTCAGGCCCAGTGTGGAGATCGAAAAATGTAGGGCACCAAAGAGGCCTGGAGTAGTGAGTGAAGACTTCCTGAAGGAGGGGAGGCTTGAGTTTGGCTTTGAAAGATGACTAGATTCTGGACTAGTAGAGAAGAAGGGAGTAGCCTTTCATGCAGGATGGAAATGGAATTATAAAAGGCATGGAGACCCTGCACAGAAGGTTGGGGCACATGACAGAGAGCAGCTGGCCTAGATCCCTGGAAATATGTTGGGAAATAGTGGGAAAGAAGGGTGGATTGAATAGGGTGGGTCCCACTTCTTCAGAATCCTTAAATGCCAGGCAGAAGGGTTTAAATCTCAAGCATCTTGGTCTGTGAACAGGAGAAGGACATAGTAAAGTGCCATTTTAGGAGCAGGAGCAGAGAAGAGTTGTAGTTAGGCCCATTAAGAAACCACATCTACCCTAGAGGAGAGGAGGGCTGGGACTAGGGTGGTGGCTGTGGGAATGAAGGAACAATGGATGGATCTAAGGCACTTTGGAAGAATAAGGGATGAGGAGGGAAGAGGCATCATCTTCAGCACCAAGAAAAGAAAACTGGGAAGATGATTCTGCCGATGGGTGAAAAATGGAGCAGGTAGCAAGGGGGGAAGCTGTTTTAGTATAGGCCAGTGCTTGGGAGTGGGCGTTGACTTGAAGCTTCGGACATCAAATCAGTGTATTTAATAAGCACTTACCCTGCACAGTGCACAGTGAGTTGATGAAACAGCAGGATGTCTAAGCAGAGTTGTTCTGAAGGCAGTTATGAATACAGCCCTGGGGTTGGTCATAAAACTATGGTTAACTTGAGAGGAACTCTGATAATTAGAGGAACTAATCCAGCCTCCTGCCACATATAGGAACATCCTCCATGACATTTAGGCAGCTTGGTGGTGCAGTGATTAGAGCATTGGATCTGGAGTTAGGAAGACTGGAATTCAGATCCAGCCTTAGACACATAGTAGCAGTGGGCAAGTCGCTTAACTTCATTTTGCCTCAGTTTCCTTACTTTTACGGAATTGTCGTGAAGATCAAATGAGGTATTATGATTAAGTGCTTAACGTAGTGCCTGGCATACAGTAAGCACTTAATAAAGGCTTGTTTCTTTCTCATCCCTGACAGGTGATTGTCCGGCTTCTGCTTGAACCTTGGAATGACCAGAGGTTAGGGCCAGAACTTGTAAGGCAGTGATTGGGGAAGTTATGAAGGATGCATATATGAGCAAGAAAGGTGTGTATAGAGCAGTTGAGTAAAATGTGGGAGAAGTCCGTGGGAAGTGGACTCCTGGGTCAGGGAGGGTGGGTAGGTGCCAGCATGAAGACTGCAAGATGCTATTGGGAGTGCTTAAGGCACTTTAGCTCCTTCCTTTGGTGACTCTGGCTTGTCCCCTCCCGCCCCCCAATTGGCCCCCTCCTCCCATACGTGACCTCCATGGTCTGTACCCCAAAGTACAGTTTGGCTTTGCTGGGTGCTGCATGAAGAGACTGCAGAGATTAAGCTTATGCTGCAAATAGGCCCTAAATAGCTTGGGTAGCAGGAAAGTTCCTTTAATTGATAGTCCGCTATGCCCAGGGGGTGTGCTCACCAGCAGAAGCAGCCTTTCTAAGGAAGCATAAATAAGACTTGGGGGGGGGGCGGTGTGTCACTTTTTGCCTCTTCTGCCTTTGTGCATCCCTTAGAGGACCTTCCATTTAAGTCTGGAAGCATGCTTTTCTCCAGCCACCACATTAAGGCTGGACAGATTTCTCTTTTCTTCTCAGTGGCCTTTCAAGTGAAATGAATGATTCTTTGGCCTCTGGTGACCCCTGTGCCCTCTGAACTCCTGGAACACTTCTGGGTTACATTGCTTGTTTGTACTTGGCATTCTTCATTCCTTTCCTCTATCTCCATCATTTATTTCCTCTTTTCTTCCTTGTCTCCCTCATCTTCTTTTTGACAATTTTACTTTGAAACATGGTTTTTATTTCTGTCCTGGTTTGCAGAAGGTCATAGGCCAGGTAGAGGAGAAAATTCTTAGAGACACTGAAAGTGTTCAGTTTAATCCCTTAGCTGAGAGTGTTGGCGAGGATGGTGATGAATTCACATTTCTGTCCTGCTTTAAGGTTGCAAAGTTCTTCATGAATATTATCTTGGTAGATCCCCATAACCACCCTGGGGAGGGGTGGGTGCTATTATTAGCCTGATTTTGTCATTCAGTCATTTCCATCTGTCGACTCTTTGTGACCCCATTTGGGGTTTTCTTGGCAAAGATACTGGAGTGGTTTGCCATTTCCTTCCCCAGCTCCTTTTCCAGGTGGGGAAACTGAGGGAGGTTAGGTGACTGAGTCATCCGGAGTCACACAGTCAGTGCCTGAGGCCTGAGCTGATCTCAGGTCCAAAGCTTTTTTATTATTCTTCCCAGCTGCCTTTGATATAATGATTCTAATGACTCTTATCTCCTAGAAATAACTAGCAGGCAGGCTCTAAAGCTTCCTTGAACTGTCCAGAACAAGAGGAGGAAGAAAAAGGATACCTTAGCTCATCCTCCCTTTCTAGAGGATGTTAGCCAGCCTCATGGGAAGGTTAGCTTTGGGGACCACTCCTGGACTGGGAAGAGCAATTCTGTTCTCTTAGACTTTTCATTCCTTGGGATGAGAGCGTTAAGGATTTGGCAGGTGCTTATGTGAGGAAAAGTATAAAAGCATAATTGATGAAGATAATCTCAAGGGATTTGCCAAAAATAGCAATTTATAGCAGCAAGTCACTTGAAGGGGAAATGTGAAACTGAATATAGTAACACTCCATTTATCAGATATTTAGCAGGGAACGAGATAGATGTTCCAGCTAAGTTAATTTTCTAGATAACTGAAGCATGTTCCTTTGAAGCTGTAAAACTTTTTTTTTTCTCTCCCCATTTTGGACTGGCATCTTAAACAGAACTAAAGCTTATATCAGTATTTCCCTTCTTAGGACATGGTGTGTAGAACATGAGTTTAACTTTTCTTGATGACTCAAAGGCATCGTCATAAACAATAAGGCCCCTTCTAGCTCCACGATCTCCTACTAAGGGCAGATGTTCTTAGAGGCTAGTGAGGATTGAACCCTTTCTCGCTCCAAGGAAGAGATTTTAATTCTTTAATCTGCCTGTTTTCCTTAGTTGTCCCTACCTGTCCTATCTCAGGGATCTCTTCTTGCCATTGTTTCTGGTCTCTAACAGCCAGAATGTCAGTAGGCAACCAGCATTTATAAAGCACTTAAGATAAGCTGAGAAATACAAATACAAACAAACAAAAAACATTGCCTGCCCTCTGGGAGCTTATATTCTAATGAAAGAAAGAGAACGCACTTAAATGGGGCTGTAGTGGACAGAAGGAGAGGGTATGACCTGGTGGTAAAGTCCAGAGACTCAGAAGCAAAGGCAGTGAAGGATGGCCAGCTTGGGCTCCTCCCCAAATTGGAGGCCCCTGAGGAGAAAGAACCTGGAGGGGTGAGGAATATTCCAAGGTGAGAAAGCGCCAGGTGTTGAGGGAAGCTTGTACTCTTCAACTTTCTTCTTCTTCCTTCTTCTTTTCCTTCTCCTCCTCCTCCTTTTCTCCTTCTTCCTCCCCACATTGGGAGCCAGCTGGTATTATTATCTCCATTTTATAGATGAGGAAACTGAGTTTGAGAGGTGAAGTAACTTTCCCATCAGGATTTTACAACTAGGTAAGTATCTGAGGAAGGATTTGAACTCAGGTCTTCCTGATCCCGAGTCCAACACTCTTGTCTAGCTCCTTTTTCATGTATATGTTTTATCTTCCCCAACTAGATTCAAAGTTCTTTGAGATGAGATGGGATATATTCAAATTTGTATTTTCCAGTGCCTTCCATTGTATAAGTGGTAAGCATTCATTGAGTCAGAAGACCTGTGTTCTTGTACTTTTTCTAAGTCCATGTCACTTGGTTATGTTATTTAAGTCAATCGGTCATTCAGTAAACATTTATCAAGTGCCTACCATGTGCCAGGCACTGTGCTAAGTGCTCAGGATACACAGAAAGGCAAAAGATGATTCTTTTTCTTCAAGTAGCTCACAGTGTAATGGGAAAAGATATCACACAAAAGAAAGCCTGAAAAGGTTGGTGAGAGAGGAGAGTCTTCAAAGATAGGGTCTGTTGAAGTCAGGATCGAAGCCAGGTACAGGGAAATGATAAGACAGCTCCCCTGGGCTCTCCTTAAATAGACAATCTCGGAGGGGCTCTCCACTGTCCCCGCTCCAGCCCTTCCAGCCAGAGAGAGGGAGGGGCCCTGGAGGCACAGAATAGCCTGAGGAGGTGTGAGTTTCAGGGTTGATGTGACCTTGCAGGTGGATGAGATTCTGATGAAGTCCAGGACTGAGGTCCAGGAATGCAGTCAGGTGGGATATTTAACCTCACTCTGGTTAAAAAATGAAGAGGTAGATCAGATGATACCTAAGGCCTCTTCCAGTCCTCAGTCTGTGCTCCTCTGACTCTAACATCCATCAGTACCTTTCTGTCTCTAATAGTCAACATTATCCAATAAATATTCATTGGATGAATTTTAAGTAGCTTTGAAGCATTTGTAGTAGTATTGATAAAGTAAAGCATTCATGTAATGTGAAGCCTTGAACTAAAGCAGTTTTTGAGGGGGAGATATATAATAATAAATAATAATATTTATATTCAAGTTTTAAATAATGCAAAGCACTTTATATACATCATTTTGAGCCTCACAACAGATCTGTGGGATAAGAAGCACTGATATGATCCTCATTTTACATGAGCCACAGTGTCATGGAAGTTAAGAGCCAACATTAGTGGCCTGATCTAAACCAAGTCCAACAGGATGGCCTCTAGGGAGGAGGAATCTTGTTGCCTAATTCTGTTGAATGTGAACATAGGATTGCAGATTTCTATTTAGAAGGGACCTTTAGAGGCCATTGAATCCAATGCCTTCATTCTACAGGTGAGGAAACAGAAGCTGAAAGAAGTCATCCAGTCACTAAGTGTCTGAGACCCGATTTGAACTCAGGTTTTCTAGACTCCAAGTTCAGTGCTCTGTCCAATTTGCCACCTGTGGTCTACTCAGTTATCCTGCTCCTCTTCATATTGAGAGAGAAAATCAAGAAAAATGCTTTTATTACACAGTCCTTTTTCCTTCTTTCCCTCTTTGAAGTAAGAATCGTACCACTCCTGGGACTTTTTATGATCAAAATGGACCTTTGTCCTTTCTTAGGGCAAACAAACGCTAAATAAAACAACCGAATGATTCAGAGTTGGTCAACTCCATTCTTCTTCCTGTTGCTTCTCCCTGCCATGGGCTCCTCTTCACTTCTAGGCTGGGGTGCAGTATTGCAGCTCAGCTTCTGATAAGCCCTCAACCCCGTGGGGAGACTCCAACAGAGAATGAAAAGTCTTTCTGTGGACCAGAGAGGTTTGGACTGAAGCTTGAATGGAAGAGACAAAGGCAATCTGGAATCCAAAGACCATTTTTCAAACATTTACTCATAACACCCTCTTAAAGTCTCTCTCTTAAGTAGCAATATCCCTTTAAAGGTTTTTTCCCCCATTCTGAACATCACAGAATGTCTACATGAAAGAAGTGTTAGGAGCTGTAGATTACAATTAACTTTGTCCCTAATTCCCTTGCATTTATGGGGGCAGTGGAAGTGGGGGGGGGGGGGGAGTCTCGATTCTTATTAACTGAGGGTGAGAGTCTCAGAAGATGAATAGTTTTCCTCGAGTGATAAAGACCCAGAGTATTTTTTCCCTTTTTCTACCTCATTTGAAAATGAAATAGCAGAGGAGAGCCTGTGGTGTATGGACTATAAGCCTAACTACAAAAATATAATCTGCTAGGAGAGCTGTAGATACAGGATCAAAAGTTTAGTGGACATAAGAACAAATCCTCTAAGTTGGGGGAAGATATGAGTTGAGTCAAAATATAGAATTGTGAGAATGCTGTAAAACTTTCTCAGTTTAGCATCTAGTAGGTCTGGTTACCATCTTAACACTCTGAATAGGAAAGTTTCCTATCTACTCTATTGGAATTCTTCCCTAGTGAATATGTCTCCATTCATAAAATGGAGGCCAGTTTTCCTCAAATGTAATATTGAGGGGACCAGAGGAGATGATTTTTAAAATATCTTCCAGCCTTATGTCTGTAAGTAGAAGAAAACAGTTCATTTCACAGAAGACCATTTTATGCCAACTGTAGTTGACTATATTATTCCAGGAGACCTGCATTTAATCTCTGGGCAAAAGGATTTTTATTCCAATATAGTGTGTAAAGAGGGCAGCTAGGTGGTATGGGCCCCTGGCGTCAGGAAGACTCATCTTCCTGAGTTCAAATGTGGCCTCAGATACTTCTTAGCTGTGGGACCTTGGGCAAGTCACTTAACCTGTTTGCCTCAGTTTCCTCATCTGTAAAATGAGCTGGAGAAGGAAATGGCAAACCATGCCAGTGTGTTTGCCAAGAAGACCCTAAATGGAGTCACAAAGAGTCAGACATGGCTGAACAACAAAAAAATTGTCTTATCCAACCAATCTTAAAATGGTTTCTTCTCTTTGAGTAGCACATGGGTACTAAGGTATTGAGATTATAAGATATTGACTTTTCATTGATAATATGAATGGATGGCAGAAACACTGACAGATGTGTTCCATTTTCCATCTATTTATTATTCTTCCAATTTCAGTCATAAAGGCACTTGGGGTGTCCTGGCTTAGTTGGATCTCATGCCAAGATTTCTGGAGAATTGTTTTTTCCTGTATTGTTTTTCAATGCAATGCTACCTAACATTTTCCACTATCTTCATCTCTGTCATTATGCAGATTAACTGGTATTCGAAATCTTTGTTGCTCTTGGCTATCGTATCTTTCTTGGGGATCATATCATATCTCTCATATCCTAACTTGGCAAGGAGATTGAGTATTTACCAGCTAGGGTGGTTTCAGGGTTTGTTTTGTTTTTTGATTGTGACAGCTTTTTTTTTTTAATGGACCTATGATTTCATAGGTGTAGGAGACTCTCAATGAGAAAGTCCCTTCACCAAATGAGGGTGGCACCTTCTCTGCAATTCTTAGAAAGCTGCCTAGGGCATTCAGGTACTGTGACTTGCCCAGGGTCACACAGTGAGTGTGTGACAAAGATAAAACTGGAAAAGGTCTTCCTGACTCCAAGGCTGGTCCTATATCCACTACACCATATGGCTCCCCCAGCAATTTTCTTATGTGAATTAAACTTCTATAAGAAATGGCGATTAAGATCATTGTCTTCACCTGTGTTAGTTTCACCCCTTTTCAGTCCATAACTGTTTTGAATAGGTTCCTTGGAACTGTTGTAATTGCATGCAGTGTTTTACCTTTAAACATTCTTCTAAATTAGTTTTGATTTCATTTTTTGTTTTTCTTTTAAAATTTTATTTTATTTTAAATTTTTTATGTTTCTTATTTTTTATTTATTTTTTATTTTTTTAAATTAGTTTTGATTTTAACCTTTGTGTGCTAGGCATTGGGTGTCAAAGAATGAGAAAATCCCTGTTCTCAAGAAACTTAAGGATGGTGTTCAGGATCTATCTTGGTATGAGGCTTCTGACAAACCTTGTGGGCAGCTTTGGTTCCTCCCCCCTACTATCTTTTCCAACTTCTTTTTTTCTTCTTCTCCTGAAACCCCCTGAACTCAAGTCAAGAATATAGGTTAAGGAATCTTGCCAGTTTCTTCCCAGAATTTCTCTCTGCCTGTCAGATGCCAGTCAGTGTCTACACTGCAATTGTTTTTTTTTTTTTGTTGTTGTTGTTGTTGGTTTTTCTGCTCGTGATCAAGTACTGCAAGGCTCTTCCTGACCAAGTGTCCCATTGAAATGTATCTTGTTAACAAGATGTTCCATGATGTAAGCCAAGATACACATGATGTAGCCAACTCTTTCAACTTCTCTGTTAGTCTCCAGGGAGATCCTGTGATCCCTCCTTCCATTTAGATGTGTTGTCTTTCTCCTTTCTTTCTCCTTTTGTTTATATTGAATATATTCACGAGGATGAATGTGATCTAGCTTTTTTTTCCCATAGGGTATCAATTCTGCCACCGGGGAAAAAGCCCTTTAAAAAGAGATTCAGGATATTTGGAATATCCGTCACTAAGTTAATATGTGATTCTAAGCATTCTTGGTCCCCTTTTCAGCCATTTGGCCCATCACGCTAGATGTGGAAGAGGTGATTCACACAGGACTGAGGGCCTTTTCTTTTTCTTTGTTTCATGGGTTTCCATGGCCAAATAATTCATCTAGTGGCCAACCTGCTGGGGATGAGCCAGGCTGGTCCTTGGACAACAGATGCACAGGCTGTTGGCCAGGCCTGGGCCAAAAGCATTGCCAGCTTGGTTGAAACGCGCCGGAGCTTGGTCACAAACACGCTGCCAGAAACTAGTTTCTGTAAAAGATGGTCTTTTATTTTTCTAACCAGGCTTTTTAAGAATTTCTGGATAAATCCATCCCATCACCCCCATAATTTGAAGCAGCATTGAATAGAATTTAAGTTAATAGTCTGAATCGCCATCTCATTTGCTCAGCTATGTGGCCTGATAGATCTGCTGAGCCGTTTGTCATAGTTTATTTTAAAGCCAGTAAGAGAATTCCTGGATACTTTCCAAAATTTCTTGGGGATAAACTCTGTATTTGAAATCTGCCTGGGAGGGGAGGGCAAACAAAAGAAAGCCAGTGATGGGCAGGATGGGCAGTATGGCCCAGCGGAGAGACCATCGAACTTGGGAAGGGGAAACCTTCATTCTGCTCTTCTCATTCTATGCTAAGTACCAGCTCTGTGACCATCACGCAGCCTCCTACCCATGTGTATATGTGTGTGTATGTATGTAAGTGTGTATATGTCTATCTGTATCCTCCTTGATACTGTCTTCTTTTTAGGTTTTAGAGATACCACTCTTTTCTGGTTCTCCTCTTACCTATCACACTGTTTTTTCTCAATCTCCTTTGCTGGATCCTCACTCAGATCATACCTTTTGACCATAGCTGTCTTTCAGAGTTCTGTCCTGGTCTCTCTTCTCTTTTTCTCTCTCTTTCCCTCCCTTCCCTCCTCTCCCTCTCCTGTCCTCTCCTCTTCTCTTCTCTTCTCTTCTCTTCTCTTCTCTTCTCTTCTCTTCTCTTCTCTGCTTCACTTGGTGGTCTCATCAGCTCCCATAGTTTTAATTACCATCTCTATGCTGATAATTCTCAGATTTGCCTATCCTGGCCTAATCTCTCTGTTGACCTCCAATCTTGAATCTCCAGCTGCCTCTCAGACATTTCAAACTGGATATCCAGTAGATATCTTAAACTTAACACATCCCAAAGCAGAACTCATTATCCTGTCCCCCAAACCCTCTCTTCTTCCTACCTTCCCTATTACTGTAGAGGGCAACACCGTCCTCCCAGTCCCTCAGGCTCACAACCTAAATGTCATCCTTGGTTCCTCACTCACCCCCCACCATGTCCATTCTGTTACCAAAGCTTGGGATTTAACCTTTGCAACATCTTTCAAATTTGTCTCTTTCTGTCCTCTGACACTGCCACCACTCTGGTGCAGACCCTTGTCACCTCGCACCTGGACTATTGCAATAGACTGTTGATGTGTCTGCCTGCCTCAAGTCTCTCTCTACTCCGATATATCTTCCATTCAACCACTAAAATAATTTTCCTGAAGCACAGATCCGAACATGGCACCACCACCCCTTCCCCATTCAGTAAACTCCAGTGGCTCCCTATTGCCTCCCAGATCAAATACAAAATCCTTTGCTTGGTGTTCAAAATCCTCCATAATCTAGCCCCCTCCTACCTTTACAGTCTCCTTACACCTTATATATACTCTTTGATCTAGTGACACTGGTCTCCTTGTTGTCCCATGAACAGCAATCTCATGAACAAGACTCCATTTTTGGCTCTGGGCATTTTTTCCTTTGCCACCCCTTCCCCCCCCCCCCCCCCCCCCCCCCCCCCCCCCGCCCCATGCCGGAATGCTCTCTCTCTCTCTCCTCATCTCCACCTCCCATGACTCCCATGGCTTACTTTAAGTCCCAACTAAAATCCCATCTTCTACAGGAAGCCTTCTTATCCCCTCTTAATCCTAGTGCCTTCCTTTTTTTTTTTACTTCCTATTTATTCTGTACATAGCTTGCATTACCCATATTTGCTTGTTTATTGTCTTCCTCATTAGATTTTAAGATTCTTGAGGGCACAGGCTGTCTTTTAGCTCATTTTTATATCCCCAGAATTGAATACAGTGCCTTTTCCTTCACAGAACCACAGAGTTGGAAGGGTTTTCAGAGGCTGTAGTCTAGTCTGACCCATCCCTGCGCAGGATTTCCTTCTGTGACATATCTGTCCAGTGATCATCCAGACCAACCTCAGCTGGGAAATCTCCAGGGAGGAAAAATCCAGCACCTTCAGGGTATCCCATTTCACTTTTTGCTGTCTTTCATTGTTAGGAGTTTTTTCCTCACATGAAGTCGAAATTTACCTTTCGAACACCGTTGACCCAGTATCCTTAGTTCTGCCCATTGGGGACCAAACAGAGAAGGTCAGATCCCTTTCACACAGGACAGTCCATTTGAATGCTTGAAGACAACAACCACATCCTCCTTGCTCCTTTCATCCCCCAAGCAGAGATGTAACCAGAGAAGAGTGAACAGGCCTTGGTTTGAACCAGTAACTGTGTAAAGTGATTTGGAGGAGGAAGTCACTCACCAAGGTTGACTGGGTGCTTCCATCTCCCTCCTCCTCTCAGTTTCCTGGTTGACTTTCTGACCAGAGTCCCTGTCTAGATAGATTCTGTGCTGTGGTTTGGCCAGCTTATCACTGCTGTTTTTACAAGAATTGGTACATTGGATGTTAGCTGATTGTGGATGACTACGTTTTGTCAACTCAAGTCTGTTATTCCATGTTGACTGGCCCCATTACCCCCAGACTGTGTACTTATTTCTGACCCCCACTTTCCTGTAGGATTTTATCCTATTCTTTGGTCTACCTAGTGCCCCCTTTGGCACTAGAATTAGGAGAATGTGGCAAAATAACATTTAATCCAACTCCTGGTTCATTAGAATGGTGTTTTTTTAGTCTGTAATTGTTTCTTTTACAGATGAGGAAACTGAGGCCTGGGAGGTTAATTGACATAACCCATCACTACCAAGCTAGGATTTGAACACAAGTTCAGTGTTCTTTTCATTATATTGCCTTACCTAGTCTTCATTTTACAGGCCCAGTCAGTCAATAAATATTTATTAATTTCTTGTCATGTGCCAGGTACTTTTCTGAGCTCTAAGGAATACAAAGAGAGACAACAAACAGTCCCTGCCTTAAGAAGCTCATTGACCAGAAAAAAGGGGGCAGTTAGGTGACACAATGAATATAGCACTGGCCCTGGAGTCAGGAGAACCTGAGTTCAAATGCCACCTCAGACACTTAGTAGCTGTTTGACCCTGGGCAAATCACTTAACCCTGATTGCAAGAAGCTCATTGAATCTAATGGAGAAGACAGCATGAAAACAACTATGCGCATACAAGATATATATGGTATAAATGGAAAGTCATCTCAAAAGGAAGGTGCTAGCAGTGGTGGGGACTAGGGGGAGAGAAGGCTAGGAAAGGTCTCCTCCAGAAGGTGGGATTTCATCTGAGTCCTGAAGGAAGCCTGACTTCCCTGGTCCAGTGACTTGGCCAAAATCATAAAGCCAGCTTGGGATTCTGGCCTTGATTAACATTTCCCCCACCCCCTTCTAAGCTGCGCTATTCTTCCATCAACTGGGGACCTGCTCTGATGCCCTAATTCCTTTCATTAGAAGGTGGTAAGTGCCTGTCTTGGATAGATCCCAGGAAAATCTATCTTATAAACAGGAGTGCTTTAAATCATAACAGTCCCATTTGACTGGAGTGAAGGTACACTGGCATCTTGCCCCGGGCCTGCATCTATTGAGTGTGGCATTAAAGGGACCAGCCAGCAACTGTGCCTTTGTCTGCAACACCCAGATACGCTCGAGAGAAACCCCAAATTTCAATTCTGCACCATTCTCTATTGATCTGCATTTCTAGCTATTTTCCACTCTCTACCTGACCACAACATTCATTTCCTCACAGTGAGCCTGGCAGTGATATCTGGATTGAAGAAATTATCCACTCATGCTCTGTAATCCCTTATAATCACTGCCTCAAAAAGTGAATCTAGTAGTCTGTAATCATCCCCCCTAGCCTTTATGTAAGGCTTTAAACTTTGTCAAAGCACTTTCCCTGTCTGATGTGTCAGGAATTCCAGCCCATAGGCCTCTCTGATTTGGAGCTGGGTGGGGTTCTATAAGTGAGGCGTCAGTCATCCCTTTGCCCCTAGAAGGTATTTATTTGTGTGTGTGTGTGGGGGGGGGGTCTCTGCTCTGTTAGTTAGACTGGTATGGGCAGTTAATCCTGTTGGGGGTTAGGTCAGCTTTGAGTGATGACTTGGATTTTTTTTTTCCTTGAGATCTCATTTAAGGCCCTTTCTAAGTTTAGAGCAAGCAGAAATACAAGGGCCAGAAAAACTTGGAGGGCAGGATTAAAAATTAATCTATTTGAATCCACCTTCCCGTATGCTGCTATCCAGGGTATTAGGGAATCTCATGTCTGGTACATATTGCTCTCCTTATAAGGCTTTCTGTGTGGGCAATTTCTTTATTGGTCCTGTTTTCTCCTGAAAGTGCTTTCCAAGGCACCGCTTAAGTCCTGGGAAAGACCTAAGTCTGGGATGAATTAGGAGCCTGGTTTCAGACCACCCCCAGACATCCTCCTCAGGACCTCCCCACAGGATAACTGAGGCTGCTCTGGGTGACCTCACAGCAGATGGGCTTGGGAGGAGTCTGAAGTGCTGGTGGTCACAAGCGGCGTTTTTGGAATTTGTTTAAAAGGAAGCTTGTCTTAGAAGTACCTGCAGCAGCAGCTTACTCTGTTAGGCCAGAAAATGCACCTCTCATTCCAAAAACAGCAAGTGTTTGTCATTTCCGTTAGCAGGATTTCTTCACGTTATAGATCTCTGTGATTCTAGATACACACAGATGCAGACACATACGTGTGTGTAGATACATAGATATGCATGCATATACACACACATACAGATGTATGTATGCACACAGATGCAAACACCCACGTGTGTATATGTACATGTATATACATCCCTCTATATATACATGCAACCATATATACACATACATACATATACACACGTACTAGGTGGTGCAGTAGACACAGCACTGGGCAGGTCACTTCATCTGTCTGCCTCAGTTTTTTCAACTGTAAAATGGAGATAATAGCACCTATCTCCCAAGGGCTGTTACAGGGATCAATGAGGTCATGTTTGGTTAGACTGAATGTCCTGAAGTTCGTTCATTGGATTGTAAGACTTAGTCCAGGGAGTTGTTTACCTTTTTTTGGTGTCCCGGACCCCTTAGGGAAGCCTATGGACCCCTTTTTAGAATAGTATTTTTAAATGCCTAAAATAAAATTCATAAGATTACAAAAGAAATTGAAATGTAGTTTTCAATTAAAGTTTATAGAACGCAGGTCAAGAATACCAGACCTTGTGTAAGGGCAAGCAAAGTGGGACTTTTTACTGTTTTTTTCTTTTGGAGTGCTTCTCAGCACTAAGGCAGTCAGGTGCCTTTGATTGAGTCTTGCCTTTGTTTGTAGGGAAGGCCCACACCCTTTTGCTAATTAGGTCATTAGAGGTGTGAAGTCCCTGAGCCCTGAAGAAGGGTAATTTATACCCAGAAAATAGCCATTGAACTCAGAATTGATAGTTGAGAATCAAGAACTCTCAGAACTGCAGGAGGTTTTGCTTTGCATTGGAAGAGTGTTGGTATGGAGACTCTGGATAGACGTTAAGGACCGTCCCCCTTTGAAAAACCCAGATGTTGTTGCTTTTCTCTTTGGTCACTGTGTATGTATTGCTATGCTCAGACAGTTAGAAGCCTGTCTGTTGATTTGTGTTTATTTGCTCTGTTTCTATAATTTCTGTTTATGTTTTCTCTGAAGTTCAGGGTGCTGACTTTTCCCACTGAACTAAGTGAATGATATATGTATGTTTAATTAAAGTGTGATTGTTAACCCCTTAAAGTTGCTTTCCTTAGAAAAGCAGATCAAAGAACCTGTGCTAGTAGCCCTCCTGTGTGCTGGTGTTGTTGACCTTACACAGCCACAGTGGCGGCAAGTAGCATTGTTGTTACACCTTCTCAAATGCCCTCATTTTACAGGTGAGGAAACTAAAGCCTAGAGAGAGAAAGTGACTTATTTATGCTCATATTTGGGAGGGAAAGCAAGTATTCATACAGCACCTATTATGTGCCAGGCACTGTGCCAAGCATCTTACAAATATGGTTTCATCTGATGATGATAACTCCTGAGAGGTAGGAGAGATTAAGTGACATGCCCAGTAGGTCCACTGCACCGCACATCTATATATGTCTGTGTGTGTATGTATATGTGTGTGTGTGTGTGTATATATATATGTATATGTGTGTGTGTGTGTGTGTGTGTGTGTGTGTGTGTGTATGTCAGGGTCTCTCTTAAGAACTTTGGAATTGATTATGTGACATGGGAGACACTGGCACAGGACCACTCAGTATGGCGTGCTCTCATCAGAGAAGGTGCTGTGCTCTATGAGCAAAGCCGAATTGAAACAGCTCAAAGGAGACCCAGGATGCGCAAATTTAGAGTATTCACCCCAAATGTTCACATGGACTATTTGTGCCTGACCTGTGGTAGAGCATTCCGAGCTCATATTGGTCTGATCAGCCACAGCTCGACACACCGAAATTTGACTCTAGCATAGTGATGTCATTTTGGTCCTCTTCGAGAATGTAGGACAACCAACCATATATATGTATATATGTATATGTGTATGTATACACATATACATATATCTATATATCTATGTACACACATGTATGCGCACATATACGTGTGTATATATGCATATGTTTATGTAGTATGGCGTGTGTGTGTGTGTGTGTGTGTGTGTGTGTGTGTGAGAGAGAAAGAGAGAGAGAGAGAGAGAGAGAGAGAGAGATAAATGGCTTGGAATAATACAAGCGTATGATTTGGAGTCAGATGACCTGAATTGAAATCCTGGCTTTGCCACTTGACACTTGTGTGATCTTGAGCAAGTTACTTAGCGTTTCTATTTTCTGTTTTCTTTATTATCTGTAAATGAAGGTGGGTAGGCTACATGGGGCAGCTAGGTGGCTCACTGAATAGAGCTTGGGGCCTGGCATCAGAAAGGCCTGAGTTCAAATTTGGGCTCAGACACTTACCAGCTGTGTGATGCTGGGCAAGTCACTTAACCGTCTTTGCCTCAGTTTCCTTATCTGTCAGATGAGCTGGAGAAGGAAATGGCAAACCTGTTCCAGTATCTCTGCCAGGACTGAATAACGACGAGACTACATGCCCTCCAAGGTCCATTCCAGCTCTAAAGCTAATGTTCTCCCAACTCCCACGTCCAATGTTCTTTTCCATTTTACCAATACCTTCTTGAATACACTTTTCATTATGTTCCCAAGCCCTTTATTGATTCAAAGTGCTTAGATTGGGAATGAATTGGCTGCTTCCCAGGTTAACAGCCGAGCCCTCTTCTGACTCTTTGTCTTCAGCTACTTTGGAGATGAGCTCCGTGAGTTAGGTCCCAGGTCTTAACCTTTGTGGCTGATGAAGGCCACTTGGGAGCTTTTGTTTATGTTGTTGATTGAGATTTTGAGTGAGGTTAGATGCATTTCCTTTAAAATATGTAGGAATTAAATGCCTTCCCAAAGTATACATTGATGTAATCTTCTGTCAAATGTGATGGCTCAGTATTGGTGTCCAGTGTCTTCCATTACATGGTTACAGAGGGCTCTGAAAGGTGGGGTCAAGAGCAGGAAGAAGTGGGTGTTTTTAGGAGAATCCAAAGGTCTGTGTTTGAATACTGGCACTTTTCTTTACCAGCTTCATGACCATGGCCAACTCACCTACCCCCTTGAACCTCAGTCTTTTTTCCTACAAAATGGGGGTGGTGCTCTGCGGGTCAGTAGACATCTCTTTTATTTTTAACAGTACTATGAATTTTTAATCGCGCCATGAAGAAAAATGATTTTTCACTAGGCCAAGGAACTGAGTTCCCTGTTAATAAGCCTGCCTTTAGCCCATTTTATGGCCAATCTCGAATAACTAGAGCCTTCCATTAATGAGCATTTTTCCTTAACCTCTGATAATCAGTTTTACCGCTCCGACTGCCTTTGGGACATCTCTAACTGGATGTCCTGTGGACATCTTAAACTCTTCGTGTCCAAAACGGAACTCATTATCTTCCCCAAAAAAACCTTCCCTTCTTCCTCACTTCCTTATTAATGCCAAGGTTGCCATCACCATACTTTCAATCATCCAGGATTGAAACCTAGATGTCACTCATGACTCCTCACTCTCTCAACCTCCATACTCAATCATTTGCCAAGTCCTGGCACATCACCCTTCACAATATCTCTCCTCCCCTTTCTCCCATCACTGTCTTTCTCCTTTGACAAAGCCGCCACCTTGACACAGGTCGTCATCACTTCCCATCTCAACATTGTGATAATTGCAATAGTCTTTAGTCTCTGCCCACTCCAATCTGTCTTGCACTCAGCTGTCAAACTGATCTTTCTAAAGTGTATGTCTAACCATGTCATCTCCCTGTTCAGAAATCTCCTGTGGTTCCCTCTGACCTTCAAGTTCAAATAGAAAATCCTCTGTTTCACTTTTCAAGCCCTGGTTCTTTCCCACCTTTCTAGGTATCTTATACCTCCTCCCCTCCACATAATCTCTGATTCAGTAACACTGACCTTGCTGTTCCTCAAAACACTCCATATCCTATATCTGAGCATTTTCAGTGGTCGATCCCCATGCCTCTTCCATCCTCATCTCTACCTCCAGGCTTCTCTGGCTTCCTTCAAGTCTCAATTTTAATCCCACCTTCTTCAAGAAGCCTTTCCCAATCCTTCTTAATGCTAATACCTTCCCCCTGAGATTATCCCCCAGTTATTCTATTTCTTGTTTGCACAAAGTTGTTATTTACATGTTGTGTCTGCCATCAAGCTGTGAGCTCCCTGAGGGCAGGGGTTGTTTTTTTTTTTTTTGTCTTTGGCCTTTCTTTGTATTCCCAGCACTAGTTATAGTGCTGGGCACATAGTAGGGGCTTTAATAAATGCTGGTTGACATTCTGGAGAGCAATTTGGAACCGTGCCTTAAGGGCTATAAAAATGTGCATGCCCTTTGACCCAGCAATACCATTTCTAGGACTGTATCCCAAAGAGATCATACAAGTGGGAAAAGGACCCATATGCCCAAAAATATTTATAGCTGTTCTTTCTGTGGTGGCAAAGAATTGGAAATCAAGAGGATGCCCATCAATTGGGGAATGGCTAAACAATTTGTGGTATATGAATGTAATGGAATACTGTTGTGCTATAAGAAATGAGGAGCATAATAACCTGGAAAGACTTATATGAGCTGATGCTGAGTGAGGGGAGCGGAACCAGCAGAACATCGTACATAATTACAAACACCTTGTATCTGTGATGACCAACTCTGATAGACTTGGTTCTTCTCAGCAATCCAAGGTTCTAAGACAGCTCCAAAAGACTCATGTTGCAAAAAGCTGTCTATATCCAGAGAAAGAATCTGAATGCAAAACGATTTGTTCTCTCTCTCTTTTTTGTTTCTGTTTTGTTTCTTCTTTCTCATGATTCATTCCATTGGTTGTAGTTCTTCTTTGCAACTTGACTGTTGTGAAAATATGTTTAGTGTGAAGGTATATGTAGAGCCTATATCAGATTGCATGCTGTCTTGGGTGGGGAGGGGGGAGGAGAGGGAGGAGGAGAAAATTTGACACTCAAAAGCTTGTGGAACTGAATGTTGTATACTAAAATTAAATTTAAAAGGAAAAAAATAAATGCTAGTTGACTGGGCTTGTTGCAGCATCGGGAGATAGAGCTAAATGCTAAGGAAAATGGAGGAGTATTGGTTGGTTTTTGTTTGGTTTGTTTATTTTACTTCGTTTTTGCAAAGCAACTTCCAGGGCTCAGTACAGATTCATTATTGTCTCTTTTGGGGGTCTATTACTGGGATTAAAGGGGAGTCTTGGAAAAATTAGACAAGCCTATCAATTCAGAAAGGCTTTCATTTAGGGTGTTTGAGGGAAGGCCATGTGGGATTAACTGGAGACATCCCAGAAACATGGAGCAGGAGGTAGTAATGATAAGGGAAAGATACTAGGGGAATTTGCTTGTCCCCAAGGCTCAGGTGAAGGCTGACACCTCCAATGCAACCCTGGGAAAGGTTCCCTTGATCTTACCATCCCCACTAGCTGGCTAATTGATCTCCCTGCCTCATTTCTCCTCTCTCCAATCCAATGTCCACACAGTTACCTAAGTAATTTTCCTAAAGCATCTTTGTTGTTGTTCAGTTACTTCAGTCGTGTCCAACTCTTTGTGGCCTCATTTGGGGTTTTCTCAGTAAAGATACTAGAATGGCTTGCCCTTTCCTTCTCCAGCTCTTTTTACAGAGGAGGAAACTGAGGCAGATATGGCTAAGTGACTTGCCCAGGGTCCCACAGCTAGGAATTGTCTGAGGCTGGATTTGAACTCAGCAGGATGAGTCTTCCTGACTTCAGGGCCAGTGCTCTTTGAAAGGTATTATGGCACCACCTAGCTGCCCTTCCAAAAATAAAGTCCTGACGGTGTCATGCCACTACTCAGGAAACTCCAGTGACTCTCTGTTAACCCAAGTATCGCATATAAAGTCCCATTGCGCATCTATAGCTCTTTACATCCTGGCCCCTCCTACCTTGTCAATCTTTCTTCCATATTACTCTTCTCCAGTTTTGGGTTCCTCATACATGGTCCTCTTTTTCTTGTCTCCATGTATTTGCACTGGCTGTTCCTCATGTCTGGAATATAGCCCTTCTTCACTTCTGCCTCTTGAAAATCCTGGTTTCCTTTGAGATTGATTTCAAATTCCACCTGCTAAGGGAGGCCTTTGCAGCATTCCCTGTAGGGTTACCTTGTATCTACTTTGTTATCTTGTATATGCTTGGTATAATAGTGCTCTATCAATCAATGTGGTGGTGGCACTTGGAACAGCAGCAGCAGCAGCAGCAGTTACAGCCATCTATGTGTCACTCATCCTTGGGGTGTATGTGACATTGCTGGGAACTGTACAGACCACAATCTAAAGTGACAGTGGCTAGCCACCAGGCTTGAAGCTGCTTTGCGTATCTTAAAGTGATGTGTGATTATGATAGCTAACATCTATACAGCATTTTAAAGTTTACCATGTGCTTTGTGTTTGTTAATTTACTTGGTCATCACCACAACCTTGTAAGTAGGTGCTATGACTATCCCCATTTTACAGATGAGGAAACTGAGGCAGGAGAGGTGCAGTGACATAATAATACTAGTTAACACTTATGTAGTACCTACTATGTGTCAGGCTCTGTGTGCTAAGTGCTTTACAATTATTATCTCGTTCCTCACAACAGCCCTGCAATGTAGGTACTGTTATTATCCCCATTTTACAGTTGAGCAACTGAGGCAAACATAGGTTAAGTGATTTGCCTAGGATCACCCAGCTAGTGTCGTAGTTTGGATTTGAATTCATTCATGTGTACATATATGTGTGTGTATATGTACATACACTTATATTCACATACATATTTCACTCTATATATATATTCATAAACAATAGACAGTTATAAAAAGTATTTTCCTAATTTGTGACTGAAGGGGAAGAGATTCATCTGAACCAATATTATTTAATAAGTCAATTAATGGTGGTATTGAGTTAGTGATGATAATAACTGAGACATTTCTGCTTTTGCAAAATTCTTCGAGCCTCATAACACCCTTGGGAGAGAAATTCTACATGGATAGGTAGGCTATTTTAATGTTTTTATTCATCGATTTTGTTTTCATCTCACTTTCAATATCCCTTTTTTTTTCTTTTTTACCCAATGAGCTGTCCCTTCTAACAAAGAAGAAAAGGGGAGGGAGAATAGCTCAGCCAAGTTAAAAACCACATCAGCTGGGGGGAGAGGGAGACACAGAGAGAGACAAAGATGCAGAGAGAGAGCATGTATGCGTTTGTGCACGTGCACACTCTTTTCTGCCCATAAAGAGGAAAGCACATTTTCTCATCTCTTGGAGGACAGAGTTGGTCTTTGTAATTACATAGCTTCAGTTTCAGAATTTTTTTTGGTTATTGTTTTCTCCGTTTCCATCATCATAGTCATTGTGTTAATTGTTTTCCTGGTTCTTCTTACTTTAGGATACATCAGTTCATACAGATCTTCCTGTGCTTCTCCGAACTAACTCTTCATGAGCGCCATCTCTTACAGTTCAGTGATATTTCATTACATTCATATACTACAGTTTGTAAAGTCATTGTTTAAAGTCATTATTTATTATTATACCCCTTCTAGAGATGTGGAAACTGAGCCTCAAATAGATTACTTTCCTATGGAAGTGCAGCTATTAAATGTCAGGATTCAGATTCGAACCTAGGTCTCCCTAACCCCAGGTCTAGTTAGTATCGTCTCCCCTTTGCCATGCTACCTCCCCTCATAAGGACGAAGGAGAAAGGAGATGAAAGCTGCAGTCTAGGAAGGGGATTTAAGAAGATGGAATGAGGGGACAGAGGCTTTGGGGGACAGGGCAGGTTAAGAACAAAGCCAAAGCTGCTTTTAATAATCAGCTAGTGTACTTAAAAAAAAAAGAGCTCAGGAGTTGGCACCTGCACACTCTGCCTCAGTGGTTGTTCCACAGCCAGCCTTTAAACCTTAACTTAGGGCTCTCTTGCTTGAGATTTGAGGGGATAGTGAGAGGTAATTAGAATTATTGGGTGGGGGAAAAGAGAGGATTGTAGAGTTGGAAAGGACTTTAGAGATCCCTTAGTCCAACCCCTTTATTTTATAGATGAGGAAACTGAGGCTTTAGAAGCAAAGGGCCTTGCCCACAGTACACGACAAAACTGAGGTTTGAACCTGTGGCCTCTTAACTGCAAATCCAATGCTCTTTCAAGTACCACTCTCAGAAAGTGAGATGAAAAACTAAGATTGGTGTATGTCCCAGAAGTGGAGGCTAGTGAGAATGCCAAAAGGGAGAAGGCAAGGCGGTAAGCATTGGCAGAAACATCAGAAGAATCCAGTGGGATGTGAGAACTGAGGGGAGAGAGCACGAGCATTGAAGCTAGCTAGGAAGAGACCCATGGGGACCCGAGGGGAAGCTAAGTTACAATGGAATGGTGCAGGCAGATACCAGTTTGCAAAGGATCAAAGATGGAATGTGAAGAGGGAATAAAGGTGTAGTAAGTAGAGAAAGAATGTTCAAGGACTTGATTCGTGAATGGGAGAAAGCAGTCCCTGGGTTGCAGGTTAGCTGGAGGGAACAGCAAGGTCAGAGGTTGGCTTTGTCAGAATTGGGGAGATCTGATGTATAAAAGCCAGAAGCCTTAAAATGGGGACCTTATGCTTTTCGACAGCATCAGAAGTACTAAGTGAGGTGGAGGAGGGTGGTTTAAATGATTAATATAAAGCATAAAGTTCATTATTTTTAAGCTCACTGGGTTTTCTTTTCCCCCTCCCAAATAACAATAAGGAAGCTTGCAAACAATTAGAATTTGGCACCTGAGATTTAAAGTACTGTACGTTATTCGGCTCTGCCAATACCCTACAGAACTTGCCTTGGGGCATGGGCAGATTATTTGACCCGCCTGCTCCAGCTTCCTAATCAGTCTGTTTATCACTGTTTGCCTTGCAGAGTGGGGCCTGTGTTGTCCGCCAATTATCAGGTGTTCTTGTCATGTGTGATGTTTCCAAAGTACCCTGTGGACTCCAGGGGCAGTATCTTGGGGAGGTAATCTATCGTGTGTATAAATAGTAGCTGGTATGCTTAAGCTCATTACTGCGTCAGGTGCCGCATTTGGGATGGATGGGATTCGAAAGCTTGTCCCCTGCTGATCTGAAGTCTGGAGCAGCTGAAGTAGAACCTTCTGAGGCTTATAGCCAGAAATGCTCTTTGACTTCAAACACCTTGCCTACTCTCAGGAGTGGAGGGAAGGGGGGAGGGCTCCTCATCATCATCGAAAAGCATTTAATCGCTTACAGTGTACCAGGTACTGGGAATATCTTTCAAAAGGGCAAAAAAACAGCCTCTGCGCTCAAGGAGATAATATTATAATGAGGGAGATAACATGCAGACAACTCGGTATGTACAAGATTTGGAAAGGGTATATATTTCAGAAGGGTGGAAAGGACCAGGAAAGCCTTTTGCAGAAGGTGGGATTTGAGCTGAGTCTTGAAGGATGCCAGAGAAACCAAGAGGTGGTGATAAGGAGGAAACAAGAGTGCATTCCAGTCATGAGGGACAGCCAGTAGAAACGCATGAAGATGAGGAAGGGGAGTGTCATGGTCAGGGAACACCAAGAAGCCTCATGTCACTGATGGTAGGGCATATGAAGGGGAGTCACTTGTGAGAAGACAGAGGTTGTTGTTTGTCCTTCGTTCTTGAAGAAGGCCATGACACCAGGGAGGTGATGCCATGTTGGGCAAATGAATTGGATTGAAGTGAGGGAGGACCAGCCTCAGTCTAGAAAAGTATGGAGGGGCTAGGCTGTGAAGCGCTTAAAGACAAATTGAGGATTTTACATTTGATTCTGGAGGTAATAGGGAGCCACTGGAGTTTATTTAGTAGAGAGGGGAGGTTGCAACCTGGGAAAAATGTGTTCCTTGGGTCGGCTCTGGGAGATTTGTGGACTGGGAGTGTCCAAAGTTTCAGAGGGCAAAACTCACCCTCGACACCTTGCCCCCTGCCCCAAGCCCTTTGCAGTTTTTTGTGCCCTCATGACTTACCCACTTTGCCCAAGCTGTCCTGCTTGACTCTCATAGTGAAAATAACCTTTATTGAGGTTGTGGGAAGATAGGCATACTAGTGCATTGTTGGTGGAGCTATGAATTAGTACAGCCATTTTGGAAAGCAATTTGGAATTATGCAAATAAAGCAACTAAAATGTCTGTACTTTTTGACCTAGAGATTACACTTATACTCCAGGAGGTTATTAATAGAAAGAAAATCCTCATGTACCCCAAAATATTTACAGTAGCACTTTTTGAGGCAGAAAGAAACAAAGTAGATGTTCCTTCACTAGTGGATGACTAAACACATTGTGGTACATGAATATAATGGAACATTATCATATTGCTGTAAGGAACAACCCAGAAGCATGGGAAGATTTGAACTGATACAGAATGAAGTAAGCAGAGCCAAGAAAATAAATATATACAAAGAAAATGGAAATAACGAGCCACAAGACAATTGAAAGTGAATATCACAAAGTTATAAAGAACAAACATAGCCCCAAAGAAGAGATGTGAGAATGTTTCTCCCTCTTTTCCAGGGGTGGGGAATCCAAAGGACCACACCTGAGGACGTAGAGGGCCACATGCGGCCTCGAGGCCACAGGTTCCCCACCCCTGCTAGAAAATTGTATTTATTTTCAGATTTTTCTCAGTGTACTGATCAGTTTTACTGATTGTTTCTTCTTCTTTTCTTTTAAAAAGTATTCTTTGTTATGTGGGATGGCTCTCCTGGAAGGCTACAAGGAGAAACTTAGGCAATGCAGAAACAAAAGATATAATTTTAAAAGAAAAGAAAGTAAAATCTGTGGAGGTTATATTTGAGTTAGCTTACCTGTTTACTGGGCCAGAACCAATTCTCCTAGCCATATTCAATCAAGTAAGTATTTAGTAAGTTATTACTATGTTCCAGGTACTAGGGATAAAAATACAAAAAGATGAAACAGTTTTTATTCTCAAGCAGCTTATATTCCATTGGAAATGCCATATACATGAGGGAAAGAGGAGACAAGGAAACAAACAAGTACCTACTATATGCCAGGCACTGTTTTAAGGGCATTAAAAATGTTATGTGATTAAATCCTCACTGGGAGGTAGGTGCTATTATTAGGCCCGTTTTGTAAATAGGGAAACTGAGGCAGACAAGTTAAGTGACTTGCCCGGGGTCACGCAGCTAGTAATTGTCTGAGAGTGTGTTTGCACCCAGGTCTTCTTGACTCTATCTAGGTCCAGTGCTATATCTGCTGTGTGCCTTTAGGGCTGGTGCTAGCCATTGGGCAGATCAGGACAGGCTTCATGTACATTGTCTTGAAGGAAGTGAAAGGTTATTTAAGGCAGAGGTAAAGGGGAAGTACCCTCCAGCCATGGGGCAGAGCAGGTACCAAGATGCAGAGAAAGGATATGGACAGCCCTCTGAGTAATTTGGCTATAGAGTGGAACAGGAAGAGATGTATGTATAGAACTCTAGGTTGGGGCCAAATGAAGGACCTACAAGCCCAGTAGGAAGGTTTATATTTGTTCCTAGCAGTAAATAGGGAGATACAGAAGCTTCTTGAGCAGGGGAATGATGTAGTCTATTCTGACTTAAAGAATATCACTCTGTATGGATGATCGATTAGAGGGGAAAGAGGCTTGAGTCTCGGAGACCAGTTAGGAAGCTTTTGGAATAGTTTAGGTGAAGGGCCTGAACTCAGGAGGGAGCTGTATCAGGAAAGAAAAAAGGGTCACATGCCTGAGTTACATAATGGAGAGAGAAACAGCAAGATTTGGTGATTGATTGGATATGATGGGTGAGGGAGAGGGGGAGAGTTGGGTATAATAGTGAGGTTAGGAAACCAGAAGAATGGCTTTGCTTTGGCCATAAATAAGGATGTTTGGTAGAGGGGTGGGCTTGGGGGGAAAGATAACGAGTTCTATTTTGGACTGCAGAGTTTGACATGTCTCCGGGAATATCCATTTTGAAATGCCTACATTTAGGCTGTTTGAGGCTTACTTAGCTCATCTGCAGAATGTGTGTATAATCCTTGAACTGCTTAACTCATGGGATTACAGTTCTAGCTTGAATATAAGACAATGCTTATAAAGAGTTCCAAGGCAGCATCGAATGTGCTGCTTCTATAACACAAGGAGCCAAAAAGGTACGTAGGAAAATCATCTGATGGCAGGAGAAATCAAAAAATTAGAAAATGTACACTTTAAAGGGAAGACTCTGATAGCCACAAGGAGGCAGTGTGGAAAGAGCCCTGCATTTTCATTGAGTGATTCTGCTACCCACCACCTATATGACCTTGAACAAGTCACTTAACTTCTTTGGCCTTTGATGAGGGGTTGGATTAGGTAGCCTCTTGGACCCCTTCTAGCTCTAAATTAGTGAACCCATGTTTTTCTTTGAGCCCCCAATCCTGGAAGGGATGTAATATGGAAGGAGTGGGGTTGACTGGACTGGTCTAGGGGAGGCTTTGCCTCTTGGATACTGGTTTGAGTGTTGTGATTTAGACGGCAGCCTGACAGTAGCTGTTAAGGGTTTGTTCAGTTGGCTGTATCCATTTTTCCTTGGTTGTCAGTTCATTGGAGATTGTGGCAGGTGGCTATATTCCAGCCCTCAAGATTTACGTTTGAATGCAGTGGCTTATGGTGGGCAGCCATTCACAAGAACTCTGGCCCAGTGCCCTTTGTGGGCCAGCAGAAGGAGGAGAAATAAACAATGCCTCCCTGGGTGGCATTGGAAAAGGGAGGGAAGGATAGATCTGAGAATACAAAGAGAAGCCACATTAAGATCTTCTCTGCTGATTGTGGGAGGGCCGGGTTAATGTTTAGACTCTTTGGGAGGTTTCTAAGAAGCAACTTGTTCTTTTCTTGACTTTTGGACACTTCACCCCTTGCTGTTGCTCCAGTTCATCAGTCCTTCTCCTGGTTTTACTTACTTCCCTATCTAGCATTGACTCCTTGGTCATCCAGCATTCCCAGCATCCCCAGCATTAATAGCATTCCCCTAAACATGCTAGAATTCCTCCCAACTCCACCCCCTCCCCATGCTCACCATAGCCAGGGTACATATCCTTGTCTTTTAGTCATTTGCTTTCTCTACTAGTCTGCCTAGGGTGGTTGGTTGTCCATCTCTAAGCATTTACCTTATCTGGCTGGCACTGTACTAGGCCCTGGGGATACACATTCCAAAAACTAAACATTTCCTTCCCCCTTATTGATTAAGTACTCTGGGCTTGGGGAAGGGATTCAGCATGGTTGCTGATTAGGAAAGATGGGATATGCACAAATAAATGCAGAATTATGGGATGGAGGAGGGAAGGAGGGAAGGAAGATAGATCCATTTCACCAGAAGTTGGCAGTGTCCTGGAATGTTCCCTCCCTCCTCACCTCCACACCCTGTCTTCCTTAGTTTCCTTCCAGACTTACTGAAATGCCACGTTCTGCAAGAAACCTTTCTGGGTATATTATTGCCTTCCTCTCCCACCCCACTGCTGGTGACTTCACTCCGAGATTGCCTGCTTTCCATTCATACCTGTTATCTTGTATGTACTCCATTAGAACATAAGCACCCTGAGGACAGAAGTGTGGTGGTTTTGTTGTTTGTTTTTGCTTTTGCCTTTCTCTTATCTCCAGCACCTAGTATAGTACTTGGCACGGAGTAAACAATAAATGCCTATTGATTGATTGAACTGGGGAAAACAGGGAAGTCCTGTTGGAGAATTAAACCTGAAGGGAACAAATGGTAATGAAAGAGAGAGAGCTCACAGACTTGTTGGATTAGAGCTAGAAGGAATCCCAGAAACCATCTTTTCCAACCTCCTAATTTTACACATGAGGAAATGGAGGCCCATTGGACTTGTTAGTGGACTTGGCCAAGGACAAACAGGTAGTAAAAGCATCAGAGGCAGGCTCCTGGAGCCTGGGCCCTTTCCACTCTAGGACACATACAGTGCTTATCTATCCTTCTTAGAGATAGGGACTGGTTGGTAATGTGATTTCATTAGTATGGATAAAGGAACTACTGGAAGAGGAAGCTTTCTCCACCCACTCCTGCTGATAGCTTCTCTGCAGTTGAGTCCTAGAGAGCCACCCAAGGCATTGTGAGATTAGATGGCTAGCCTAGAGTTAAATATATACTGTATGGGTTAGAGCCCGGACTCCAGTCTGGGTCTTCTGAGGCAGCCTGTCTTTATTAGCATGATGCCTCTCCCATTCTTCATATTGCTTCCATATGAATCTTTCTGATTCATGGGTCAGACTACATCATTGCCCTCCTCCCAATCATCTCTCCCTTTTTGCCTTCAAAATTATGTCCAGATCCTTTAGCCTGACATTCAAGGCTTTCTACAATTTGGTACTAAACTAACTTTAAGAGTCTAATCTAATACCATACCCACTTTTTAAAATGGCAGATAGGTGGTAGTGGATAGAGTGCTGGGCTTTGGAACCAGGAAGATTCAACTTCATGAGTTCAACTCTGGCCTCAGACACTTCCTAGCTGTGTGACCCTGGGCAAGTCACTTCAGCCTTTTTGCCTCAGTTTCCTCATCTGTAAAATGAGCTAGAGAAGGAAATGGCAAACTGCTTTAGTATCTTTGCCAAGAAAACCCCCAAATGGGGTCACAAAGAGTTGGACTGAAGACGACTTGACGATAACAATAATCTCCTTTTAAGTACAAACGAGTTTTTAGATCAAATGAGCTGATTTACTGTTCCTTCAATAAGTATCCCATGTTTTCTTGCTTGTGTGCCTTTACTCATCCTGTTTCCAATGCTCAGAGTGCCACACCCTTTGCTCTGCTACATTTCTAAGTGTTCAAGTCCTGCCTATCTTTGGATCTCTTAAATGCTCTTTCCACTATAAATTCTTCCCTGACTTTCCTCCTCTGACAGTTCCCCACCCTAACTAGATTTCATCTTCCCATTATCTAGTTTGTTCAGCCATTTTTGAGTCGTGTCTGACTCTTTGTGACCCTTTGGGGTTCTCTTGGCGAAGATACTGGAGCGGTTTGCCATGTTCTTCTCCTAGTTTCCCACACCTTTTTATTATATTTTCAAGCATTCTTGCAAACGTTGTAATTATTTCTGTTCAGGTCATCACCTCTCTTGTCCTTCTTGCCTGGGATGCCCTCTCCCTCCTTACCTTGGTCACCCGGCTTCCCTGGCCTCCTCTAAGACTCGGCTCAAATCTCACCTTCTGCCAGAAGCCTTTTGCAGACTCTCCCTGGTGAGATTTCTCTCTGAGATTATCGCCCGCCCCCTCCCTCCCCCCCCCCCCCCCCCCCCCCCCCGCCCCGGCCGCCATTTGCACTGTACTATATATATCTTGTATGTACGTGAATATTTACATGTTGTCTCCCCTACTGGAATGTGAGCTCTTTGGGGCCAGGGACTATGTTTTTGCCCTTCTGTGTATACACAGCACTTCCCACAATGCCTGGCATATAAGAAACACTTAATAAATGCTCGTTGACTGACCTGACTAAATAAAAGCAATAACCACATTTTCATTCGTCATATTGTAGCCTTTGCTTTAAAATAGGCGGCCCAGTAAATATTTTCTTCTTTTTCTATGGATTCATGTAATCAATTTAATTTCTTTTCATTTTGAGGGTATTACTGTACTTTGGTACTTATCGACACTTTTCCACACCTATATTAATCCTGCTTGCAAACAATTAAAGTAATTATTCCTAAGAGTTAGACAGTTAAAGGTGACAAAGACATGGTCTTGTAATGTGAAATTACTATATATGTAACATAGGGATTCTACCTTACCAGAGTTTTAATTAATATTTATAAATCACCGGAGCTGGTAAGACATTTATACTGCAATTATTACTACTGTCAGATGAAGCAATAAACTCTTTGAACAATGAGGCCCATTTTGTGTTTTGTTCTGATTTCTCTCTCCCTCTTTTTTTCTGTGTCTAGGTGTGGTGTCAGCACAGAGACAAGTCACTGTCCAAGAGGGACCACTTTATCGCACAGAAGGCTCCCACATCACCATTTGGTGTAATGTCAGTGGCTTTCAGGGACCCTCTGAACAGAATTTCCAGTGGTCCATTTACCTGCCGTCTGCACCCGAACGGGAGGTGCAGATTGTCAGCACGATTGACTCTTCCTTCCCTTACGCTATCTATACCCAGAGAGTACGGAGTGGGAAGATCTACGTGGAGAGAATCCAAGGCAATTCAGCCTTACTGCATATCACAGAACTGCAGGCCAGGGATGCTGGGGAGTATGAGTGCCACACCCCCAACACAGATGAGAAGTACTTTGGAAGCTATAGTGCCAAGATGAACCTAATAGGTAAGGGAGCCAGTGTTGTTTGTTTTTTTTTTTAAAGGGAGTATGCCAGGAACTGGGGTTTTTTGCCTTCTGGTGCCCTTGCCCTCTATAAAATAGAGCTTTATTTTGTATTGTGTATTCCATTTATTAAAAATCCCCATTGCCAAAAACCACAGCCCCTCCCTTATTCCCCAGTCTTGCTTTCCTTTCTGGTTGCCTGTATAAAAAACTGCACAGCATAAATACAGAATGAGACTTAGATTAAGGAGGAGCACTACAGATCACCTTATCCAATCCCCTTCTATCACAGAAGGGGAAATTGAGGGTCAGAGCAGGTGCAGTAACTTGCTTGAATTCACACAGAAGCAGTAGAGCTACGATTTGAACTGGGCTCTGTTGACTCCAAGTTGAGTACTCTTTCCTCTGGACCAAACTCCTCTAAGTTAAGTTTTGAGTTTGACTTACACATAAATAGGTGACCCAGTGGGTAGGGCCCTGCGCCTGGAGTCAGGAAGAGCTGAATTCAAATCTGGCCTTAGACCAAACTCCTCTAAAGAAAGTATTTGAGTGTGATTTGCACATTCTAGGTGGAGCAGTGGATAGAACCCTGGGCCTGGAGTCAGCAAGACCTGAATTCAAATTTGGCTTTAGAACAAATTCCTCTAAAGAAAAGTGTTTGAGTTTGATTTACACATTATAGGTGGGGCAGTAGGTAGAGCACTGGGCCTCAGACATTAGCTATGTGACCCTGGGCAAGTCACTTCACTCTGTTTGCCTCAGTTTCCTCATCTGTCAAATGAGCTGGAGAAGGAAAAGGCAAACTGCTATAGTATCTTTGCCAAGAAAACCCCAAGTGGGGTGAAGAAGAGCCAGAAATGATTGAACAACAACAGGAGAAACTTGGAGTTGAAACTTAGATGTAGCCCCCTTCCAGGTGTCAAGTGCTTTGGAGGAAAATATAATATAGTCTGATGGAGCCCTGTGTCTCTCATGGGGAGGGTGTTGGGTTGGGGGAAAGAATACAAGGATTAGATAAGAAAAACCCATCCTGATTTCAAGGAGATTGCAGGCTGGTAGGGGGACAGATCGCCACACAGATAGCTGTAATACACAGCCAGTGCCTTCTTCAGTCTGCAGGGTGCCTCATGAAATATAAAAGAGAAAGACCTGGGGAATCAGGGAAGGCTTGCTGGGGGAGGTATGAACTTTGAATAGGAATTCAAAAAAGTGAAGAAGGAGGTGAGGACATTCCAGGCATAAGGATCTGCCTGAGGAAAGCGGAGCAGGATTTTGCTCTAACACAGTGAAAAGAAATTATGAGAAGTGGAAACAGGGAATTAATGTTGGGGGAACTGAAGAAAGTAGAGCAAGGGTGGGGAACCTGCAGCCTCGAGGCCACATATGGCCCTCTAGGTCCTCAAGTGTGGCCCTTTGACTGAATCCAAACAAATCTAAAGAAATTTGTTCTGTGAAATTTGGATTTGGATGAAGGGCTGCACTTGAGGACCTAGAGGACCACATGTGGCCTTGAGGCCACAGATTCTCCACCCCCTAGAGTAGAGGGAAGGAGCCAGGGTAAGATGAAGTTTATAAAATTCCTTGGCGAAGGGTGGGAAGGCTTTCAGCAACTAGAGCTTCAAATAGGATTCAGAAATGAATGGGAAGCGGTTAGGGTAGAGAAAGGATGAAGTCGATGTGGTTGCAGCCCTTTATTTAAATACCGAGCCTTTCCCAAGTCTTGTAGCTCCATGCATAAGAAATGGTGAACCAGCTGCTTTCTTGGCGGAGATGCTTGATAAAGGATGGTAGGAGTGGGAGGAAGAAGGGGGTGGAAATCTGGAAATTCGATGGATGGCATTGGTCACAGTGCTTATGTGCTGCCAATGCAAATGGATTAAAAATAACTAGGTTGTTGAGTGTTCTTCTGTCATTGAGCCAATAATGTGCAAATCTTCCTTTCAAATTCTTATTAATTTAATTAGGCAGAATTGTTCACAGCTTTTAGTTGACACAACTCACTATCTTTTGTTTACTTTTATTCCTCTAGAGGCCCTGTACTCCAGCAGGTGGCCTTTTCAACCAAAATAGTAATTATTCCCTCCCCCTCCCCACACTCCAAAGAATGTACTACAAATATATCAAGATGGTCTGAAGATCTGGGGCTGGGGAGGGAGGAATTCTGGGGACCTGGGACAGAGTTATCACCACTCGTGAGCCATGCATGTTGTTCTTATGCTGCAGTTGCCTACCAAATGTGTATGATTTACCAGCCTGGCATATGAAAATCCACACTTAGGCAGCAGCTAAATTAGAAAATGATTATTCACATTACAATAGGATACTTTCCTTTGTTAAAAAAAAATAAAGTCTTTAAGTGACCCCCTTAGCACTTTTTAAGTATTTATCTAGAGATCATTAACCATTTAGCAGGAAAAGTATGGTTGAATGTGTTTGTGGGAGGGATCAGTTAATCGGTGAGTATTAAGTACCTACAATGTGCCAGGCAATGTGCCAGGAATTAGAGATACAGAAACAAAAATGAAACAGTCTACATCTGCAAGGAGTTTACATTTTATCAGAGCGAGACAATATGTACATATTGTTGTCAAGTCATTACAGTCATGTCTGACTCTTTGTGACCCCATTTGGGGTTTTCTTGGCAGAGATACTGGAAGCATTTGCCATTTCCTTCTCCAGCTCATTGGACAGATGAGGAAACTGAGGCAAACAGGGTTAAGAGACTTGCCCAGTTAGTAAGTGTCTGAGGCTAGATGTGAACTAATAAAGTTGAATCTTCCTGGTTCCATGCCCAGTGCTTCGCCCCCCATGTGTGTATAAACATGGCCAAAATATACAAAAGGTACATTTTCTAGGTCAGGAAAGGCTTCACGTAAGTGTTGCTCATATTGAGTTTTGAAGAAAATAAGGGATTTGCAGAAGTGGAGATGAGAAGGGAGTGCATTCCAGGCATGGGGCCCAGCCAGTACAAAAGCATGGAGACCAGAGATTGTATGTCATTGGTGAAGAACTGCTAGAAGACCAGTCTGATTGGACCATGGAGTAGGAAAAGAGCAATGTATAATAAGTTGTAAAGGTACTTTGGAAGGGCTTAAAAACTAGACAGAGGAGCTTATACTTAATACTCAAAGTAATAGGGAGCCATTGGAGATTATTGAAAAGAGGAGTGACAGGATCTAACCTGCACCATCATTTTAGTATCTGTGAGTGAGGCTGGATTAGAGAAAAGAGAGCTCTCTTTTGAGTCAGGATGCCTGTTCGGAGACTGTTGCAATAGTCCAGGCCATAGTTGATGAGAATCTGAAGTATCTAAAGCGTGGTGGCCTTGGGAGTAGAGAAAAGGGGAGCAAAGCAAGAGATGGAAGTAAATGAAATGACAAGATTTGCCAACTCCTTGAATCCATGGGGCGAGGGAGATTGGGGGGGGGGGTCAAGGATAATGCCAAGATTGTGAGCATGGGCAGATTGGAAGAATGGTGGTGGCCTCGGCAGAAGTAGAGAAGCTTTCAGGGTATGGGGCGGGGGAGATTTGGGGGTAAAACAATGACCTCTGTTTGGGATATGTTGAGTGGGCATTGAGCTTTAAGGCTCCAAGACAGATTGTGAATATGGTGCTCAGGAGAGAGTCTATGCCTTGCTGTATAAATTTTGAGAGTCCTTTGCAGAGACGATCACTTAGACCTATTAGGTACAAGGAGGTCACCAAGTGGGAGGGTAGAGACAGATGGAGAAGAGGGCATAGGACAGAACCTTGGGGTATGCATACAGTCGGAAGTCTGATATGGATAATGACTCAGAAAGGAGAACCAAGAAGGAGAGAGATCAGACTGGTAGGAAGGGAGCCAGGAGAGCATGGTGTCATGAAAATCCAGAGTGGAATAATTATCTAGAAGGAGAGGGTGGTCAGTGATGTTGAATGCATAAACTAGAAAGCTTCAGTTGAGGCGTTTCCGCTGTTTGAAGAAATGAAAACATTTTCTCTGTAACATAAATCAAGAGGAGAACCCAGACTGACTTTTAAAAATTTGTACTTACGCAACTTTTCAGGGAACCAATTTATTATGTAAAGTGACATATACTCATATTTTACGCAGAGTGTTGTAAATTCCCAGAACATCAGACCCACCCATATGCATATTCATGGTAGGCATAAAAGCCCATTCCCATGCCAAATAGAAAAGATTTTTGAAGTATCTGTATCAGAGCTCCTTCCCCCCAGTCCTCCCTTCCATTAGCTCAGATAATTGAAATTTGACCATTTGTCTAGGTTGCTACAAAGGGGGAAGGGACTCCTCTGTTGTTGAAGAGGAAGGGAATGCGCATTTCTTAAGAGCCTACTATGTGCTGAGCACTTAAAAATACTATTTCATTAGATTAGGCTGTAAATTTTCTTCTCACTCCAAGATTTTTTGAATTTTTGCCTTTATATCCCTAGTGCCTGGCACATAGTAGGTATTTAGTAAATGTTGGTTGGTTGATGAGTCATAGACTGAGGGCCAGAAGAGACCTCAGCAATTCTCAAACCTATTGAATTCCCTTGTTTTACAGTTGAAGAAATTAAGGCCTAGAAAGATAAATTGATTTACTGCCCAAGGCTACTCAGGCAACCAACAACAGAACTGGGTTTCGAACCCAGGTCCTCTGTTTCCAGTCTATATTGTTTCCATGGAATTGGTGTAGTATTTTTTGTTTTGTTTTTTAATTTATTTATTTTTAGTTTTCAACATTCACTTTGTAGTATTCTTACCATGTTTACTTTTCCATCCTGTAGTGATCCCAGATTCCCTTCAGGCAACAGCGACACCCCAGACTCTTCAGAAGGTGGAGCAGGACTCTCTGGAGCTGAGCTGTGACGTGGCCACGGAGACGTTGCAGCACAGCCACCTCTCAGTTACTTGGTACAGGCAGAGGACTGGTGAGAAGCCCGTGGAGGTGATCTCCCTGAGCAGGGATTTTGTGCTCCATTCTAGCAGTGAGTATGCACAGAGGCAGACCTTGGGAGAGGTCCGCCTGGACAAGTTGGGAGAGACAACCTTCAGGCTCACCATTTACCACCTGCAGACATCTGACCAGGGCGAGTTCTATTGCGAGGCTGCCGAGTGGATCCAGGATCCTGACAAGTCATGGTACCCCATGACCCTCAAGCGTTCGGAAGGAACTGTGGTCAATGTCCAGCCAACTGGTTAGTGTCTTTGAGCCTCTCTTCCATTAGTGCTTTATTTTCCCTGGCTGTACGGGTTGCTTGGCACTAGACTGGGTGAATTTGGAGGCCATTAAAAACCAGATTTTTATGTATATGTGGCATATGATATCACATCTAGATATCTTTGCAATCAGGACAGGTATCATAAACCACTCTGGGCAAACAGCCAAAGTAGGCCCAGAGTTGTTGAGGGATGAGTGTCTGGAGAGGACTAATTCTATTGAGTGGATGAGGATAGAAGCAGAAACCCTTGGATACTAACTCAAAGGCTGCTTTTTGTAGAGACTAGGCTATAAGGTGGGGACAAGACAGGAGAGCTGGGCTGGGGAAGAGTTCTCTTCATCCTTCCATCTGAAGATTGCTATATTAACTAATTATTCTTGTTAACTAGATGTTTAATTCTGTTGTTTCTAAGGTGCTAATGCTGTCAGCATCCTAAATTCAGTTCCTTGAGGCAAAGCCCCAATTGCCCTGTCCTAGTTATGACTCTAATGGTCTATTAAACATTGGATTTACCTAGGGACCAGTGAGGTTGGAGGATGTTTAATATAAGTACTTTAGGGTCTGTCATTTTATTTGCGTAACATTAGGAACCTATACAAATTGTTGTGCAAATTCCAGGTTTCTGGTATGTAATCCCAGAAAGAATCCTGGCATATATTTATGTCACTAATCTCAGGAGAATAGAGGATATTGTTGAGCTAGCCTATGAGAGTCTTTTATTAAATCATGTGCTCTACTGTAATGATTATTTATGATAGAAAATAAGCTCCTTGAGGGCAGGAACCATCTCATTTTTTATTTACATCCCCACTTCAGTGCCTTGCACACAGCAGATGCTCCAGAAATGCTTTGTTTTTGATTGATTAGTTATGGTAGGGAACTTGGAAAATATTTTCCCCTGAGAATGGTTTCCTGATTTTGGATTGTTCTAACTCCAAGTGGCCAGCAGAAAAATAGACATCGATGCCAGGGGTGAAGGAGCACCATGTTGAGACAGTATCTCTTTTGACTCTGAGAGTGGGAATTGGATTATATATTTTTCTTCTATTGGTGTTTGAAAACAATAGCTAGGGTTCCAGGCTCCTGCTGCCTCCATGAACAAGAGATCACGTCCAGCATGAGCCATGGGTCTAAACCAGAGCGCTGATGTCCTGTGTGTTAAATGTTTGGTTTTGCCACCACGAGCTGCTGATATACGCCTTTGTAGGGGAAGACTTTCTCTGTATGGCCATGTGTTGCTGGCATTTAAGTTGTTTTGAGTCTCTTTGTGAATTCACCAAATATTCTAATCTAAAAAGTATGCTAGTAGTGTTGGGGGTGAGTGAGTATATGCTTGAGTGTCCTGTGGAATGATGAGTCTAGGTCAGTTCAAGGGAGGAAATGGGAAAGTTCCATTTGGATTCTTCTAAGTGGAAAAAAAGTCAGAAACTTTGGTTTCTCTTACTGCTGTTACATTTTGTCGAGTTCTCTTCTGGCTCAGAGATTCTTAAGCTTCCTTGTGTCTATGGAGCCCTTTGGCAATCTAGTGAAGCCTGTGGACCCATTCTCAGAATCATGTGTTTAAATGCATAAAGTAAAATACACAGGATCACAAAGGATGGTAAAGATGCCATTTATTTCCCCATCCAATTTCAGGGACACCATCCCTTCCTCCTACCCCCATTTCCCAGGTTAGGATCCTCTGTTCTAGCTGTTTTCTACCTTTAAGGAGGGTCGACATTCCATGGTTAGATAGCGTTTATTAATTTCCATAATGATATGGAAATCTAATGGGGTGTGAGAGCTTGAGGCCATGTCATTAACTAGGTGCTTACTAACTAGCTCCTGAGGACTGGAGTATTCAGAAGCTTCTGAATCTTTTAGACATCCTGAAATGAATTCATTTGACAAGAATTTATTAATCAGTCAGCAAGCACGTATTAAAACTATTGTGTTTCAGGAGCAGTACAAGGCTTTTATTTTACCTAGGGAGACACACGTACATGTGCGCACACATATACATGTATTTGCATATATGCATCCATATACATGTACATGCATATACGTGCATGTGTGGGGGTGTATGTGTCTGTGTCTGTAAGTATATTTATGTTCATGTTAGAAACATGGTCATTTGTGGTGATGGGGATCTTTTAAGTCCTCTATCATAACCATTCAACAGGCATTGATTAAGCACCTATCAAGTAACATACTAAAGTTTAGGTGTTGGGATTACGGATTCAGAAGTGAGATGGTGGTTAGCAGCTGGGAGTGGGGGAGGTGCTCAGGAAAAGCTTTGTGTAGAAGGCAGTGCTGGAGATGAGTTTTGAAGAAAATGAGGAATTCTAAGAGGCTGAGGTGAGGAAGGGGTGTATTTCAATATGCGGGACAGGCGGCCCCCTGTGTAGGGGTATTGGAAGATCGAGTCTCAAATGTGAGGAACAAGAAGACCATTTGTCTGGGCCACAAAGTGGGAGAAAGGGAGGAATAATATATAATAAGGTTAGAAAGGTAGGTTGGAAGTCCAGCTTGTAAAGGTCCTTAAATGCCACAAAGAGGAGTTTATGTTTTATTTTGCAGGCAATAGGAAGTTGGTCGATTCAAAGAATGATGTCATCAGATCTTTGCTTTAGGAAAATTGCTCTAATAGGGTCTACTGTATTCCAGGCAAAATGGTGGGTGTTAGGTATAAAGATGGGTAAAAACAAAGACAGCTGTAATCCTAAGGAAGCTCTCATTCTATTAAAGGGAAAAAATGTGAGTGTGGATAAGAAAGTACAAAATATATATGAAATGATAGTTGGGGTGGAGAGGTGATGAATAAAGAACGGAACCAGAGCCTTGTGTAAGAGGGGACGCTTGAGCTGAGTCTTGAAGGCAGTGGGGATCCTGTGAGGTGGAGGTGAAAACGGAAGGACAGCTTTGAAAGCCTCAGTTAGAAAATGCAATGTCAGATGGGGGAACAACAATGAAGCCAGTTTGTCTGGCATGTCGAGTCTGTGAAAGAAGATAATATTCAATTGGTCAGGAAAGGCAGGTCAAAGGGGAAAGGGCTTTGGGTCTTTCCTCGGGCTTCTTACTTGGTAACTCTGGTCTTTCCTCCCTATCCTGAGTAACTTTAAGATCAGTCCTGAACTCTGAGTGCACTTGAATTAGGTTGCCTGAGTTTATTCATCTTTATTTTAATCATACCTACTTGGAGTTAGGATTTTCCAAATCTGACATGCAAATTCATCCAAGCTCCATCTTTCTGAAAGACAATCCCAGATTAGCTGAAAGAAAGATGGTTGTGGCGTCAGTACATCACCTCCTGTCTGTTTAGCTGCAGCGATAGCTGGCTTAAATTAGTACCCTTCCCAAATCATGCTTAGTGCTGTGGTAAGTAGTTCAGGGAGAAGTTGACTGGGAGGAGATTGAGGAGGAAACCGGTGGGTGCTGAAGCAACTGTGGGGCTATAGTTCTTCTCCCTATAGGAGAAAGTAGGGGTGGGGAGCCTGTGGCCTCAAGGCCCTCTAGGGCTGCTCTTTGACTGAATCTAAACGTCGCAGAACAAATGGAAAAAAAAAATCTTCCTTCCCCAGCTCTGCTCCCTGCCTGGCTGCCCGTATTGTATAGCAACTACATGACAGTGAAGGGGCAGTTGGACACAGTGGAAATAACTCTGGCTCTGGAGCCTGATGGCTCCTGATTCAAATCCTACCTCTGATGCATACTAAGTCTCTACGCCTGTTTCCTCATCTGTAAAAAGAAAAGGTTGAAGTGGACCGCCTTTAAGGTCCCTTGTATCTCTAATGAGGCAGCTAGGTGGCGCCATAGTGCAAAATGCCTGGCCTAGAGTCAGGAAGACTCTTCTTCCAGAGTTCAAATGTGACCTCAGACACTTACTACCTGTGTGACCTTGGGCAAGTCACTCAACCCTGTTTGTCTCAGTTTCCTCATCTGTCAAATGAGCTAGAGAAGGAAATGGCAAATCACTCTAGTATCTTTGCCGAAAAAATCCCAAATGGGGTCATGGAGAGTAGGACACAGCTGTAAACAACTGAAATTAGCTCTAAGTCTGTGATCCTAAGAAAGCCCTATTTTGACAGGCTCACTTCTTCCTGACAGTATCATGCTCTGGCTTCTTCTTCTTCTTCCTCTTTTTTTTAATGTTTGTAAGGCTGATAGAACACTGGGTCCCAATTTTTTTCAGCTAGTAAATTTCTTTGTTTCAGTTTTTTTTAATAAGTTTTCAACATTTATTTTTATTTTTAGTTTTCAACATTCATTTCCATAAGTTTTACATTTCCTTCACCTCCTTTCTCCCTAAGACAGCATGCAATCTGATATAAGCTTTACATCTGCATTCCTGTTAAACATATTTTCACATTAGTCATGTTGTATAGAAGAATTACAACAAATGGGAGTAACCATGAGAAAGAAAAACATAAAACAAAAGAAAGTAGTCTGCCTCGATTTGCATTCAGACCCCATATTTCTTTTTCTGGATGTGGATGGCATTTTCTATCATGAGTCTTTTGGACTTGTTTTAGGTCCTTGCTTTGCTGAGAAGAGCTGTGTCTATCAAAGTCAGCCATCGCACACTGTGGCTATTACTGTGTACAATGTTCTCCTGGTTCTGCTCACTTCACTCAGCATCAGTTCATTCGAGTATTTCCAGGTTTTTCTGCAGTCTGCCTGCTCATCATTTCATACAGCACAATAGTATTCCATTACATTCATATACCACAACTTGTTCAGCCATTCCCCAATTGATGAGCATCCCCTCAATTTCCAGTTCTTGGCCACCACAAAAGGAGCAGCTATAAATATTTTTGTATGTGTTGGTCCTTTTCCCATTTTTATGCTGTCTTTGGGATACAGCCCTAGAAGTGGTATTGTTGGGTCAAAGGGTATATACATTTTTTATAACCCTTTGGGCATAGTTCCAATGAATTAGTGTTCCAGTTTTCCCACATCTTCTCCAATATTTATCATTTTCCTGTTTTGTCATGTTAGTCAATCTGATGGGTGTGATGTGGTGCTTCACAGTTGTTTTGATTTGCATTTCTCTAATCAATAGTGATTTAGGACATTTTTTCATATGACTGTAGATTCAGCTAGTAAATTTCAAAGGTGGGATTTGAAGTCTGGTTTTCCTGACTCTGACCAAACTTAGCCTTCTCTCCACTAACCTATGCTGCCTCCTTCTGCTAGTGACTAAATGACTCCTTAGGGAAAAAGAGTACCTCTGACCTCCACCTCTTCCTTCTTGGATAAAACAAAACCCTTTTAAGAACATTTGGGAACCCCACTTAAGAGGTTGTCCTAAAATACTGAATCTAACTGGTGGACTTCTAATGAGAGGTTAATTTTAATTTCTCCCATATGACTCTGTTGAGTTTGCCTGTGCCACCACATTTGATGATATCTGCTACCATGATATCATCCTCAACTCCTCACTCTTACTCCTCTGCTCAGCCAGTACATTGGCAAATCTTGTCACGTCTGCCATGACACCATCTCTCTGATGCATCCTTTTCTATCTCCTCACGCACACACAGCCACCACCCTAGTTTAGTTCCCCCTCACTTCTTAAACAGAGTATTACAATTAGTTGGTCTCCCTACCTCCCTACCCCAATACAATCTGTTGGCCACTTGGCTGCCAAAAGGATTTTCTGAAAGTGCAGATCCGACAGTGTCTTCCCCCTACTCAATAAGTTCCAGTGGCTCCCTCTTACCTCCAGGCTCAAATAAATGTCTTCTCCTTTGCATTTAAAGCTCTTTAGAAACCTGACCCTTTCCTACCTCTCCAGTTGTCTTATATTTGGCTTCTTCCTATGTGCTCTCTGGCCTGTTTGCTGTTCCTCAAATATGACACTCCATTTCCTACCTCCATGCTTTTGAACCGCTGACCCCACTACTGAAATGTTCTCCCTCCTCATCGCCATCTCTTAGAATCCCTAGCTTCCTTTAGGGCTCAGGTTAAATGGCACTTTCTTCAGGAAGCCTCTCTTAGGTTCCCAGGCTGGTAGAGCCTTCCCCTCTAAGATTACCTCTCTTCTTCTACTCTTGATGTAACATGTGAATAAAATGTGTGTGCACACATATGTGTGCATGTGTATATGTATGTGTATATATACACACACATATACCTTTTTATTCACATGTTTTCTTCCCCATTAGTATGTAAATTCTTTGAGAGCAGAGGTTATTTTTGCCTTTCTTTGTATCTCCAGAATTTGGCATAGTCCCTGGTATATTGTTGTTGTTGCAGTTCCATCATTTTCAGTTGTGCCCAACTCTTTATGACCCCATTTGGGGTTTTCTTGGCAAAGATACTAGAGTGCCTTGCCATTTCCTTCTCCAGCTCATTTGACAGATGAGGAAACCAAGGCAGTCAGGGTTATGTGACTTGCCCAGGGTCACACAGCTTAGTAGCTGAGGCCAGATTTGAACTCAGGCCTTCCTAACTTCAGGCCTAGTGCTGTATCTACTGAACTACCTAGCTGCCCGGTATAGAGTAAATAATTAATAAATGCTTGTTGAGTGATTGATATGGGAAAGAATATAGCACAGTCTCATTCTGTTCATCTTTGAATATTTATGAGTAGCAGGGTGGACAGCTGGGTAGAGTGTTTATGCTTCATAAACCTGACCAGCTGATAAAGGTGGGGTGGACAGGTTTTCTGAAATTTCTTTTTCCATTCTGGAATTTCTAGTGTTCTTTTTTTTTTTCTCTTGGATATAGGTCATGAGTAGGCCTGAGAGAGCAGCCATTTCAGAATGATGCTGGTAAATTCTAGGGCTGACCTGAAGTTTGGATCTATTGTCTCAGTCCAACATAAGAGAGAGAAGTAGAGGAATAGAGATAGAGAGGAGAACAGAAAAGGGAGAGAGAGAGGGAAAGAGGAAGAGTGGGAGCCAAGGGGAGGAGAGAGAGAGGAAAGAAATGGAGACAGAGAGGAAGAAAGGGAGAGAATTTATTAAGCACTTAAGTTGTTCAGAAAGTTTTGCTGCATGCTGGGAGGTACAAACTCAAATCTGAAGGCAGTTTTAGCCTTCAAGGAGCTTATATTCTTAGAATTAATGAATTCAGGCCCTTGGGTCAGTCTTGAAATTTCTCTGACTTCTAGGTGTCACTTGGTTCTCCAATAATTTGGGTCCCATCTCTCATGGACACAGTTGTGTTACCATTATCTTGGAATATTAGGTCAACTCTATCAAGTGGTTTATTGACATACTTTGACTAGTTGGGAACCTATATTCACCTGAAGCTTGTTGAATGATACGTATCTTTTGGCATCAGCGACCACTCATTGCTTCTTTCCCCCATTCTGTTCCATTGCTTTCTCAGACAAAGAGTTCAGTGTTCGACTAGAGACAGACAGACGGCTGTACACAGTCGGTGAGCCAGTAGAGTTCCGCTGTATCCTTGAGGCTCAGAACGTTCCCGACCGCTACTTTGCTGTCTCCTGGGCTTTCAACAGCTCCCTCATTGCCAGCCTGGGACCCAATGCTGTGCCTGTGCTGAACAGTGAATTTGCTCAGCGGGAAAGCCGGGGCCAGCTCAAGGTGTCCAAAGAGAGTGACAGCGTCTTTGTGCTGAAGATCTACCACCTCCGCCAGGAGGACAGCGGTAAATACAACTGCAGGGTAACAGAACGAGAGAAAACGGTGACTGGCGAGTTCATCGACAAAGAAAGCAAGCGCCCCAAGAACATCCCCATCATTGTTCTTCCTCTCAGTAAGTAGAGAAGTGTGCTTCTCCCTTCCCCCTCCCCACTCTTTCCCATTGTTTTCTGGTTTGCCAAATGGTATCCTCGCTTAAGGGAAACTAGAGGGTGACAGATGGGAGTGGGTGGCACTCAGCCTTGGTAACCACTCTACTAGGGAAAAACAAAATACTTAACCTCCCTTCCTTCTACAGCTTTTCTCTTTCAGTACTCACTGTCCCTCTTTAGGTAGGCAGAGCTTCAGAGAAGGAGGGACTTGAGACCTAGCAAGCCTAGGGTTGTACAAGGACAGACTTAAGCTCATAGATTTAGAGTTGGAAAGGACCTTATGAGCTATCAGATCCTCTATTCTGCAGATGAGGAAACTGAGGCACAAGAATGTTAACTGGCTTATCCAGCATCACACAGATGCTAAGTGTCCCCTGAGTCCAGATCTAGGGCCCTACCCACTATGCTGTATTGCCTCTTATGGACAGTTGCACCACTCCCAAGGTATAGAGAGAGAATCTGAGATCTAGGAAAACTCTTTGCCTACCCTACAGCAGCTAAGCCCCAGAGAAGTGGGTGCCTCTTAGAATTTTAACTTTTTGTGGAAGGATTTTAAATCTTAGCTCAAAATATCATTTATAAGGATGATGCTTGAGGTCAAGAATTCATAGAACTCAGAAGTTGGCATTTGCCTAAATCTCCTTGCTGTGCTAAAATTTCTGGTATAAAAATCAAAGAATGAAACAGACTCCTTTATCCTGGAGTTAAAGAATCGTAAAACTTTGTTTTCCATGCTCAGGAAGGTCGTTTAGTTGAGCCCCCTGTCTCCAGGCAAGCCTACACAGCTATCTGACTTAAAGCACTTACGGTTTTTATCCATTTCCCATTAGTTCTGTGTTTCATGGAAATTAAGCATTTCAGTGTTCTTTTAAAAAAAAAAAGATGGATGTTGATCTTCCCTAAACTAACTCTTAACCTAGCTTCTTTAGCCTTTTCTCATATTCTCTTCATATTTTAGCCTTATTATTTTTACTGCTCTTTTCCTCTTTAACCATTTCTAGTTCTTTACTATTCCCTTTAAAATATGGAGACTAGAATCAGGCATGGGGTAAAGATAGGAGTCTTCTGATCTTCTTGGTCTTATATACCAGGATAATTTTCACTCTTGTCCTTGTTTAAAATGCATCCAGTTTTCTTGAATTCTTTTTTCTTCTTCTTCCTTGGACTCCCTCTTCTACTAGCTCTCACTTCTTCCCCTTCCTCTGTCTTGTTAATTCTCTATCATTCTGTGCTGGCTTTATCCAGGGACTTGATCTGGCTTTTCATCCACAAACTAATTACTTGTTGTTTGATAAAGATCAAATGGACAGCCACCATACTCCATATCTTCTTTTACCCTAAGAAATTCCCCCCAATCTCTTTTAAGAACTTGTTTGATGATCTGTGGCCTGCTATATTGCTTTTCCAGCAGATAACTGGGTAGTTAAAGTCCCCCAGCACCATCAGATGCTGCCCCAAGGCCACTTGGGTAAGTCTATCAGAGAACAAAAATGACCACAACGATTATGGTGATGATGATTATGCCTTGAATTCTAATGGTGCTTTTCTTCGCAAGAGCCCAGATTGCCTTTTTTCTTTCCAGGTTTCTGCTAAAAAAAAAAAATCTGTCTAGACTAGGTTAGGGGGAGATGTGCCATTTTCTATGAATGGAAAACCCAAAGTACAGAAAAGTGAGGCATTAACCAACATTGTTCGCTTAATAATACTAAGATTGTGACTGTGGGCTTCCAACACCCAATCTAGGGCTTTTCCCAGTAACTTCTGCTGTATCATCAGCTCTTGCCTTGAAGATCCCTGTTAACTTTCTATGGTATCATTCCCAGTTTTGTCCCTTTTTAACTTTACCAAGATAGTATTTAATCTCAGGTTTCTTCTTTTCCCAATCCTGGACGCATGAATAGGCAATCTTGATGGACAAGGCAAGTGCTGACCCCCAATTGGCACTGCCCATATTTCCCAAGCCACCTTATGTTGTCTAGCCCAATATTGCAATTCTTGTTGTTGTTGTAGACCTACTGTATGCATGTGTACACATATATTTGTACATATATACACATTTATTTAAATAGAGATGCGTTACAAATACATACATATGTATGTTGTGTTTGCATATAAATATGCGTGTGTGTATATATATATGGAGTTGCAGTGGGTCCAGGCTAGCAATTGACCTGGAAGTCATTTTTTGCCTAAGGTGGATTTCCTGCCCTGGTTCTGGAGTTACTGCCTTTTGTCCATTGTTTTGGCTAATAAGCAACGGACATGGAACTGATCCCAGGGAGAGTACCATGGTGCCTTAGAGTCCTTTTTGTTATGACTTATGATTCTGCAAAGTCTAACTGTTGGGCAAAGGACCTTTATGGGATTTGGAGAGGACCCATCATTCTCTATCATCGAGTATCCTGTACTTCATACCTAGCATTATCCTGAGAAGTCTCAGATAGGCCGCAGTCATATTCATGGTAGCAAGAGCCAATGAATTGACTTCCTGAAAGTAGCTACTAAAGAGGCATTGTGGAATAGTAGAAAGAATGCTAGATTGGGTGTCAAAGGACCTGGGCTTGAATCCTGGCTGGACTCCCATATTGCTTAACCTCAATGGGTCTCAGTTTCCTCATCTGTAAAATGAGGGAATTGAATGAAATGAGGTCTAACTTCTAGCTCCAAATCTGTGGTCCCTAGTTTCTTCTGACATTCTAGTGACAGGGAAGAAAACAGATATAGAAGCTGCATAGGTCTATCATATCTGTGCTTCCTAATTTGGAAATTGATTAAATTGATTGATTTGAAAAATCTTTTTTCATCTAATTTCATCTAATTTTTTATTAAAATTCTTTCTTCTGTATGCTAGAGACAGTTGTGGTTGTGGTGCTTTGCCTTAACAAATGCACTTTATATTCTAAACAGTCAAGGTCTCTTTATTCATATTTTTGCAGTCCAGTAGATTGGAAAACTTTTGGTATGCACCTGAGTGTTTTAGGAAAAAAATGCCAGCAGCAAAACAAACAGAACCAAAGCTCTAAGGAAAATGGAAGGAGTAAAGAGTCACTGGGAATACAACAACATGCATTTATTAAGTGCCTGTTAAAGTGTTCAGCGCACTGTCCTACACACTAGAGACACATATTCTTCCTTCAGTGCTTCAAACCTTGTAAGCTCCTTAAGGGATAGAGACTTTTTCATTGTGATGCTCATTACCCTGAATGTAGTTTGTACCTAATAATTATTTATTGGATTGGATGGGTGGAATTCCCACTCAAAACTTCTCTTCTAATGGTAGCTAATAAAGAGTGTTCAAGAAAAATCAATAATCAGCATGAGTTGGAAATGGATGGATGGATGGGTAGATGGATGGATGGGTGGATGGATGGGTGGATGTATGGATGGGTAGGTGGATGGGGGGATGGGTGGGTGGATGGATAGATGGATGTGTGGGTGGATGGATGGATGGATGGTGGGTAGATGGGTGGGTGGGTGGATGGATGGATGGGTGGGTAGGTGGATGGGTGGATGGATGGGTGGATGGATGGATGGGTGGATGGGTGGATGGGGGGATGGGTGGGGGGATGGATAGGTGGATCCGTGTGGGTGGATGGGTGGGTGGATGGATGGATGGATGGATGGGTGGGTGGGTGGTGAACCAGCCCAGTCAGTGAACTCTCATTGTTTAATATAAGTCCAAAAAGTATTCCCAGACTCCATGTAAATAACGACTGGACTGTCGATTGCTCTGAATTATCTGTACAGCTGCCCTTCTCTATTTTTGAGAAATAACTGTGCTACGAAAACTCCTGCAGGGGTTTTCCCATCTTTTTTCTTCTTTCTAACTGTACCTAGAATGAGCAGAAAAAGGCAAGGTATTGATGTACAGCTTGTCTTTTGTTTGACTGGTGCACAGGATTAAGAAAGGGGAATCAGAGGGGCTGGGTAGAATAAAGAAAATGTCAGTTTCTCAAAAGCAATTTTCAGTAGGAGTTTCAAATTTTTAAAATATGAAGAACTGTGAAAAAAACCCCTTCATTTCAGTTGTATGGGTAAGCAGAGGATGGGCCCTAAAGTTAAGGTCGGGCTGTTCTCAGGGGGTTCCACACAGCCATTGAATCTTGAAAACTAGCATCTCTACATAAAGGGATTCATGTTTCAGGTAGGTGGTTGGTCTGGATAACCTCGAAGGTCATTCCCAGCTCTGGTTCTGTGATTTTAAAGCAAAGAACAAACACTGAATCAATGGCATTCATTATCGAAGGTCAGAAATAAGCAGTGTATCAATAATGAAGTATTTTGGTTTGTTGTTACTACTAATCATAGTAGCTAGTACTTATGTAGGGCTTGAAGGTTTGCAAAGCCCTTGACATATGTTTATTGCCTTTATGTTGTCCCTCATGGCAGCCTTATGAGGTGTCATCCCCATTTCACAGATAAAGGAAACTGAAGAGAGGGTTAGTGACTTGCCCAGGGTCACAGTTACCAAGTATCTGATTCATTATTTGAACTCAGATCTTCCTGACTCCAAGTCCAGTGCTCTAATCCACAAAACCCCCAGCTACCCATGAGTTAGAAATGACAATAGCAACAAAGTTAGGAATATTCTGTGTTCTTATTCCCCCTCCTTGGTGCTAGAAATGTCTTCTTTTACTGTCATGGGGAGGGGGTCAGTGGATATATAATGCCACCTCCCTGTTACTCTCTCCTCCTCAGAGAGCAGCATCTCGGTGGAAGTGACCAGCAATGCCAGCACCATCCTAGAGGGAGAGAATCTTCACTTTTCTTGTAGTGTGCGTACAGCAGATAGAGCCCAGGGCCGCTTCTCAGTCATCTGGCAGCTGTTGGACAGACGGAATCGGCGAAATAACATCATGTGGCTAGACCGAGATGGTACAGTGCAGCCTGGCTCTTCCTATTGGGAGCGCAGCAGCTTTGGAGGCATCCAAATGGAACAGGTTCAGCCCAACTCATTTACCTTGGGCATCTTTAACAGCAGAAAGGAAGATGAAGGCCAGTACGAATGCCATGTGACCGAGTGGGTGCGGGCAGTGGATGGTGAATGGCAGATCGTTGGAGAGCGGAGAGCTAGCACACCTGTCTCCATTACTGCTCTGGGTAAGCATGGAACTCTTACCTCACTGAGAGAGTGGTTCAAGAAGGTACTTCCGATCCAAGAAACTGCCCTCTGACTTTGACATCGAGTAGTCAATGGGAACTATGTTATGGCCCTTTCTTTTCTGTGTGTTCTCGCCCCCTGCTTTTTAGCTATGGATTCCACACATTTTCCAGCTGGCTTCCTTGTTTCTATTGAAATGCATTGCAAGGCTGCTACCTAAAAAATCCATTTCCTTATTAGTATAAAATAAATACCTTGAGATTTGTGAATGCCCAAGAATATTAGATTTAGTTCTCATGTGGTAGTTAAGAAGGCTGTCCTGTAACATTTATCTGTCCAATACAATCAGCATATTGGATTTTAGAAGACTGGCCTGCTCTGCCAGTAAAGTAAATAGGCCTGCCAGTTCTTGGGCTGATGGATGCCCGATTGTGAAATCATTGGCCTCAAGCAAGGCTGTGCTCAGTTTCCTGAGTTAGGACCACACCCACTCCTAGAGGTTGTCCTGGGTAAGCCCTATGATAGATAGAATTTTCCATAGGTCAGGCAGTGTCTTTGCTTCCTTCCTCCCAAGATAAGCATGAAATTGACTTTCTGAGCATTTAATCCGAAAGCTTGACCTGTTTTCTGGCATAATCACACCGCCCAGATTTCTGCCACAGCAACTTCTAGTGATTAAGACGCTTGATCAGCTCAAATGCTGAAAATGGGCTTTAGGCTGAGGCAGGACTGGGAAAGATAACATAATGACTGTCCCATTTGTCTGATGGTGGCCGGTTTCTTCCTGCCCTGTGTAGTGAGGAAGGTAGAAAGTGGAATAAGTTTGTCAAGACTGGTCATTCTGTTATCTTGGATTCTTTGTTACCTAACTGTTTGCCCAGGACTGGTCAAGGAGGGCACTTGGCCACTAAGCTTCCAAAACACTTTTGAACAAGGATCTCTGGGACTTTGTTCTTTATGCTGATTAACTCTTTCCCTCAGAGTCATCCTTCCCCCCTACCTTTCCAGTGTAGCCATCCTTAAGGAAATGATCTCCCCTCCCAAGACAGCTCTTGGAGAAAGATGGGGGTGGGGAATGCCAGTGGTTGAAAGCTTTACCTCCTCATTTAAAGACAAATATTTTTATATCTATAAACCAGTAGGTCATTTGCGTTTGGGTACCTTTTTCCCCTGTAGGAACATGAAGGTAGTCTAGAGGATCAAAGAGATAATGGATGAGGAAAGTGCTTTGAAAAGTAAAAAGCCCTAATAAATGTAAGATGGCATGATCTAATTAGGTCAACTCAATTTCAATGAATGCTGTGTTCTCTAATCCTACTGAGTGCCTGTGAGAAGTACCAGAGGCTGCTAGAAATGCGGGAGAACTTTCCACGGCATATTATTACATTTCTCACACACCAAAGCCCTACTTTTAGCTTGTGATGTTGCTGAAGTGCCAGTTTTTTTCCTAAGGATGTGGAGATTCAAGATGGAGAATTACAGTTTCTGACCTTCATTTGGCTAATGGGGAATCTTCAGCAAATGCTTATGCAAACATACCCATGCACTCATCCCATTTGTGAGGGTCTTCATTAACAAGAGAAGGTCACTGCCACCTATGAGTTTCAGTCCACTAACCTGAAAATAACAGTCATGAGGAATGGTAACAAGAAATCTGGAATTTTCAAGAAGATGCCAGCCTGCATTGGCAAAAGGGAGTTTCCTCCTCCCCAGCAGGATCTAGGTGGGCACAATGGACTCAGTCATTACCCAGGAGCCCCAGTAGTCTTTTTTTATTAATGAATCTTTTTCTCATTAGCGTAGGTAGGTGCACACTTAAGTGCGCCAAGCCCAAGAGGTGTTGTGTTATACCTTTTAGAAGAGCCTAATCTGTTCCTCGTTCTATCACAGGGTGGTACTTCTCTTTGCCCAGAGTGGAGATACAGAAGTGGGTTTTGTTATTTTTTTCTCTCAGAGTTTGGATGTGTGTCTCTTGCTCTGTTCCTGCCTGGTTTTATAAGATACTCATATCTTTTGCTTATGATAGAGATAGTGTAGGGGAAGCTAGGTGGATAGAACACTGATCCTAGACTCAGGAGGACCTGAGTTCAAATGTGGCCTGAGATACTTACTGGCTGTGTGAACCTGGGCAAGTCACTTGACCCTGATTGCCTCCACAAAAAAATGACAACAATACCAATAATAATAGAGATAGTATGATATAGTGAAGAGAGGGCTGTTTCAAAGCCAGGAAAACCTGAGTTTGGGTCCTGCCCCTGCTGTATATTGGTTTTGTGACCCTAGGCAAGAACCTAACCTCTCAGTACCCCAGGCAACATTATAAGTCTAAAAGTTGCAGAGAAGATAGTCGGCTAGCATTTATAAACCACCTACTGTGTACCAAAAATTATGCTAAGGGGAAAAAACAGTCTGTTTTCTAGGAGCTCACAGTCTCATGGGGGAGATAAGATGCAAACAATTATGTACAAACAAGATAGAGACAGGATAAATTAATGGTAGTCTCTGAAGGAATGTAGGGCAGCTAGGTGATGCAGTGGATAGTGCTGGGCCTAGAGTCAAACCTGAGTTCAAAATCCCCCCCAAGAAACTTATTAGCTAGGCAATTTAACCTGTGCCTGCCTCAGTTTCCTCAAATATAAAATGATGATCATAATAGTACCCACCTCCCAGGGTTGCTGTGAGGCTCAAATGAAATAATATTTGTGAAGTGCTCAGCACAGTACCTGGTACATAGTAGGTGCTTAATAAATGCGTATTCCTTTCTTTTTCCCCAAGCTTAACTCAGTAGTCCTTAAATGACAGACATACAGTCAGTCTATCACCAGGTCCCTTTCTAGAGTGTATGGAACTATAACAGGTCCATTTAAGAACCCTGAATCACCTCCATGCCTTGCTAGAATTTTAGTGATGTGCAATAAGGCGTCCTTACTCAGAAGTTCCCAGCACCAGTGGAATTACAGGTGTACTTCCTATCCGTAACCCTTTGTACAAGGGTCCTTATTCCTGGTTTTCATAACTGTTGAGTCATTGGATTATATGGTATACTAAAGACCATGTTTTTGTTAGTTGTTTGCATAAAAATTTATTATTGAGTAGCATCTTGTTGCAGGACCAGGACTCATCGTGGAGGGTAGGGTGCTTGCCAAGTCAGCAAGCATTTATTAAATACTTACTGTATCCCAGACACTGTACCAAGGACTGGAAATACAAAGAAAGAAAACAATGTAACACTAAACAGGCTAAGTTTGCAGATTGTAGCTGGAGCTAGTTTCTTGGGTCAAGTTCTATTTAGCTCATATAGAATGGGCCAATGTACTCTTTTTTTTTTTTTGGAGGGGGGAAGGCAGGGCAGTTGGGGTTAAGTGACTTGTTCAAGGTCACACAGCTAGTAAGCGTGTCAAGTGTCTGAGTCTGAATTTGAACTCAGGTCCTCCTGGCTCCAGGGCCAGTGCTGTACTCACTGTGCCACCAACTGCCCCTGATGTACTCTTAAAGCCCAGTCACCGATATGGACTTTGCCAGCTTGGTATAAATAGCAGAAATTTCTCTTTTCGTATTGCTTTCAAAGCCATCCTCCCAACCCTGTGAAATAGGTAGTGTTAGTAAGTAGCATTATTCTCCTGCCCATTTTATAAAATGAGGGTCTGGTAAAGTGACTGACCCAGGGTGGCAAAGCTAGTAAGTGTCAGAACCCAGGTTTGAAACTCAGTCTCTGGACTCCTTCCCATTGTGTCACCCTGCGTTCCTGGAATCAGAAGGATCTGACTTCAGATCTGGCCTCAGACACTTACTAGCTGTGTGACCCTGGGCAAGTCACTTAACCCTGATTACCTGCACAAAAAATAATAATGATGATGATGAAAATAATAATAATAGAGATAGTGTGCTATAGTGAAGAGAAGGCTGTCCTCAAAGCCAGGAAAACTACAGTGAAGTAGTGGAGAGCAACTAAAGATGCCCCAACATTATCACCCTAATGAATCATGGCATCAGGGTTCAGGAGAATTACTAATTCAATCAGGAGTGCTGGCTGAATAGCTAAGATCTGTAAGGCTCATGAAACACTATTGTAATGGGATTCCAATGGCAGGACAACTGGCCAATAAAGGCCCATTCCAGGGAGCACGCCAATCTGCTCTGCCTGGTGCCAGCCCATGTGGTAGATGTTTGGGGAGCTCACTGCCAGAAAAGCCAAATGGTGGTCCCTGCCCGCTACTGCAGAGCACATGGAGGTGTTCTTTGTCTGTTTCCCATAGACTTACCGTGTAATGATGGAAAGGCCAGAATTGAATGTTTTTCCTTCTTTCTGGCCCAGTGCTGTAAAGATGAATCTCTGAGCTCTTGGAGCTCTAGCCCTTTCTCTTGGAAATCTCTAAAGTGGAGAGCTGGGGGCGGGGAGGGTGCAGTTAGATGGTGCAGTGAATAGAGCACCAGCATCAGGAGAACCTGAGTTCAAATGCAGCCTTAGACACTTGACACACTTACTAGCTGTGTGACCTTGAACAAGTCACTTAACCCCACCTGCCTTGCCTTCCCCCCTCCCTAAATAAATGGATGAATGAACGAATGAATAAATAAATAAATAGACAGATAAATATATAAGTAAATGGAGAGCTGGGCCTCTCCATTCCATGTCATCTTCCCATTCAGTAGTAGCAGGTTCTCCAAGCATTCACCCCGAGCATACTTGGAGGCCTAGGCCAGTCCTTCTCTTCTTTCCAATATTTACATACCATAATATCTACTTTACATTTGCAAGAGAGATCCACCTCTACAAAATCTAGTTTGTCACCAGCTAATGCCCTAAGTCTGAATAGAGAAAGTAGAAAAGGCCCAAAGGAAGAGAAGCAGAATTGAGCTAAGCTGTCTGAGGGAGAGAGGCTCCATTCTGTCTGTGTCCTTTCTCTTTTCCTTCCTGCAATTAAGAGAGAGATTCACAAGAAGAAAGGACCCTCATCGTCTCCCCTGGAGAGCTATTGTTTCCCAGGATCCATTCTGAAGTTTGTTTGGAATCTCTAAGTTTGGCGCTGCCCTGTAAACTAGGTCTCACAAGCCTTTGTGATGAGAATGTCAGTGCCTGGCCAACATGGAACTCCTGGTCATCATTAAAATGCTTCAGTGAAGCACCTAATTATGGGCCTCCTAGAATAGATGCCCACACCAAGAGGGCTGTCCATAGACCCTGGTCTCTAGGAGCTCAGGACTCGTAGAATCTCCAAGATGGACAGGACCATAGACTTTATCTCCTCCCAATTGTCCTGGCCATTTCAGTAGTGCTCTTAACAGGCCTAGCTTGACACCATAAGAATCATTGGCACTAAGAAGTAATAACATTATATAAGAAATGAGAAGAGCCAAGAACCTTAATTATTATTTTCCAGTTCTAACCAGGAGACCCAGAGAGGTCTCCTGTGATACAGGAAAAAGATCACTGAGCTGAGTCAGAGGACCTGTGTTCAAATCTCACTTCTGATGGATTATTCCTGACCTTGGGCAAGTGATAAACATCCTGGGCTTTAATTCCTCATCTATAAAAGGAGAGTGTTGGACTAGCTGACCACTGAGGTCCTTTTTTTAGCTCTACGAGCTGACAGACTTCCTACCCAAGTGAAATGGTTTCCATAGAGTCTAAAATCCTTGTTCTTTTTTTTCTCTCTCTCTAGAGACTGGCTTTGCTGTCACAGCCATCTCTCGCACCCCTGGCGTGACCTACAGTGAATCATTTGACTTACAATGCATCATCAAACCCCACTACCCATCTTGGGTGCCAGTGTCAGTGACCTGGAGGTTCCAGCCTGTGGGCACCATTGAGTTCCACAATCTGGTGACCTTCACCCGTGATGGTGGGGTTCAGTGGGGGGAGAGGTCCTCCAGCTTCCGAACTCGTACTGCCATCGAGAAAGCAGAGTCCAGCAACAACGTACGTCTGAGCATCAGTCGGGCTAGCGACACTGAGGCTGGCAAATACCAGTGTGTGGCTGAGCTTTGGAGAAAGAACCACAATAGCACCTGGACCCGCCTGGCAGAGAGAACATCCAACCTGTTGGAGATAAGAGTTCTGCAGCCAGGTAACAAGAGTCATTTACTTTTATTACAGTGTCTCACAGTCTGGAAACATAGGCACAGTGGACCCCGATGACCTCTTCTTCCATAAAACTCTGAGCAGAGCCCTTTCTGACCCATAGAAATAGGAGTTTGTGAAAAGAGTACGGATTATGGACTTAAGTGCAAATTTCACCTCTGAACCTTACTATTGATGTGACCTTGGGCAAGTCATTGAGACCTGGGCCTGTTTCTTCCTTCATCTGTAAAATGATAGATAGGAGCAGAGGTGTCAAAATGAAATAGAAACAGGGGCCACCAAATCATACATAAGCACCCCTTTGGAGCCTACATACTGGGTTAGAAAACCACATGTGAACATTGTCTGTGCTCTGCTGGATTTTTATTTATCTGGTTGAATTATTTCCCAGTTGCGTTTTACACTTTAATACGATTCCCAGTGCAACACGGCACGTTTGACAATGCTCGCCTGAACGACCTCTGCGGTACCTTCCAGATCTAGTTCCAAGATCCCACAATTCTAAAGTTCTCAGCACATTCATCTTTGACCCATCGAGACATTAATTTGGACTTGGATAATATGACTTGTATTTCATGGATGTTGATGATTACTCAGGAATTGTAATAGAGTTGAATTAGTCAGCTTCAGTTAATGGGGAGGTGTAGAAAATGAAGGTATCCCATACACTGGCTCCTTACCCTCTGAGACCATTTGTGTTACTAAGGCAGCCAACACAAATCACATCCCAAGTGACTTGAATGTGGTTTGAATTCATTTTGTGACTTTTTTTTTCCTTTAATCTAGACTATGACTTAATTGTTGGGGGAACTCCCGATGTAAAAATTCCCCGTGCCAAGACAGAATTGATGACTCACCTAGAACTGAGAGCTGGGGTGGGGGAAAGGTGGGATATGTTGTTTTTGAAAAGAAATTTTTTGTGCATATGTATGTGTATATACATATATATATATATATATATATATATATATATATATATATATATATATATATACACACACACAGAGAGAGAGGGAGAATAGAGAGGAGAGAGAATAGAGAGGAGGGGGGCCGGGCGGGGAGAGAGAGAGAGAACACAGAGGAGAGAGAGAACACAGAGGGGGGAGAGAGAGAGACAGAGACAGAGAGAGAACACAGAGGAGAGAGAGAACACAGAGGAGAGAGAGAGAGGAGAGAGAGAAAGAGAGAGAGAGAGAGAGAGAGAGCCTCCTTTGTGATGAAGATCTTTTCAGATTATGGTGTTGAATATCTTACTAGGTACACCAGAAACATCTTAATAGAGTGTTAGATGCCATGAGAGTTCTTGGAGGAAATCTGGGGCAGCCTCTTCTTTTTACAAATGAGAAAACAGAGGCCTGGACAGAAGCAGGTTGCCTGAAGTCACATAGCTAGTCAGTGCCAGCCAATAAAGGTAACTCACACTTATATAGCACCTACTGTGCACCAGGCACTGTGCTAAGTGCTTTACAAGTATTATTGATCCTCATGACAACCCAGAGAGGTGAGCACTATTATTATCCCCATTTTGCAGTTGAAGAAACTGAGGTAAACAGAGCTCACTCAAGGTCACACAGCTATTAAGTGTGTCTGAGGTGCGATTTGAACTCAAGTCTTCTGATTCCAAGCCCAGCACTCTATTCACAGAGCCACCTAGCTATGTCTGAGAATCAGACCCAGGTCTTCTGGCTCCCATATCCTATAACTTTTTCCTTTGTGAATGTAAGAGAGATTGATTTTTTGAAATATTATTTTAAATCTTTTATTTTTATATCTCCTTCATTTCCAAACCTATCTCTCCCCTGTTCCCTACCCAGGAAGCCATTCCTTGTAACAAAAGAAAGAAAAAATGGGAAGGGGAGGGGTACAACAACATTAACTAATGTATGAACTCAGTATGACAGTCTATGTGCAGTGTTCCACACCCCCTCCCCCATTCCTATTTTTACAAAAAGAGAAAGGAGGTGAATTTTTTCATGTCTTCTTTGGGGGCCATGCCTGGTCATTGTAAATGTAAATTTTGTATAGTATTCTGTTTCAGGGGAGGGAGGCCTGTTGTCCTTCTTTCCAATTACATGGTTGTAATCATGGTGTATGTCATTTTTCCTGGTTCTGCCAACATCACTCTGCATCAATTTGTTACCAGACTTCACTGAATTCTTCACATCCATTCCTTCTTACAGCATAGTAATTCTCTTACTTTGTTGTATACCACAGTTTGTTTAGGGGCAGCTAGGTGGCGCCATAATGAATAAAGTGTTGGGCCTGGACTCAGGAAGACTCATCTTGAGTTCAAATCCAGCCCCAGACACTTACGGCAGTGTGACCTTGGGCAAGTCAGTTAACCCTTTTTGCCTTAGTTTCTTCATCTGTAAAATGAGCTGGAGAAGTCTGCCAATAAAATCCCAAAAAGTCATATTATCCAAGTCCAAATTAATGTTTTTATGGGTCAAAGATGAATGTGCTGAGAACTTTAGAATTGTGGGATCTTGGAACTAGATCTGGAAGGTACCGTAGAGGTCGTTCAGGTGAGCATTGTCAAATGTGCAGTGTTGCACTGGGAATCGTATTAAAGTGTAAAATGAAGAGTGAGATTTGACTAAAAACGACTTAACAGCAACAGTTTGTTTAGTCATTTCCCAAATGATGGGCATCTTCCTTTGTTTTCAGTTCTTGGCTACCACAACAAATGCTGCTGTGTATGTTTTTGGTGTATATGTCAGTCATCCTGCCAGCAAACACTTATTAAATACACTGTGCTAAGTGCTAGAGATTCAAAGAAAGACAAAAAACAAACAAACAAAACTAAAAACAAAAAGCAGTCCCTCCTCTCAAGGAATTCACAGATGAGGGGGAGACAACATGCAAACAGCTGTGAATAGACAAAAAAGATATACAGGATGAATTGGAGGTGATCTCAGAGAGAAGGCACTAGATCAAGGAGCACTAGGAAAAGCTCCTTACAGAAGGGAGGACTTTAGCTGGGACCCGTAGAAAGCCAGGAGGTGGAGATGAGGAGGGAGAGCATCCTACACATGGGAGGACAGCCAGTGAAAATAGTCGGAGTTGAGGATCAGCAAGAAGTTCATTGTCACTGGATTATAGAATCTATGGTGGGGGGAGTCAAGTGTGAGAAAACTGGCAAGGTAGAAAGGGACCAGGTTATAAAGGGTTTTAAAAGGCCAAACAAAAGGATTTTCTATTTGATCCTGGAGGTAATAGGGAGCTATTAGAGTTTATTGAATGAGGAGGGAGGGAAAGATGCTCCACTTCAAGATCAATTTGACAGTGGCATACAGATTGGAGTGGGGAGAGACTTGAGGCAGAGGGACCTACTAGAAGGCTATTGTAGTAGTTTAGGTATGAGGTGAAGAGGAACTGCACCAGAGTTAGTTGTAGTGTCAGAAAAGAGAAGAGAGTGGGGTGTGATATTACCAAGGTAGAGTTGACAGGACTTGTTAGCTGATTGGACACGGTGGTGGTGGTGGTGGTGGTGGTGGTGGTGGAGAGAGAGAGAGAGAATATATGAGAATGGCACTAGGGTAGAATGTTAGGTTAGTAAGGTTGTTGTTGTTGTTATGTTTGTCCTTCATTTTTGAAGAGGACCATGGCATCAGGAAAATGATGACACGACTTGCAGTTGACTTTGATTTGAGTGAGGGAGGGCTGTGCAAGGTCACCAGCCTCACTATCTCCTCCAGAGCCATCTGGATCCATCGACCAGATATTCATCAGGATGACTGGAGATGACCCCGGATGCAATGGGAGACCCTGGCCCTTTTAGGCTAAGGCCTTTTCATGCATTCAAATTAAAGTAAGTTAGTAAGTCAGTAAAATGTTAGCTCCTTGAAGACAAGGATTTTGTTGAGTTTTTTGTCTTTATATCTGGTGTTGTGGGCATGTGATTTTTGTTGAATTAAATTAAAATTGATGGGAGAGTTAGAAACTTGGGTTGCCTTGTGTGGCTTTGGGCAAATCAGCTTCTATGTTTGAGCCTTTACTGCAAAATGAGGGTGCTTATCTAGCAGTATTAATTGAGGTAATATGAAAAATTAGTGCATATGTGTTGTGTTTAAGGCATATACATAAAGGTGCAGGATTATGGCTAGCAGGAATTAAGTTAGGGGCTTGAGGAGAGGCATTATTACTAGGGAGTGTCAGGCACGGGGAAGGATGTATCCCATTAAATATGGTTGTTCCCACTTTATTAAATATTTACACATATAGCACTTAATATATTCAAAGTGTTTCATATTCACTTTCTATATTGTTTCTCATATCCATCCTACTTAGAAACTGGTGTCCTCATCTTACACCAGAGATGGGGGAAAAAGAGGAAGAAGGAGGCTGTGATTTCCCCCAAGATCACACATTTGCATGTACACTTTTTGGTCTGTCTCTGTTTTCACTTTCAAAATATTTTGCCTTCCTTTTTGTGTACTTGAGGTATCAGAAGAGAACAGCCTCGTCATACTGCTTGGGGTTTGTTTTCGTTTGGTTGGTTGTTATTGGGGGAGGGGGCGGGGGATGGGGAAATGAGTAGGGGAAGGGAACTCTTTTTTGACATTACATATTTTTCAAACTGAATGGTATTTTTATGCCAGTGATTATCTCCCCTCTGTGTTCTGTAACAGTGGGTCCTAAGCTGTGATCTGTGGAACTCTGAGTTCCAGAGAAGCATCTTGGTGCTCTTTGACAGAAGGTTTGTTAATGGTGCATGTGGTAAACTGATGCCTGCTCTGCCCTAAGGCGTCTTTGATCTTTGGGAACTTTAGGTGTTCTGTTTTGCTTTGTTTTTAACTCATGCACCTCTCCTTTCTCTTAGTGTAGGAGTAATTGCCTGCCTCCAGCATCTTTCATAGTGCCTTGCTTTTTCTCAGTTCTTGCCTACTTTGGGGTGTTTCTGATTGAATGATTGTTTGAATACTATTCTAGAATTCTATCCCTTAACCTCCCCTCTACTCCTTGGCCATCTTCTGACTTCCAGAGTTAAATAGAAACCCAAGGGATGGATTGTTCCCTGACTTATCCTGTTCCCTGGAGAGTCAGTGGCCACCAGAGGCTGTCTGTCTTATTTACACATTCGTATCACCAGAGTGTGACTCTGCCAAATGGGGGAATAGTTGATGTGGCATGAACTTGGAGTGGCTATCATTTGGCTCATTGCTGTTCATAGGCTCATAGATTGTAGCTGGAAGTGATCTTAGCAGCTTCCTAGTCCAACAACTGAAGGACTGAGACTCCTGGAGGTGACTTGCTCAGGGTCACACAAGTAGGAAGTAGATGACAGAGCTGGGATTCCAAGCCAGGTCCTCTGATTCCAAATCCAGCACTCTTCAGTTGCTCTCAGATGCGTGGACTGCTCAGGCTTTAAATTCACTTCTGCTGACTCTCCTCTTTGCTTGAGTTCTCAAAATGAAATTAGGAATTGGAGTGTTGAGTCAGGTGGAAGTTGAGTATGTCTGAATCGGGGAGGAGAGGCGGGGTAATATACTGGCTTCTGATCATTGCCTCCATTAAAGTGTTGGATCCTTTGTTACCAGGCTGAAAAAGAGATCCAAGAAATTCCTTAGAGGCAAGCACAGGGCCACTTAGTCATTGCCAATGGGTGGGGCCCAGCTTGATTCCCACTCTTCAGTCAGTTATGGTTGAGCCCCTAGGGGAAACTCCATAGGAAGAACTTTATTTTTAAGCCAGGTTGACACATTTTGATTCCTAATCATTTTTTACTCTTTTAATTTTAGAGACTCAATACCCTTCTGATTTGGACCAACACAAAAGGCACTCTACCACTGTGTCTCTCCAAACACAGAAGCAATAAGAGAAATGTCAGCACTCATTTTCCAAATGTTTACGACCAGATCTTGGTCTGGCTATTAAATATTGCACATTAAAATTGACAGAGCAATAAACAAGCTTATACTTGGACAGCCTCCAGTGGTAGAAAGCTATCCTGTCAGTAGTTGCCTTGCTCATGGGACTTTGCTGATGGGCAGTCGGGATGAATATTTAATACTCTGTGGATGTTGCCAAACCAGTTTTCTTCTGTTCCTTAATGCTGATCTGGCTGTTTGGGGCCTTTTCCTGTGATTTTTATTCAAGAGCATGTGATCCAATGACTCCTTTGTCACAGGTGGATAAGTTGACTAACCAGTCACCAAGTAGACACTTCCCCACGATCTGGTCCTCACTTCCCTTAGCCTCAGCTTCTTCTGGGCTAGGAACTTTCCCCCTCCTCTTGGGTTCCCTCCCTCAATTCCAAATAGTTTGGACTGCTTTTCTGCATAGGCAGAGAGAGCTCCCTGCCTTCTGCCTTCAGCCCATATGTCAGGAAGGCTTGGGTTTGAATTCTTAGACACTTAAACCTGAGTTCAAATCCAGCTTGACACTTACTATTTGTGACTCTGGGCAAGTTATTTAACCTGACTCCCTTATTTATAAAATGAGGGTAATAGCTTCTACTTCAGTTGATTGTTGTTCTTGCTCTTCACTCGCTTTAAGTCGTGTCGAACTCTTGTGACCCCTTTGGGAGTTTTCTTAGCAAAGGAGTGGTTTGCCATTTCCTTCTGCAGCTCATTTTGCAGATGAGGAAACTGAGGCAGGCAGAGTTAAGTGACTTGTCCAGGGTCACACAGCTAGTAAGCATCTGAGGCTAGATTTGAACTCAGGTCTTCCTAACTCCTGGCCTGGCTCGCTAGCCACTGCTCCACCTAGTTGTCCTCAATCAACTGTAGTGTGCATCAGATGAGATAATGTAATATGAAGCACTTGGCAAACCTTAAAATGCTTTACATATGTACATGTCAAGTGGGTATCATCATCATCATTGTCATCATCAGTGGCCTGGGGCTTCTGAGCAAAGTTACTCACTGTTGAAGCTGCTTCTGTATGTGTAGGCAGGTGAGGCAAGGCTAGTGCTGTGATTCATGTGACTTCTTATAATTCTTTCAGCAAATGCTTCTAAGAGAGTTAATGGTCTATTTAAGAGGGACATTGATAAACTAGAGCATATCCAAAGGAGGGTAACCAAGATAGTGATGGAACTTGGACCACGTCATAGAATTGTTTTTATTTTTTTTTTCAATTAAATATCCCCCCCCGAAGTAGTATTCCCTCCCTTTCCCCTCCCCCACCATCAATAGGAGGAAAAGGGGGGAAAGTCCTTTTAACAAATATACACAAGTATATTTTGCTCAACGTACACATGTACACAGTCAAGCAAAACAAATCCCCATGTTGACCATGTCCAAAAGGTGGATTCCCGAATTTGTACCCTGAATCCCTTGCCTCTCTTTCAGGAAGTAGGTAGCACAGTCTATCAGATATTTGGAATGGCAGTTGGCTATTGCATCGATCAGGATTCTTAAGCCTTTCAAAGATATTTGTCTTTCAAATGTTATTGTCCCAATATAACTTATTTTCCTGACTCTAATCACTTCACCCAGCATTCCTTTCTCTAAAGCCATCCCCATCATCGTTCTTATAGCCCAGTAGTGTTCCATCCCATTCAGATACCTACCTTGTTCAACCATTGCACATCATAAAGTTGTTTGAAGAAACTGGAATTGTGTGGCCTGGAGGAAACTGTTTTTCAGTATTTTTCATGGGATTCTAGTGTTTGGAAGGGATTCTAGATAGTCCAGCCTGAATGGGAAAACTGGAGCTCATAGGGATTAAGGCCAAAGGACATGCAGATAGAGATAGTAAGTGGTATGAAGTCCTTTGTAACTTGTCTTCTGCTCCAAATCAGCCCTCTTTTGTGCAAAAACTTTTCAATTTAATGTAATCAAAATGATCCATTTTGCATTTCATAATGTTCTCTCTCTCTCATTTGGTCATCAATTCTTCCATTCTCCACAAATCTGGCAGGTAAACAATTCCTTGCTTTCCCAGTTTGCTAATAGTATTGGCCTTTATATCTAAATTGTGGACCTGTTTTGACTTTATTTTGGTATACAGCGTAAGATATTGGTCTATGCCCAGTTTCTGCCATACTATTTTCCAGTTTTCGTCAAATAGTGATTTCTTATGCCAGAAGCTGTACTCTTTGGATTTATCAAACAGTAGATTACTGTAGTCTTTGACTACTGTGTGTTTTGTATCTAATCTATTCCACTGATCCACTTAGGAACTACCAAGTAGTTTTGATGATTGCTGCTTTAGAATACAATTTAAGATCTGGTATGGCAAGGCCACCTTCCCTAACATTTGTTTTCATTATTTCCTTGATATTCTGGACCTTTTGTTCTTCCAGGTGAATTTTATTGTTATTTGTTTCTAGCTCTAAGAAATAAATTTTGGTAGTTTGATTGGTATGGCACCAAATAGGTAAATTAATTTAGGTAGAATTGTCAATTTTATTACATTAGCTCAGCTTACCCACAAGCAACTGATGTTTTCCCAATTTTTTAGATCTAACTTTATTTGTTTGAAAAGTGTTTTGTAATTGTGTTCATATAGTTCCTGGGTTTGTTTTTGCAGGTATTTTATAATGTCTATAGTAACTTTAAATGGAATTTCTCTTTCTATCTCTTGCTGTTGGGCTTTGTTAGTAACATATAGAAATGCCGAAAATCCCGCTTTCTTTTGATTTCACCAAGCTACTTTTTATATGAAGGGCTATCAAATGCAGAGGGTCTTGGTTTTACTTTGTATGGTTGCAGAATATAGAACTAGGAATGGGGTGGGGTGGGGGTGGTGGGGAGGGGAGGGAAGAATAGAAATTAAGGCAGGAAACACAACATCAAAAAGAATTTCTCAGGATTAAGGAGTCTGGCAGTGCAGTTGGTTACTTTGTGAAATAAGGTAGTCCCTTTCACTAAAAGTCTTCTAAAAGAGACTAGATGATGACTTGGGATGAGCCTGGAATGTAGAGATACTCTTGTTTCCACTAAAGGGTTGGACTGCATGAGTCCTAAAGTCTCATTTAGCTCGGAGATTCTATGATTATGGAATATAATATGGAATAAGGTGGGGGGTGGAGGAGAGAGAAAACATGAGATGATATATAAGTGCTATAAAAGAGATACAAAGAAGGAGCCATGGGAATTCAGAAGATAAATCAATTCTGCTGAAAAAATCAGACAAATGATGTATTACCTAAGAAATATACTACTGAAAAAAAAAAGATGGAGTGGTTATATGTCAGTAACCAATGAGAAATCTACTGGCATCTTGGAGATATCAAGAAAAGTCATATAATTTCTTCAGAGTGTTAGATAGACCCCCTGTGATGAACTCCTGGAGAACATGGGGCAGCTGGGTGGTGCAGTGGACAGAATGCTAAGCCTGGAGTCAGGAAAACCTGAGATCGAATCCAGCCTCAGATACTTAGTGGCTTGTGACCCTGGGTAATTCATTTAGCCTCCCTGTGCCTTAGTGTCTTCATCTATAAAACTGAGATAATAGTAGCGTCTATCTCCTAGTATTGTGAGAATCCAGTGAGATAATATTTGTAAACACTTAGCACAGTGCCTGGCACACAGGTGCTACATAAATGCTAGTTATCATCATTGTCATCATCAGAGATAAGGATTGTACAGGGCAGGGGGACAGGTTTCACCCTCCCTCACTGCAGGGGATAATCACATCAAGAAATCAGAAGCTTATTGGAATATTTGAGATCAGGCAAAGCTTGAATGAGCAGTAGATTTGGAATGAGAAGAACTGGGTTCAAATTCTGATTCTTCCAACTTCCTTTGTAACCTTTAGCAAGGTATTTAATCCCACTGTTCCCATCAATAAAATAAGAAGGTTGAACAAGATACCCTCTAAGATCCCTCTCCCTTGAGAGCTTTAGATTTCATGATCCTGTTTGCTCTGACTTCTCTTTCTGTCTTCCATAGGCTTGTTGTGTCTCCCAAGACCGAGGCCTCAGCTTTTTTTCTATCAGTATTTACTTCTTTACTCGGTATCTGGTCAGGATGCAAATAATTCTGCGATCTCTGTATGTAACTACTGTCAACCATGGTTGTCAAAAGTGTTAATATAGCAATCTCAGCAACAAACAAGCATGGCAATTTTTTTAAATGCCTGTTGCATGCAGAACACTGGGGGAATTCAGATTTTGCCTCTTGTAGGAGTTTATAGTCTCTGAGAGAGATAAGACAAACATAGATAACTATGAAATACAGTTTTAAGATTGTGCATTGGAATTATAAAACAAATGCTGTATGCCTGGCAGCTTGGGATATCGGATAGAAAACCATTCTGAGAGTCAGGAAGGCCTTGGTTTGAATCTTGCCTCAGATTTTAACTCATTCTTTGACCAAATCATTTAATGACTCTGAGCCTTAGTTTCCTCCTTGGTAAAATGGCAGTATGTACTTATTGGCTTGTGGACTGGGGTTGTTGAACCTTAACCATTTTGGTGGGGGTGGGGTGCTCAGCTTCTTTGAACCTCCATTTCCTTAAAGACTACTGATCTCAGTAGTCTTTGATTGCTGGGAGGAGAAATCTGCCCATTGTTGAAAGGAGGATGAGTTGAGGTCTAAGGGGACAGGAAATTCTTGGTGTAGTAGCTAGGGGAGACTTTCTGGAGGAAGGGACATTTGAGTTGGATTCTAAAGACTGCAAGGTAGTTCATTGAGGCAGTTAGGATTCTCCCTAGATGTAAAGAATAGTGTAGACAAAAGCATACAGTTAAGAGTGCGGTGTGTAACTTGGCACTTGTGTCCTAGGAGCTAGTAGAGTGCCTGGAGGGGAACTCTAGGAGGATCTGGAAGAGATAATTGGATTTAATCTGGAATTAGAGGCCTAGCTTAATCAGGGGCTCATTTTGGAAATTCTCCAACAGAACAAATAGGCAGGGGACAACTTAAAAGAAAAACAGAGTGCATTGCCTTCCATCATTGAACAAGATGATGCTACCATGAAAGTGATGGGGCCTGGCCTCTGGGATTTCTGGTTTCATAGAGGCTAAGAGTGAGTCAGTCATTTAACAAGTATTTATTAAATCTTACTCTGTGCCAAACTGTGTTAGACACTGGGGATATAAATATGGAAGGAAGAAAGGAAAGGAGGAAGGAAAGAAAAAGAAGAGAGGGAGGAAATGGGGGAAAAGGAAGGGAGGGAGGAAGGAAAGAAAAAAGGAGGGAGAAAGGAAGGAAAAGAAAATTACTACTCCCAATGAACTTACATTCTAATGGGAGAGACAAGAAATACATATATAAATATATGCAATATAAAGATAAAGCGAATTACTACAAACATAAACAAAATTGTTAAATACAAAGGCATTTTGGAGGGAGGGCACTAGCATTTGAGAGTAGGAAAGGCTTCATGCAGAAGATAATGCCTGAACATCACCTTAAGGGACTTTATGAAGCAGAGGGAAGGAGAGAAGACATTCTACGAATGGGAGACAGTCAGTGCAAAAAGTCATGGAGGTGGGATATAGAATGTCAAGTGTAGGGAATGGAAAAAAGGTCATTTTGACTGGGTGAATAATAACCAATGAAGCTGGAAAAAGAAATTGGAACTAAGTTGTGTAGGGTTTTCAGAGATAAACAGTGCAATTTATATTTGATCTTAGAGGTAATAGGAAACCCCTGGAATTGATTAAGTAGGAGAGTCACGTGATTCAATATGCAGTTAAGGAAAATTACTGTGGCAGCAATGTGTAGAATGGACTGGATTAGGGAGAGAGTTGAAGGAAGAAGACTAATTAGGAGGCTGTTACTACAGTCTAAATGGTGAGGAGCTGAAGTATAGGGTAGCAGAGGATAGAGGAAGGTTCATATGTGAACATAGAAATGGTGAGATTTGGCAATTGGTTTGCTATATGAAGATGAGGAAACAAGAGAATACACAGGTTACGAACCTTGAAAACTGCCTTTGACAAAAAGTGGAAAGTTTGGAAGAGGGACAGATTTAAGGGGGCAGACAATGAGTTCCATTTTGGACATGTGAGTTGTATCCCTGTTATATCCAGTTGGTAATATGGGACTGAAGCTAAGGGGAGACATTGTATACAGAGGTAGATATATAGATTAAATAGATAGATACATATGTATCAGCAGATACTTGTGACTTACATGCATGGAAATCATAGTTAAGTCTGTGGGAACTGATGACATTACCGAGAGAGATTGTAAAGGGAGAGGAGAAAGAGATCTAGGGTAAAATCTTGAGGAATACCCCTAGTTTGGAGATCTGTTACAGATAAGGAACCAAGGAGTGAGGAGGAAATCGGGGAGGAGTATAGACAAAAACATTGAGAGGAGGACCTGTCCAGGAAGAGACGATGGTCATCAACGTCATGTGCATTAGATAAGTCAAGGATAGTGACTGAGAAAAGACCATCCGATTTGTCAATGAATCAATTATTGGCAACTTTGGATGAAGAGAGAAGTTTCAGTTGACTGATGAGGGGACCACCAAATAGACCTAGAGTTTTTATAGTCTAGGAACTTCACGAAAGTGGTAGCCGGTGTGAGTAGAAAGAAGGTGCTACAGCATTGGTCAGTTCCCCAGCCAGGAATTCTGTGTAACTGACTGAACTGGATGCAGGAATCTAAAGTTGGCCTCAGGCTACAGAAGTAACCCTTGCAGGACTTGAGATGTGAAAGAGAAAAACATCAGGCTTGGAATAGGAGCTGAGCTCTGGCCTGCCTGCCAGGTGTGTGCCTTATTCCCCAAATGCCTTTCTTTCAAATTTCTCAACACTTCACAATATTTTGATGTGAGGAGAATAAATGGAAATTACTTTAAAAAAAAAACACAACAAAAAATCGCTTCTCTGCTTTTGATTCTTGCTTTCTGTGCCCAGTGACTGTGTTGCAGTTTAGTCATAGGATACCAATTTAACATACGCAGTTTCTATAGCAATTGAGGTTTCCTTAGTAACGGTTGCAAAAATAATCTGGCCCCAATTAATAATACATTTTAAGGCTATTTCTACACTACACCAAACAACCAAATTATTTGGCAAAGAACCAGATAATTCAGATGGTATCATCTGTACTGATCTCATCTGCATATGGAATATTTGTTTGGAAAAGCTTAAAAAAGGGGGGAGGGTGGGTAACTGGTTGTTGCATGTGTTGTAGGTTACTTGCCAGTCCAAAAAATCTGGATCAGTTAGCAGGTGTAGACTGGCAAGCTAATATGAACCAAGTTTCCCAGACTTTCTATCCTAGCGAAATCTGCCCTCGATTCTGTAGTATGCATTGGAGGCCTATCATTGTCTGAGAAGGAAAGAAGGCTGAATGCTGGACTTAATAAATAGTAATACCAAAGCAGGACTGGGGCAGTAAGAGATGGGATTTTCCACCAAGAGATGTTTAATATGTTGTCAGTAAGCTTTTTGCTTCAGCCTTATTGACTAGGTTGGTTGAATGGTATGTATGGATAGCCTGCCCTTTATAAGAAAATATGGCTTGTTCTACAGATGTCCTTAGGATGAGGCAGAATGGTATAATGAAGAGTGATGGCTTTAGAGTTGGTAGAGTTCTGAGTTCGAATGTCATCACTGATACTAGCTGTCACTTGAGGAATTTCTTAGTTTTCAAATGGGGATAACTCTTTTTTTTTGCCTCTATGTTACTTTTAGTGTAGTGACCTCACAGGTCACGTAGTCCAACCCCTTTGTTTTACAGTTGAGGAAACTGAGGCCCAGAGGGGTAAAGTGAATCGTGGCAGTCACACAGGTGGTAAACATCAGAGGCAGGGTTTGAACCCAGATTCTCTGGTTCTATTCTAGAACCAGCGTTGTTTCTTTTATGTCACACTCATTCCTCATGGGGTTATTGTGAGGATCCAGTGAGACAATGTATGTAAAGATTTGATAGTCTTCCAAGGCCTGATTCACAGTCCAGGGCTCAGATCCAGCAACACTCTCACTCTGTCACTCCTCCTTCTCCCCACCCCTCTTGTGACCAACAGCACACATGGATTGGACAGCTGGCTGGATTAAACACACACACACACACACACACACACACACACACACACACACACACACACACACACCAGTTGTGACTGTCAAACCATTTTTGTCCTCTGAAAGGAACTGGCCCTTTTGGGAATGAAGCTTGGACCATGGGCAGCTCTGTGTGCTAACTAACCAGCCTGAGCCAGCAAAAGAAAATCAGCTGTTCTCTCCAAGTGTGCCTTTCTAGTTTTGTTTCATCTGCACCTGGCACTGAAATCCCATTCTTCCCTGAAAATCAAGAGCTTGGCCAGCAGAGGATGCTGGAGCCTTATCAGAGCACAGCTTTTTGTGCTCACTGGGCTGGCCCCTGGCACAGGCTCAGCATGGGGCAGCCTGTAAGCAGGAGTTTTTCCTTCTTTCCTGTCCCACCCACAAGAGAGATTTAGTTCCTACTTGTGTGAAGCTTAGCATGTAGAAAGAATGGAAACCTACTGACCTTGTTAGCAGTGACTATTTACCAGGCACAGAGGTAGCCATTAAGGCCTGCTTGTAAGAAGGAACCCACTGTGGTAATGGTTGTATGTGATGGAGATTTTAGGGAATCTTAAAATTATTTGCATATGTGCCTTAAGGCAAATAAGGTGTTTCAGCTACAGACCCTAGCATAGAATTCCCTTTAGGTGTAACTTGTGCTGTATTACCCTCACAGGACCTAGTGAATAAAACATCCTTTCCTTTTGATCCTGGAATCCCACAGCTGGGCATCTACACCAAAGAGGCCAATGGTAGAAAGGCTCTATGAAACGCCACAGTATTTATAGTTAATGTCTTTTGTAGCAGCAAAGAAGTGGAAACAAAGCAGATGCCCATTGATGGGGGAAGAGCTCAATAAATTGTTGTATGTGAATGTAATGGAAGATTATTGTGTTGTGAGATATGGCCAAGAAACGTGGTGGAGTTAAATGAATTGGTGCAAAATGAAGTAAGCAGAACCAGTAAAACAAGGTACAAGACAACTCCAACGATATAAATGGATTGAGTCCGAGGACCACCTGTATAAATCCCTGCTCTGCTACCCCTCTAGCCTAAATGCCTATTGAAGTGTTGTTGTAGTTCAGTTGTGTCCAACTCTTTGTGACCCCATTTGGGGTTTTCTTGGCAAAGATCCTGGAGTGGTTTGCCATTTCCTTCTCCAGCTCATTTTACAGATGAGGAAACTGAGGCAAACAGTTGAATCACTTGCCCAGGGTCACACAGCTAGTAAGTGTCTAAGGCCAGATTCCTATTGAGTTGACTCTAGGCAAATCATTTAGCCTGTCTCCAGGCCTTAGTTTCCTTTTCTGAAAAACAAGGAGGTTGAAGCAGATCTCCAGTCTTACCCTTGAGCTCTTAAATCAGTGGTCCTGTTACAATCCTGTGAGGGTCAGTCTCATCACAGATTAGTGCATCATCTCTGGAGTCAGCTCTTCCTTCTTTTCCAGGTAGTCCAATAACAGATGGCAGAGGGGAAGAAGAAACAAGGATCTCTCCATGGTGTGACTGTTCTTCCTTCCCTTCGCTCCTTCCCCATTCATCCACCTGACTGTTTTCCTTCCGATAGCCCTAACCCAATTTTTTCTGACTGTCTTCTGTCATGTCATAGGACCAGAGATTTAGGACTGAAAGACCACACGATGGCCATCTAGTCTAACCTTCTCATTTTATAGATGAAGAACTCAAGAGCAGAGAAGTGATTGACCTCTAGTCAGGCACAGGAGTAGTCGTAGAGTCTGAGAGCCAGGATTCAGACCAAGGTCATTGGGTTATAGATCTAGAATTGAAATGAACCTTAGAGGCCATCTGTTCGGTACTCTAATTTTACAGACGAGGAAATTGAGGCCCTCTTCAAGACGGAGCGATCTGATATAGTCTATACATGTGCAATAATGTAGAACATTTCCACGTTAGTCATGTTGTGAAAGAAGAAACAGAACAAAAGAAAAAACACAAAAAACAAGAAAAAAGTCAAAATAGTATGCTTCGATCTGCATTCAGACTTCATAGTTCTTTCTTTGGATGTGGATAGCCTTTTCCGTCATGAGTTCTTCGAAATTGTCTATATTGCTGAGAAGAGCCAAGTCAGTCATGGTTGATCATAGCACTGTGTTACTGATACTGTTTACAGTGTTCTGGTTCTGCTCACTTCATGTAGCATCAGTTCATGTAAGTCTTTCCAGGTTTTTCTGAAACTCTCCTGCTTGTCATTTCTTATATGTAGTTCTTATATAGTTTTGACAAACCTTAGTGTGTGAGACTTATACATCAAGACCCTCTCAAAACCTGAAAATTCACTTTGAGGAGAGCTGTGGTTTTTACCCAGTGCAGGGGGGCAGAGAGGATGGATGCTTTGACTGTCTTTGGTGACCTGTTTTCTCTTCCCTTACAGTGACAAAGCTACAAGTGAGTAAGTCAAAGAGGACGATCACCTTGGTGGAGAACAGGCCCATCCAGCTGAATTGTTCGGTAAAGTCTCAGACCAGCTCGAACTCGCACTTTGCAGTCCTCTGGTACGTCCACAAGCCCTCTGATGCAGATGGGAAGCTCATCTTGAAGACCACCCACAACTCTGCATTTGAGTACGGCACCTATGCTGAGGAGGAGGGCCTGCGGGGGAGGCTGCAGTTTGAGAGGCACATGTCTGGTGGCCTCTTCAGCCTAACCGTCCAGAGGGCGCAGGTCAGCGATAGTGGGAGCTACTACTGCCATGTGGAAGAGTGGCTTTTGAGTCCCAACTACGCCTGGTACAAGCTGGCAGAAGAAGTTTCAGGACGGACTGAGGTCACAGTGAAACGGCCAGGTAACGTGAGCTGGGTCACCTCCCGTCACCAAATATGGAAACCTCCAGAGGGTGAAGGGATCCTGAGATCCAAGCTTTCGAGCTGGAAGGGCCCTTAGAAGCCATCAAGTACACCCCTTCTGGAGGCCTCATTTTACAGCTAAGGGACGTGAAATCCAGAGAGGTTGTTGAATAACTTGTTCGGGGATCTAATGTTGCTGTTGAGTTGTTTCCGTTGGGCCTGATTCTCCATGACCCCCGTGGACTTCCCTGTTCATGGGGTTTTCTCAGCAAACATGCTTAAGTGGCTTGCTCCATTGTAAACAGAGGTTAAGTGACTTGTCCAAATTCAGACAGCTAGGATGTTTTGGGGGCTGGATTTGAACTCAGATTTGCATGATTCCAAGCCCAGTGCTTTATCCACTGAGCCACCTAGTTGTCTCCTATACATAAAGAGAGCAGGATGTAGGGACAACCAGGGTGGATACTAGCCTAGGAAAGCCTATTGGAGGCATGCGTGTACGTGTGTGTGCATGTGTGTGTGTACACGTGTGTGCTGGATGTGTTGGGAGCCTAAGAGGCCTTAGAAAACAACGTCATTCTGAAAAACTACGCCCACAGAGCCATGGGCCTGACTGCTGTGTGCAGCTGTAACCTCATATCCATCCAGTTGAGGTTTTTGGTGGCCTGTGTTCTGACCTCAGTTTTTCCAAGGCTTCTTGTTAGGGCCTTTGAACTTTGAAGATTGCCAGTGACCACCATCTTGGTTGCCCACATTATCCTGCTTATCTGTCCTTACCATAGGATTTGAACTTCCAGTTAAGATCATGTTCCAGTACCAGTACCAGTACTCAGAAGCCTTTAGAAGGTGCTTTGCCTTATCAAACCCTATTTGTACTGAAACTAGAGATCGTATGTTGTTCATTAGGGTGTGAGACCTTTGAGGACAGGGACCAGGTTTTTGCCTGTCTTAGCACAGTGCCTGGAACATTAATAAATGCTTATTGACAAGGTCCTAATCAAAAAGAGGTATTCTAAACATGCCTTTAAAAAATCTCTGCTTGAACAAAATGAGCCTTGTTAAAAGTTTGGGGGTTTGGTTTTTTTGTTTTTTTTTTTTTGGAGAGGGATGGAAATCCCGTTTATAGTAGATGGCTTTGGGTTTTTAGCTTAGCTAACAGGATTTTGAAGGCTAAGGTAGGACCACACCTCATTAGGTTTTGTGACCTAAGAACCCACCCCCTGCTCACCTTCTCATTTCAGTTACTGTGTATTAAAGCATTGTGTTCAAGGCTGCTGAGGATTTAGCCAAGAACTAGACTGGTCATTATTCCCCTAGAAGTACCCTGTGCTTGAACTGGGAACTCAGAGGTAGAGAATTTTCATTTAATTTCTAGTGGGAGCTTGCCTTGTGGAGCTGGAAAGGGGGGTTGCCTTTTTCCAAAACTGAAAAGGTTTAAGGGGCAGGGACAGCCTAGACAGAGTAGCTGTACCAGGGAAAGGCCCAGATTCTGGCCCCAGCAACCTGCCACAATGGCCAAAATCTCAACTATTAGAGATGAAGTCCTTTGGTTTAAGCTTAATTTAAAAAGACTGATGATCCTGGGGAAGAGAATTGATGAAGCCTTTTTCAGCCATATATGTATATGTATTATTTGACTCCTACCCTTTTACTCTGTGAAAACTGAGAGAAATTGAGGCACTGAAGGAATGGGAATTTTGATAGA